>NC_140988.1:223185434-223785434 GCF_052327205.1 Somniosus microcephalus | reverse complement strand
GCCACTGGTTGTCCTACGTCAAAACTTCGAGTGGTCTTGTTATTAATATGCCGGAACTGTTTGTTTTCCACTTCCCTCCGCACATTTGGTTTTAACAAGTCCAACCTGGACCGCAACTTCCTGTTATAAAACATCATGGCAGGACTTTGGTTAGTCACTGCATGAGCGGCGCTTCGATATGCCATTAGGAAATTGTCCACCTTGTGCTGTAGCGGAATCTGATCATCGTTCATGGCCTTTATTGCCTTTTTGAATGTTTGGACAAATCTCTCGGCCAACCCGTTTGTCGCCGGATGATATGGGGCAGAGGTATAATGTTTCACCCCATTCTTCTTTAAGAATTTTTGGAATTCTTCCGACACGAACTGTGGTCCGTTGTCCGAACAGATCTGTTCTGGCAATCCGTTCCTTGCGAATATTGTTCTTAACACCGCAATTGTCTTTTCTGAAGTAGTGGTATTCATCTTGATCACTTCTGGCCATTTGGAATGTGCGTCCACCGCAATTAGGAACATGGAGTCCATGAATGGACCAGCAAAGTCAATATGTACGCGTTGCCATGGGGCTGAAGGCCATTCCCATGGGTGTAGTGGTGCGATCGGAGGTGCATTTTGCACTTTTTGGCACCCAGCGCAGCTTTTCGTCAACTCCTCTATCTGTTGGTCAATACCCGGCCACCATACATAAGCCCTAGCAAGACTTTTCATCTTAACTCCCCCCAGATGACCTTCATGCAGTTCTTTTAGAACTCTTTCCCTTAACTTGGGAGGAATAATCACTCTTGTCCCGTACATCAAAGTACCATGGCAGACGGACAGCTGGTCTCGCCTTGCCGAGAATGCCGGTAACAGAGGATCACCACGTGTTGGCCATCCTTTCACTGTCACCTCGTAGACTCTGGACAGTGTCGGGTCGTTCCTGGTTTCTCTTTCAATTGGTGACTGGTAAACACTCGATGATGGTCGAATGAAATAACTCAACAGGGTCAACTTTCATTGTTTCTTCTTCTTCAGGTAGTGGCAGGCGCGACAGCCCATCAGCATTGCCATGCTGCTTCGTACCTTTGAATTCTATTTGATATTGATGTGCCCCTAGGAAAAGGGACCATCTCTGGAGACGCTGTGCTGTCATCACTGAAACACCCTTCTTAGGGTTAAAAATGGATACCAACAGCTGATGGTCTGTCAGAAGTGTGAATTTTTGGCCCTGCAGGTAATGATTAAACTTCTTCACTCCCCATACAAGGCTGAGAGCCTCCCTATCGATCTGCGCATAGTTGCGCTCAGCGGAGGTCAATGATCTGGATGCAAACGCGACTGGCCTTTCCGTGCCATTTGGCAACTTGTGTGAGAGTACTGCCCCAATACCATATGGAGAAGCATCACAAGCCAACCGAATAGGCAGTGTCGGGTTGAAGTGAGCCAACACTTCCTCTGAGGTGATTAATTCTTTGCTTTTGCGAAATGCCTTCTTACAGTTTTCGCTCCATTCCCATGGTACCCCCTTCTGTAAAAGAGCGTTTAGCGGGTGCAGTACCGTGGATAGATTTGGTAGAAATTTATGGTAATAGTTAATCAATCCTAGAAACGACCTCAACTGAGAGACATTATCCAGAGCGGGAGCCTTTACAACTGCCTCTATCTTGTCAGGAGACTTATGAAGCCCCTCCCGGTCAATGACATGACCACAGTACGAGATCCGCTTCTGGAAGAACTCACATTTCTGCCGATTAACTCTAAGTCCATACTCTTTCAGTCTGTTGAGCACCAGTTCCAAGTTTGCGAGGTGTTCTTCATCACCATCACCTGTAATCAGAATATCGTCCAGGTAACATTGTGTGCCTGGAATTCCCTGTAATACCTGCTCCATGGCCCTCTGCCAAATTGCTGGAGCCGATGCCACTCCAAAAACCAGCCTATTGTACCGGTACAAACCTCGATGCGTGTTGATCGTGAGGTATTGGCGTGACTCTTCTTCAACCTCCATCTGCAAGTACGCCTGCGCCAGGTCTATCTTGGTGAAGTGTTTCCCGCCAGACAATGAAGCAAAAATATCCTCAATCCGCAGAAGCGGATACTGCACCGTGTGAAGCACCGGATTAACGGTGATTTTGAAATCTCCACAGATGCGAACATTCCCTGGTTCTCCTGGCTTGTTGCTCGAAGGACGCTTCATAACGGGAACAATGGGCGTAGCCCACTCACTCCAATCTACCTTAGACAGTACACCTGAACGTTCTAGCGCTTCCAGTTCCGCTTCTACAGTAGGTCGTATTGCATAGGGTACCGGTCTGGCTTTAAAACATTTTGGGTGTGCATGTTCATCAATCTTGATGTTTGCCGTAATTCCTCTCAGTGTTCCCAGTCCCTGCTGGAACACCTCTTTAGCATCATCCAATATTTTGGACAATCGTTTAGGTTTGACATCTGTTTCCCCGGAATCTACCGTTAGTGCCTTCAAGGAGTGCCAGTCCATATTCATTTTCCTAATCCACTCCCATCCCAGTAGTGGTGGACCTCCTTCAGGTAGCACATATAAGTCCATTACTTGGCTTTCTTCGCCCTTGTGGACCACTTTTACCTCTATCTTTCCGATGGGGTACACTCTTTGCCCCGTGTATGTTTTCAATATAATCTCCGTATCCCGTAGGGGAATATGTTGGAATAACCTTTTGTAATCTTTCTTATTCATGACCGTCAATGCCGATCCAGTGTCCAATTCCATCTTTACTTGGACTCCTGCTATCTGAAGGGTGACCCAAATTGTCTGGAGATCTGCATCCTTACCAACGTTGTGTACTCTTAAGCTACCCAGTTCATTACTGCTAGCGTCTGAATCTGACTTCTGTTCGGTCGAACTGTTCTTTGTCACCTTGTGTAGCTTTATGTATTTTCCTTGCGGTGACTTTTTGTTGCTGGTCTTCTTTCCTGACCGGCATACTTTAGCTATGTGGCCAAGCCTGCCACACGTTCTGCATTCTTGGTTTTTAAACCAACACTGGTTCTGATCGTGCGTTGTCTTTCCACAACGATAACATTTTACAGTACTCAAACCCAATTTATTTGTACTGAGTTCCGGTGACCGTAGCTGCATTACTGCCGTGCCTCTCGCTGCGGCTTCGTGTGCTGCTGCCATAGTGACCGCTTTCTCAAGCGTCAGCTCATTCTCTTCGAGCAGTCGCTTTTGTGTATCTTCTTTTAATAAACCACACACAAATTTATCTTGTAGCGCCTCTGTCAGTCTCGTTCCAAACTGACAGTACTTTGCTAGCTTACGCAATTCCATTAAATATTCAGCATTGCTTTCATCCTTCAGCTGCCTTCTGCTGTAAAATTTAAATCGTTCCGCTAGCATCAGCAGCGTGGGGTTTAGATGATTTTTCAGGACAGTAACAATCTCCTCGAACGTCTTATGCGCCGGTTCATCTGGTGATAAAAGGTGTTTCAATTGCCCGTATGTCTTCGCACCCATTAAGTTTAATAATGTTAGTGCTTTCTCTTCATCTGGGATTTTATTTGCTTTACAATAATTTTGTATGCGTTCTACATACATGGCCCAATCTTCGATGTCGCTGTCAAAGGTATTAATGTTCCCATGTTTAGGCATCGTTGCAATTTAATTAATTTTTATTTTTATCCAAGATGGCGGCTTCCCGCTCTTGTCTTGGTCCTCCGCCTACAAAATGGCAGTTTTCCCGCGCTTGGCGGTCTTCACCCGTCCCCCGACGCTGTCTCCGCTTCACCGCGGCTCTCACGCCTTCAGTTGCCCCAGACGCTGCGCCTTTTTAGCCCGAATGCGGCCCGGCCCTTATCACCAGTCGCGATCGATGTCCCCGCGCTGCGCCTTTCGGCCCGAATGCGGCCCGGCCCTTATCTCCGGTCGCGATCGATCTCACCGCCCTTATTCCTCCGTCTTCCCTCCCCGTCTGTACAGCCAACGCGGCCGACTTTCTGGTCGCGTCGCTGCCCGGCTTACCCACCACCGAGGTAGAAAGAAGATAGCTGACAGCCGCTGATAGAGGCTTCGAGTTCAGGATGTCTTCTGCACTCTGGTTTCTCGATGTCTGCCGCGCGACGTGTCTTCCAGCAGGGTGATGAGGGTGGAAGCCTCTCTTCGACGTCCGTTCTGTGGACGAAGCCGCCGTGGATATAAACTGCCGCAGGGTAAGAATCAGACTCGTCGCCACTGTTAAGTCTGTGTGTTTTAGTTGTAATTACTAACACAGACTACAAGATTAAAGTTCAACAGGTCTTTACTGGTTGGAGGTCAGGACTATATTAAATACAATATTACTACACAGTGCTTATATACCGGTGGTCACCACCGGTATTACGTATACAGCAGCCAGAGAAAGTAGTACATCTCTTAAGGTGGAACAGGCTTAAGTTCTCTTAAGGTGGAACAGGTTACATACACCACAACTATCGGTCTCAGAACCCCCTGCTGTACTAAGGAGGACATGGCTGCTTCCATGCCTGGCTCCGCTTCCCTGGGGAAGTTATACTGTTTCTGTGGTTGGGCCTTGGGGTCCCCGTCTACGCTGACCTCAAACCCATTGACCCTCCCGCAGTCGTGTTTGTGTGTGGCAAATGTGGCTAGGTGGGCCTGCACAAATGCCTGGAACTCTTTCGGGGTGTTACTGACCATAAGCTCGAGGTTATAATCCTCTTTGGGCTTCATGGTGCACAGGGTCCCCTTCCCTTCTTTCCCTGGGATTATTACTATCTCACCATCCTTTCATGTACTTGCCCCCCATGGGCAATGATTTCTTAAATCGACCAGGATCCCGTGGCCCACAATAAAGTCGGCTCCCAGGACCCCTCTTCCACCCTCCACTTCCCATTTCATCAGGACACAGGTCCACTTAGAGCGGAGTGGTCCTAAACGATTGGCGAGCGGGATGGAAAATGAGCCGCCCTGTTCTTTGCCTGTGAACCACGACAGACTGTATGGGACCACTTTAGATAGAGGTGAGGTGGTGGGGCTAGCTGAATGGACCACGGTGCATGATGCCCCCGTGTCCAACAGATAGGTCCCCTTCACCTTTTCCACCTCCATCTCCACAAGGGGTCTTTTCCATTCATCGTATCGAAGGGAACACAGTGAAACAGGCTGTGCTGGCTCTAGTCATGGCTGTGGGTTGGATGGGGCTGATGGGGTTAGGGCACCGGTAGCGGCTGCGACTCTCCCGTGGCCAGTCAATAAGGACCTCATGGTGTCCAAGAATGACTCGACCGCTGCGGGAGGGATTCCCGCCTCCGCCTTTTGGTCTGGGGCTGTGGAATTCTTTCCCTTGTTGTCTTTCCAAGGGTTTTTGCACTCTTTCCGCCGATGTCCATCCTTCCCACACCCGTAAAAAATTGTCTTTGTGTTGGGGGGGTTATTCCCTTCCTGATGCCACTCTTTCCTACCCGGTCCGGGTTTTACCTCATGCACCTTCCCCTTGGGTGGGTGTGCATCGGTTCCCCTACCGTTCTTATAGGCTAGGGTCAACTGCCTGATCACCGTAAGTTCGGTGGTGTAGGGGATTCTTGGGGTCGAACCAGACTTCCGCCTTGGCCCAGACCTGTGGCAAGCTGTGTGCCACCAGGCAACGGAGCCAATGAGCCAGTGGATCCCCGTTCAGGAACACCCGTTTAGGTGTCCCCGGACAGGCACTCCGGTACACCGGCCATAACCTGTCCGCGAAGGCTTGCGGGGTTTCCCCTGTGAGCGGCACCGTCTTCTCCACATGGGAGAAAGGACTTCCCTCATTCATCCCCATGGCCTCCAGAACTTCATCCCTGAGCACCTCGTACCTGCACTGCCCCTTCTTACACTCGTTAGAGAGGGATTGGATGAGCCTACTCTCCAGGGAGAATAGCAGCATTTTGGCCTGCTCAGCGCTATCGCAGTCGTTGACGCTGGCTGCCTGCTCTACTTCCCTGAAGTGGATCGAGGAGTCCCCTTTTTCGGAGAGCTTTGGGATATGGCTCACCATAGACCTAAGCTGTTGGGTGCTATAGGGTAATACGAACTGGTTTTGGAGGGGTCCCTCATCGCCGCCATTGATGGGTGGGCTGAACCTCTGATGCTGGGCTGGGCACATCGGTCCTGGTTCCAGCCTCTCTTGCGGGGGATGTTCCACATCCTCCCACCTCTGACTCCACCCCCCTTTGCTGCCAGACCTCGCTGAAACCTGGCCCTAAGGGTGGTGGTCGTGAGACCTCCTGTTCCTCAATCGGGTCATCCCTGGGCACTACCAGTGATGTTTGAACTGTCCTCCCCTCGTTTCCAATAAAATTTGCCTGGCCTGCCTTCGGGCTTATGAGGCACTCCATGCCTTTCGCCTTCCTCAGGGCCAGGCTCAGATTTTCTATCTGTTCCTTGCAGGGGCCATGATCTGCATCTTCAAACCCCTGTTCACTCGCTAGCTTGTAAGCTGCCTTTACCACTTTTACTTTCTCCTCTTGTTCTCTAACTTGCCTTGCTAGGCGGGCGTTCTTTCCCCGCAACCTTAACTCATTACCCTTGGCTTCGGTGATTTGGAACTGTAGGTATTCCAACTTGGCCTTGTGTTCTCCCATTAAACGCAACCTCTCCTGATTCAGGGCCTGCAATGCTACCAGTAACTTGTCCCCTGCTAGAGCCTTAGCCTGGATCTCCAGGGCTGACTCCTTTAACTCGGCTGCCTGTGCTGCAACGAACCTGTCCAAAAGCTGGACCTGCTTTTTGAAACACATCAGCCAGACTGCCTTCTCTAAGGACTTCTTGTGTTCCCTCCCCTCTGTCCACTTAGCTGCTGTATCTACCGGATGCCCAGCCCTTAACAGAGTGGTGATCCACTTTTTTGTGATATTCACCTTGCTAAACACATAATCAGAAATCCTTTCCTCCATCATGGGTTGCTCATCCAAAAACAGGAAGGCAGATTATTATCTGAATGGCAGTTGATTGGGAGAAGGGGAAGTGCAACGAGACCTGGGTGTCCTTGTGCACTAGTCGCTGAAGGTAAGTGTGATAAAAATGATAACTTCCGGGAAGTTATGTCATCACTTCCTGTGAACTATGAACTATGAACTGTGTACATACCTCACTTCCTGTCATATGTCACTTCCTGTTGGACTGGTATAAATACTGGTCTGCTCAGTATTGTAAGAGGCTTCTACCAGAGGCATGGTAAAGACCTCTCGTGTATATAGTGTGTTTATAAGTTACTTAAAGCTTACTTTAAAGTTACTTGATGGTAAGTCTCCTTTTTCTTACATCAATTTAAGTAACTTAGTATTTACACTGACAAATACTAGACCTTCAGACAAACTCGGAAGTTAAGGATCCAGGGAACCACCCATCATGGAGAAAATCCTTAGACCTATTCGTCTGGACTTGGACCCGAATACACCAGCAGCTGGCAGGGTATGGAAGCATTGGTATCGTACTTTTGAGAATTTTCTGGATGAATGTAAAGCGGATGCTCCTGCTAAATTGAAGATACTTGTCAATTATGTGACCCCAAAAGTGTTCGAATATGTTGATGAATGGGATAATTACGAAGAGGTGATTCGGGCACTTAAGAAACTGTATGCGAAGACCCCAAATGAGGTCTATGCTAGACATCTACTGGCCACAGCCCGACAAGGGCCAGGGGAATCAATTGACGAATTCCTGCAAGAACTTCGCAGGCTCAGCGTAGATTGTAACTTTCAGGCAGCCTCAACTGAGCTGTACCGCCAAGAAATGATTCGTGATGCTTTCATCTGCGGGATTGCCTCTCCATTTATACGCCAGCGTCTACTAGAAAGTTAAACACTTGAGCTACAAAAAGCTTTTGACCTAGCTTGTTCACTGGATTTGGCAAAGAGAAATGCAGACCTCTATCAGCTGCCCAGATCTCGATCTGCTGCTGTAGCTGCAACCAGACAATTCAAGCGGTCTCAGGTGAACCCTATCATGGGGGTATCTAATTCTGATAATTCTGATGAAGAAGAGGAGGACGACCCCACTTTAGCAGCCTCTTGGCAATCTAGGAAGGAATGCTTCTTTTGTGGAGATGCTTTTCACCCTAGGAAAACCTGCCCTGCTCGCAATGCAATCTGCAGTTATTGCGGGAAAAAAGGACACTTTGCTAAAGTTTGCCTATCAAGGGCCTCTACGAGGGCCAATCCAGCTAAGGCCTACCGAACTGCCCCAATTAGGGCCTATCAAGATGCTCCAGCTAGGACCTATCAAGCTTCCTCTCGAGCTCTCTCCCGAAGAAGCACACCGAGAGTTTTAGCCACTCTCTGTGCAACGACACCAATTACAGCTGCTTGCCCACAGAACCTGTCTCATGCAGCCACAAAAATTTCAATTAAAGGGCATACCTTAGATGCCTTAATTGATTCAGGAAGTACTGATAGTTTCATTAAGGAACAGATTGTTGCGAAATTGAAACTACATGTCTTCCCATCGGACCAGGCAATTGCGATGGCCCAGTCATCACTTAATACCAGAATCTCCGGCTTTTGTGTTGTTGATATGACACTTCATGGTCGTATGTATCCCTCCACCCGACTTTCGGTGCTCAAAGACTTATGTAGTGATCTCCTCTTAGGGCTGGACTTCCAAAAACAGCATAAGAAACTCACCATTGAGTTTGGTGGATCCAAACCCGGACTTACTATTTCTAATATACCATCTAAATTACCATTTTGTGCATTATCAGCAGCTTCACTTGATGAACCCTCATTATTTGCCAGTATTCCGCCTCAATGCCAACCGATAATAATGAAATCGCGGCGCTTTAATCAGGAAGACCAATCTTTTATTGCGGCTGAAATCTCTCGACTTCTAGCAGAGGATATCATTGAACCATGTTCGTCGCCCTGGCGGGCTCAAGTCGTCATTGTCAAGAACCCTCTAAAACCTCACAAACAGCGACTATGCATCGATTATTCGCAAACCATCAATCAATATACCGACTTGGACGCCTACCCATTGCCACGCATTGATGATATGGTTAATAAACTGGCCGAATACAAAGTGTTCTCAACTTACGATTTAAAAAGTGCCTATCATCAGTTACCCTTGAAGGTCTCAGATAAGCAGTACACAGCCTTTGAGGCTAATGGACGGCTGTACCAATTTCGTCGCCTCCCATTCGGGGTTACTAATGGAGTGGCTGTCTTTCAACGGGCAATGGATGGCCTGGTTAAGCAGGAAAACCTAAGGGACACTTTTCCCTATCTTGATAACATTACCATTGCAGGTCACGATCAACAGGAACATGAGTCCAACCTCCAAAAATTTCGGGATGCCCTCCATCGCCGTAATTTGACCCTGAATGAATCCAAATCTGTTGAGTCGCAACCGACCATCAACATCCTTGGCTACTGCGTAGGCAATGGTATCATTAAGCCAGACCCAGAAAGACTTCGCCCGCTCCAAGAGCTCCCGTCACCTAAGAATCCGGCTTCTTTACGTCGGGCTCTCGGTCTGTTTGCATACTACGCTAAATGGATTCCTAATTTTTCGGACAAAATCCAACCCTTGCTGCATGCTAGATCATTTCCACTGGGAACAGCGGCTGTTGCAGCCTTTAACCTTCTCAAAAGACAGTTGGAGAAAGCGGCTCTTCACTCCATTGATGAGAATCTCCCTTTCGTGGTTGAATGCGATGCCTCGGAGGTGGCGATCTCGGCTACTCTGAATCAGGAAGGTCGTCCTGTAGCATTTATGTCCAGGACCTTACAAGGTGCCGAGCTACATTATCCTCCGGTTGAGAAAGAAGCCACAGCCATCATAGAGGCAGTACGGAAGTGGAACCATTTTCTAGCTCGCCAGCACTTTACATTGATCACGGACCAACGATCAGTCGCCTTCATGCTCGATAATCGAAAACGAACCAAAATTAAGAATAATAAAATACAACTTTGGAGGATGGAACTGGCCTGTTTTGGTTATACCATTCTCTATCGGCCTGGCAAGGAGAATGTGGCCCCGGACACCCTCACACGGGCATTCTGCTCCACTATGTCATCCTCCACTCTCATGGATGTCCACAATGGTTTGTGTCATCCTGGCGTTACGCGCATGCTACATTTCGTACGATCACGGAATCTCCCTTTTTCCACTGGAGATGCAAAGAAAATATGCTCAGAATGCCGGCTTTGTGCGGAATTAAAACCTCAGTTCTTCCGCCCCTCAGATGGTATACTCATACATGCAACCCAACCGATGCAACGACTTAGCATCAATTTTAATGGCCCAGTGCCCTCTTCAACTCGGAACACATATTTGCTCACCATGATCGACGAATATTCACGTTTTCCGTTTGCCTTCCCCTGCTCCAATATGCTGGCGTCCACAGTAATCTGCTGCCTTGAGCAGGTATTTTCTCTCTGTGGCATGCCGGCTTATATTCACTCAGATCGGGGTCCATCCTTTATGTCAAGGGAACTCAAGGACTACCTCTCAGAACGGGGAATTGCTACAAGCAAAACAACACCATACCATCCCATCGGAAATGGGCAGGTAGAGAGGTATAACGGTATCATCTGGAATTCCGTACGTCTCGCTTTAAGATCTCGGGGCCTACCAGACCAGCAATGGGAAACAGTGCTTCCGGATGCATTGCACTCTATACGGTCCCTGCTTTCTACAGCCACAAATACTACACCTCATGAGCGGTTCTTTGGATTCCAGCGTCGCTCATCTCATGGGACATCACTCCCGTCATGGCTAACTACTCCTGGACCTGTATTACTCCGAAGATACGTTCGGACGTCTAAAAATGACCCTCTTGTAGACGAGGTCGAACTAACCGATGCCAACCCCACCTATGCAAACATACGATATTCCGACGGCCGAGAATCTACCGTATCATTACGGGATCTGGCTCCCTGCCCACCAGGACCTAGTGGGACATCGGGTGATGGCATTTCACCAGGAAACTCTTGGGACCTATCGGGTACCCCTCTCCAGGATCCTGATCGGACACCAACTAGCTTGGTGCTGGTAGAACCCCATGCTCAAGGTTGCGACCCTCCCAGTACCGCGCATGAAAGTACTGATCCGCCACAGACCAGCTCTGCACCTCCCTCTGAACAGAGGCAGTCCGATTTGAACCTATTGGGGCTCGTACTCGAAGCCATGATCTCCCCGACCCTTCACAGGGCAATCCAGGCCACACAGACTCTGACCAATGGCCAACCGCATGTAAGCGGACCAGCGACCCTCTACGACGGGAATCCAAACGGGTGCGACTCTTCCTTGTTCGGCGGCTGCGGACCAAAAGGTAGACCACAGCCTCCTAATCCTGCAGGAGGGAAGAATGTGATAAAAATGATAACTTCCGGGAAGTTATGTCATCACTTCCTGTGAACTATGAACTATGAACTATGAACTGTGTACATACCTCACTTCCTGTCATATGTCACTTCCTGTTGGACTGGTATAAATACTGGTCTGTTCAGTATTGTAAGAGGCTTCTACCAGAGGCATGGTAAAGACCTCTCGTGTATATAGTGTGTTTATAAGTTACTTAAAGCTTACTTTAAAGTTACTTGATGGTAAGTCTCCTTTTTCTTACATCAGTAAGCATGCAGGTGCAGCAGGCGGTTACGAAGGCAAATGGTATGTTGGCCTTCATAGCGAGAGGGTTTGAGTACAGGAACGAGGATGTCTTGCTGCAGTTGTACAGGGCCTTGGTGAGACCACATCTTGAGTATTGTGTGCAGTTTTGGCCGCCTTATCTGAGGAAGCATATTCTTGCTATGGAAGGAGTTCAGCGAAGATTCACCAGACTGATACCTGGGATGGCAGGAATGACGTATGAGGAGAGATTGGGACGATTGGGCTTGTACTCGCTGGTGTTTAGAAGAGTGAGAGGGGACCTCATTGAAACATATAAAATTCTGGCAGGAGTGGACAGACTAGATGCAGGGAGGATGTTCCCAATGGTCGGGGAGTCCAGAACCAGGGGTCACAGTCTAAGGATAAGGGGTAGGCCTTTTAGGACAGAAATGAGGAGGAATTTCTTCACCCAGAGAGTGGTGAACCTGTGGAATTCTCTACCACAGAAGGCAGTAGAGGCCAATACATTAAATATATTCAAGAAGGAGTTGGATATATTTCTTAAGGCTAAAAGGATCAAGGGGTATGGGGAGAAAGCAGGGACCGGGTACTGAACTTGGATGATCAGCCATGATCGCATTGAATGGCGGAGCAGGCTCGAGGGGCCGAATGGCCTACTCCTGCTCCTATCTTCTATGTTTCTATGTTTCTATGTGAACCATTGTCTACTGTACTGCACCCCTGTTGCCGGAGTCCTGCCGCGGTCGCCATTTCTGTAGGGGGTGGTTTGTGCCCAGTGAGTTTTGCCTCTGATTGTCCTTTGAGCGGTTCAAATCACTCCCACACCCCTGGGTTCTCGACACAGGACTTAGGTGCAGGCGGCGATACAGAAAATCGAGTAGACAAGTGGTTAGGTGTAAGAAAACCAAAATTTTATTGAAAGCAGAATAAAACAATCTTATGAAAATTACTGGTATGAAAATTACAGGCTTAAACAATTACACTTATATGGGAATGGGGAACACATGGCACATCGAGGGAAAACAACTACATTAAACAATTCCCTTATCCTTATCCCACCCCCTATACCTAACTAGATTAAGCTATGAGGGGCCAGGAATTCATGCTCACCAATCCAAAACCTGTTGCTTAAACGGTTGTGAGTTTTGAGTTCTGCTCCCACTGTCCTTTGGGGTATCCCATCGCCACGTGGTCTCAGGGTGCGGCGCTGAAGTTGTTGATGCGAAGCACCCTTCCTTTTCCTCAGCAACTGTCATCGTTGAGTCGCGATGGGTTTTCTTCTTCTTCTCCCTCGGGCGGTCGTCGGCGCTAACGTCACGGTCGGGGGCCGATTGGCGGTCTTTACCATTCAAAAGATTTACTATCCATGCTTCGAATGCTAGTTTATTCATCACGGGCGCTGCCACCCACTCTTCGAACGCCAGCTTATTCGTACTGTCCACGCATGCAATGCCAACCTTTTCACCAAACGCCAGCTTATAACTAGGCGATTGGTTTTTCCCAATGCGTCTTTCGCTGCCCTTCTCTGCTTTTATCAGTTTACCTTCTTCTTCGTCTCGTCTCGTCTGCCCGTTTGTGGCCTGTGTGTCCTGTGTGGGTTTGAACTCAGGTCTCATTCTCCTCCCGCGTTTGGCCCCAGTGTAATGGGCGTCCTTGGTTGTTGAGTGGTGCGGGGAGCGAGAAGAGAGCTCGCAATGAGGCCAGGGCACGAGAACGAGCAGCAGCAGGCCAAAAGCCAAACGATGAGAGGCCAGAGCAAGAGGGCGATTACCACTGATGGGCCTACAATTATACCCATTCTTCAACTCCTTATCTGCGTGTCAAATCAGGTTAGTCCCTTTGTCTTTCTTTTGGCGGGCTTGTTTAAATGATTACAACCATTTACTTTAATGACTTTTGGAGTGGTTGTCTCTGGGTCTAATGGCCCCGATGTCCTGGTTGTTTGTCATGGGTGAACCTTAATTGTCCCCATCCTGACTTGATGGCCACTGTGAGCTGTTACCGATTAAATATGCAGAAACCTAATGGCCACGATTATAGGCCCATTCTAGCTTGATTTGTTACAAGTCGAATGAATGCACATTCTGTGTTTACTTTGGTTGTCTGTCTCCACAGAGTCCTGCTCACAGATTCCTGCATTTTAAGTTTCATCTCTGGGCCTGCCTGTCTGCAGAGCCCTGTTTTAAAATCCTGTCGGTTTGGTCACGAGGTTACAGAAGCCATTTTGGGTACCCTGTTTTTAATAACTTGTCCAAACAGGGTCCCTTGATACATACTTTCGGGGAGTGTGGGAATTTTGAGAACCCTAGACTTACAGCTCTGGAATTCACTCCCTAAGCCTCTCTGCCTCTTCACCTCTCTCTCTTCCTTTGAGTTGCCCCTTAAAACCTACCTCTTTAACCAAACTTTTGGTCATCTGTCCTAATATCTCCTCATATGGCTTGGTGTCAAGTCTTGTTTGATAACACTCCTGCGAAGTGACTTGGGATGTTTTACTACGTTAAAGGTGCTATATAAATACAAGTTGTTGTTGTTGTTGTTGTTGCAGCAAGCCATAAGCAATGACAGATGGTGGTCAGAAGTGATGACTTCTGAAGACAATACTGACACTGGAAGGAAAATGGAGGCTAATGTGCGAGTTGGTTCACTGGTGAACCTGCCTGCAGTTTATACTGCTGTGCTACCAAACAAACATTGGTATGAAACCTATCCCTGAGGCGGGTTGCTTAAAACTTAAAACTGATTCAGCATGGATAACGTCAAATACATGGTGTTGGAGATGTTTTGTTTGGCAAATTTGTGTTCAATTTAATCTGAAAACTCTAGTAAAAACAGGATAATAGCTCAACAAGTCTGCACATTTGACAACAGTTAACATCACATTTTAATGAGATATCATTCATTGCGGTGCTAAGATGCTTATGATAAGTCCTCTTTAAGCAATTTAATGAATACATTTTAAAGACATAGGCCTAGAAATTCAGTTGGTAGCGCCAGCTGCTAGTGCCTTAAGAGGGCGATAAGTGGGGCGTGAAGCGGCTAGCGCCCGGGCGCACCACGATCTGTGCCTCTCGCGAACTTGAGTGGACATTTAGCGGCAGCGCAAAACTGCAACACCTGCTCAGCTGTGCGCACTGATCCTGATGTCATTTCATGGTGCAACGCCCTTGGTGCGCCCCGAACCGGAACTTCAGTGGCGCCCCCCTTCTTTCCGCCTGGCGCTCCCAGTGACTGGTTGAGTGGAACAGTTCCCAGTCGCTGTGGGGCTGCGGGGGGGCCCTATTTAATGGGGGCTCTTTCTGCCTTCTTTGTGGTAGCCATTTTAGACCACTCCTACTGTGTGAGGGAGAGAGAGATTTGCAGAGAGACAAAGGGAGAGAGCTTTCTGCTTTGACTCAGCACTCGCACAGGTACTTCTGGCTTCAGCCCAGAGCTTTGCAGTTGGATTGATTTTTCAGTGCCATAGCCTTGAGTGGCCACATATAATGGGGGCTGCAATGGGTGGAAACGTTGGGTTTCTCCATTGCATTGAGAGGGCTCAGAGACACCGAGAGAGAATGCCAATCATGGCCAACAGGCGTCGGCACAGGAGGCCTTACCCTCCCAGGGTATACCGCCAGCAGTTCTCATACCTCAACATGTCTGAGGAGCAGTGTATTCAGAGGCTTCGATTCAGAAGGGAGGTGGTCACTGAGATCTGCCACCTGCTTCAGACAGATCTGCAGCCTCATCTGAGGAGCCGGACGTCTCTGTCGGTGGCAGTGAAGGTGACAATGGCTCTGAACCTCTATGCCACCGGCTCCTTCCAATCCGCTACTGGGGACATTACCAATGTCTCCCAGTTTGTGGTGCATTGCTGCATCCGCCAAGTCACGAATGCACTCTTCAAAAGGAGACGTCAGTACATTTCCTTCCCCATGACCCTGGACAAGCAGCAGGAGTGTGCAATGGGATTTGCAAGAATAGCGGGCTTCCCCATGGTCCAGGGCGCCATTGACTGCACGCATGTGGCTTTGCGGGCGCCTCTAGAGAATGCCGAGGATTACCACAACTGGAAGGGGTTCCATTTGTTGAACATGCAGTTGGTGTGTGACCACAGGCAGCTGATACTAGCTGTCAATGCCCGCTTTCCAGGCAGCAGCCACAACGCCTTCATCCTGCGCCACACTTCTTTGGCAGACCTTTTCAAAGCACCGGCTCACCCAGAAGGCTGGCTTCTCGGGGACAAGGGCTATCCTTTGTGCACCTGGCTGATGACCCCGCTCCGTGCGCCCAGCACCCCTGCTGAAGAGCGATACAATGACAGCCATCAAGCGACCAGGAACATCATTGAGCACACAATTGGCATGCTAAAGCAACGGTTCCACTGTCTGGACCATTCCAGGGAAGCCCTTCAGTACTCGTCTGAGTGAGTCTCCCATTTCGTTGTAGTGTGCTGCATGCTGCACAACCTGGCTATCCTCAGGACTCAGCCACTGCCAGCAGACACTGGATGACCACCAGAGGAGGAGGAGGAGGAGGAGGAGGAGGAGCACCAAGGCGGGAGGGAGGCACAAAGTGCAAGGGCCATCCGTCAATGGCTTATTGCAAGTCGGTTCTAGGCCCCCTCTCAGGGAATAGCTTGTGCCATTGAAAGAACATGAATGGACCCGCTCTGCAAACCCTGAGCTGGCCAAGGCAACAAATAGTTCAAAGTGCAAACTTGCACAATCTGAATAAAGACAATTATTTATTTAACAAACTCTGTGCCCTTCCTGCATGACAAACAAATACAGAGAAACCCCCAAAAAAACAGTCAGACACATAACTGTCTCTCACAACCTGGAAACAATGAACAAAAGAGTTAAACAAAAATGACCATAATCCTCGGCCTTCACAAAAAAAACCACAGCATTTTGCCACACCTCCTACTTTTTGGCCTGCAAGGGTGATCTGCCTCACTTCCAAGATTGGCCCCTTCCCACCCTGCAGCTCCTCTGCAATGGGACCCCAGTGGCTGCAGCAAGGCTGGGGGAATGCAGCTGAGGATCAGAAAGTGAGTCGGCAGATACCCTTGGGGGATGGTCTGGACAAGCTTTGGGCCTGGAGGGCCCGGCTGCTGACTGCTCTGACTCTGCTTGGGTGGCAGCAGTCTGTCCTACGGGTGGTGGCAGCTGCAGTGGAGGAGTGACAGTGTTGGCAGCAGGAATGCTGCCAACCTGACAGAGCACAGGCACTCCCTGGTCGGACGAGACACTGGCACTCGCATGGGGCAGCACTGAACCATGCGCAGCAATCTCCTGCAGCACAGATTGCTGGCCTGCTGCGGCGCGGCGAGGGCCCCAGCAAATCCTGCCCGATCCAGTAAACGTGGCAGCAGTTAGTGCTCGTGTGGCCCTGATCTGCGTCTGCATCAGACCAGCCAATGACTGCATGGCACGACTAAGCACTTGGCTGGAAGCCGCCTGTGCTGCCCCAAATTCCTGTACACTCCTTGCCAGTGACTCTATGGAGTCAGGCATCCTTGCCACTGTAGCCTTGAGCTCAGTGTGCCTGCGCTCCGCCTGGGCGCCCATTTCAGCAAGGAGCCGCACCTCCTCTGCGCTCAATGTAGCAGGACTGGAGGCCACACTCTCCCTCCGGGGAGAAGGCCACCGAGCTTCCCTGCCCCCCCATGTTGCTGCAGCCCGCTGGGCCCCGGAGCTTCCCCCTCCTCAGACCCTTCCCCCGTGCTCCCCTCCAGGGAAGACGTCTCCCCATTATGGCCATGGGCTACCTCGGCTGAGGGTGGCACTGATGTTCCAGCTTCCTCTTCCTCCTCCTCGTCTTCTGATTCACTCACAGTGGCAGCTTGAGGGCCTGCCTCCTCACCTGGAGAATCAGCATCTGTAAGCAGGGAGGTACAACAGTTGCTTTAGCGTGAAGTCAGGGCGGCAGCGAGGGAGGCATGAGTGCTGCAATGCACTGCATTAGTTCGATAGTGGCAAAGGATGCTGGTGTGAGGCACAGGTGGAAAGAGAGAGGTCCAAAAGGTGATCACCTTACCACTGCTGTCCAGAACGAGGTCGGCATCTCCAGTGGCAACGGGGCCAATCAGTCGGCCTGCCATAATCCGTTCCACTCGCTGCTCCAGATCGCTGAGGTCTTTAACTTCAGGGCGGCCTCCCCCGGTTCGTTGCTGCTGCCTCCTATTGTGGGCCACCTTGCCCTGCAAGAGAAAGGACAGGCTCTGAGTACAGTGTGAAGCCCTGATCTTGGCTGCACTGCCTCCCATGGTCGAATAGCCCTTACAGTGTGAAGCCCTGATCTTGGCTGCACTGCCTCCCGTGGTCGAATAGCCCTTACAGTGTGATGCCCTGATCTTGGCTGCACTGCCTCCCATGGTCGAATAGCCCTTAAAGTGTGAAGCCCTGATCTTGGCTGCACTGCCTCCCATGGCGGAATAGCCCTTACAGTGTGAAGCCCTGATCTTGGCTGCACTGCCTCCCATGGTGGAATAGCCCATACAGTGTGTAAAGTGGTGATTGTGCATGTGATTTTCATGAGAGGCCCATAGGTCTTGGATGAGGGCTGGGCATTGGGGCTTTCAGGACCCTTTGGCCATAAAGTGAGGTGCACATGCAGGGATGAAGAGGATACTGGAAAGGGTACTCACCCTGACAACCCGAGTGAGGTTGTTGAACTTCTTCCTGCATTGTGTTGGGGTCCTAGGTACCATGCTGCTGGAGGTCACTCTGTGTGCCACCTCCCTCCAAGCTTTTCGATATTCGTTGGGCAGCGGCCTCCTGCCACTGCCTGAAAAGAGGATAGGTCACCTGCGCTGCACTGCGCCAACCAGAACCTTCAGGGCCCCCTCACTGAAGTGCTGCGCTCGCTCCCTGGCCCTCTCCATGGTCGTAGGCGTAACGATGTCGCAGCAGGTCTGTCCAGGCCTAGAATCAGGGCTCCAATATGCATGGCATGGCTGCAAGCCGAATCGACCCTCCCCCTTTAAGAGGTGACCGGCGATACTGAATTTCTAGGCCATAAAATTGCTCATCTTTTAACAATTATTAATAGGAATTAAACAGACTGGTAAGAACATCATTTAACTCTTCTGATAACTGAACTATGGACCATTATATTTTTTCCATACATTTTCTCCTGTGGTGGATTCTCAGTTTTGGCTCTGCAGAAAACAAAGGCCAGGAACTTTAAAAAAAAAGAAACGGAAAATCAGAGGATGATTTGATATGGCTGCTCCACTGTGTTCTTCAGCACTTGGTTTTACAGAGGACTCGAAGTAGGTTCACTGGGGTAGATTTTAACGTGCAGCAGTGGTGGAAAATGAACAATTGTGGATTGGCCCCCTGCTATCCACCCCACCTGAATTTCCTATCAATTGAAGACAATGGAAAGGCAAATCGGGCGATGTGTCTAACGGGCAACCGATCCGCTACCGCCCGTTTTCCACCACCGTTGAAATTGAAAATCTACTCAACTTAAATCAGAGGAGAGAGCAAGGGGAAATAAACAAATTGTTGACCAACTGACCTTGTGGCTGAGTAGATAAAGGAATTGTGTTGTCCCAGGTCTCAGGCTCAGTCTTTTGTCAGGAACAAATCTCATGCAACACATTTGCAAGTCAGGGAAGGTAAAAGTCAGCCAGGTTTCCCCTTCTGATCATTATCCAGTCACCCCTGCTAGAAAGTGTGCACTTGTGGATTTCAGGTGAGGACAAAATAGGGCTTGGATGTGATGTCACCTGTGCTCAAATGACCTACCAATACTCACAATTTAAGCCCACCCATGAAAAAAGAGCAAAGTATGAGGGCGAGGGTGTAAATTTTAATATTTAGTTAATGGATAGAAAATTGAGGGAGTTCCGTGACTGAATGTCCAAAATGCACTCCTGCATTGGAAGTGTTAAAGTTGAAAATTTATCGCTTGCTGCCCATGGAACTATACTGAAACTTGACTCTACATAGACGAGGTAAGAAAGGGGGAGAAAATTGGTAAAGAAATCAATATATCCACGGAACAATTTCCTTTGTTCATTTATTTGACTCAACAGATTTGTTCACAATTATGTTTGTCATAAACCCATTTTATATATTGTCTTTGGGGCCATACAAAGAAATATTCTATTGAGGAGTGTTTCTTAGAGATAGTCAGCTATATTTTGTGGCACTCCACTCCTCTTGTTGCTGTGTCTCGTTCAACAGGAGTGCAGATTGGAGAACTGGACACGGAGGTCAATGCGCCCGATTCCTGTGTTCCTAATTTTGCCGTTGGAAAATCATAGGTACCATGAAATGGGCACACTGGCGTCTGCACCCGATACTCTAATCAGCATTTGTGTTAAGGCAGGTAATGTGCTGGAGTATAACCTATCAAAATTTAGCTGAGTATATTTTAAGTTTCTGAACTATTTAGGGAACAGTAAAGTAAACTGAACAAATGTGCAGATTTGCCCAAGACTGCCATGAATAGTGGACTCTGACTGAATGTTCTGGTAAACTTCTTCAAGGTGGCTTAGTGTCACGGTGTTAAAGGAACACTGGGCCGTATTTTGCAACCCCTATGGGTGCGTATGAGGTGCACACGCGCCCATAGAGGCCGTGCAAGTGCCGGGTTTAGGCATGTGAAGCGCCTGCACTGAAACCCGGCACTTGCGATCTGTCAAGAATCTTCCACCCGCTGAAAGGCCGTGTTTCTTACGCCTGGTAAAAGCAGGCGTAAGGGCTGCTTTTACCAGCATAAGAGTTTTAAAAAAATAGAAAAATAAAATGTTATCACTCACTTATACATTAAAAACCCTGTCCAATAAGGTAAGTTTATTTTTAGCCCCATTAAAACATCTAAATTTCTTTTTCAAAAAATTAAATTTTTGTTTCAAATATTAAATTAAATGCCATTTTAATTAATCTTATATATATATATATATATTTAAAAAAATTATTTCATGTGTTCATGTATTTTTTAAGTCATCTCCATTCATACTTTTGACAGTTCCGAATGTACAGAACTGTCAAAAGTATGAATGGGGATTCCCTTCTTTCATTGGTTGGGCTGACCCACGTGATCTCAGGGGCGCTTGCGAACCGCAGGAAGACCTGTCAAATATATGAATGGAGATCAATGAAAAAACATAGTAAAACTTTAAATAAATTTTAAAAAATATCACATTTTTAAAATGACTTGAAATTACAATAAATTAAGTAATTAAAGTATTTTACGGGGCTAAAAATAAACTTACCTTTTTTAAAAATATTTTTAAATGATAAATCAGTGAAAACATTAAAAAAAAAAAATTCTACTCTTATCCTGGTAAAAGCAGGCCTTATGCCTGCTTTTACCAGGCATAAGATTTTTAAGGGTTTTCTGCGGGCGGAAGGTCTCCAAAAAGCGGAACTATCCGCCCGCAGAGACCCTGCTCCAGGGCAGCCAGAGGATCTGTCAAGAGGATTCTTGACAGATCTGAAATGTCGGTTTTCAGCGCATGTGCTGTGCATGACTGAAACCGGCATTTCCGATGTCCCTATGGGTGGGTACACAGCACGTACCCACCCGTAGGGATTGGAATATCCGGCCCAATATAAATTCCTTTGAAAGATGTCATGGAGTGAAATCATGATGATGGAAATGAAACGCTGTTCATCTTCCTTTCTCTCTCCCCAGTCAAAAATGTTTGCTTTGTTCTGAAGATGATATCCATTTAATTAGCTCGCCAGTTTTTAATCCAGAGCTTGACAATGCTCCTCACCAACTTTTAGATTAATGTAATCAAAAATAAAGGCTGCCTCCACTCCCTCATGTTCTTCATACTATTAAATTTCCTGGCTTTCATTATTTTAATTAAATCCCCTATCCCCGAATTGCTTTACAAACTGCCACACCAGGATTTGAAAATTTGAAAGCTGGTGAGTTGCTCTTAAGCAAAGAACATTGTGTTTGAGGTTTCAGTCTGTCAGAGATTATTATAATGCATGCTTGTTACCTAATAGATCTTATTATTTAAATATATGTGATATGTTTTCAATGTGATGTGTCTCTGCCTGATTTATGAGCAATATAAGACTATGTAACATATATGCTATGGGCATCAAGAGAATATAGTATAACTGTTTATGATGGCTAAACAACAACTGTATTGGGGAATCACAGTTTGAGAGTAGAACCTAGATAATACTGTAAGCTGATCGCACATGAAATGTGTTTTATATATGGACATATTACAGACATTTTCAAACAACTATGAAAAAGGAATTGAAAGAGAGTTCAAAAATGTTTGTAGCCTTAGAATCATAGAATCATAGAATGCTGCAGCACAGAAGGAGGCCATTTGGCCCATCGTGCCTGTGCCAGCTTTTTGGTAGAGCTATCCAATTAATCCCACTCCCCTGCTCTTTCCCCGTAGCCCTGTAATTTTTTTCTCTTCAAGTAGTTATCCAATTCCCTTTTGAACGTTACTGTTGAATCTACTTCCACCACCCTTTCAGGCAGTGCATTCCAGATCATAACAACTCACTGCATAAAAAAAAGTTTCCTCACATCGCCTCTGGTTCTTTTGTCAATCACCTCAAATCTGTATCCTCTGGTTACTGACCCTTCTGTCACTGGAAACAGTTTCTCTTAATTTACTCTATCAAATCATTCATGATTTTGAACACCTCTATCAAATCTCCTCTTAACCTTCTCTACTCTAAGGAGAACATCCCCAACTTCTCCAGTCTCTCCACATAACTGAAGTCCTTCATCCCTGGTACCATTCTAGTAAATCTCTTCTGCACCCTCTCCAAGGCCTTGACATCCTTCCTAAAATGTGGTGCCTAGAATTGACCACAATACTCTAGCTGAGGCCGAATCAGTGTTTTATAAAGGCTTAGCATAACGTCCTTGCTTTTGTATGCTATTCCTCTATTACTAAAGTCAAGGATCACATTTGCTTTTTAAGCAGCCTTCTCAAATTATCCTGCCAACTTCAAAGATTTGGTTGCATAAACCCCCAGGTCTTGTTGTTCCTGCAACTCCTTTAAAATTGTACTATTTAGTTTGTATGGTCTCTCCTCATTCTTCCTATCAAAATGTATCACTTCACAATTCTCTACATTAAATTTCATCTGCCATGTGTCTCCCCATTTCACCAATCTGTCTATGTCCTCTCGATGTATGTTACTATCCTTCTCATTGTGTATTGCATTTCTGAGTTTCGTGCCATCTGCAACCTTTGAAATTATGCCCTTTATGCCCAAGTCTAGGTCAGTAATATATATCAAAAAGAGCAGTGGTCCTAATATTGCCCCTGGTGAATGCCACTCTATACTTCCCTCCAGCCTGAAAAACAACCATTCACCACTACTCTCTGCTCTCTGTCCTTTAGCCAATGTTGTATCTATGCTGCCACTTTAATCCCATGGGCTTTAATTTTGCTAACAAGTGTTAGGTGGCAATTTGTCAAATGCCTTTTGAAAGTCCACATAAATAACTTCAACCACACTACCCTCATCAAACCTCTCTGCTACTTCATTAAAGAACTCAATCAAGTTAGTCAAACATGATTTCCCTTTAACAAATCCCGGCTGACTTTCATTTATTAGCCCATACTTTTCCAAATGCCAATTAATTTTGTCCCAGATTATTGTTTCAGAAAATTCCCCCACCACCAACGTTAGGCTGACTGGCCTGAAATTGCCGGGTTTATCCCTCTCCCCTTTGTAAACAGGGGTGTACCATTTGCAATCCTCCAGTCCTCTGACACCACCCCCATATCCAAGGAGAATTGGAAGATTGTCGTCAGAACCTCTGCAATTTCCACCCTTACTTCCCTCAGCAACCTAGGATGCATCCTACCCAGACTAGGTGACTTTTCTACTTTGAGGACTGCCAACCTTTTAAGTACTTTCTCTTTATCTATTTTTATCCTATCTAATATCACTACTGCCTCCTCCTTTATTAATCCTCTTCTCTCGTGAAGACAGATGCAAAGCACTCATTTAGTACCTCAGCTCTCTACCTCCACAAGAATATCTCCTTTTTGGTCCCTAATCAGCCCCATCATTCTTTTGACTACCCTTATACTATTTATGTGTTTATAAAAGACTTTTGGGTTCCCTTTTATGTTAGCTGCTAATCTATTCTCATACACTCTCTTTACCCCTCGTATTCTCTTTTTAGATCTCCTCTGTACTTTCTATATTCAGCTTAGTTCTCTATTGTATTATGAACCTTGTGTGGCGAACCATTAGAATAAAAGGATGGAATTCAAAATAGTTTTTAAGGAAGGGGAAACTGTCTTCTATATGGTAGGCTCAAATTAGCCTCCATTTTCCTTCCAGTATCATTATTGTCTTCAGAAATCATTGCACCTGCCCTCCATCTGTCATTGTTTATGGCTTGCTGGTGTGGTGCTGCAAAAGGTACATTTTAAACAGCTTTCTCACAAGCAAAATCCCCTGTAAACTTTTCTAGTTTCCCTGTATAAATATTTCCTGTCATGTTTATTGCATGTTAATACTGATTGGGTAAAATCACGACTGCTGCATCAAAACAAAAACTAGGCCCTGTATAAGATTAAATTGTAATGAATACAAGACTTCAGATCCAATTGTGTGAAACTCACTTATCCATTAAGCCCACTCCATCCAGCCTCCATTTACGTACAAGCCATGAGAGACTTTCTCCCCTCAGCACTACCTCAAACACCTAATAATCCCTATTTAGAGGAAATTATTCTTCTGTTCACCATGTATAATGACATTTTATACCTGCTATGTACATAGTGCATTGAAAACATTTTCCCCTTACTTCCTTCGCCTACCTCCCCTGAAAATAAACAAGCAGTACCATTAATCTCTCTAAAACACTTAATTCCTCTTCTCAACAGATCTTTATCTACATCTCTTAAAATATTGTCAACTATCCCTGTGTCAATTATTTTTGTTGGCAGTCTCTTCCATGTATCCTCTATCCTGTGGGAAAACAAATTCTAATCTCTAATCTTGCTAGACTGAATGAAGCAGGGAAGGAGTCCCAGTGGAGTAAGCAAAGTTTAGGAGATGGTTTTCCTGGACACTCACTAAAAGAAAGAAAAAGTGCCCTCGCCAATTTTTGTTTCCCCGTTTAGGAGTTCAGGCCTGGACCTCCAGCTGGGCACTGAAACAGTCGGTATGCCTGGTGTCAGTCAGCAACCTGGCTGTCCTAGCCAGAACTGCAAGAACTCGAAGACTGGAGTTCCCATTCTTGGACATGCCCCCTTCTGTGCCACTGGCCCTGTTTGGAACAGGTGGATGCTTTTCCCCAACAAAGCCTCACGGAAACTCTGCAGACTTAGTGTATCTGAGTCCTAGTCTACTTCATGTCCTTTCCACTGCATGGCCACTGGGGTTACATAGCAGTCTGTTGGAATGGCTATGGTTTTTGAGCAAAATATTCTTTTTTGAATATTGACATTCTATTAACTACTCTCCACTTACTATTTTAGTATTTATGGGGCTCTGAAAAATATCAAAGCATCACAAATTTCCTCTTTTAATTCCTTGAGGATTCTAGGATCTATCCCATCTGGCCCAAATTGTATGTATTTAATCCTTCCAGTTTCTGCATAACACATTCTTTACTAACTTCTATCAGAATTATGGGTGCCTTAGTCACATTTACTATGGCTAGATTCTTTCTATAGTCATTCTTTGTGAAAACTGAATTAATTCCATATATCGGAATTATGCTGATCATTTGTGCAGTTTTACAACTCCCAGCTGACCTTGCTCCTTGTACATATTTTCCGTTTGCAGTGAACATATGGAAATTAAGGGAAAGGGCTTGTCTTGCATAATTCAATGAGACCAGCCTGCCCTGCTGCTGGCATACATGGCTCTGATGGTAAGGACAGGAGCTACTGCCAATTTTCCTATTTTGGGGTTCACAAGTGAAATTCGCAATTCCTTTCACACATGCAATTTGTGCAGGTAACCCTGATCGTACGGAAAATCGAAGGATGATTCTACAATCCGGCACGCCTAGTGCCGGCAGCATATCTCAATAAATAGTGGGTTAGCAGCCTGTGAGTTTCCATTCATTATCACCCCAGAAGTATTCCATTCCTGGTTACTGCTAGCACCAGCCTATCATTATTTGTTTATATAAAACTAGCTGGGGGGGCCCGGCGTTGCCAAACAGCAGTTTACAGGGCCGCGCGGTTTACGGCCGGCCACTGCCGCTCTGTGTCTCGGGCCGAGCGGTTGTGAGGCCCGGCCCGAGTGACCCCAACTCTGAGGGGGAGAGAGAGAGACTGGGGGGGAGAGAGAGAGAGAGACGGGGAGAGAGAGTAGAGAGACTGGGAGGAGAGAGAGGAGAGAGACTGGGGAGAGAGAGAGAGAGAGAGAATGGGGAGATAGAGAGCGAGAGAGAGAGAGAGAGACTGAGGGGGAGAGAGAGAGAGACTGGGGGAGAGAGATGGGGAGAGAGAGAGAGTCTGGCCGGCGAGGTTGAGACAGAGATGCATTTCCTCCTAAAATGCGAAAAATTCAACACATCAAGAAACATATTATTTGACAAGCTCAGCCAAACAACCCCAGATTTCAAGGAATTGGATGACCTGTCAAAATTAAGATTAGTCCTGGGAGAAGGAGACAGACCATACCTTGGTGCCAAATATGTAACAACATGTCACAACCTGAGGACTGTTTAAAATTAATACTGAATGTACCCAACGATGTACAACGACTGTTTAAATTAATAGTGTTTAAAGTAATATTGTATGTACCCAACGAAGGTCAAAATTGTTTGACACCTACAGAATGTTGGAAAACTGTACTTTTTGTTATGTAAGCTTTGGCAATATGGTTCCCTGTAAACTTTCATGCCAATAAAGCATTTGAATTGAAATTGAATTGAATTGAGAGAGACTGGGGGAGAGAGAGAGAGAGAGACGGGGGAAGGGAAAGAGAGACTGGGGAGAGAGAGAGACTGGGGAGATAGAGAGAGAGAGAGCGAGAGAGCACGAGAGAGAGATTAGGGGGAGAGAGAGAGAGACTGGAGGAGGGAAAGACTGGAGGAGAGAGAGATGGAGAGAGAGAGAGACTGCGAGAGAGAGACTGGAGGAGGGAGAGTCTGGAGGAGAGAGAGAGACTGGGAGACTGGGGGAGAGAGAGAGACTGGGAGAGAGAGAGAGCGCGAGACTGAGGGGCGAGAGAGAGAGAGACAGGGAGAGAGAGAAACTGGGGGAGAGAGAGAGAGAGAGAGAGACTGGGGGAAGAGATAGAGAGACTGGGAGACAGAGAGAGAGAGACTGGGAGACAGAGAGAGAGATAAAGAGATGGGGAGAGAGAGAGATTGGGGGGAGAGAGAGGGAGAGGGCTAGAAATTCAGTATCACCCCATTTGGAGAGGGAAGGAGAGAGAGACAGAGAGAGAGAGGGAAGGAGAGAGAGAGAGAGAGAGAGTGGGAAGGAGAGAGAGAGAGAGGGAAGGAGCGAGAGACAGAGAGGGAAGGAGAGAGAGACAGAGAGAGAGAGGGAAGGAGAGAGAGACAGAGAGAGAGGGAAGGAGAGAGAGAGAGAGGGAAGGAGAGAGAGACAGACAGAGACAGAGAGGGAAGGAGAGAGGGAGACTGGGGGAGGAGAGAGAGAGAGAGACAGGAGAGAGAGAAAGAGTAGAGAGACTGGGGGGAGAGAGGGAGAGAGAGAGAGACGGGGAGATAGAGAGCGAGAGAGAGACTGGGGAGATAGAGAGAGAGACTGAGGGGGGAGAGAGAGAGCGACTGAGGGGGAAAGAGAGAGACTGGGGTAGAGAGAGACGGGGAGAGAGAGAGAGTAGAGAGACTGGGGGGAGAGAGATACTGGGGGAGAGAGAGAGAGACAGACCAGGGAGAAACTGGGGGGGAGAGAGAGAGAGGGGGAGAGAGAGAGAGAGACTGGGGAGATAGAGAGAGACTGAGGGGGAGAGAGAGAGCGACTGAGGGGGAGAGAGAGAGACTGGGGGAGAGAGAGAGAGACGGGGAGAGAGAGAGAGAGAGTAGAGAGACTGGGGGGAGAGAGAGGAGAGAGACTGGGGAGAGAGAGAGAGAATGGGGAGATAGGGAGAGAGAGAGAGAGAGAGACTGAGGGGGGAGAGAGAGTGACTGAGGGGTGAGAGATAGAGAGAGATGGGGAGAGAGAGAGAGGGAGGCCAAATATGTAACAACATGTCACAACCTGAGGACTGTTTAAAATTAAGACTGTTTAAAATTAATATTGAACGTACCAAATGAAGTACAAAGACTGTTTAAAATTAATATTGTTTAAAAGTAATATTGTATGTACCCAACAAATGTCAAATCGATTGACACCTACAGAATGTTAGAAAACTGTACCTTTTTGCAATGTAAGCTTTGGCAATATGGTTCTCTGTAAACTTTCATGCCAATAAAGCATTTGAATTGAATTGATTGAATTGAATTGAATTGAATTGAATTGAATTGAATTGAATTGAATTGAATTGAAATTGAATTGAATTGAGAGACTGGGGAGATAGAGAGAGAGAGACTGAGGGGGGAGAGAGAGAGCGAATGGGGAGAGAGAGAGAGAGAGACTGAGGGGGAGAGAGAGAGAGACTGGGGAGAGAGATGGGGAGAGAGACGGGGGAGAGAGAGAGAGAGACTGGGGGAGAGAGAGAGAGATGGGCGAAGGGAGAGAGAGGCTGGGGAGAGAGAGAGAGACTGGGGGGATAGAGAGAGAGAGCGAGAGAGAGACTGGGGGGGAGAGAGAGAGACCGGGGGGTGGGGGGGAGAGAGAGAGAGACTGAGGGGAGAGAGAGAGAGATGGGGAGAGAGAGAGACTTGGGGGGGGAGGGAGAGAGTGGAGGGAGAGGGAGAGAGTGGGGGAGAGAGAGAGAGACTGCAGGGAGAGGGAGAGAGTTGGGGAGAGAGAGAGAGAGAATGGGGGGAGAGAGAGACTGGCGAGAGAAAGACTGGAGGGGAGAGAGAGAGAGACTGGGGGAGAGAGAGATTGGGGAGAGAGAGACTGGAGGAGAGAGAGAGAGACTGGGGGGAGAGAGAGAGACTGGGAGGAGAGAGAGAGACTGGGGGGAGAGAGAGAGACTGGGGGAGAGGGAGAGACTGGGGAGGAGAGAGAGAGGCTGGGGGGAGAGAGAGAGACTGGGAGAGAGAGAGAGAAACTGGGGGGAGAGAGAGTGCGACTGAGGGGGGAGAGAGAGAGATGGGGAGAGAGAGAGAGAGAGAGAGAATGGGGAGATAGAGAGATCCCGGCAACAGAGAGAGAGGACATCGGAGCGGGAGGGAGCGAGAGAGCGTGAGAGAGAGAGAGGAGAGGAAACACCAGCTGGAGAGAAAAAGCTGGAGAGAGAGAGAAACAGAGGCCTGAACCGCGAGACCGGAGACCGGGAGGAGCAGCCAGAACCAGGACAATAAATAAGAGGCCTGGGGAGGGTGAACCCGAGAACGCGAGGCCCAGAGACCGCGGGATCGGAGACCGGGAGGAGCGGCCCGAACCGGGAAAACAAGTAAGAGGCCTGGGAAGGGCGAACCCGAGACCGCGAGGTCGGAGAACGGGAGGAGCGGCCCGAACCGGGAAAACAAGTAAGAGGCCTGGGGAGGGCGAACCCGAGACCGCGAGGTCGGAGAACGGGAGGAGCGGCCCGAACCGGGAAAACGAGTAAGAGGCCTGGGGAAGGTGAACCCGAGACCGCGAGGCCCAGAGACCGCGGGAACGGAGACCGGGAGACCAGGGCAGAAAACAGCCTGGTCAGTCAAAAAACCCGGGGGCCTGAGACCGACACGACGACACGAGGAGATCCGCCCAGAGCGCGGAAAGCGAATGAGTCCGGGGCACGGAGAGTGGACGAGTTTGGAACACGGAGAGAGAGAGAGAGTCCGAGGCCCGGAGAGCGAGTGAGAGAGTCGGAAGAGAAAAAAAAAAAAAAACCGGAGAAATAAGTTTTACCTAATTCTACCTAAGTTTCATTTTAGTTAAAGTTAGTTCGGAAAAAGTTTAATTTTATTTAAATACCTGAAAAAAGAACAACAAACCCGCGAGGAAAAGGAATAGAAACCCGAGAGAAACGATAAACTACCCGAACCAAGATCCTGTGAGAGAAAGAGAAAGATAAACCTTTAAGAACAGCTATATCAAAGATGAACCCCTGAAAAACTCCCAATTTTGGACCTAAAAGTGGGCTAAGGTGGAACACGACACAAAAAAGAGGAAAAAAAAAGATATCTATCTGAGACAAAAAACAAACGACTACAATGAGCAGGGAAATGATATATCCTGAGCAATGCACAAAAAATAAAGCAAAGGAAAAATACAAGTACACAACACTAAAAAATAACCCAGAGATCCTCTACGTTGACTATACCACACACAAAGGGACTAAGCTGAAGAACAACCTCATATTCTACACCGAATACGTCACCTCCTGGAAGGAGACTTTACAAAAACACTACGCATACGTCTCCTGTGAAGGTATTGGCAGTGGAGGCAGACTGAAAATATGTAAAGATGGAAACCTAGATAAAGATGACCCCCTGCTAACCATAAGCTACTACAACAAAAATAGAAAGATCATGATACAGGGGAATGTGGAAAATCTGGACTCCTTCGAAAAGGAATTCCCCCAGTTGAAAACTATGGCAGACACAAAGAGGACCAATGGACAGGAAGCAAAAGAGAGTCGAACAGAGGATGATGAGAACCAAGTGGAGGAAGAAGAAGAGAGACCAGCAGAGGAAAACACCTCCCTGTCCATCTCCACCCCCCCCACACCTCTCAACGAAAACAAAATGATGAAAGAGAATCTGGCCAAACTAGAACTTGATTTCAACGAATACAGAGAAACACTGGCCAAGAATCTGAAGGAGGAATTCAAACAGCTAAAAACGGAACACGAGTCCACCATCCACAAGATGACAAAGACCATAGAGGAGCAAAGAAATGAGATCAAAGAACTCCGTACTCAACTAAACAAAACGAAGGAGACCGTAGAAAGGCTCAGCAGGCAACACAAACCTCTTAAGGTCCAAAAACCTGAGGACACAAAAACAACACACACAAGGACACAGAACCCGCCGGATGCCACCCCACATGACGACACACCGAAAGCCACAAACCCCGCTCCAACCAGCCCTCAGTCGAATCATGCCCAGACTACTGCTACCCAGTCCTCACACACAGGAACACAAAAACCGACAGATACCCCCCCAAACGAGGACACACCGAAAGCCCCAAACCCCGCTCCTGCCACACAACATATCCCAGAAACCCAGCCAACAACCAGCCACCAGGCGAGTCCTACCCAGACTACTGTTACCCAGTCTGAAAAACCAGCCCCTCAGGCGGTCCTGCTGACCGACTCCAACGGAAAGTTTCTGGACCCCCAGAGGCTGTTCCCAGACCATCAAGTCCTGAAAAAATGGTGCAGCAACACAGACCAAGCAATGAAGATCCTGAACAAAGAATCCCTTGGAAGCCCCAAATGGATTGTGATCCACACAGGCACGAACGACCTACGCACCCTACAGGAAGGCACTGCTAGGGCGGTGAGCAGGATGGCGGAAAAGGCCAGCAGGGAATTCCCCGAGGCGCGGATCGTGATCTCCACACTACTGCCCAGAAAGGACACCCCAGCCTATATAATCCACAACACCAACAGGGAGATCGACACGAGATGTTCTGTCCTCCCCAACGTCTCCCTGGCCCATCATCCAAACATCAACACAAGGGACCTCTATGACGAAATACATCTACTCAAACAGCGGATGTGGGTCTTCGCAAGAAACCTCATAAACACTGCCAAAAGACGCAGCCCTCCCACCCCCTCTACCATTGGGAGCCCAAACAGGACCACCAATGTCCCCCACCCCCCATTACAAAACCAACAACAGAACCGTGCTTTTATACCTGACCCAAGACCCCCCTCTAGACCACAGACTGTAGACCAAGAACTGAGAAAGATCATGACGATGCTGAACAGCCTGATAGAAAGCCGGAGAAATTATTAATATTGTTATTTATCATTATCATTATTGATCAGTATTATTACTATTATTAGATAGATATATGTGCATGCCTCATGAAATTTATACTAAATCATCATTTAGCATTATAGAAAATAGTGTTTCCACACTCATCCCACAAAATAGGTCCATTTTATTTTGTTTTATTGAACTATATAAATGCGTTCTTTCCACATAAGCGGCTGGAATATCCAGGGCCTCCGCTCCTCAACTTTTGGGATGAAGAGTACAGACCCTGAATTCCTAAAAGCTATAAAAGACATTGATATCATTGTGTTAACAGAAACATGGTGCCAAAAGGACGTGCCGACCCACTGTCCTCCAATGTACCATGAAATCATTGTGCCCTCAGTAAAGAACACTAAAACACGCAAGGGCAGAACCTCCGGGGGAATATTGGTGTGGTATAAGGGAGAGCTGGACAAACACATCTCACCGGTAAAACAGGGAAAATCACACGTATGGCTAAAACTAGATAAAAATATAGGAATAGCAAAAAAAGATGTTTACTTATGTGCGATCTACATACCTCCAATAGAATCGCCATATTTCGAAGAGGAGTTATTTGATACTCTCCACATGGAAATCAGCCATTTCCAGGCCCAAGGAAAGGTGATAATATGTGGGGACCTAAATGCAAGGACCGGTTGTGAACCTGACTTCATAGACCCACAGGGAAACAACCATGTGTTTGGCCAGACCCCTTTAGATGTCACACCAGCCATCGCAAATCGGAACAACCTTGATCGTGAAATAAATAAAAGCGGTAGGGAGGTAGTGCAACTCTGCCGAGCCTTAGGCCTGTACATAGTTAACGGTAGGTTCAGAGGGGACTCCCTAGGGAGACTCACATACTCCTCAACTCTTGGGTCTAGTGTGGTGGACTATACAATCACTGACCTGGACCCCTGCGATATCAACTCATTCACTGTCAGGCAGCAATCCCCCCTCTCAGACCATAACCAAATAAATATGTACCTTAAACTTTCTGCCCAAACTACAGACACAAAAAAAGAACCCAGTAAGCTCCATAAAATAAACCAGACATACAGATGGGCCCCAGACAGTGGAGAAAAATTCATCACAGCACTAAAGTCACCTGATCTCACAAGTAAAATATCAAAATTTAAAGAAAACCCATACGAGATCACCAGAGATGGTGTAAACATGGCCATAGAGGATATAAATATGATCTTCCATGAGGCAGCTGTAAAAGCCGACCTTGTGAAACAGAAGAGGAAGCGTCACAAAAGACAAAATAAAAATAAGAAATGGTTTGACCACGAATGCAAAAATGCCAGAAAAGACCTGAGAAAAATATCAAACCAAAAGCATCGCCAACCAAACAATCCGGACCTACGTACTAGATACAATGAAACCCTCAAAATATATAAACACACCATTAGGAACAAAACACAAAACTATACCCACAAAATACTCGAAGAAATTGAAAACTCCACCAATCCAAAACAATTCTGGGAAATGTGGAATAACCTGAGTACAACACAATTGCAAGCATTACCAATCCAAGATGGCGACATCTGGAGAACACATTTTGAAAACCTCTACAAAGACATCCCAATAAACGAAACAAACCCAAGTCAACATCAGGTCACAGAAAAACTCCACACATTAGAAGCAACAATTAAAGACAACCAAAACCCTCTAGACTCCCCAATCACATGGAAAGAACTGGCCACAAAAACAAAGTCTCTCCACCTAAAGAAAGCCTGTGGCCCAGACAACATCAAAAATGAAATGCTCAAGTTCAGCAATAGGGAGATGCAGGGTGCGGTACTCAAATTATTCAACATCATATTACGTTCAGGCTGTTTTCCCGATATCTGGTGCCAAGGACTAATCTCCCCCATATATAAAAGTGGAAACAAATCAGACCCAAATAACTACCGCGGCATCTGTGTCAACAGTTGTCTAGGGAAGTTATTCTGCAGTATTCTAAATAGTAGATTACTTGATTTTCTTAACAAACATAATATCCTCAGAAAAAACCAAATAGGCTTTCTTCCAAAACACCGCACCACCGACCATATCTATACCCTTCACACCCTCATTGAAAAACATATACACCAAACAAAAAATGGGAAAATATTCGCCTGTTTCATCGACTTCAAGAAAGCCTTTGACTCTATATGGCACGAAGGGCTCTATTATAAACTTCTTCAGTGTGGAATAGGGGGCAAAGTCTATGACCTTATTAAATCAATGTATCTGAAAAACAAATGCGGGGTCAAAATTGGAGACAAACGCACCGATTTCTTCACCCAGAGAAGAGGCGTCCGGCAGGGCTGCAATTTGAGCCCGACCCTGTTCAACATATACATAAATGAATTAGCAGACATGCTGGAGCAAAGCGAGTCACCAGGTCTCCGTCTCCTGGATGGAGAAGTGAAATCCCTGTTCTATGCGGACGACCTGGTTCTGCTGTCTCCCACAGAACAGGGATTACAGCAACAACTAGACCTACTCGACAAATACTGCCAAAATTGGGCTCTAACAGTAAATCTAAAGAAAACCAACATCATGATTTTTCAAAAAAGGCCCAGATGTCAGGAAAACAAATACCAGTTTACCCTCAGTGATACCACTATAGGACACACTATGAGCTACACCTACCTTGGTCTAACTATTACAGCATCAGGGAGCTTCAGCATAGCAGTGAATGCACTAAAAGAAAAAGCACGAAGAGCCCTATATGCAATAAAAAGAAAATTCTACAACATCCAAATCCCAATCAAAATCTGGCTCAAAATATTTGACAGCATAATCCTGCCCATTGCACTGTACGGTAGTGAAGTATGGGGCCTGCTAAATCACCAAAGCTACACTAAATGGGAAAAACACACAATAGAAGCCCTACATGCAGAATTCTGCCGAAGCATCCTTCGCACCCAAAGAAAAACGCCAACAAATGCATGCAGAGCCGAACTAGGCAGATACCCACTGATAATAAACATCCATAAACGAGCACTAAACTTCCTAAATCACCTCAAATCTAGCTCCCCAGACACCCTTCATTTCAAAGCCTTTCAGACCCAAGAGCTAAACCCAGAAAAGAGTCCCCTGAGTCAGCTGCTACTGAAACTAAGTACCCAGCCGGACCCTGACCAGCCCCAGACCAACACAGCCGTCCAAACACCAATCCGAGTGAACCAAATCATTAAAAAATGCAAAGAAACCTACCTGGAACATTGGAACACAATAACCGAAAGCCAAAGCAGATTAGAATGTTACCGGGCCCTAAAAAGAGAATATAAACTGGCAGACTACCTCACGACCATCAGAGACACAAAACAGAGACAGACCCTCACCAGGTACAGACTAAGCGACCACCAACTGGAAATTGAAAAAGGCAGATACAAGAAATCCTGGCAGCCTAGAGAGAATAGAATATGCGATCAATGTCTGGCCGGCGAGGTTGAAACAGAGATGCATTTCCTCCTAAAATGCGAAAAATTCAACACATCAAGAAACATATTATTCAACAAGCTAAGCCAAACAACCCCAGATTTCAAGGAATTGGATGACCTGTCAAAACTGAGATTAGTCCTAGGAGAAGGAGACAGACCATACCTTGGGGCCAAATATGTAACAACATGTCACAACCTGAGGACTGTTTAAAATTAAGACTGTTTAAAATTAATATTGAACGTACCAAATGAAGTACAAAGACTGTTTAAAATTAATATTGTTTAAAAGTAATATTGTATGTACCCAACAAATGTCAAATCGATTGACACCTACAGAATGTTGGAAAACTGTACCTTTTTGCTATGTAAGCTTTGGCAATATGGTTCTCTGTAAACTTTCATGCCAATAAAGCATTTGAATTGGAATTGGAATTGGAGAGAGAGACTGAGCGGGAGAGAGAGAGACTGGGGGAGAGAGAGAGAGACTGGGAGAGAGAGAGAGACTGGGGGAGAGAGAGAGAGATGGGAGAGAGAGAGAGAGAGTAGAGAGACTGGGGGGAGAGAGAGGAGAGAGACTGGGGAGAGAGAGGAGAGAGACTGGGGAGAGAGAGAGAGACTGGGGGAGAGAGAGAGACTGGGAGAGAGAGACGGGGGAGAGAGAGAGAGAGAGTCTGGGGTAGAGAGAGAGAGAGAGAGAGACAGGGGAAGGGAGAGAGAGACTGGGGAGAGAGAGAGATAGAGAGACTGGGAGACAGAGAGAGAGAGATAGAGAGACGGGGAGCGAGAGAGCGATTGGGGGGAGAGAGAAGTAAAGACTGGAGGAGGGAGAGGCTGGAGGTGTGAGGTGCAAGTCAGTTCCTTCTGTAACATCTAGATGGCACCTTCACTTGTTTGTTTGCTAGGCCTTTGTTAATTGTTTCCTAGCCTCCTGTGTTTATGCTTCCTAGCCTCCTCTTTTTGTAGGACAAAATAAATTAAACAAATAAACTGTAACTAAAACTCTAATAAATCTTTAAATAAAACTTAACAAATCAAATTAAAATGTTGTCGTTTAAATCAATTATGCACTCCAGTCCCCGCGGCGCCCACCGTTCACGGAAGTGCTCGAGTGCGCCGGCGGACACCGCGTGCTCCATCTCCAGGGCCACCCGGGCGCGAACATGGCCGCGGAAGCGAGGGAGGCAATCTGGCTCGATGACCCCCTCGGCCGGTCGTTGCCTGGACCAATTAATGACTTTTTTTGCCAGGCCCAGGAGCAGACCCACGAGGAGGTCCTCCAGCCTACCCGCTCCCCTCCACACCGGGTGACCGTAGATCAAGGGCGTGGGACTGAAGTGCAACCAAAAATCAAGGAGCAGCCCCTTCAAATAATAGAAGAGGGGCTGCAACCTCACACATTGAACATAGACGTGAAAGACGGACACCTCCAGACCGCAGAACAAACAAGCGGTCTGGGTGTCTGTAAATCTATTTAACAATATATTGCACGGGACTGCTCCGTGCAACACCCTCCAGGCCAAGTCCCCAATAGAACAAGGGAGGACTCCCGCATTGAGAGCCCTCCATTGGGGACCTCCGCCGGAAGGCAAAACGGCACGCCACGGTGTGTCCGGACAGCAGGCGAAGATGACAAAGTGGAAGGTGTGCAGGAGCAGCCCGTACAGGAAACCCCTCCGTGCGGAATGAAAAGGCACGGAGGGCATCTCCTCAAGACGGCTCAAGTTGTGAGGCGCCGATCCCCGAGGGGAGTTTCGGGGCAGGGCGCCGATAAGGAATTCCGTCCAAACGGGGGAAAACTCGGACGGGATCGCCCCACGCGCTTGAGCCGCCTCGATACACCTCGTGGCGCCGGGGTGCAGCGTCGCTTTCACCGCCTCGATGGCATCGGCCGCAAGCCGGACGTTGTCCCAGGACATGCGCCGCGCCAACTCCTCCGGCGCCACCCAGCCCGCTCCTCCGCCATCGAGTCGGTCCCCGACTCTAGTCACCCTGCCAGGCACAGCCCTGCATTCCGCCAGCCACCCGAACTCGCGGACGTGGAGGTGCGGATTCCTGAACAGCGGCTCCCGGAGGACAGCCGCCATTCCTGACGGGGGAGAGCTCCGCCTGGAGGCGACGTTGTTCCAAACCTATAGCAGTTCCTGGTAGAAGACAGGCAGCTCCCGCAGGCTGGTGCGCCTGCCGCCCACTTCCAAAAACAGGAGCTGCATGTCGTAATTGAGGCCGTGCAGCTGGCGGAAAAAATACGTCGCCAGTGCACACCATCTCGGAGGATTCTCGACGTCCAGGTATCTCTGCAGTGTCTGAAGATGGAAAGTCACAGCCTGGGTGCGGAGGCACACCAACGCCTGACCGCCCTCCCTAAGCGGGAGACTCAGAACCGCGGCAGAGACCCAGTGCTTCCTTTTGTCCCAGAAGAAGTCGACGAGCTTCTTCTGTATCTTGGCGACAACCACAGGGGGAGGGATCAAAGTGACGAACCGGTACCACAACATGGCGGCCACCAGTTGGTTTATGACCATCGCTCGACCCCTGTAGGACAACACTCGGAGCAATCCTGTCCAGCGTCCTAAGCGAGCGGTGACTTTGGCCTCCAACTCTTGCCAGTTCGCCGGCCAGGCGTCCTCGGCAGGGCTGAGGTAGACTCCCAAGTAGAGGAGGTGCGTGGTACTCCAGGCGAAGGGCCTGAACTCCTCCGGCAGGGAGTCCACCCGCCACTGACCCACCAGGAGTCCAGAACATTTCTCCCAGTTGATCTTGGCGGAGGATGCGTCCGAGTAAATCTGCTGGCATTCCCGCATCCTCCGCAAGTCAGCGGGATCCGTGACCGTGAGGAGCACGTCATCGGCGTAAGCCGAGAGGACCACCTCCACGCCCGGCCCTTGCAGAGCCAGTCCCGTCAACCTCTTCCGCAAGAGGCGCAGGAAAGGCTCTACGCAAACGGCATATAACTGGCCGGACATGGGGCATCCCTGACGCACCCCCCTCCCGAAGCGAAGGGGCGCCGTCAAGGGCCCGTTAACTTTAATCAGACACTCCGCGGCAGCATACAGAAGTCGGATCCGGGCGACAAAATGCGTCCCGAACCCGAATGCGCGCAGAGTCCCGAAGAGATACTCGTGATCCACCCTGTCGAACGCCTTCTCCTGATCCAGGGAAAGGAAGGCGACCGACAGACCAGCCCTCTGGGAATGGTGGACCAGGTCCCGGACCAGATGGATGTTATCATGGATGGTCCGGCCCGGGACCGTGTAGGACTGGTCGGGGTGGATCATGTGGGCCAGCACGGCGCCTAGGCGAGCAGACATAGCCCTGGCAAAGATTTTATAGTCCGTGCTGAGGAGGGAGACCGGGCGCCAGTTTTTAAGGAGGCGGAGATCACCCCTCTTAGGCAGCAGGACAATAACCGCCCTGCGCCAAGAGAGGGGCATCTCCCCGGTCGCCAGACTTTCCCCCAGGACCCGCGCGTAGTCGCCCCCCAAGACGTCCCAGAACGCCCTGTGGAACTCCACGGTCAGCCCGTCCAGCCCCGGGGACTTTCCCCTAGAGAGCTGGCGGAGGGCGCCGGTCAGCTCCTCCAGACTCAGAGGAGCGTCCAATTTTCCGGCGTCCTCCAGGCCGACCGTCGGCAGGTCCTCCCATAAAACTCCGCGCGCATCCTCACTGGACGGATCTGGAGAGAACAGAGCCCCGTAATAGGCGCGGGTCTCCGCGCGGATTCCCTCCGGATCCGAGACCAGAGATCCGTCGTCGGCCAGCAGCTCCAAGAGCTGCTTACGGACCCCCCGTCTTTTTTCCAGCGAGTAGAAGAAGGGGGAGCTGCGGTCCAGGTCCCGCAGGAACTGGATCCGCGACCTCACGTACGCGCCTCGGGACCCGACAAGCTGCAGGTCCTTCAGCGCGCCCTTCTTCTCTTCATACACCATCCGCAGGGCTGGGTCCTCGAAGACTTGACCGAGACGGGACTCCAGGTCGAGCACCCCCTTCTCCAACTGCCCGACACGGGCCTCCCGCCTCTTGGTCGACCCCTTCGCGTACTCCTGACAGAAGAGACGGATGTGAGCCTTGCCCACATCCCACCATAGCCTCAAGGAGGGGAAGCCCCCCCGCTTCCTTCTCCAGCAGGCCCAGAACCGACTGAACGAATCCCGGAACCGTGCGTCCTCCAGCAGCAGGTTGTTAAAGTGCCAATACGCGGACCCCCACTGTGCGCGCAGCGGAATGAGCTCCGCCCACACCAGGTGGTAGTCCGTGCACGGCACCGGCCGCATGGAAGCCGCCGGAACGCAGGAGACGTATGCCCGGGAAATGTAGAGGCGGTCGATCCTGGACGCTCCTCCCCCAGACCTCACGTAAGTGAAGGCGCTGGATTTGGGATGGAGGTAATGCCAGACGTCCACCAAGTCGAGGGACCCGACCAGGTCCCTCAACTTCTCCACCACCGCCGGGCATGGCAAGGTGCCCGTGCGGTCCCTCGCCTCGAGGGTACAATTAAAATCCCCCCCGAGGATGACGCACTCGCCCGCGTCGATGGAGCCCAGAAGAGTGGACACTTCTTCAAAGAAGCGCGCTTGCTGCGCACCGGCCCCAGGGGCGTACACGTTCACTAGATGGAGCGGCACGCCCCCCAGGCGAACAGTGCCCTGGAGCAAGCGGCCCGGCATGAGCTCCTTGACCCCCAAGATCTCCGGCTGAAAATGCGGGGCCAGCAAGATAGCCACCCCACTGGAAACACTGGAGAGGTGACTCATGCTGACCCCTCCTTGCCATTCCAGAAGCCACGTGGCCTCGTCTCCCGGAACGGTGTGGGTTTCTTGCAGGAAGCACACCGAATACTTCCCGTCCCGAAGGACTGAAAAGTTATTAAACCTGCGGCTAGCTTCCCTGCTGCCGTTGATGTTGAGGCTGGCTATGGTTATCTTCATTTCAGAAGCATAATCCACCCTCTACTTAAAACTAACGGGGGAAGGGAGAGGGCGGCCGCTAGTCAACCGCCACTCCCTTAGCAGCCCAGTGAGGAACAACCGGAGCCGACGCCACACGAGCGGGCTCTCTCCCGCGCCCGCGTCCATGGCTTTGACGGCGGTGCGGGCCGACCCGAGGAGCAGCGCCAGGTCCGGCCATCTGTCGAGGGCCACCGAATCCTGTGACGACCCTGGCACGTGGCCACAAAGTCCCGGAGTTCCTCAATGGGAATGAGGGGGGTCCCGGCGAGGGACGGGAGGTCATCCATCTCCTCATCGGCGATGGAATCCCAGTCGTCCTCCGCCCCCACCACCGAGTCCCCGTCCTCCTCCGGGGGGTCACCACCGGCGGTCAACCCGTCCGTCACGCAGAGCGCAGCGAACGGCTCGGCCGCAACGGCCGGCCCCGCCTCCGCCCGGATCCCACCCCCAGGATCGGTGGCGGAGGATTCCTCCCTGGGCTCCTGCAGGGGCGCCGGGCCAGAATACGGCGGCGGTTCGGAGCCCCCCTCCGCCCCAGGCGCCGGAACGACCGGAGAGACCGGAGAGACCGGAGAATATGTAAATCCGATCCCCTCCAATTCGCCCGGCACCAGAGACACAGACAGAGGGCCTTCCTCTACCACGCCACCGGCCTCCGACCCAGCAGAAGGGGTATTTCTTGTAAAATCCTCGACGGGGTCGAGCAGCACCTGGGAAAAGTCCGGGCCGCTCTGGGCGAGCTCATCTTCCGCGAGCTCGCCCGACCCAAACTCCAAGCCGCCCGACTCGTCGAGGGGTAACGCCACCGATAGGGGATCGATCTCAGCCGCGGGTTGTTCCGCGACCCCCCCCACGGGCAGGGTCTCGTCCCCATCCCCGGGAGGCACGAGCTGGGCAGACACCTCTGCCTCAGCCTCCCCAGGGACGGGCGACCCCTGCCGATCGCTTACGATGGTGACAGCGGTGGGGTGGGGCGCAGTACCCGCGGCGGGCGACGACTCCCCCTGACCGGAGGGACCTTCCTCCTCCTGGTCCTCCTCCTCCTCCTGGGAGTCGCGCCTTCTTTTTAAAGTGGAGGGATAGGGGGAGACCTCCATTTCTGCAGGGGCCTCCCCTGCTCCCTCCGGTGGAGCAGGTTCGTCGGGTCCCTCGGGCCCAAGCCCGGCCGCAGGTCTTAACACTCCCGCCTCAGCGGTCGCGGCCACATGCTCGGGCACGAGGTCCCCCCCACTGTTGCCCTCCGCGATCAACGCGGCAATGCTCTCGGGCGTCAGGGGCTCCATGTCATGGGGCACGCCCTCCACGGAGGGACCTGACCTACGGTGTTTATTTTTCCCCCACGCCTTCTTCCCGACCGGACACAATTCCTCCCCCCCGCCGGAGGCCTGGATGGCATCGACCTCCGACGACGACCGCACCCCGGTAGTATTTGTTTGGGGGGGCACGGCCAGACCCGGGGGAAGGAGCGGCGGCGGCGCCAGCCTCGGCCACGCCAGACGACCTGGCGGCCTTGGAGGCGGGGCAGTTTTTTCGTACATGCCCCACCTCCTTGCAGGCGTGGCACCGCACGCCGTCCGTCGTCCAGAAGACGCGGTGAAGGGTCCCCTCATGGAGGACTGAAAAAGCCCCGTCAGTCTCCCCCTCCCGCGCCAGCTGAACAAAGGCCTGGCGCCGGATGGAGAAGACATGGCGAAGGCTGGCTTCCTGGAATCCGAGCGGGATCGGCGTGATCCCCGACCTCACCTCCCCGAGTTGGAGCAAGTGGGGGAGGAGGAGCTCACTCGAGATGTAGGGCGGGACGTTAGATAACATGACCCTCTGCGCGGTGGCCTCCAGAGGGTCCACCGGCAGGAAGGTCCCGCCCACGGTGAGCCCCTCGGTGATGGCCAGGGCCACCGCCCGCTCCGACTCCAGGAAGAACACAGCCTTCCCATACATTTTTGAGGCGGCGAGTATGGCTGGAGGGCCGACAACCCCAGCCATGGCCTTCACGCATGCCTCGATGCTCATGTTGGGGTGGGTGTAGCTCTTCACCCCAAGCTTCTTTGTTATCAGTCGGAACGGCGACGGGGCAGCAGCAGAAGCGGGAGCAGCCGTGGCTTTGGCTGTCGCTGCCGCATAAGTCATTGCCGGCCCCGTCACCGCCGAAGTTGTGCTAGCCATAGTGGGGTGGTTCTTTAAAGAGCTACACACACCCCAAGTCACAGGCCTGAAGGTGTTAATGGCCTTGGTAAAAAAGTCTTCCCTTGAGCAGAGGGAGTGTAAAGTAACTGGCCCGCCTCTCCCCCTGATGGAATTAATTGGGAGAGGGGCCTTCCTTCCCTCTGCTCAATTGGCAATTAGTAAGTAAAAAGGAGGTGCCTTTTAGAGAGGCAAAGAGAGGACAAAGAGAGAGAGAGAGGGGGGTGGGAAGGAGCGGGGGCCGCAAAGGCAGGGTCCCCACTCAAGGTGGAATTCGGTGGGTGGGTGTCGGCAGGGTGCACTCCCCGATGGAAAAGCAAAGTCTTAAGCAGATGGTCTTCGGGCAGGGGGAGAAGATGTCTTCGCCTGGGTAGGCTGGAGAAAGCCCAGGCTCAGCCCCACACCAGGTCTTCTCAATGCAAGGGAAAAAGCTTCACCTGGGCAGGCTCCAGCCAACCCAGGCCAGGCTTTCCGGCCCGTCTTCTTTCCTCCCCCCACCTAGAATGCAAAGTCTTTAGGGGAATGCACAAAAGACACCCACCTGCAGATGTTAAAGATGCAGCTCCTCCCCTCCTTCCAAGTTGGAGCTGAGTGGTAATCCTCTCCCCTCTCTCCCTCTCCTGGACCGGAGGCCAAATTGGGAGGCAGTGATGGAAGGCCTCTCCAGTTGTAATACTGGCCTCCTCCTCTGTCCTCTCCTCCTCTCTCCCCAGGCACCTCGGTAGATGGTTGAAGTTGGTTGTAGGTTGCTGGTAGTGGTGGCCTGGGGTCACTCCTTCCTCTCCACTCCCAGGCCAAGGCAACCACACACTCTCCCCACAGCAGCAGCAGCACAACCTGCTCCACTGAGAGCAAGGTCTAGACTGAGGTTGTGTGAGGGTGCCAGTCAGTTCCTTCTGTAACCTCTAGATGGCACCTTCACTTGTCTGTTTGCTAGGCCTTTGTTAATTGTTTCCTAGCCTCCTGTGTTTATGCTTAACGGCCTGTTAGCTGTTCATGGGTTGCACCTGGTTTTCTTGGTATATAAGTTCTGTGGTTGCTTCATTCCTTGCTCAGTCCTAGCCGGGTAGCCGGGGGGACTAGCCCTTGCTCTGTGGCTCCTGGCTTTAACTAGTTGGTTGCCATAGTTCTCTCGAGCTTTGTATTTAAGATGTATTCTCGAGCTTTGTATTTAAGATGTATTCTCGAGCTCTGTATTTAAGATGTAACTAATTTTGTGTCCTTGTTTTCTTAGTCTTGATAAGGTGCTGGACTGGACTGGCATGTTGCCATGCTGGCGCTTGTCTTGAGCTCTTTTGAGAAGCCTGTTACCCCTGCGGCAGCCCCTCGTGATAGCTTGTCTCGAGTCCCGTCTCGGCCAGCTGGTTGCGCTTGTGGTAAGCTTATCCCAGCTCAGTATGGACAAGTATGTTGCCTCATGGAAGCTGTCCTGAGTTCCTATTCTTGACTGGCCATTTTGTAACTTGTCTCAAGTTCTATGTATATTGTTCTTCTCTCGAGTTCTATGTATGATGTGGTGTTCCTGTCTCGAGTTCTTACGTATGCTGTTGTGTTCCTTGTATGAATCTAGTTATGTGTGAATCTAGTTAAGTAATGAATAAAGTACTGTTCCTTAAGATTGTATACCTGCCTCTAGCCTGGTTTCTGCACTTGGGTCCAGAACCTACCTTGCCCGGAGAGCACGGCCCCGTATCTACACGGCCCCGTGGCTCCCCAACCCTGACAGGGGGAGAGAGAGAGACGGAGAGAGAAGAAATAGAGAAGTGAGGAAGAGGCCCGGCCGGAGTCACCCCAGCTGAGTAGGCTGGGCACAGTGAAAGCATTGATTTCTTTACGACAGCACAAAAACTGCTCTGACATCATAGCAGCTCTTCGACATCATAGTCAATCAATGCTAATGAGCGGATAATGAGCGGAATTTTGAACGTTTTTTGGATACCGTCGGCATAGATTTTGTCTCACCAAAACGTAAATACACTTATGACCGCTCCGGAATCGTAAGCTTTCTTTTGATGTAACACACGTGTAGGTACGCTCTATAACTTTTGCGTGTATAGAGAACGGACAAACAGACAGACAGACAGACAGACACAAGAGTTCTTTTATATATATAGACTTGCTGGAGTGCCCGGCGGTGCCGAGGCTTTTTTGAGGGCATGTTGTTGTTGAAAGGAAGAGAGAGCGCGACTGGGGGGGAAGAGAGAGAGCGACGGGGGGGAAGAGAGAGAGCGACAGGGGGGGAAGAGAGAGAGCGACAGGGGGGGAAGAGAGAGAGCGACGGGGGGGAAGAGAGAGTGACTGGGGGGGAAGAGAGAGAGTGACGGGGGGAAGAGAGAGAGAGACTGGGGGGAAGAGAGAGAGCGACTGGGGGGAAGAGAGAGAGCGACTGGGGGGGAAGAGAGAGAGCGACTGGGGGGGAAGAGAGAGAGCGACTGGGGGGGAAGAGAGAGAGCGACTGGGGGGGAAGAGAGAGAGCGACTGGGGGGGAAGAGAGAGAGCGACGGGGGGGAAGAGAGCGACGGGGGGAAGAGAGAGAGCGACGGGGGGAAGAGAGAGAGCAACTGGGGGGAAGAGAGAGAGCGACTGGGGGGAAGAGAGAGAGAGCGACTGGGGGGGAAGAGAGAGAGAGCGACTGGGGGGGAAGAGAGAGAGAGAGCGACTGGGGGGGAAGAGAGAGAGAGCGGCTGGGGGAGTAGAGAGAGAGCGACTGGGGGGGAAGAGAGAGAGCGACTGGGGGGGAAGAGAGAGAGCGACTGGGGGGGAAGAGAGAGAGCGACTGGGGGGGAAGAGAGAGAGCGACTGGGGGGGAAGAGAGAGAGCGACTGGGGGGGAAGAGAGAGAGCGACGGGGGGAAGAGAGCGACGGGGGGAAGAGAGAGAGCGACGGGGGGAAGAGAGAGAGTGACTGGGGGGAAGAGAGAGAGCGACTGGGGGGAAGAGAGAGAGAGCGACTGGGGGGGAAGAGAGAGAGAGCGACTGGGGGGGAAGAGAGAGAGAGAGCGACTGGGGGGGAAGAGAGAGAGAGCGACTGGGGGAGAAGAGAGAGAGCGACTGGGGGGAAGAGAGAGAGCGACTGGGGGGGAAGAGAGAGAGCGACTGGGGGGGAAGAGAGAGAGCGACTGGGGGGGAAGAGAGAGAGCGACTGGGGGGGAAGAGAGAGAGCGACCGGGGGGAAGAGAGAGAGCGACTGGGGGGGAAGAGAGGCTAATGAGGTTATTTAGTCAGTTTTTATTGAACATTTTTACACACACTCCCCCCCCTCCCTCACACACACACTCCCCCCCTCCCTCACACTCCCCCCCTCCCTCACACTCCCCCCTCCCTCACACTCCCCCCTCCCTCACACTCCCCCTCCCTCACACTCCCCCCCTCCCTCACACTCCCCCCTCCCTCACACTCCCCCCTCCCTCACACTCCCCCCTCCCTCACACTCCCCCCCTCCCTCACACTCCCTCCCTCCCTCACACTCCCCCCCTCCCTCACACTCCCCCCCCTCCCTCACACTACCCCCCTTCTCCCTCACACTACCCCCCCTTCTCCCTCACACTACCCCCCCTTCTCCCTCACACTACACCCCCCCTCACATACTCTCCCTCACACACTCTCCCTCTCCCTCCTTTCCTTTCTCTCCCTGCCTCCCCTCTCCCTCGCTAGCGCCTCAGGCCCGACCGGACTCACCTCGGTAGCAGAACGGAGTCAGTCCGACAACGCGAGGCCGAGGTTCCTTCCGGCCTTTGGACCCGGTTGGCAGACTCCCGTGTCCGATTGAGATCGGGGACAGCTGTTTAAAAAACGACGGTTTTGCCGGTCCCGCACTCACGGGAAGAGAGAGAGGGGGAAGCAGAGAGAGAGGGGGAAGAGGGGAGAGAGAGAAGGAGAGAGGGAAGAGGAGAGAGAGAAGGAGAGGGAGAGAGGGAAGAGGAGGAGGAGAGAGAGAGAGAGAGGGAAGAGGAGAGAGAGAGAGAGAGACATTTTTTGAGCTTCAGGCCTGTCTGCAGCGGGCGGAGAGCAGCCCCGAGTCCCCCCTGCGCGATGGTGAGGAGGAGGAGGGGGGGACGGCGGCGGTTAGAGCGTAGCACTGAACTCAAGGCCCAGGCTTCCCGGGCTGCTAGGCTGCGCCCGGCACCGGCACAGCCGCTCGAAACGGCCGTCAAAGTAGGCGAGCCTCCGGGCGAAGGGCAGGGGATCACTTAATTTCCTACTGTTGCTAAATACAATTTAAAACTGAAATAAATTGTTATTTAATTCCCTAACACATAATTCAAATATTTACCTTAGTTCCCTAAAACACAGAAAGTGTGGGAAAAAAAATCGTGAAAAATCAAGATGGCGGCCACTCACCTCGGTTCAGAACACATGCACCGATTGGTTGACCGTCAGGTCACCGAAGCGTAGGATTGGTCAATCATCCCGTCACTCAACCGGAGGAGGGCCCGGCCGCACGCGCCAGGAACCCGCCGTACAATTGGTCGACCTCGATGTCACTCTATCGCTAAAGAGATGCTAATGAGCGGAATGTTGAATGTTTTTTGGCTACCGCGGGCGCGATTTTTGTCCGGCCGAAACGTAAATACGTCTATGACCGGTCCGTAATCGTAAGCTTTCTTTTGACGTGACGCGCGTGTAGGTACGCTCTATAACTTTCGAACGTATAGAGAATGGACAGACAGACAGACAGGCAGACAGACAGAAGAGGTCTTATATAGATATAAGATTTAGTAAAAATTTAGAGCAAAAAAACCTCAAAAATTCAGATTCATCAATTTGAATTGATGAATTAACTAACAGTTTATTATTTTATCCTAACACAGAAAATATAGCATGTTGGAGGAAGACCATAGCATGTGAGTAACAAAGACAAAAGACAAACAGGAAAGTGGTCTTCAGAAAATGGTTGAAAGCTGCAAGATTAGAAACAGCATGGGGAAGGAAATACGCTGTATGTTACTGAATGCTCCCTTCTAACTGTTCACAAGCACCACATGTCCGAATAGGCCAGGGTTGCAAGACTCCAAAAAGAGTATGAATTAGACCCTTTTATTATAAGTGTATTGGTTATATTAGAGCGGTACAGCCTGAGACAGGAAATAGTGAGCAGCCAGTGAGAGACCCTGAATTGAGAGAGGCAGAGGGCTGGTGTTGTGGGCAGTCAACAGGCACGATCGGTGGCGGGTCGGGTGTGAAAGTGCTTTTTTTTACCCCAGCGGGTTGGGACCCCGCTGTCAACCCACCACCATGCGCCTTTACCAAATGTCAGCGCTGAGCAGACCCAACACACAGCGGCGAAGGAGGTAATTAACATAATTAGTGTAAGGGGTGATGTGTGCGGTCAGCTTTGCCTCTGACTCCCTGAGCGGTTCAAATCGCTCCCACTCCCTTGTTTCTAGACTTTGGACTTATTTGGGGGTTGTAATGAAATTGCAACAGACAACTGAGTTGGTCAATAGAATTGAGATTTTATTTTGAGACAGGAAAATATACAATACAATAAATCTTATACTCTAAAAGGGGGGACACTTCAGAATATGCGAGGGAGAATGACAATAGACAATATACCTTACCCCTCCCAATCCCACTATACTAACTAGGTTGAATTCCAGAGGACCAGGAAATGCTCACCAAACGACTTTCTTGACAGTTGTAGAGGTTTGCGATTTCAGGGTTCTCTCTAGTTGTGGTGGTTGGGGCCTGCCGTACCCCAGACATGGTGGAAGACTGCACCTGCGTTGGGTTTTCACTCTTCGCGAGTCCGCTGACGCGGTCGGGTGTGTATTTGGATTTATCGGGTAAGTACCCAATTTCCTTTGGTTAGGTATAGTTTTTAGAGTCTTTTGTGTTAAATCTTACCCGGGGTAAGTCAGGCTAGCTTGTAGAGTGGAAACAAGTTTGCGACTCTTCGGTTTTTCCCAGGTTGGTTTCTTGATGGTCGCGGTGGCCCAGTATTACCTAATTGGTGGTAATGTTGTTAGTTGTTGGTTTCTTGGGGCCTTTGGTTGCCGTGATTCCTTCTGTTCTCCTCCTGGTGTCCTTTCGTTGATTGGTCGCCCCGAGGCTGATGTCTTTCGAATGAGATGTGCCTCTTTCTGTGTCTGTCCGACCTGTACTGTACTGTCTTGAACACTCTCTTCTGTGAACTGAACTGCCTGATTTCTGTGTCAAAGCAGGCCTCAATTATACTGTATTGGGGCCTGGCTTATCTGACTGCCAAATCTCCTCTGGTCCATTGTTAATTTTGGAGGGCTCGTTAATTTTAAAATTCTTATCGAGTTTCGGGGCTGGTCCCATCTATTTTTAATAGATTTTTAACTAGTTTCGGGATTGCTTCGAAATCAGTTTAAGTGTGCAAAGTGGTTTTGGATGTCTCTCTGAGTGGGTTTAAACTGTTGTTTGATTGTCTTCTCCTGCTGGGGCCAGGGTCTCTTTTGTTGATTAGTGGCATGTATTGTATTATTCATGTTCCTGATGGCCCTGTAGGTTTCGGCGGGAACTGTCCTTCCATGGGCCTATTGTCTTTATGTAGAATGACTGGGACGGTCCAGAACATTTTCAGACAATCTGGCCTTTTCCAATACTCAAACTGTCTGTCCAACAGTGCCCAACCCAGTTCCTTTGGTTAGCTATTCCACAGGCCTGGACATGCCTTTTAAAATAGCCAAATCTTCCTGGGGTTTTGACTGTAAGTCCCTTTTGGCCTAATATTCTTTCAAGCAGTCCAAAATCTCCCCTTTTCTTGGTTTGGGGGAATCTGTAGAATTTTGCAAGCCTTACATTAGTGGCTTGTTTACAGCCACTTATCAATGGTTTTTTCCCAGGTTTTTGGATTTGACAGGTTGCTCGCCTGTTTCCCGCTGTGCCTAGACCTCTTCTGTGAAGCTGAGGTGGGAGATCAGTGGCCATTGAATCAGCTGATGAGTTGATAGCTTCAAATGTTAAGTCAAAGCTCCCAGCTGATTGAGACATGTTCCCTTAACCACTAACTTCGCTAAACTACATTACATTACAGATTCAGGGTGCTGCAAGTCTTTAAACAAGTCTCCATCCAGTCTGACCTCATTACCTCTCCATCAGCAACAGATCGCTTCTGTCATCTCTACTTTAAAAAAAAAATGTTTATGGGATTTGGGCGTCGCTGGCAAGGCCAGCATTTATTGCCCATCCCTAGTTGTCCTTGAGAAGGTGGTGGTGACCCGCCTTCTTGAACCGCTGCAGTCCGTGTGGTGAAGGAACTCCCACAGTGCTGTTAGATAGGGAGTTCCAGGATTTTGGCCCAACGACGATGAAGGACCGGCAATATACTTCTAAGTCAGGATGGCATGTGACTTGGAGGGGAATGTGGAGGTGGTGGTGTCCCCATGTGTCTGCTGCCCTTGTCCTTCTATGTGGTAGCATTTGCGGAGCAGAGGAGACTCCTCACTGGAGAGCGCAGGATGCTCCCAGCTCTGCTCAGCTGCATGCAGATGCTGATCCTTGGGGCCATCCAGAAAGAGGGCATTCTTGGAGGTGCAGCAAGAACTGCAGGAGGCTTTGACAGGTTTTGCAACCGTGATGTCTGCAAATGTGCACAGAATGGTGGAGTGCATCTCCAATGTGAGCACCACTGTGTTGCAGGCGTTGGCGACTGTGGGTTCTTCCATGGAAAGAATGGCCACCTGCATAGAGCAGCTAATGCACCACTCACAGGAGCACATGGTCTCTTTGGAGAATAGATGGTTATCTATGGCGAATAGATGGCAGATGCTCATTGACCTCCTCTCTAGGAGGGATGACATCATAGACGTGGGTCCTCATGGCGCCACCGCTTTGCAGCAAGGTGCTTTCCAGCTCCTTGCTGGCAGGGAAGTGCGGCTGGCCTATGAGAGGGATGATGGTGAGAGAAGACATGGAAGTGGGGGGCTCCTCTCAAAGTGCTCACACTCCTTCCCCCATTGCCTCCCCACCCCCCCGCCAGTCAGAACCCCAGATGGCTCCTCAGACTCCGATGGCTGAATCTGCCCCTGCACAGTCACAGGAGGAGCAGACTTTGGTGGGGCCATCACAGGCTCCAAAACCCAGAGGGAGTCTGCCAAAAGTGTCTATGCTGTTGCAGCAGAGAAGTGAGCAGGCTGCCTCTACCTCTGCTGAAGCCACAGGGGTAGCACCACTTAGAAGCACGCGTAATAGAAAGATGAAACACAAGTAGATGCACAAGGGTAGCCACTTGTTTTAATAAATGTTTCTGTAAAGTTTCCGTTACTGTGATGTCACACCTATAACTATTTATTTTCGACACCTTTCACCACCACTATGGACAAATTCGTGTGCAAATTTGGAAGTGGCTTAGTGAGTTGGAGTGAATGGTGAGACATAACGTTACCTCCAGCAATGGTGGTCTGTGTTAAAGGAATGGCTTGGTCATTGTAGGGCTGCTTTATGGTGTTGATATGGGGTGGTGCAAACCTGACGCACCATGTGGCAGCCATATGGGTGTAATGCCTGAAATTAATCTGGCCATGCTGAGCCTATCCCTTGCCTCCCAGGCAGCAATGTGCTCGGGTGCTGGTGGGATCTGGACCTCAGGTTCCTCCAGCTCCTGCTCCTCCTTGTCTTCCAGCTGATGCTCCTCCTGCTCCTCCTCCTCTGAAGTGGCTGTGCACTCAATGCCTTGCTCCTCATGAGGCATTAATCCTCGCTGCTGCGCTATGTTGTGTAGGACGTAGCAGACCACGAAGATTCTGGAAACTCTGGAAAGTGTGTACTGAAGGGCTCTTCCAGATCTGTCAAGGCATCTGAAGCACATTTTCAGCATGCCTATTGTCTGCTCTATGACACATCTGGTGAAAATGTGGCTTTCATTATATCTCTCCTCAGCTTCAGTACTTGGCCTCCTCAAGTGTGTCATGAGCCACGTCTTCAGTGTATAGCACTTGCCTCTAAGCAGCCAGCCAGAAAGTCTGTTTGGAGGAGCAAAAGAGTCATGGCAGCTGCCAGGGAATCTGGTGCACACATGCATGATGATCTTCTTATGGTTGCAGACGAGCTGCACATTGAGGGAGTGGAAGCCCTTGCAGTTGCCAAAGAATCCTGGGTTATGATGGGGTGCCCTATTGGCCACATGTGTGCAGTCGATGATGCCCTGCACCCGTGGGAAGCCAGCCAGAGCAGCAACCCACTCAGTAACAATGATTTCATCAGTGGCAAAGTTGATATAATTGGCTGACTTGTCAAACAGAGCATTGGTGACCTGTGTGATGCATCAGTGGGCAGCCGACTGTGAGATGTCGCAGATGTCTGCTGCTGATCCCTGGAAGAAGCCTGAGGTGAAGAAATTGAGGGCGCTGGTGACTTTGACAGCCACTGGTAAGGTATGCCCACCTGCTCCTCTGGGCTGCAGGTCTTGCTCCAGCAATCTGCAAATGTCTGTGATGACCTGAGCCTCCTCGGCACTGCTGCTCAGTCATGTTGAGGAAGCTCATCCTCTCTGCCTGTATACCCTGTGTTGGGGGTATTGTCTCCGGCACGGTGCAGCCCTGTGCTGATGCCCTCTGTCCTGTGCAGCATCAGGTTGTTGAGGGGAAAGTTGGTGGTGTTGTTGTTGGTGCTGCTGGTGTTGGGGCTCATGGTGGTCCAATTCTGAGGACCAAGGTGAGACAGTATAAACATCACCCATTCTGATGTAATAGATGGTAGGTCAAGTAGAGATGACAGAAGCAATCTGTCAATGGTGTGACAGGTTCTACCAATGAGGTGACAGTAGATCCCGACTTTGCTGGAAACACTTGCAACCTCCAGAAAGCTAAATCTATGCTGACAATGCACTCAGCAACAGCATCTGCTTTATGAAAGTGACCAGCTGTCAGATGGGAGTTTTATTATACTTCTCATGCTGTGCACTAATGAGGTGTATCGATGGCCACTGAACTTCTGCCTCAAAATCAAGGATAAATCAGACTGAAGAAAATTAAAATATTGAGAAACAATCACGGTAATTAGTTATAAGTGTAGGGGGTGGTGTGAGGTGGTGGCGCGTGCGTCCAGTCAGTTATGCCTCTGACTGTTTATGAGCAGTTCGAATTGCTCCCACGCCCCTGAGTTCTAGACACCAGACTTAGGTACAGGCGGCGATACAGAAAAGACTCGAGTAGACAGGTGGTTTGGATGTAAGCAAAAACTAAGATTTTATTAAACAGAAAAATAACACAGTCGTACGAGAAGTTACTAGTATAAAATTACAGGCAAATACTTATAACTATACTTATACAGGGAATGGGGAACACACGGCACATCGAGGGAAATCAACTATCTTAACAATCCCCTTATCCTTATCCCACCCCCTATACCTAACTAGATTAAGCTATGAGGGACCAGAATTTATGCTCACCAATCAAAGATCTGCTGAATTCAAAACAGCGGTGGGGCTTGGGGTTCGCTCTTTGTGCTCTCTGGAGCCTGCCGTCATCACGTGGTCTCCGGGTGCTGCAAGGGCATTGTCCAGGTACGAGTACCCCAAAGTTAAAGTCTCTGCTTGGGTACTTTACCTTGCAGGGATGATGGTTCCTCTTCCTCGATCGGCAGTTGGAGTTTGCATGAAGATAGTCACAGGTCAGCTGGATTGTAGGCCTGATTATTTGAAGCTTGTCTTCAATCATCTTCCCAATTCATCTCGCCCAATTCGTCTTGCCTCCTCGCCTCGTCGCGTCCCGCCTCGCCTCGTCTGGTTTGTCCGTGTCCGCCCGGTGCAATGTCAGGCGTTCCTGATGGAATGGGGAAAGGCACGGACAGAGGCCAGGGGGAAAGCGTGGGACGGGGGAAGAGCAGCAGCCATGAGGGCGAGGAGCGAGAAGAAGAAGAGAGCGATTGCTACCCGGGGCCTTCAGTTATACTCCTTCGGATGGCCCTTATCTGCGCGCCAAATCAGGTTAGTTCTTTGTCTTAATCTTGGCGGGCTATTTTAAATAATGGTAGCAATCTACACTAACTGTTTTTAGATGGCCGGTAATCGCATCTACTGGCCTGATAATTGACTTGTTTTGTTATTAATACATCTTAATGGGCCTGTCCAGCCTCGATGGCTTCCTTAAGCTGTTCCCGATTATTTATGCAAACTGCTTGATGGCCTTAACTATAGGCCTAACTGGGTTTTGATCTGTCTCCGATTTGGCCTAATACATAATTCAAGGTCCTATCTGGTTTTCAAAATGCAAAGTCTCTCTTCACAGAAACTGCAGCTTTGGTTTCGATTTCTCCACAAGTTGCCTGTGCCGCAGAGTCCAATTTTTAAAATCTCACAGGCTTTCTGCCACGAGGCGCGGACGCCATCTTGGGTACCCTTTTTAATTAAAATGTCCACACAGGGTCCCTTTTGTTAATAATAACCTTTGGGGAAATGTAGAAATTTTGCAAATCTTACATAAGGAAAGACCAGTATAGTACAGGACTGAGATTCACATTATGCTAAATGTGTGATTAAACATAGATTTCTCTAATCTGTAATATTTTTCTTGTTACTTTTGTTTTGCTAATTTCATACTCATCAAGGTGAAGGACACTAATGCTGGGGAATGGAATGTTTCCATGTTCAAGCACCCACTGTTGGCATCAAGTTTTTGCAGGTCATGTATAATATGGCTAGGTCAAGAATAAGGCTCCATCCACTGTGCCTTAACATAGAGAAACATAGAAACATAGAGATAGGAACAGGAGTAGGCCATTCGGCCCTTCGAGCCTGCTCCGCCATTCAATGAGATCATGGCTGATCTTCGTCTGAGATCTTAGCTGATCTTACCAGTTCAGTACCCCGTCCCCGCCTTTTCTCCGTAACCCTTAATCCCCTTAGCCTTCAGAAATATATCCAATTCTCTCTTGAAAATATTTATTGAATTAGCCTTCACAGCCCTCTGTGGCAGGGAATTCCACAGGCTCACCACTCTTTGAGTGAAGAAATTCTTCCTCATCTCTGTTTTAAATGATTTGCCCGCTATTTTTAGACTGTGGCCCCTGGTTCTGTGCTCCCCTGCCATTGGAAACATTCTCTCTGAATTCAGCCTGTCCAGGCCTGCCATAATTTTATATGTTTCGATGAGATCCCCTCTCAATCTTCTAAACTCCAGTGAGTACAAGCCCAAACTATTCAATCTCTCCTCGTAGGTCATTCCCGCCATTCCAGGTATCAGCCTGGTGAATCGCCGCTGCACTCTTTCCATGGCAAGAACATCCTTCCGCAGATGGGGCGACCAAAACTGTACACAATACTCCAGATGCGGTCTCACCAGCACCTTGTACAGCTGTAGTAAGGTATCCCTATTCCTATACTCGAACCCCCTTGATATGAAGGCCAACATACCATTTGCCTTCTTAATCGCCTGTTGCACCTGCATGCTCTCCTTCAGTGACTGGTGCACAAGAACACCCAGGTCCCTCTGCACTTCCCCATCTCCCAATCTATTGCCATTTAGATAATAATCTACCCTCCTGTTTTTACCCCCAAAGTGGATAACCTCGCATTTATCCACATTATAGTGCATCTGCCACGTATCCGCCCATTCCCCCAACCTGTCCAAATCGCACTGTAGCCTCCTGACATCCTCATCAGAGCCCACCCCTGCTCCTAGTTTAGTGTCGTCAGCGAATTTGGAAATATTGCATCCAATTCCCTGATCCAGATCATTTATATATATTGTGAACAGCTGGGGTCCCAGGACAGATCCTTGCGGCACCCCGCTGGTCACTGCCTGCCACTCCGAAAACGAGCCGTTTATTCCAACTCTCTGTTTTCTATCCGCCAGCCAGTTCTCTATCCACGTTAATACTTTGCCCCCAATCCCATGAGCCTTAATTTTGCATGATAATCTTTTGTGTGGAACCTTATCGAAGGCTTTCTGGAAGTCAAGGTACACCACATCCACTGGCTCTCCCCCATCTATTTTACCAGTTACTTCCTCAAAAAATTCCAGCAGATTAGTCAAACACGATTTACCCTTTGTAAATCCATGTTGACTCTGTCCGATCCTTTCCCCATTTGTCAAGTGCTCCGCTATTTTATCCTTAATAATGGACTCTAGCATTTTGCCCACAACCGATGTAAGGCTTACTGGTCTATAATTCCCTGCTTTCTCTCTACCCCCCTTTTTAAATATTGGGGTAACATTAGCTACCCTCCAATCCACGGGTACTGTTCCCGAGTCAATGGAGTTCCGGAAGATGATCCTTAGAGCATCTGCTATCTCCAGGGCCACCTCCTTAAGTACCCTAGGATGTAGTTTATCAGGCCCCGGGGATTTGTCGGCCTTCAGTCCCCTCAACTTACCCAACACCATATCCCTAGAGATACTAATTTCTGTCAGCTCCTCCCTCTCATTAGTCCCTATGTTTGCCGATATTCCTGGGAGGTTATTTGTGTCCTCCTTTGTGAATACAGAACCAAAGTATGAGTTTAATTGGTCTGCCATTTCCTTATTCTCCATTATATATTCTCCCGAATCAGACTGCAAGGGACCGACTTGGGATTTTACCAGTCTTTTCCTCCTGATATACCGATAAAAGCTTTTGCAGTCTGTCTTTATGTTTGCTGCAAGTTTACTTTCGTATTCTATTTTCCCCTTCCTGATTAATCCCTTTGTCCTCTTTTGCTGTATCCTGTACTGCCCCCAATCTTCCGGTCTGGTGCTTTTTTTTGCCAGTTGATATGCCCTTTTTTTTGATTTTATGCTGTCCCTAATTTCCCTCGTTATCCACGGTTGAGCCACCTTTTTAGGTTTATTTTTATGCCAAACCGGTATAAACATGTTCTGGAATTCTTCCATTCTATCTTTGAATGCTTGCCATTGTCTATCCACTGTCAATCCCCCCAGAAACACCACCCAATCAATCTTACCCAATTCCCGTCTCATACCCTCGTAATTCCCTTTATTTAAGTTCTGGACCTTAGTCTCTGATTCAATTTCCTCACTCTCCATCTCGACTGAGAGCTCGATCATATTATGATCGCTCTGACCCAAGGGGCCTCGTACAAGAAGATTGCTGATAAGTCCCTTCTCATTGCACAATACCCAGTCTAAAATGGCCTGATCTCGAGTCGGCTCCTCGACATATTGGTCCAGATAACCGTCCCGAAAACATTCCAGGAATTCCTCCTCCTCAGAATTTTTACTAATTTGTCCCTCAGCTCCAGAAACTGAACAATCTTTGTCTGACTGGATAGGTGGTTTATCACTGAAACAAGTTCAATGGATTGAGAACAAAGAACTACATGCAGATATTAGGAAAACTTGGTTGAATAAGATGACGTGAGGTAGAGAGCTGAGTAATTCTCCCAAGTTAAGATTGGAAAGATAAAATGGGAGGAGGGAGAAAACCTTTCGGTAACTAGAACTAAAAATCATGGGCGTTGAATAATTTAATCCAATGTTTAATTACATTAACAATGGTTGTCTTGGAGAGAAAATAAATTCAATCAAAACGTTATGAAGAATATGAAAGAAGCTCAGTTTTGATTTCAAGTAGAAGATTCACCACCACCACCTTCTCCAGGACACCTGGGGATGGGCAATAAAAACTGGCCTTGCCAGCGACACCCACATCCCAAAAACGATAAAAGAAATTCCATCAATTCAAAAATTCTGTGTGCCTAAGAAAGAATAGGGAAAGAAATCAGGAAATAAGAACTGAAGAATTAAAAAGCCCAGAAAAAATACTCTGAAAAGGAAAGGAAATCATAGTATCTAAATTTCAGGGGACAAAATTTGAGGCAATCTGACCTGGACATAAAGGGTGAAAAGGTTATCTTTTGGTCTGCTTTTTAAAAAAAAAATTGAACCTTATTCAAAAATAGAGTAGAATAAATATTCCAGGTCAATAATGGAAGAATGTCATATGTGAAAAAATAAAAAATATGCAAGTTTATTATACTAATTCAAAAGAGAACAGATAGAAGGATATAGTCAGTGTAGTGGGCTTGTAAATATTAAGGCTGCAAAATTCGGTAGGTTAGCGTCTTCTGTTAGCTCCCGGTAGGGGCGCTAATGTGGCGCTAAGGGGTTAGCGCCCGGCCACGGTGAGTCCAACGCCACACGAGATCTTCAGTGGCGAATTAGCGCTGGTGCTAACTGTTAGCGCCCAGGCATCTAGTGCCTCTCACATGGTGTTGTCAATGCATGTGCAACACCCCGTTAACAGCCCCGATACAAAATTGCCTTTCGCCCCCTCCTTTAGTGTCTCGCACTGACAACGCCACTAAGAGGAGATGTTTTGCACTCGGAAGTGTAGGAGCAGTAATTAAAGGGAATGCATCTGTGTCGCTTGAACATTGCGAAAAAGGCGCTTTCAGTGATCGCACTGTTTATGACTTGCATCAGTCTGCTGATTGCGCAAACCTTTTTGCACCTATTCCTCAAACATCTCCAAATGCTGCACTTTCTGAAAGTGATGGGGGCGCATTGAAAAACACCACTGATGACTAAGAGGTTATCAAGCGTGATTGGCCTTTCCCTTTAAGAGATGGAAGCAGCCTGTGTGATCAAAGAGTGCCCTTTGGACTGCGCATGACCTTCTTTATCGCTCTGCCGGTAGTGCCCCGCTCTGAGGTTAGCGCCCTAAGTTAGGAGTGTAGTGCTTGATTTAGCGCTCCACTTCCCTCTTGGAGCGCTAACAATGAATTTCGCAGGAGTCAACAATGATTAGTGCCTGGCGCTAATTCTTCAACTTTTAGGGGGAAAAATTGGGTTCCTTTGCACCTCCAGGGGCGCTAATGGGGCGCAAAGCCCCTAGCGCCCTTATGTGGTGCCACTAACTCCTGCCGTGAAATTCAGCAGGAGGTTAGCAGCAGCGGTCGCTGGTAGCGCCTTGCGGTGCTGTGCCTGCAGTGATGACATCATCGCCATGCGCAGCGCCCCGCTCGTGCCCTGGCCATAAACTTCGGTTGCACCCCCTGACCTATTGCCAGATGATATGCCCGACAGGGTCAGGGTGGTGTTTTTGCAGCCACCGTGGCGGTAATTAAAGGGGCACATGTTGGGCAGCAATTTTTTTGCTGGCCGCCTGCCAGCACTTGCCCCTTCTGGCCTTTTATATTCGGGGTGATCTCCGCGATCTGTCAGCCCGACACTCCTCTTGAGTGCCGGGCTGTTTACCCGGCACCCCGCTCCCTGGTGGTCCAGCAGGGCCCCGGTGCGTGCAGCGCTAGACCCCTCCACTTTAATCAGGGGAGGGAGGCCTGCCATAACGCGGTGCAACGTGCCGACGCACGGGGCGCCGTTGCACGTAGCGCCGCAATATTCACTGGTAGCGCCCCAAGAAGGAGGGGGAGCACTTCCAGTAGCACCCCGCCTCCTGCTTGGGGCGCTACCACTGAATTTATGGCACAGGGGTGCTAACTTTTTAGGGGTGCTAAAAGTAGCATCCTGGCGAGGTTAGTGCCCCAAAGGGGGCACCACCAAATTTCTCCCCTAAATATTTCACTGATTGGGCAGTTGAAGGGTGTGAAAAAGGCAATCGCAAATGGAACACTGGCGGGCATATTGCAGGAGGAGAGTGGGGCAGAAAGAAGAAGAGAGGGAATTCTGTAGCATAGGAAGAACATACCAGATATCAACCCAGGCAAAGTTCCACAAACAGTAACACAAGCATCTGCTCTATACCTTATGCCCCTCTCATCAACTACCACTGCGGCTCCTTCAATGCCCCTGTCTGCGTCTCTGTGCTGGAGGCTGCCTTCAGAGAGGAGGGTGGTGATGGTTGATGGTCAGCTGTATTGTGAGTTCAGTTACGTATTCTCACTGCCCTGTATTGAGGGCCATGGTACATTATGACTAAATTAGCACACATACCTATTTTGGTAGAATATTGTCACTCTGCGTACTGTTATGCGCTGTGCAAAATCAGGCACAATATGGACACACTAACATTGTGTCACCCTATAAATAAGGAAGCCTGCAACATTGAGTTAGGCAAAGGTTTTATCCCCAAACACCCACGACTGGGTGCTTCCTGACCCAAATGCTGAGGCCTGCCCACTGGAAACCTCCGTCAATGGACTTTATGGGGTCAGGAAGAGGTTTCATTTTTAAAAATTCATTCATGGGATGTGGGCGTCGCTGGCAAGGCCAGCATTTATTGCCCATCTCAAACTGCCCTTTTTGAACCGCTGCAGTCCGTGTGGTGAAGGTAATCTCACAGTGCTGTTAGGGAGGGAGTTCCAGGATTTTGACCCAGCGACGATGAAAGATCAGCGATATATTTCCAAGTCAGGATGGTGTGTGACTTGGAGGGGAACTTGGAGGTGGTGATGTTCCCATGCACCTACTGCCCTTATCCTCCGAGGTGGAAGAGGTCGCAGGTTTGGGAGGTGCTGCAGAAGAAGCATTGACAAGTTGCTGCAGTACATCTTGTAGATGGTACACACTGCAGCCACGGTACGCCGGTGGTGGAGGGAGTGAATGTTTAAGGTGGTAGGTGTGCTGCCAATCAAGCGGGCTGCTTTGTCCTGGATGGTGTCGAGCTTCTTGAGTGTTGTTGCACTCATCCAGGCAAGTGGAGAGTATTCCATCAAACTCCTTACTTGTGCCTTGTAGATGGTGGAAAGGCTTTGGGGAGTCAGGAGGTGAGACACTCGCCGCAGAATACCTAGCCTCTGACCTGCTCTTTTTGCCACAGTATTTATGTGGCTGGTCCAGTTAAGTTTCTGGTCAATGGTGAACCCCCAGGATGTTGATGGTTGGGGATTTGGTGATGGTAATGCCGTTGAATATCAAGGGGAGGTGGTTGGACTCTCGTTTGTTGGAGATAGTCATTGCCTGGCACTTCCGTGGCACGAATGTTACCTGCCACTTACCAGCTTGAACGTCGTCTAGATCTTATTGCATGCGGGCATGGACTGCTTCACTATCTGAGGAGGTGTGAAAGGCACTGAAAACTGTGCAGTCATCAGCAAACATCCCCATTTCTGAACTTATGTTGGAGGGAAGGTCATTGATGAAGCAGCTGAAGATGTTTGAGCCTAGGACACTGCCTTGAGGAACTCCTGCAGCAATGTCCTGGGGCTGTGATGATTGACCTCCAACAACCACAACCATCTTCCTTTGTGCTGGTATGACTCCAGCCATTGGAGAGTTTTATCCCAGATTCTCATTGACTTCAGTTTTACTAGGGCTCCTTGATACTGCACCTGGTCAAATGCTGCCTTGATGTCAAGGGCAGTCACCCTCACCTCACCTCTGGAATTCAGCTCCTTTGTCCATGTTTGGACCAGGGCTGTAATGAGGTCGGGAGCCAAGTGGTCTTGGCAGAACCCAAACTGGGCATCAGTGAGCAGGTTATTGGTGAGTAAATGCCGCTTGATAGCACTCTCGATGACACCTTCCATCACTTTACTGATGATTGAGAGTAGACTGATGGGGCGGTAATTGGCTGGATTGGATTTGCCCTGCTTTTTGTGAATAGGACATACCTGGGCAGTTTTCCACATTGTCGGATAGATGCCAGTGTTGCAGCTGTACTGGAACAGCTTGGCTAGAAGCGCGGCTAGGTCTGGAGAGCAAGGCCTAGAAATTGGGTTTTGGCGCAGCGACGGCTTTAGCACCGGAAGTTAGTGCCGGAGCTAAGTCGCGCTGGGCGGGCCAAAAATTCACTAGTTCTGCGCCCAAACGGCTGCCGGCGCTGCTGAAAGCTGTTTGCGCCTGAAAACTGGCGCTACGCGCTGAATTGCGGCGCTATTCCGGCGCTGCGGCACCCGCTGCGGTGCGGCAGGTTCGGGAAGTGCAGGCCTCCTCCTTCCCTTAAGGAGGAGCTGCCTGCACCCGGCCGCGGCCCGCGAAAATCATTGTAAAAATGAGCCCGGCACCTCGGACAAGTGCCGGGCTTGCATCTGTCCCGGGGGGGGGGGGGAGAAGTCCGGGGAGGGAGCTGCGGCCAGGCGGCCAGCGGGAAAGCGGCCGGCCGCCGCGGGGCCTTTAATGCGCCGGCGCAAAGTCCAGTAAGGCACCTCTGCCAGAACGTTGCTTGCGGCTGCCACGGGCGAGGCGGCCGCAAGTCAATTTCGGAGTTCGGGCGGGTTACCATGGCAACCGGGACGCTGCGCACACCGATGACGTCATCGGTGCCGGCGCAGCGCTAACGGCCTAACGCCGATTTAGGGACCCACTCAATTTCCAAACTGGCCATAACTCCGGCGCTAGGCCCTCTAGCGCCTCAAAAGCGGCGCTAAGCCTACCGAATTTCTAGGCCCAAGTCTTCAGCACGACAACTGGGATGTTGTCAGGGCCCACAGCCTTTGCTGTATCCAGTAAGCCCAGCCGTTTCTTGATATCACGTGGAGTGAATCGAATTGGCTGAAGACTGGCTTCTGTGCAGGAGGAGGCCGATATGGATCATCCACTCGGCACTTCTGGCAGAAGGTGGTCGCAAATGATTCAGCCTTGTCTTTTGTACTCACGTGCTGGGCTCCACCATCATTGAGGATGGGGATATTCATGGAGCCTCCTCCTCCTGTTAGTTGTTTAATGGTCCACCACCATTTACGACTGGATGTGGCAAGACTGCAGAGCTTTGATCTGATCCGTTGATTGTGGGATCGCTTAGCCCTGTCTTTAGCCTGCTGCTTCCACTTTTTAGCATGCGTGTAGTCCTGTGTTGCAGCTTCCCCAGGTCAGCACCTCATGTTTAGGTACGCCTGTTGCTGCTCTTCTACACTCCTTATTGAACCAGGGTTGGTCCCCTGACTTGGTGGTAATGGTAGAGTGAGGGATATGCCCGGCCATGAGGTTACAGATTGTGGTGGAATACAATTCTGCTGCTGCTGATGGCCCACAGCGCCTCATGCATGCCCAATTTTGAGCTGCTATATCTGTTCTGAATCTATCCCATTTAGCATGGTGGTAGTGCCACACAACACGATGGAGGGTGTCCTCAGTATGAAGATGGGACTTCGTCTCCACAATGACTGTGCAGTGGTCACTGCTACCAATACTGTCATGGAGAGATGCATCTGCGACAGGTAGATTGGTGTGGATGAGGCCAAGTGGGTTTTTCCCTCGTGTTGATTCTCTCACCACCTGTCGCAGGCCCAGGCTGGCAGCTATGACCTTCAGGACTCGGCCAGCTCGGTCAGTAGTGGTGCTACCGAGTTACTGTTGGTGATGAACATTGAGGTCCTCCACCCAGAGTACATTCTGTGCTCTTGCTACTCTCAGTGCTTCTTCCAAGTGGTGTTCAACATGGAGGAGTACTGATTCATCAGCTGAGGGAGGGCGGTAGGTGGTAATCAGCAGGAGGTTTCCTTGCCCATGCTCGACCTGAAGCCATGAGACTTCATGGAGTCCGGAGTCAATGTTGAGGACTCCCAGGGCCACTCCTTCCCAACTCTATGCCACTGTGCCATCACCCCTGGTGGGTCTGTCCTGCCGGTGGGACATGACACACCCAGGGATGGTGATGGAGGAGTTTGGGACATTGACTGAAAGGTATGATTCTGTGAATATGACTATGTCAGGCTGTTGCTTGACTAGTCTGTGGGACAGCTCTCCCAATTTTGGCACAAGTCCCCAGATGTTGGTGAGGAGGACTTTGTAGGCTCGACTGGGCTGGGTGAGCCGTTGCTGTTTCTGTAACCGGTGCCGACGTCGATGCCGGGTGTTCCATCCGGTTTTAATCTTTATTGGCCAGTAATTCCGGTCCCAACGCATGAGTACGGACGGGGTACTCATGCGTGGGCCCGTTGGAAGTGCCGGATTTCAGCATGCACAGCGCATGCGCGGGAAACCGACATTTCCTCCAAGGGTTTCAGAGGTCCAACGCGTGCGTGCAGGACTCTGCGTGCACGCGTTGAACTTCCTTGTTTTTGACAGGTTTGCCCGTGTGCAAGGGCCTGAACTTTTTACACATATAAAAAGGAGGCGTAAGGAGTGGATTCTTGAAGGTAAGTGGTCTATTATTTAAAATTATTACATTTTTTCCACAGCTTCATTGTTTTTAAGGTTACAGTGAGGTAAGTTTATTTTTAGACCCGATTTCTTAAAAAATTATTTTTTTCAAAAATTTTATTAATTGTTTAAAATAGTTTTTTAAAGTTATTTATAGTTTATTTAATTATTGGGATGTTTTTTTAAATTTTATTTAAAGTTAAACTAGTCTTTTGGGCGCCCGTACTTTTCATGAGTTTGAGAGTAAAGACTGAAGTTTCCCCTCCCGTGATTGGCTGCAGAGTGCTCACCTGATCCCAGCCGGCACATCGCACTAACTACGCCGCTGGATCAGGCAAGCACATCGCGCCAACATCTGAACCAGCCCAGTGACAGGAATTCCAAGCTGGCCCAGGCTTCAGATGTCGGCGCGCCGGGTGAGTGCACATCGGTGGCTTGCACACGCAGCAAGCACCCAATCCTAATTTCTGACCCATTATTGTGTTTTTTAGCTGTTTGTTACAACAGAATGGCTTGCCGGGCCATTTCAGAGGGCAGTTGAGAGTCAACCACTTTGCTGTGAATCTGGAGTCATATATAGGCCAGACCAGGTTAGGACGGCAGATTTCCTTCCCTGAAGGACATTAGTGAACCTGATGGGTTTTTATGACAATCCAATAGTTTCATGGTTACCATTATTGATACTAGCTTTATAATCCAGATTTATTTAATTAACTGAATTTAAATTCCCCAGCTGCCGTGGTGGGAATTTGAACTCACGTCTCATGGACCATTAGTCCAGGGCTCTGGATTACTAGCCCAGTACCATTACCACTACGCTACTGTTACATTATTTTCTTGCCATTGAGGGCACCTGCGCAACTAAAGATGTATCTGGGTCGTCCATCCTCTGAAGAGGCCAAGAAGTGTGGCCTGACCAGGAGGGTGACAGGTCTGCCCCCATAACTAGTTATAGGTGCCCTGCAAATCCCTTAAATATTCAAAAAATTCCTGCCAAATGTTTGAGGTGCAGGCTACAATATTGGTCTGGACCTCCATGTGGATATCACAAACACCAGTGGTCGAGGAGGTATAACTGGTCTAATTAGGAGTATCTTGCCGTCCATACGCCAGGTCTCAGTGAAGGGCCGGGTTAAGGAAACACCTAATGTTGGCAGTCCCCATGCTTGCCCGCTATTTTCCTATGGCAAAGATTGAGAAGATTGAGAGGGGATCTCATCGAAACCTATAAAATTCTGTCAGGCCTGGACAGACTAGATGCAGGAATGATGTTTCTGATGGTCAGGGAGTCCAGAACCAGGGGTCATAGTCTAAGGGTAAGGGGTAAGCCATGTAGGACTGAAATGAGGAGGAATTTCTTCACCCAGAGAGTGGTGAACCTGTGGAATTCCCTGCCAAAGAGGGAGGTGGAGGCCAGTTCATTTAATATATTCAAGAAGGAGTTGGATATATTTCTTAAGGTTGAAGGGATCAAGGGGTATGGGGAGAAGGCAGGGACAGGGTACTGAATTTGGATGATCAGCCATGATCTCATTGAATGGCGGAGCAGGCTCGAAGGGCCGAATGGCCTACTCCTGCTCCTTTCTTCTATGTTTCTATGTTTCTATGCCCATGTTTGGGGCGGGGGAGATTCTAACCCCGATAGTCAATGGAGGAAACCTTGAGGGAAGGCTGGGACCAAGCAAAACTGGGTGCCGGCCTAGTTTCTAGCTATTCCAGCAGTTCCCCACTGAGCTTATAGTGGGAGGATGCCAGAAAAGCTATAATTTTTTAAGATCTTGGACATTATTCTATGAAATTTTTAATGCAATGTTCTCTGAACCATCTTTTCGGGGCATCTGGAGCACTGACACAGAAGAATAAAGCATCTGTCCAGGAATCCTGGACCATCTGTTGGAAAATTATGAAGCATGATCTGTGGAAAGCTGTACCAGCATTGAAAGTAGCCTGCAGCAAGAAACCATCAACAGAGGAAGCATGCAAGAGGAAATTATTTTCACTGTAGACTTTAGGAGCAAACATGCCTAATAACTATTTGGATGATCAGTGAAGAGAGTTAGTATTAGTATATTCTGAATATTATGAAATATTATGTCAATTGTTATGACAGCCTTAAGAAAAATCAGAAGCTTTTAGATAGCAGTAGTAATTTTCCTTGAGGTTTTTCAATGCCAAGCTCAGATTGGCTCAAATGAAACCATAGCAAAGTAATTGATTGGATTTCAGACAATTCATAGATGAGGGGGAGCCAGTGGATGTGATGTATTTGGATTTTCAGAAGGCATTCGATAAGGTTCCACACAAGCGGCTATTAAGCAAAATTAGGGCTCATGGGATTGGGGCTAATATATTAGCATGGACTGAGGATTGATTAACGGACAGAAAACAGAGAGTAGGAATAAACGGGCCATTTTTGGGTTGGCCAGCTGTACCACAAGGGTCAGTGCTTGGGCTTCAAATATTCATAATGATTTGGATGAGGTGCCCAAATGTAATATATCCAAGTTTGCTGATGATACAAAGCTAGGTGGGAATGTAAGTTGTGAGGAGGATGCAAGGTGGCTTCAAGGGGATATAGATAGGCTAAGTGAGTTGACAAGAACATGGCAAATGGAATATAATGTGGAGAAATGAGAAATTATCCACTTTTTGTAGGAAAAATAGAAAAGCAGAGTATTTTTTAAATGGTGAGAGATTGGGAAATGTTGGTATTCAGAGGGACCTGGGTGTCCTTGTACATGAATCACTGAATGTTAACATGTAGGTACAGCAAGCAATTAGGAAAGCAAATGATATGTTGGCCTTTATTACAAGAGGATTTGAGCACAAGAGTAAAGACGACTTACTGCAATTATATAGGGCCCTGTTGAGACCACACCTGGAGTATTATGTACAGTTTTTGTCTCCTTACCTAAGGAAGGATATACTTGCCATAGAGGGAGTGCAATGCAGGTTCACCAATGCAGGGAGGATGTTTCCCCTGGCTGGGGAATCTAGAACCAATCATCACAGTCTCAGAATAAGTGGTCGGCAATTTAGGACTGAGATGTGGAGAAATTTCTTTACTCAGAGGGTGGTGAATCTTTGGTGGTGAGATCGATAGATTTTTGGATATTATTTTTGAATTCTGAAGGACAGGATAGCACAAGGGTGGCGCTGTTGTTGTTTGGCGTACTGACCTCTACCTAGCGGAAGCTGAACGCCAACTCTCCGACACCTCCTCCTACCTCCACCTGGACCATGACCCCACTACCGAACATCAAACCACTGTTTCCAAGACTGTCACTGACCTCATCTCCTCTGGAGATCTTCCCCCCGCTGCCACCAACCTCATAATTCCCCAATCCCGCACAGCCCGCTTCTACCTCCTTCCCAAGATCCACAAACAGGACTGCCCTGGTAGACCCATCGTTTCAGCCTGTTCTTGCCCCACGGAACTTATCTCTTCCTATCTTGACTCTATCTTTTCTCCCCTTGTCCAGTCTCTTCCCACCTACATCCGTGACTCTTCGGACGCCCTCCGCCACTTTAACAGTTTTTTCCAGTTTCCTGGCCCCAACCGCTTCCTTTTCACCATGGACGTACAATCCCTCTACACCTCCATCCCCCACCCGGATGGCCTGAGGGCGCTCCGATTCTTCCTTGAACAGAGGCCCAACCAGTCCCCATCCACCACCACCCTCCTCCGCCTGGCTGAACTTGTTCTCACATTGAACAACTTCTCCTTTAACGCCACTCATTTCCTCCAAATCAAAGGTGTTGCCATGGGTACCCGCATGGGTCCTAGCTATGCCTGCCTTTTCATGGGCTATGTGGAACAATCTTTGTTCCAGTCCTACTCGGGTCCCCTCCCTCACCTCTTTTTCCGATACATTGATGACTGTATCGGTGCCGTTTCCTGCTCTCGCCCCGAACTTGACAATTTCATTCACTTTGCCTCCAATTTCCACCCCTCCCTCACCTTCACATGGTCCATCTCTGACTCTTCCCTTCCCTTCCTCGACTTCTCCGTCTCCATCTCTGGGGATAGGTTATCGACCAATATTCACTACAAGCCCACTGACTCCCACAGCTACCTGGACTACACTTCCTCCCACCCCGCTTCCTGTAAGGACTCTATTCCATTCTCCTAGTTTCTCCGTCTCCGCCGTATCTGCTCCGACGATGCCACCTTCCACACCAGTGCTTCAGACATGTCTTCCTTTTTCTGCAACCGAGGATTCCCCTCTACTGTGGTTGACACTGCCCTCGACCGTGTTAGTTCCATCTCCCGCAATTCTGCCCTCACCCCTGCCCCTCCCTCCCGGAACCACGATAGGGTTCCCCTTGTCCTCACCTTTCAGCCCACCAGCCTCCACATTCAACGGATCATCCTCCGCCATTTCCGCTACCTCCAAAGTGATCCCACCACCAAACGCATCTTCCCCTCCCCTTTCAGCATTCCGTAGGGACCGCTCCCTCCGAGACACCCTAGTCCACTCCTCTATCACCCCAAACAGCCATTCCCCTTCGCCTGGCACCTTCCCGTGCAAGCGGAGGAGATGTAACACCTGCCCCTATACCTCCCCCCTTCCCACTGTCCAGGGCCCCAAACATCCCTTCCAGGTGAAACAGTGATTTACTTGTACTTCTCGCAATCTAGTATACTGTATTCGCTGCTCACGATGCGGTCTCCTCTACATTGGGGAGACCAAACGCAGATTGGGTGATCGCTTTGCGGAACACCTCCGTTCAGTCCGTAAGGGTGACCCCGAGCTTCCGGTCGCCTGTCATTTTAATTCACCGCTCCATTCCCACTCGGACTTCACCGTCCTTGGCCTCTTGTATTGTTCCACGGAAGCTCAACGTAAACTCGAGGAACAGCACCTCATCTTCCGATTAGGCACTCTGCAGCCTTTCGGACTCAATATCGAGTTCAACAATTTCAGGTGATAACCTCGGCCCCTATTACACATTTTTTCTTGTAATTTTTCCACTCCTTTCCCCCCCCCCCTTTCCTTATGTTTCTCTCTCACACCTGGCAGCTATCTCTTGCCCTGCCAGTACACTTTACACCTAATCTCAGCCTATTACCATCTCGTCTAGCTCTTTTGTTTCTTTCACTTCTTTTGTCCAATCGCAGCCCTGCCTTCGATCTGGTTTCTTTTCTTTCCAGTTTTGAAGAAGGGTTCGACCCGAAACGTCAACTCAAATTTCTCTCCACAGATGTTGCCTGACCTGCTGAGTTTTTCCAGCATTTTCTGTTGTTATTACGGATTAAACAACGATAGTTAGTACAGATTTGTTAAGGGAAGGTCGTGTCTGAAAAACTTGATTGAATTTTTTGAGGAGGTAACAAGGAAGGTAGATGAGGGTAGTGCGATTGATGTACTGTATATGGACTTTAGCAAGGCTTTTGATAAGGTTCCACATAGCAGACTGGCCATGTAGTTAAAAGCCCATGGGATCCAGGGTGAAGTGTCAAGTTGGATTCAAAACTGGCTCAGAGACAGGAAGCAAAGGTTAATGGTTGATGGGTGTTTTTGTGACTGGAAGGCTGTTTCCAGTGGGGTTCCGCAGGGCTCAGTAGTAGGTCCTTTGCTTTTTGTGGTATATATCAACGATCTTGACTTGAATATAGGGGGTATGATTAAGACGTTTGCAGATGATACTAAAATCGGCTGTGTGGTTGATACTGAAGAAGGAAGCTGTAGACTGCAGGAAGATATCAATAAATTGGTCAGGTGGGCAGAACAGTGGCAAATGGAATTCAATCCGGAGAAGTGTGAGATAATGCATTTGGGGAGGGCTAACAAGGAAAGGGAATACACATTAAATGGTTGGACACTGAGTAGTGTAGTGGAACATAGGGACCTTGGAGTGCATGTCAACAGATCCCTCAAGGTAGCAGTCCAGGTAGATAAGATGGTTAAGAAAGCATATGGGATGCTTGCCTTTATTGGCCGTGGCATAGAATACAAGAGCAGGGGGGGTTATGCTTCAACTGTATAAAACACTAGTTAGGCCTCGGCTAGGGTACTGCGTGCAGTTCTGGTCATTTCATTACAGGAAAGATGTGATTTCACTAGAGAGGGTACAGAGGAAATTTACAAGGATGTTGCCAGGAGTAGAGAATCTTAGCTATGAGGAAAGACTGGATAGGCTGGGTCTGTTATCCTTGGAACAGAGGAGGCTGAGGGGAGACCTTATTGAGGTGTATAAAATTATGAGGGACAGAGATAAAGTGGATAGAAAGGATCTATTTCCCTTAGCAGAGGGGTCAAAAACCAGGGGGCAAAGATTTAAAGTAATTGGGGGAAGGTTTAGAGGGGATTTGAGGGGAAATGTTTTTACCCAGAGGGCTGTGGGGGTCTGGAACTCACTGCCTGAAAGGGTGGTAGAGGCAGGAACCCTAACCACATTTAAAAAGTACTTGGAGGTGCACTTGGGATGCTCTAACCTGCAGGGTTACGGACCAAGAGCTGGGAAGTGGGATTAGGCTGGATAGCTCTTTGTTGGCCGGCGCGGGCACGATAGGCCGAAATGGCCTCCTTCCGTGCTGTAACTATCTATGTTTCTATGATATTAAGGGATTCAAGGGATATGGGGATAGGGCAGGAAAGTGAAGCTGAGGCCACATTTCCTACATTTAAAAAATGACTACACGTCAAAGGAATCTGTATGGGTGGAGCTAAGAAATAACAAATGGCAGAAAACACTGGTGGGAGTAGTTTATAGGCCTTGTAACAGCAATAATAGTGCTGGACAGAGTATAAATCAGAAAATTAGTAGAGCATGTAATAAGGGCAATGCAATAATCCTGGACAAAAGTAGCTTAGAGGACAAGTTTGAGAGTTTTCTAAAACAATATGTCAAGGAACCAACTAGGGGACAGGTTATTTTAGATCTAGTTTTGTGCAATGAGTAAACTTATTGTAAAGGATCCTCTGGGAAGAGTGATCATAATATTATAGAATTTCATATTAAGTTTGAGAGTGATGTGGTTAAGTCCAAAACTTGGGTCTTAAATTTAAACAAACCAATTATGGAGGTATGAGGGGTGAGTTGGCTGAAGTGGATTGGGAAATTAGATTAAAAGATATCACAGTAGATTAGATTGCGCCTATACTCTCTGGAGTTTAGAAGAATGAGAGGTGATCTCATTGAAAGGTACAAGATTTTGAGGGGGCTTGACAGGATAGATGCTGAGAGATTGTTTCTCCTGGCTGGAGAGGCTAGAACGAGGGGGCATAGTCTCAGGATAAGGAGTCAGCCTTTTGAGACTGAAATGAGGAGTAATTTCTTCGCTCAGAGGGTTGTGTATCTTTGGAATTCTCTACCCCAAAGGGTTGTGGATGCTCAGTCATTGAGTATATTCAAGGCTGAGATATATAGATTTTTGGACTCTAGGGGAATCAAGGGATATGGAGATTGGGCAAGAAAGTGGAGTGGAGGTCAAAGATCAACCATGATCTTATTGAATGGTGGAGCAGGCTTGAGGGGCTGCATGGCCTACTCCAGCTCCTAATTCTTTTGTTCTTATAAGCAATGGCAAACATTTAAATAAATGATTTATAATTCTCAATGAATATACATTCCCTTGAAGAATAAAAACGCCACTGGCAAAGTGGTACAGTCATGGCTAACTAGAGAAGTTAAGGATAGTATTAGATTAAAAGAAGAAGCTTACAATGTTGCCAAAAAGAGTAGTAAGCCTGAGGATTGGAAGGGTTTTCAAAATCACCAAAGGATGACCAAGAAATTGGTAAAGAAGAAGAAAATAGATACTAGCAATAAATATACCAACAGATTGTAAGAGTTTTTACAAGTATGCAAAAAAATAGAGATTAGCAAAAGTAAATGTTGGTCCCTTATAGGCAGAGACAGGAGAAATTATAATCAGAAATAAGGAAATGGCAGAGATGTTAAACAAGTATCTTGTGTCTGTCTTCACAATAGAAAACACAAAATACATATCGGAAATTGTGGGAACCAAGGGTCTAATGAAAGTGATTAAAGCAATTACTATTAGTAAAGAAAAAGTACTGGAGAAATTAATGAGACTAAAAGTCGACAAATCCCCTGGACATGATGGCCTACATACTAGGGTTTTAAAAGATGTGGCTGCAGAGATAGTGGATTCATTGGTTTTGATCTTCCAGAATTCTCTAGAATCTAGAACCGTCCCCATGGATTGGAAGGTAGCAAATATAGCTCAGCTGTTCAAGAAAGGAGGGAGAAAGAAAATGCAGAAATATAGGCCACTTAGCCTGACATCTGTAGTAGGGAAAATGCTAGACTCTATTATTAAGGACGAGGTAACAGGGCACTTAGAAAGTCACAATATGATTAGGCAGAGTGTTAGATTCGAATTCGGAGAAACTCTAGACTGAGACGGAATTGAGAATAAAGTAAAAGTTTTATTAGTAAATAGCTAAAAAGCTTGTGCACAAGGGAGAGAGGCTGATTTCCCCAGAATTGAACTTTTCCACTCAACGAAATACAATCTACAAGCTTTGATATACCTTTCGATAGGTACCGCCCATTAGGTTGCAAAAGTAGGTGTACACATACAAACAGCGTCACAACCGTCACTCCCTTATTGGTTGGCATGATTAGTCACTCAATGTCGGGAGCCACCCTGAAGTGTTCTGACATACAGCATAACAGTTCCTAGCTTCTGTGAGCAAGGTCGCTTAATTCTTGAGATGATAAACAATGTTCGCTTTTGGTTGCGAGCAGACATTACAAAGGAAGATAAGGTGTTTGAGGCTGTAAGGGGTTTTCCTTGAGAGATTTCCCTGAGGTTTCTCTCTCTAGAGGCCTCTCTCTCTTGCACAGTAAAACCTTGAGTGGTTCGACCCACTCGCCCCTTAGATTCTATACTCTGGACTTAGGTGCAGGAACTACAATGTAGAGAAAACTCTTGTAGACCAAGTTTGATGAAACAAAATGAAATTTTATTGCATAAGGAAAAATATCAAATCAAATGCAAGCAGATAAGGGAGTGCATGGGAGGGAAAAACACACAAACAAATCATAATGACAGAGTACTAACTAAAGCAAATATAGACATCTTATACTCTACAAAGATCATCGTGAAATAAGGAAACACACGGAACATCGAGGGACAACAACTCATGATAATTGTACCCTTAAAATCCACCCCCTTATTAAACCTATCTAGATCTGATTGTGAAGGGCCAGAAACATGCTCACCAATCCCACCAGGAAGTGCAAGATTTTGAAATCGAGTCTGTGTTTGGTTCTTTCAGGTGTTTTGTCTCCACGTGGATCGTGGAGCCCCTGCGAGCTGCGCCACACCTCTCTCCTGAGGTGGGGGTCGGGGGCGGCTGGACACCGGTGGGCCTGGATGTCGGCGGGGTCGAGGATCGTCGGCTCGACCATGGTTAGAGGAGCCTTGGGCTGGCTCCCATCGCTTCTTCAGTTTTTTATCTCTTCTCCCAAGCCGGGGTGGCTGGAAGGTTTCTTCTCATGGGACCTTTATTTTTTTGTCTCTTCTCCCAAGTTGGCTCGATAGCCTCTCGTTCCTGCAATGGCCCAGAGATGGTTGATGATCTCCCGATGTGTTTCTCCGGGGCGGGATGCCGGCTTCGAGACGGCCTTCTCGATGTTGGCTTTCTTCTTCCTCCTGCGAGTGCCTGCTTCTTCTTCTGAGTATGTCTTCCGTCTGAGCTCAAGCTGCAAGCTTGCCCCAACTGCCGAAAATTCTTCCAGATATACCTTTCTCCCAGAAACTTCCGTCTCCCGCCAAAATCAGGTTAGTCTTTGTTTTACTTTTGGCAGGCTGGGAGCACAGCGGGGTAGTTATTATATTTTTTAATGTTTTTAAACGGCCGGTAAAGGCCCATCTCTGGTCTGGAATTACCTTCATTGTTTTTAATGTCCTGCTGATCTCGCTATCTAGTCCTGGGTGCTGTTCTCATGAATATGAAATTGTCCCCTTTTGTCTGGGTCAACATTTTGATGGCCTCTGTCTCCAGGCCGATCTTGACTGGATCTGCATCTAATCCATATGTATACGTGTGGGTCTGGTTTCGTTCTCTCAGAAACGGCTTCCAGAACTTGCTGTAGGTTGAATCCACAAAGATGTCTGAGGTTGCGCAGGAACCATTTTAAAGTGTCTCAATAAGCTGGTCACATGGTATGGTGGCCATTTTGTATGCCCCTTTTTCTGGGCTTCTTTTAAAACAGTCTGTAAAATCATGACCTCTTCTGCCATTTGAACCTTATTAATACAAAGTCCAATTTTGCGAATCTTACACTCCCCCCTGATGATACTGTAACTTGCTTGAAGTATCATAATTCTGGGTGAGCAAAATTGTCTGACTTTCCACAATCTAACCATCCCCAGTATTTACCTATCTATGACCCCACGACACATGCATTTCCCATTTCAGAAAAATCTAGTGTACATTAAGCATCTATAGATGGTAATACCTTGGAGTTAAAAATCTAACAACTTACTTCCAGGCGTGGAGGGGGTCCTTATACCCCTACATCACCTAGTGCAAACACATTACTTCTAAGAATAACATCACATCTAATAAAACTTCAATAATAAAATAAAGTACATACACGAAAAATTCAAAATGCATATTAACACATATCAAAAATAGTACAGAGGAGGGAGGGAAAACTTTAACTTTATACAAAGCAGCAAAATCTAAATGGGTGTCTCTTCTTCTACCCGCACATAATGCTCCCTCCATTCCCCTCTATTCTCATACTTTTGTGAATGTTTGACCTTTTTACAGTGTACAAACAGTAAATAAACTACAATGACAACCTGGCACACGACAAGAAAATGGGAGGCTATCCTTATCCAGGAAGGGACTTCTATATTAGTGAACAGGTCCCACCACGGTGGGGTCACTATATCCAACATGTCTGCCCCTATCTCTAAAGTCTTCTGCTCCAGTGTGTAGAAGTGTTTCTGTGAAGCAACAACGGCTTTTAATATCTTGGTGAGGTGTTCAGGGAGAGGGGGAATGAAATACCCAAATTGTGCAATGAATCACTGCAGATCGGTGAAATTCTCTTTCACAGTGATGTGAACAGTGGAAGGTTCAGGAATGGGGACAATTCGCTCTTGGGCCACTTGAACTTCTGCCCTGGGCTTGAAACAGATGCTGCTGTCACTAACCAGACACCAACCGTGCTGTCCATGCTGGTAGTGGGGCGCTGCTGTGGTAACACAATATGACCCACCTCCTATATATGCCACCTGCGGGGGCACATGGCCTTGTGCCATTGTCTCCATGGTGCAATTTATAGGCTTCGCGCCAGCAGTTCTGAACCCGCACTGTGGTTTTGAATGGGCATTCAAGTGCTGGGGACACAGGATGATGTGTGCTCCCCGGCTCCGGCACCCCGAGAGGTCAGTACCCGTCATTGCATGCTCCCATCGAATGACGTAAGGTGGGACCCCCGTGTAGCGAATGTGTGCACCCCCCTGAATGACTCCAATGTTCTCCACCCTGTATACCGGGGCGGGTTTTGCTGTCTTTCCCATCACCGGCATTCTTACCACTATACACATGATGGTGTGATTAGGCCGTCCACAGTCCACTGGGACTGGGTAGGCCTCTGAGGCTAGTCTGAGCTGGCACGGACTTAATGCATTCTCAAAAGGGTGGAGGGCTGCGAGGTGCTTGTTGCTGATCCAGGAAGGGACTAAACCTTGCTTTAAATCCTCCAGATTACTGAGGCCCTCACCCAGTAACCACGCCCCGTATAGCACACGAGCTTCGTTCTGCGCAGCCTGATCGGACGCATTCCGATCCTCCCTAATGACGGAAGTTCCTGTATTAAAAGCTGTGAAAATATAATTTACTGCACCCCTTCTTTGTCTCCCTACTCTATCCAAGACCTCATGTGGTGTGGTGTAAAATTCAGCTCTGTCGACATCAGCAAAGTCGAATTCGTAAAACTGTTTAAACATGTTTGTCAACAGGACCTCGTATAATTGCTCCGTTTCCTTGGGGCACCACTCTGGCAATCGTACCTTGGTGAGGTTTAAAATCACCGAAGCCACCACATAGTGGACCCCTTGGTACAGTACCTGACCTGTGGGTACCAATACCAATCCGTTCCTGGGTCCCTTTGTCGTGGTGGGGCACACTTCCTTGAGGGCTTTAGCTACTGGAATCGTGGGCAGGGGCTTGCGGGGTCGGGTGATGAGCTCAGTGGCGTTTACTGGGATCTGAGAGTATGGGACTCCGCACGCCCGTGTGCTGACATCCCACCTCATTCCTTGTCCAGCATCCTGCCACTGTCTTTGGAAAAAGATGGAGACGCTTGTGAGGCAAGCGCGTTCTGAACCCCACATACAGATGTAGATCCCCCCATCTGGGTCCCACCATTTGTCCCAACAGACACTCAACCCCCGGTGAGTTCCCGTTATTGTCCGATGGGTGTTATTACCCAATCTCTCCCATTCCACCGTGGAATTCTTCATGGTGCTGCTCAACTTGCGCATCCACCACCAGCGGTCCAAAGGTACATGTCCATGGCAAACAAGGCAAATCTTCTTGCCCACGGTGACGCTGATCCTGGATGCAATGATCCGCACCCTGGGGCACATCAGAGACGTTTCTCTGTATGCAAACCCCGTCTGGCTGGAGTATTCAGTAGAGTTCAACCCCAGCCAGACTGGCCATCTCCCTTCATGGAAGTAGGCAGCAGTCTCTTCAGCGTCCGTGAGCCAGTTCCGTCAGTCGCGATGGGGCCTCTATTTCCAGAGCACCCATAGATTGTGGAGTCCTTGGTGCAGCCCCGATAGGCCCAGTTCCATCTGATCATCGCGAACACGACGAGGATCCCTCTCATCTTTCTCCTGGTTCCTGCAATAAATCAAACAATATAGCCAGGCTCCCGAGAGATTCTGGCTTAGGTGACGGCATGATCGGGTCTTTCGACCTCGATCCAAAAACACACACATACTGGGCAGATTTAAAACTACTTAAACTCGAATCACTTTAATATTTACACACCTTAAACTTAAACCTAAACTTATGTACAGCGCCGCCCGTCCCCGGGCGGCTTGCCTAATCCCTGATTGGGCTGCAGCTCGCCGCTCCCTGTGGCGGGGCTGCAGTGACCTGTGGCTCTGGTTCCCCGCAGCCTTTTGCTGTTAATCGGGGACTGTGTTTTTTCATGGATTTCTGAAGTCGGCGTCCACTGGGAGCGGGGGACTCGGGCCAAGGTTTTACTGGCTGAGGTGTTCGAGTCGACCTGTGAAGAGGTACTTTGGGCGTGGCTCCCTTTGCGAGTGGACCTTCGGGTGGGACCTTAGCTCTCACAGTCCGTGGCTCTTCCACGACTGTGGGCTTCAGCTCCCTTCCCTCAGGCTCCGCCCCTTTGGGATTCGGGCAGGCTCCCTTGGCGAGTGGACCTTCGGGTGGGACTTCAGCTCTCACAGCCCGTGGCTCTTCCACGACTGTGGGCTTCGGCTCCCTCCCCTCAAGCTCCGCCCCTTCGGGAATTGGGCCTGTGGCAGACGGCTCCTCCTCACCTCTCCCTACAGGTGGAGAATCTCTGCCCCCAATGTCTACCTCCCCCACGCTTGAGTCGAGGGCGGGATCTCCATCCTCCGACTCCACCTCTTCCAGAATCGTGTCGAGGGCGGGACCTTGTTGTTCGGGCCCCTCCTCGTCCGAGTTCCAGGCCATCGGGGTAACCTCCCCCCAGGTGGGCGGGACAGCTTCTCCTTCCAAGCAGGCTACAACGCCAGCTTGTGTGGTCTGTGACTCATCACGCGCCTCAGGCTGAGGATCTTTATTCTCAGACCTGGCTTCGGTTGCTGATATTCTTGCACCCGGTTTAAACAGTTTGCACCGCTTCATGCGAAACCACTCGTTGCATCGGGACACCTCCACTGTGCGAGTGGTGTAGACTGGTGGATTTTCCACCGATTCCGGCCTATCCTCCTGGTCTACGGCTCTCTCGCCAGCGCATAGGGTTAGACCCAAGAATTTTACTTCTCGCCGGCCAACCCGCGCCTTCGTAGGGGTTTCCTTAACACTCTCTACCTCCTTCACACTCGTACCTGCTCCCCAGTGACAATGATTTCTCAGGTCCACATGGATCCCGTGGGCCACCAAGAAATCAGACCCCAGGACTCCCGTTCCACCTCCCACTTCACTGGTGTAGACTTCCACGTGGTGCGGAGTGGTCCTAAACGAATGGAGAGGGGAAGGGAATGTGCGCCAGCCTGTTCTTCGCCCGTGAAGCCCGACAGAAGGTATGGGACCCCAGTGGACAGAGGCGAGGCGGTGGGGTTATCTGCGTGGATTACGGTGCACGATGCTCCCGTATCCAACAGATAGGTCCCTTTCACCTCCTCCACTTCCATCTCCACGAGGGGTCGTCTCCATACATCATATCGCAGCGCACACAGGTAGACGGGCTGCACCGACTCTAGTCACTTGGGTACAATGGTCAGAGTTTCGGGAGCGACAAGACCAGTGGTGACAGCTATTTTCCCCTGCGAAGTCATCAGAGACCGCATTGTCTCTATGATCGATTCAATCGCAGCAGGATCCATAACTGCACCAGCTCCTTGTGCTGTGACAGGAGTTACGGCTTGTGTTTGAGCTGGTGCTGGAGCGGCGGTCTGGGCTTGGGCTTGGGCTGTGGGAAATCTCCCTTTATTATCCTTCCACGGATTTCTACAGTCCTTGTGCCAATGTCCATCCTTCCCGCACCCGTAGCAATTTAGCTTGGCTTGGACAGGGTGATTCCCCTCCTGACGCCACTCCTTCTTGCTTGGGGCTGCGGGTTTTACCTCATGCACCTTTCCTTTTTGGGGAGGCGTTTCCTGACCTATGCAATTCTTGTACGCTACACTAAGCTGACGGAGTACCGTCTCCTCCGTGACATCGGGACCTTGGGGATCAAACCAAGATCTGGCTAGGGCCCGTATCTCTGGCAAGCTGTTGGTAACTAAACAACGGAGCCAATGAACCCGCTGTTCGTTTCTCATTAGAGCCCATTCAGGCACACCCGGACAGCTGCGTCGATACACTGGCCACAGCTTTTCTGCGAAAACCCGTGGGGGTTCTCCAGATAACTGCACGGTCCCTTCTACATGGTTGAACGGACTACCGTCATCCACTCCCATTACTTCTAAAACTTCCTCCCTGAGATCCGCATACCCTTTCCGCCCCCTCTTACCATCCTCTGAGAGGCACTGAAGGATTGTGGAATCCAGGGAGAAAAGCAACAGTTTCACCTGTTCCTGATCATCACAGTCATTAATGGCTGCTGTTTCCTCTATCTCCCTGAAATGAATCGAGGGATCTCCCTTTACTGTGAGTCGTGTGAGGTGGCTCACCATGGACCTTAATTGCGGGCCAGCGTAGGGCACCACGAGCTGGTTTCGGTGGGGTCCGATACTGCCATCGGCAACATTGGGACCGAACCGCTGGTGCCGAATGGGACACATTGGTGCCGGTCCCGGCTTTGCGACCAGTGGTTCTTCCACACACTCCACCTCGGCTACCTCCTCTTTCGCTACCCCCTCCTTTTCCGACCAAGTCTCACTATAGCTCGACGGTGCTGAGGGCTCGGTGGCGGGTACCACAATTACCTCAGCTGGAATCAGCTGTTTTGATTCCTTTAAAAAGTCCATGCGACCAGCTTTCGGGCTGACGAGACACACCATGCCTTTTGCCTTTACCAGGGCCATTCTTAGGTCCTCTATGGTCTTTTGGCAGGGGCCGTGGTCTGTGCTCTCAAACCCGTGCTCGAGGGCTAGCTTGAAGCTGCCTTAACCTCCACTACTCTCTCCTCCTGCGCTCTTAGCTGTTGTGCGAGGCGGGTGTTTTTCTCCCGTATCCTCGTTTCATTAATCTTTGCCTCAGTAACCTGGCACTCCAGGTACTCTATCCTAGCCAGATGTTGACTAGCTACCACTTGGCGTTCCTGATTCAGCGCTTGAAGCGCTGTGATGAGTTTTTCCCCACCCATGGCCTTTTCCTCTATCTCTGCTGCCTGGGATGTGATCATGGCTGCCTGTGCTGCAATGACCCGGTCCAAGATCTGGACTTGCTTCTTGTAACACATCAGCCACACTGCCTTCTCGACTGACTTCTTATGCTCTTTGCTCTCTGTCCACCTGATGGCTGCGTCCACCGGACGCCCATCCAGCAAGAGATCGGAAATCCACTGTTGAGTGAGATTTACCTTGCCAAAGACATAATCCGCTATCCTCTCATCCATTGCATTTCGACCATTCAAACTTGGATCTACTGCATTGCAATCCTGCTGCCAGAGTCCTGCCGCGGTCGCCATTTTCTGTAAGGGGTTTTCCTTGAGAGATTTCCCTGAGGTTTCTCTCTCTAGAGGCCTCTCTCTCTTGCACAGTAAAACCTTGAGTGGTTCGACCCACTCGCCCCTTAGATTCTATACTCTGGACTGAGGGGCAGGAACTACAATGTAGAGAAAACTCTTATAGACCAAGTTTGATGAAACAAAATGAAATGTTATTGCATAAGGAAAAATATCAAATCAAATGCAAGCAGATAAGGGAGGGAAAAACACACAAACAAATCATAACGACACAGTACTAACTAAAGCAAATACAGACATCTTATACTCTACAAAGATCATCATGAAATAAGGAAACACACAGAACATCGAGGGACAACAACTCACGTTAATTGTACCCTTAAAATCCACCCCCTTACTAAACCTATCTAGATCTGATTGTGAAGGGCCAGAAACATGCTCACCAATCCCACCAGGAAGTGCAAGGTTTTGAAATCGAGTCTGTGTTTGGTCCTTTCAGGCGTTTTGTCTCCACGTGGATCGTGGAGCCCCTGCGAGCTGTGCCACACCTCTCTGCTGAGGTGGGGGTCGGGGGCAGCTGGACACCGGTGGGCCTGGATATCAGCGGGGTCGAGGATCGTCGGCTCGACCCTGGTCAGAGGAGCCTTGGGCTGGCTCCCATCGCTTCTTCAGTTTTTTTATCTCTTCTCCCGAGCCGGGGTGGCTGGAAGATTTCTTCTCTTGGGACCTTTATTTTTTTGTCTCTTCTCCCAAGTTGGGTCGATGGCCTCTGGTTCCGGCAATGGCCCGGGGATGGTCGATGATCTCCCGATGTGTTTCCCCGGGGCGGGACGCCGGCTTCGAGACAGCCTTCTCGATGTTGGCTTTCTTCTTCCTCCTGCGAGTGCCTGCTTCTTCTTCTGAGTGTGTCTTCCTTCTGAGCTCAAGCTGCAAGCTTGCCCCAACTGCTGAAAAGTCTTCCAGATATACCTTTCTCCCAGAAACTTCCGTCTCCCGCCCAAAATCAGATTAGTCTTTGTTTTACTTTTGGCGGGCTGGGAGCACAGCGGGGTAGTTATTATATTTTAAAATGTTTTTAAATGGCCGGTAAACGCCCATCTCTGGTCTGGAATTACCTTCATTGTTTTTAATGTCCTGCTGATCTCATTATCTAGTCCTGGGTGCTGTTCTCATGAATATGAAATTGTCCCCTTTTGTCTGGGTCAACATTTTGATGGCCTCTGTCTCCAGGCCGATCTTGACTGGATCTGCATCTAATCCATATGTATACGTGTGGGTCTGGTTTCGTTCTCTCAGAAACGGCTTCCAGAACTTGCTGTAGGTTGAATCCACAAAGCTGTCTGAGGTTGCGCAGGAACCATTTTAAAGTGTCCCAATAAGCTGGTCACATGGTATGGTGGCCATTTTGTATGCCCCTTTTTCTGGGCTTCTTTTAAAACAGTCTTTAAAATCACGGCCTCTTCTGCCATTTGAACCTTATTAATACAAAGTCCAATTTTGCGAATCCTACAAGGCAGAGATAGAAATGGCCGACTCCCTATGAAGTTCAGTTCCCCTTATCTCTCAGAAGGCCAGCTGCATTAAACACTGCTTCTGTAACACTGATAACAACAAAGACACTGATAACAACAAAGACAGAGAGTCTAGTAAATATGTTATTCCTACAGTGCTTGGCTAATATGATGGTCAAGTATCCCATCATGCTTCGCAGCTACCTAAATGCTACATGTTCATTTTATATATATTTCCTAATACGTGAAGCTAAACATCCTTTGAATGGTTTCTAGTACTACAGCCCTCCCTACACCTTTGCTTAATATATTTAAAGGCTAGAGGATTCAGGCTTTGATTCACAGGCCTATTTTTGCAATCCAACAGTCCCCCCCTCCAACCCCCCGAAAGGAAACCTTGAGGCGGGTTAGAAAGTGTGCATACCTATGAGCAGCTGATATAACATGCTGGGAAACCAAGAGCGTGAATGATTGAGGTTTCTTCTGGTTACCAGACCTACTTTGTTATACACCTCCCCCCCAGACCTCTGGCTACTCCAGGAAGACTACCCAGTATCTGTTGCATAGGGCCTGGTGTGAATCCTGTCGAGGTGGCCACCATGTATGCATCAGATGAGTATGGTTAATTTAAATTTAAACTAAAGTGTTTCCTGATTCATTATACTACTATCTCAACATTCATATGCTTGATCTCTCCTGCAAACGACCAAAGTCGTCCGAAACACGTGTAGGAGGAACAGTGCATGCACTAACTGTCTTGACTACTTGTTTCGTTTTAGCCCGTTTACATTTCTTACATGCCATACATAGCAAACTCAAAACCAGTATTAACTGCCCCACAACTAATATGTTTGAAATCAGTCTGATCCATGGGTGTTCTGATTCTGCCCGCCTGGGGTTTCCTCTACGTTGGATCTTCCCATTCGGTGTGTTCAATTAACTTGTTAGTCATGGGCATGAGTGCCCAATTGGCTTATGTATCAAAGTCTTACTACATAGTGTATACATATATCAAATACACTATCATTATAAGCTGAAGAGCTACCAGAGCATGTGAAATAATACGAACGTAAGGGTTTGCTGATGTATGTCAAGCCCAATATCTCACCAGTGCGAGTTGTCCTTTATGCTGTCAATTTCAATATCCATTCTCGAGTTGTCTTACCCCAAAACATAAATAGGCCTTAGGGAGGAGTTCAGTCACATCATGAGCTGACTGAAACCCTCAAACAACAGGGGAATGTCGTATCTGAGTACCCGAATTGTGCCCCACAATTGTGCAGCTCTTACTTAAAAACGTGTGCGTGTTGGTTGATCACCTCATACTGGATTCATACTGGTTTTTCCCATGCTCTGTTACCTACAAAACACAATTATTATAGTCACAGTTAAATTCAGACTTACAATCATTTCAAGCGACATTACAGTTTAACATCTAATAAACAAATCATGGACTTAAAAGATTTTCCAGATCTCTCTTTTACTCTTATCCATCTTGTGGATAATTCTTACAAAACATGATTTCTCCTTAGCCCTCAATTTTCCCAATCCAAATTCCGTGTAACTCTCCACTTCAACTTCAATTTCAATCCCTCTAACAGGTACCAGTGTGTTTAACTCTATTCTGATTGTTTCATTAATTAGATAGTTTCTCGATGGAGTATGTGTCAATGCTTAAAAAGGTTGTCTCACCCTCCGGAGCCACATTAACTATTTCATGTCTGTCTTGCTGTTGTCAAGTAACTGAGCATGTCTGAGACCCATTCTTCAGTGCAAACTCACCATACATTCCCGGATGGTAATTACCTCATACATAACGAATCACATTTGCACACTCATACTGGTATCTCCATATTATGCCACACATGCCATCCGATACGAGCCTTTCTCGGGCTTTCAGGTATCTTATCGAAAGATTGTTGTCATCTGGAGATCTTTGCTCATCTTCCTCTGCATGGTCCCGATGTCTTGGGTCGTGGCCAGGCTATCAAATTCAGTTTTCTTAAAAAGTTCATTAAAGGCAGGGACACAAATGTCTCCAAGAGAAAGCTATCAATTTACTATTCTTAGCTACACTTTCCTGACTTTCACTAGGAAATTTTGAAAATTCCCATTCAGTAGTGTAATTCTCCTGTTTCAATTTAAACCCTCAATCACTTTCCTTTAATGACCATTCATATCTCATTCATGAGTCCTGGAGAAACTTTACTGTCCAGTACAACATTTAACATTGAAAACATAGATCAAACGTTCTCACTTGATCCAAGTTATTAACACTTTTTTATTTATCATTATTTTAGAGAATTTTTTATTTTCCCAAAAGTAACCCAATATATAGTACCTGATTCCATTTTGTTAATACAAAATTATCCCAAAATTCAAACAGCAGTATTATTGTACCGGCAGGTTTTGTCAATGTTCAATTTCATTTCTATCAATTTATCCTCCATTTCCAATTTCAGAAACAAGTAATTCTCAGGCTAGGTAGCTTACACAGGCCTAGAAATTCAGTTGCCTTAGCGCCGCTTTTGAGGCGCTAGAGGGACTAGCGCCAGAGTTATGGCCAGTTTAAAAATTCCCTGGGGCCCTAAATCGGCGTTGCACCGGTAGCGCTGCGCCGGCACCGATGACGTCATCGGTGTGCGCAGCGTCCCGGTTGCCATGCCGACGGGCCCTAGCGCCGAAATTCAGTTGCGGCCGCCTCGCCCGTGGCAGCCGCAACTAAGACTCTGGCAACAGTCTTGCATGAGTTTGCGCCGGCGCATTAAAGGCCCCGCGGCGGCCGGCCGCTTTCCCGCTGGCCGCCTGCCCGCAGCTCCCTCCCCGGACTTCTCCCCCCCACCCCCCGGAACAGATGCAAGCCCGGCACTTGTCTGAGGTGCCGGGCTCATTTTTAGACAGATTTGCGCGGGCCGCGGCCGGGTGCAGGCAGCTCCTCCTTAACGGAAGGAGGAGGCCTGCACTTCCCGAGCCTGCCGCACCGCATCGGGTGCCGCAGCGCCGGAATTGCGGCGCGAAACGGCAGTTAGCGCCGATTTACCGCCGCAAAGACCCTTCAGTAGCGCCGGCAGCCGTTTGGGCGCGGCCCTGCTGAATTTTTGGCGCGCGCAGGGGGATTTAGCGCCGGCACTAACTTCCAGCGCTAAAGCCCTGGCTGAGCCAAAACCCAATTTCTAGGCCACAGTGTTTTAACATTAGAGACAGAAGTGCTGCAATTAGTTTACAAGGTAGCTTCCATATAACAAAAGAAAGAGGCAAATCCATTGTGACTCTGCTTAGAGCCCAAGGGGTTAATTCATCAAATCATAAATTCCTTCTGTCACTGTGAGGAAATATTAACTTAAAATTAAGAAACTTAAATTATTTAATGTCCAATATCTTTAAACTTCATACTAAAGTTGTTGCTTGGTGAACTTAAACAGCTGTCAGTGGAAAGGGTTCACTCCTTTGCAGGATTTTAAGAAGGTGGAGCAAAACATTATCAAATGCACGCAACTGCGTCAATTCACGTAAATAAAAAAAATAACTTTCCCGATCGAAAGACAGTTGTGTTTTCACACTTTAACTAAACACGAACACGGAGGTAATATGGACAGTGAAGAAAGACGGGATTGAGCAAAGTTCACAAGCTCAGTAAGTCTTTGTAAGGAACTCTGTAACTATCGGATATTCTCGCGGAGCGGAGTTATCTTATTCAACGCGGTCTACACAAATTTACACCAACCAAAATTTCATTGTGGCCACAATGAAAGTCTGGTTTTAATAGGTTAATTAACCTCATAACTCCAATTTAATACAGATCTTGTAAACATTCAAATGAATTTTCTTCCAAGCACATTGGCAACTGTAACTTTAAGGCAGAAGCTTATCTTTTGTAAAACTATGAACAGACAAACAAAACAAAGTAGCACATTCTTGCAGAAAACAGTAAATTACGTCATATTTTCTTATTGTCCTTTCTTCAGATGTCTTTCCAAAATACTGTAAAAACATTAATTATAACTGGAGAAAGATTAGTTTTTAACATTTAAACAAATCAAATCAAACTGCTTTGGAAGACTTCACCGTAGCAACCACAAAGGGGAGATAATCAGAACTCAAAAGTCAGGGGTATGTCCTGGGACAGTCAGGGTCGTATAACAGTCAGGGTGAGCAGGATCACTGGTTAAATTGAAAAACTCAGCTGTTGAAAAGGTAGATCTGTAAGGAAGAGAGAGGTAAATAACAACCCAAAGAATTGACTAAATCTTTCGAACTTGGTCCTAACCTAACCAACCTAACCTAATATTGGGAAGGAAAGAAAGTTAACTCGCATTATTCTTAACCATAGGGTCATTCTCATTTCATAATTCATCGCACATTGCACGTTAGTTGACACACACACTCCATGCAACTTCAATCACAACTTCAAGCAGCAGTCACAATCTCGAGAGAGAGAGAGAGAAAAAACCAAATAGGCTTTCTTCCAAAACACCGCACCGCCGACCATATCTATACCCTTCACACCCTCATTGAAAAACATATACACCAAACAAAAAATGGGAAAATATTCGCCTGTTTCATCAACTTCAAGAAAGCCTTTGACTCTATATGGCACGAAGGGCTCTATTATAAACTTCTTCAGTGTGGAATAGGGGGCAAAGTCTATGACCTTATTAAATCAATGTATCTGAAAAACAAATGCGGGGTCAAAATTGGAGACAAACGCACCGATTTCTTCACCCAGAGAAGAGGCGTCCGGCAGGGCTGCAATTTGAGCCCGACCCTGTTCAACATATACATAAATGAATTAGCAGACATGCTGGAGCAAAGCGAGTCACCAGGTCTCCGTCTCCTGGATGGAGAAGTGAAATCCCTGTTCTATGCGGACGACCTGGTTCTGCTGTCTCCCACAGAACAGGGATTACAGCAACAACTAGACCTACTCGACAAATACTGCCAAAATTGGGCTCTAACAGTAAATCTAAAGAAAACCAACATCATGATTTTTCAAAAAAGGCCCAGATGTCAGGAAAACAAATACCAGTTTACCCTCAGTGATACCACTATAGGACACACTATGAGCTACACCTACCTTGGTCTAACTATTACAGCATCAGGGAGCTTCAGCATAGCAGTGAATGCACTAAAAGAAAAAGCACGAAGAGCCCTATATGCAATAAAAAGAAAATTCTACAACATCCAAATCCCAATCAAAATCTGGCTCAAAATATTTGACAGCATAATCCTGCCCATTGCACTGTACGGTAGTGAAGTATGGGGCCCGCTAAATCACCAAAGCTACACTAAATGGGAAAAACACACAATAGAAGCCCTACATGCAGAATTCTGCCGAAGCATCCTTCGCACCCAAAGAAAAACGCCAACAAATGCATGCAGAGCCGAACTAGGCAGATACCCACTGATAATAAACATCCAAAAACGAGCACTAAACTTCCTAAATCACCTCAAATCTAGCTCCCCAGACACCCTTCATTTCAAAGCCTTTCAGACCCAAGAGCTAAACCCAGAAAAAAGTCCCCTGAGTCAGCTGCTACTGAAACTAAGTACTCAGCCGGACCCTGACCAGCCCCAGACCAACACAGCCGTCCAAACACCAATCCGAGTGAACCAAATCATTAAAAAATGCAAAGAAACCTACCTGGAACATTGGAACAAAATAACCGAAAGCCAAAGCAGATTAGAATGTTACCGGGCCCTAAAAAGAGAATATAAACTGGCAGACTACCTCACGACCATCAGAGACACAAAACAGAGACAGACCCTCACCAGGTACAGACTAAGCGACCACCAACTGGAAATTGAAAAAGGCAGATACAAGAAATCCTGGCAGCCTAGAGAGAATAGAATATGCGATCAATGTCTAGCCGGCGAGGTTGAAACAGAGATGCATTTCCTCCTAAAATGCAAAAAATTCAACACATCAAGAAACATATTATTCAACAAGCTAAGCCAAACAACCCCAGATTTCAAGGAATTGGATGACCTGTCAAAATTGAGATTAGTCCTAGGAGAAGGAGACAGACCATACCTAGGGGCCAAATATGTAACAACATGTCACAACCTGAGGACTGTTTAAAATTAAGACTGTTTAAAATTAATATTGAACGTACCAAATGAAGTACAAAGACTGTTTAAAATTAATATTGTTTAAAAGTAATATTGTATGTACCCAACAAATGTCAAATCGATTGACACCTACAGAATGTTGGAAAACTGTACCTTTTTGCTATGTAAGCTTTGGCAATATGGTTCTCTGTAAACTTTCATGCCAATAAAGCATTTGAACTGAACTGAACTGAACTGAGAGAGAAAGTGCGCAGCCTACGACCTTGAAGAGGGAAGCACAGGCTTTTAAAGAGACAGTACACTGAAGATGAATGAACACACACTCGGCAGGTTTTTTATCCTCAGCACTAGGGGTCCTGAGGGTTAGGGGAAATTTCTTCCCCGGGCGTCACCACAGGCTTAATCTGGCTCCAGTGTCTCCGCCTTACATCAAATTTTTCCTTCAAGCAAAATGTACTAAGGAGGATCTGGAAGGGTCCATCCCCCCGTGGCTCAAAAACACCTCGGACTGGTCGCTGGACCATCACCCATTGTCCCACACAAGGGGATGTTTTCCAAACTCCCTCTAACTTTTTGGCATCCCGTGCTTCTTGGAGGTGTTGAACTCGAAAGTGATTAATCTGATTGGTCTCACTGAGTACACGTAGGTACTTCAGGAGGGTAGTCTAGAATTGAGAGGTGTCCCCCGTACCCTGGGGGGGTGCATCTTGGGGCAACACCATTGCGGGGAGGACAGAGTGCCACCCCCTCCCGGGTCTGTGAAAAAGCCTTAGTGATGGATCAGGGCTCGTCTGAGCGACGTAGGGACCATGTACTGTGCCTCGTGACGCCAAAACCTCTTTGCACCCAAAAGCGTACATTCGGGGGACTCAGAGAGATACGCGGTCAGGAGTGCATCCTTTGCCACATCATTGGTCTGGGATGCCTCTTCTTGGTGTATTATTTCTGCAGGACTAAGGGCCGTCACAGGGAGAGCCAAAACAGCCTGTCTAGCAGCCAAATCAGCCGTCCGGTTACCTTGGATTTCCGGGGACTCTCCAGTTTGATGGGCGCAAACCTTGATTACAAGGTGGGGCAATCCGCAGCCCGAATGAGTTCCGCAATCGTGGAACCGTGTTTAATTGAGTGGCCTAAAGTAGTCAAATAACCCCGTCATTGCCAAAGGTGGGCATAATCATGGACAACGGAGTAGGCATACTGGCTGTCAGTATATGTGTTCGCAGTTGTTCCTTCTGCTAATTTAAGAGCTTTAGTTGGGCCCGTAAAGAGTTTAACTAGGCTGTGGCAGGTGTGGAGAATTACCTTACCGGGGCCTACCATGGGCCCTATTGTCCAACCACCGCACTATATGCCCGATTGCCCACCCAGTTCCACAGGTGGAAGGGTTTTGCAGGGTCTGGGTGACCCAGGGCAGGTGCATTGGCCAAAGTGATTTTGACCATATCAAAGGCTTTGACTGCCTCAAGTGTCCAATCCAGACTTGCCTCTCCTGGGTGCTCTCCCTTTAGGAGGTTATTTAAGAGACTTGCCAATTCAGTGAAGTCGGCTACGTACGTGCAGCAGTATTTGAACAATCCCCATCACGCGCCGCAGGCCAGAAACAGTGACAGGTCGTGGCATTTGTAAAAAATGCTTGAACCCTCTCGGGAGAAGGACAACGCTAGCTCTTTCTTGAGGCGTGAAAGGCTGGGACTCTACCACCTATTTCTCCATTGTTGGCATTAACTCCTGGATTCATCTGGACGGGGGCCAGCCATGGGTTTGGATTTCCCGGCTCCAGATTGAGGCGGTGCTGAAGGGCAGATATGGTTATATTCGGGGGGTGCACGTAGGTTGTGGGGTCTTGTTTTGTTGGGCTTCCATGGCCTTAACAATTCCCAACCAATCCTTTAAATTGTCTAAATCCTGAGCACCTGCCAGCTCCAGGTGCAGGAGACTACTAACTCAAACTTCAGCCTCATGAACAGGCCTCAACAGTCTTGTAGTGGGGACGGTCTTCCCCTTTTATCCACAATTATGGGACCCATCTGGTCCAACCAACTAGCACACAAAACCGTCCCGTAGTTAGCTTGCTTAGCCTCCTTTTGTTCCGCCCACCACTTTATTTGATCAGCTAATGGACTAGTTTCCTTCCATCCATTTTTAATCATTTCGCTTTGATTATTTCAGATTAGCCTCTCGGACCCATTTTACAACAGTGACACTGGTGGCCATAGCCGGGACGTCCGGTGAAAGAGGTTTTCCCCTGTCACTCATGTTTAATCACCACACACATCCTTATGCTCTATCTTACTTCATTTTAATCTTATACGTTAAATGGCACAAATGTAACACCTTATACTCTAAAACACCTTATACTCTAAATTAGAAATACACATGCAGGTCTCGTCAATTCCTTCAATCAGTGGTCTCCGTGGGGAGTAATTTAACTATGTGGATAATTTAATACTGCGGCAGGTGAGGTCTGCGGCGAGCGCGACTCGTCTCGAGGGCGTTTACCAGGAGCCCTTGTTCAGGTCCGCCCCTGCTGCAGAGTTACAGGGCTAATCCCTGCCTAGAGTTTCTAAGTTGGGGTTCCCCTAGCAACCCAACGGACTCATACCGTCCCACGGACCTTACGTCCTACCTGCTCCCTGCGCACCCAGTATCCCACTTCTGACACCAACTGTTAGATTCGAATTCGGAGAAACTCTAGACTGAGACGGAATTGAGAATAAAGTAAAAGTTTTATTAGTAAATAGCTAAAAAGCTTGTGCACAAGGGAGAGAGGCTGATTTCCCCAGAATCGAACCTTTCCGCTCAACGAAATACAATCTACAAGCCTTGATATACCTTTCGATAGGTACCGCCCATTAGGTTGCAAAAGTAGGTGTACACATACAAACAGCGTCACAACCGTCACTCCCTTATTGGTTGGCATGATTAGTCACTCAATGTCGGGAGCCGCCCTGAAGTGTTCTGACATACAGCATAACAGTTTCTAGCTTCTGTGAGCAAGGTCGCTTAATTCTTGAGATGATAAACAATGTTCGCTTTTGGTTGCGAGCAGACGTTACAAAGGAAGATAAGGTGTTTGAGGCAGAGATAGAAGTGGCCGACTCCCTATGAAGTTCAGTTCCCCTTATCTCTCAGAAGGCCAGCAGCATTAAACACTGCTTCTGTAACACTGATAACAACAAAGACAGAGAGTCTAGTAAATATGTTATTCCTACAGTACTTGGTTAATATGATGGTCAAGTATCCCATCATGCTTCGCAGCTACCTAAATGCTACATGTTCATTTTATATATATTTCCTAATACGTGAAGCTAAACATCCTTTGAATGGTTTCTAGTACTACAGCCCTCCCTACAGCTTTGGTTAATATATTTAAAGACTAGAGGATTCAGGCTTTGATTCACAGGCCTATTTTTGTAATCCAACAGAGTCAACACGGTTTTGAGAGGGAAATCATGTTTGACAAATCTAGTAGAGTTTTTTGAGGGTGTAACTAACAGTGTAGATAAAGGGGAACCAGTGGATGTAATATATTTGGATTTTCAGAAGGCATTCTATATGGTGCCACATAGGAGGTTGTTACACAGGTTTAGAGTTCATGGGATTGGGGTAATATATTAGCATGGTTTGAGGATTGGTTAATAGACAGAAAAAAAGAGTAGGAATAAACGGGTCATTTTTGGGATGGCAGGGTGTAACTAGTGGAGTGCTGCAAAGATCTGCGTTTGGGCCTCAGCTATTCATAATCTATATGAATGACTTAGATGAGGGGACCGAGTTTATTATACCCGAGTTTGCAGATGATACAAAGATGCTGCAAAGGGATATAGACCAGTTAAGCGATTAGGTAATAAGGTGGCAGATGGAGTATAATGTTGCGAAGTCTGAAATTATCCACTTTGGTAGGAAGAATGGAAAAGCAGAATATTTTTTAAATGTCAAACACTAGTAAATGTTGGTATTCAGAGGGATTTGGGGGTTCTTGTACATGAATTACAGAAAGTCAATATGCAGGTACAGCAAGGAATTAGGAAGGCAAATTGTATGTTAGCCTTTATTACAAAGAGTTGGAGTATAAGAGTAAGGAAGTCTTGCTGCAATTATATAAGGTTTTGGTGAGATCACACCTGGAGTACTGTGTACAGTCTTGGTCTCCTTACCTAAGGAAGGATATACTTGCCATAGAGGGGGTTCATCGAAGTTTCACTAGATTGATTCCTGGGATGAGAGGGCTCTCCTATGAGGAGAGATTGAGTAGAATGGGCCTATATTCTCTGGAGTTTAGAAGAATGAGAGGTGATCTCATTAAAACGTATAAAATTCTTAGAGGGCTTGACAAGGTAAATGCTGAGAGGCTGTTTCCCCTGGCTGGAGTGTCTAGGTCTATGAGTCATGGTCTAAGGATAAGGGGTCGGCTACTTAGGACTGAGATGAGGTGAAATTTCTTCACTCAGAAGGGTGTGAATCTTGGGAATTCTCTAGCTCAGAGGGCTGTGGATGTTCAGTCGATGAGTACATTCAAGGCTGAGATAAATAGATTTTTGGGCACTAAGGGAATCAAATGATATGGGGATCGGGCAGGAAATTGGAGTTGATATAAAAGTTCAGCCATGATCTTATTGAATGGCATAGCGGGCTCAAGGGACCATCTGGCTTACTCCTGCTTCTATTTCTTAAAAGTACTATATTGGCTGTAAAGCGCTTTGGACTATCCCGAGTTCATGAAAGGCACAATATAAATGCAAGTCTTCTTTTGTTTTTTTCTTTCAGGTCAGATCCTAGAAGCTGACAAAGATCAGAGATGTCAGTTATGGTAAATTTTAGCCCTTAGATCCATTATTTCCCACTGAGGTCCAAGTAGGTGGCTTGCATGCAGTACTCACACTATCTTGCATAGTAGTGAGTTCTGATGATCCTCATACTATGCCCTAGAATTTCCCAGATCACTGTCTCCAGCTGTTCCCGCTCTACTTCTCTAAAGTCTCTAGTAAAAAGAACCTTGATTCTTCACTTAAGTTGCTATATTCACAGAAAGATTCCCTTTTGATTATTTCCATGTTATCCCCATTCCGTTTATCTCTCAAACTTTGTCTGCTCCTTCTATTGCTTCAATACCAGCCTCAATTGTACAAATTAAATTAAATGTGCGACTGAATAAATTGAGCAAGTTTATACATTCCCTGTTAATTGCTGCTTAACAAGCACTTAACAAAGAAAATAATGTTGGAAATGATGTAGTAGTGTGCATTATTCTGTTTATTCCCAAGTGCAATTTGTGAGTGTGGGTTAGTGCCGGCTCTTATTGCAATTACATAAAAAAATACACATCAATGCACAATTAGCATATATGCAAGATCCAGTGCACAGATTGAACACAGCACCCCAAATATTCTCAGTATCTGTATTGAAAGGAAAAGTTCAAACATCACAATTTCCTTTTCCAATGCAAGGAGTTTATCTTGACTAAAGCTACTGCTAAGGTCCCATTTAGGTCCAGGCCTTTTTAATTTTAAGTAATTTTTCATTATATTACCTAATGCAATAAGAAGACACCACAAGGAAACGGCCCTCGGGATCATATCCTGTGCAATTACATCATTAAGTAGAAACAATAACAGATAATCTTTCTGTAAGCAATTTTTCATTGAGATTGATGAGTTCAATTTGACTTGTTAAGATCGAACAATGTGCCAAAATGCCTTCCAGGTCATGTAATATTTGAACAAAATAAAGTAATCTCTCTTTTTTATAGTGTCTCTCAGTAATGAGGAAATGGGTTGGAATCTGAACCTCTGATATTCAAGACACATGACTGAATCCAGAGAGTGGGTAATACTAATCGAGGTCCTCATCCTCTAGCACATCTAAGTATCTTTAATTCTGGGCAGCTCCTGTCTCTTTTTGATATAAATTTAAATGTACTATTGGATTATTAAAAAAAGCTATTTATTAGCACACAAAAAAAATCCAAATTATCAGTAATTATCAGCAACCCAGGGTACAGAACAGTTCAACACAGTGCTGCAAGAAATCTGAATACATGTACATCGAGCTTGTTTCAGCAGGCTGTATTCTGTACCCAGTTAAACTAGGGCGTTTGAATCAAATTATTTTAATGTTACAGAAATCACACAAGTGTCTCATGTCACAATAGTTCATTTTGCCAGCAATCCACAGCCAGCTGGGGGGGCCCAAATTGCAAGCCACTGAAAAGTGATGCTGCCATTCTAGCTCTGAGCCAAAGTAAAAAGAAAAAGACTAAGCTGCGTTTCTCACCTGGGCGAATGCCTAGCAACAGAGATTACCTCTGTTGTGTATGTACCTTTAAGAGAATAACTGGTCTCAGACTGCAGTACCGGCAGTGACCACCCCTGTATAAAAGGTGCTAGTAAGCCTCTGTTGTTTTCAGTTTCACTATTGACTTCCATCAGTAAAGACGTGTTTTGTTCAACTCCTGCTGTCCGTGTCTCAATCATTCACGGATGTAATACTGGCAATGAGCAGATATGAACCTACCTACAGTCTGCACCACCTCCTGGGATCCATTCCTACAGCGAAGTCAGCAGAGGTCGAGGCCAGAAAGAAAAGGAAGTAAAAGGCAGTAGAAACGGGCGTCGACCGTGGGCATCCGCCCTGTGTTGCGGGGTTGAAGATTGCTGGAGAAGCTGTCGGAAGCGGGGCCTGGTTCCTGTCGACGGTGCTTCAGCTAATCGGGCTGGTGGCAGGTAGTGCACTGATCCTTCCTGGGCTGCGGCGGTCGCGAACTCAAGTGGGTGGTTTGCAACGGGGCCGAGCAGCGTTGTCGGGAAGAAGAGAGAGAGAGGGTGGAGCACACAGGGCGTGGCCGGTGCTACGAAGCCGGGCTGCGTATAGACCCGCGAAGAAGGAGGCAAGAGTTCCACAGGGTTGTTCCATGATGGGAAAATAATAAAAAAAAGAAATATTAAACGTGCAAGAAACCGCGAGGAGCTGCAGGTTGCAATGGGAACCACGGAAAGCAGCACTAGCAACAGCGGGGAAGAAGGCAAAGCGCGGGAGGCGCCATTTTGTTATATCGGGGCAGCACGGTGGCATAGTGGTTAGCACTGTTGCCTCACAGCGCCAGGGACCCGGGTTCGAATCCGGCCTCGGGTGACTGTCTGTGTGGAGTTTGCATATTCTCCCCGTGTTTGCGTGGGTTTCCTCCGGGTGCTCCGGTTTCCTCCCACAGTCCAAAGATGTGCAGGTTAGGTTGATTGGCTATGAAAATTGACCCTTAGTGTTAGGGGGATTAAATACGTGGGGTTATGGGGATAGGGTGGGATATGTGTTGGTGTAGGGGTTACAGGGATCGGGTGGGATATGTGTCGGTGCAGGCTCGATGGGCCGAAATGGCCTCTATCTGCATTGTGGGGTTTCTGTGATTCTGTGAAGGCAAAGCGCGGGAGGCGCCATTTTAGATTTGCAAGATGCCGAAGACTGGCTGTATCACTGCTTTTGATAATACAATAGAGGACTGGACCACGTATGTGGAAAGAGTCGAGGTATATTTCGAGGCAAACGAAATAGCGGAGGAGAAAAAGGCATCGATATTGCTAAACTTAATGGGCGCTAGAACGTATGGCCTATTGCGGGACCTGATTACTCCAGCCAAACCGAAGGCGAAGAGTTTTAACGAAATTGTTGCTGTCCTACAGGAACACCTAAACCCTGCACCGCTGTTGATAGCAGAAAGATTTAAATTCCACAGGAGAACTCAGCATGAAGATGAGAGCAATGCTGAGTACCTTACGGAACTACGCAAGCTATCAAAGCACTGCCAGTTCAGAGCAGGACTGGCAGATACCCTACGGGACAAATTTGTCTGTGGACTCCTGAGTGAAGGAACACAGAAGAAGTTATTCTCAGAGAAAGAGCTGACGCTAGATAAGGCTTTCAGCGTGGCAGTAGCGTATGAAGCAGCAGCCAGGGGAGCTGCAGAAATTCAACAAAAACCACAGGAATACGGCACCCACGAAATGACACGGGGATTTGCAAAATGTTATCGCTGCGGCAGAACTAACCATGACCAGAAGGACTGCTGGTCCAAAGACAAAATATGCAGGCAATGCGGGAAGATGGGACACATTGCACGAGTTTGCAGGTCTGGGAAGAAGACCAGCGACAACAAAAAGGCTACTAAGGAACCGTACAAGAAAGTACAAAAGATGACGGACAGTAGTTCCGAAGACCAGATGAGCAATAGTGAATCCGGGAACAGGAGACTAAGCTGTCTCAAACTTCACAATGTAATCGCAAAAGAGGATCACCGAACCATTTGGGTCACCCTCACGATAGCAGGGTCCCAAGTTAAAATGGAATTGGATACAGGATCAGTGCTAACCGTCATGAATCGACAAGACTACGAGCGGCTATTTTCACACATACCCTTGAGAGAGACATCCATCGTCTTGACGACGTATACGGGGCAAAAAGTATACCCCAGAGGAAAACTAAGGGTGCCTGTCGAATACAACGGCAAGAAAATACGGAAATTGTATCTCTACATACTGCCAAATGGTGGACCACCGTTATTGGGATGGGAATGGATCAGGAAGATAAACTTAGATTGGCACTCCATTCATGCAATGACGGTGGACGGTAAAAAAGATGAAGACGTCACTCCTGGACGATTGTCAACAATCTTAGCTAATGCCAAGGAGGTATTTCAACAAGAACTGGGCACGCTTAAAGGCGTAACCGCCTCGATAAAAATAGAAGAGAATGCAGTTCCCAAGTTTTTCAAAGCAAGACCGGTACCATATGCAATTCGCCCAGCCGTCGAGGCACAGCTGGAGAATCTGGAGAAGGCAGGCGTGTTGTCTAAGGTCGACTGGAGCGAGTGAGCGACACCCATCGTTCCTGTCATGAAGAAAACGTTAAGCAATAAGTCCGGGGAGCCAAGGAAGATTCGCATCTGTGGGGATTTCAAGGTGACGGTGAACCCAGTCCTTCACACAGTACAATATCCTCTTCCAAGGATAGAAGACATCTTCGCCTCACTGTCTGGAGGGAAGCGTTTTACAAAAATTGACCTAGCACAAGTATATTTGCAGATGGAGGTTGAAGAGTCCTCTAGGAAGTATCTCACGATAAACACTCACAAAGGTCTTTACCAGTATCATGGATTGGTATTCGGAGTAGCATCAGCTCCGGCGATATGGCAAAGAGCGATGGAACAAGTCCTGCAAGGGATTCTGGGGACTCAGTGTTACTTGGATGACATCCTTGTGACAGGTGAAGATGACAGTGAACACCTTAACAGCCTAGAACAGGTGCTCACTAGACTACGGGAACATGGGCTGCGAGCCAACCGCCCCAAGTGCGAATTTTTTAAGAAACAGATATCGTATTTGTTGAGTCTGTGTATTCCAGTTATGTTTAGGATCAATCACTGGACACAGACAACAAGAATAACTTTTAACAGGTGTTTACTATTTGGAGGTCAGGGCTGAACTGCCCAGCAAATCCTTGCACAACACTTATATACCGGTGGGGTCACCACCGGTATTACAGTATTACAGTATACAGCAGCCAAGAGAAAGTAGTACATCTCTTAAGGTAGTTCTCTTAAGGTGGAACAGGTTACATACACCACAATCCTCCCTTTTTAGCTTAACAGTTATATCCCCATTTAACATAACATAATAACATATATATATATACAACTTCATGCAAACCAGTTCAAAGATTCAGTCTCTGAGGAGGCCTCCTGGTTTGAGTTGGATAACGCCTTTCAGGGGTCTCTGATTCTCGTTGCTGGGGTGACTCATCTAGTTGGTCTCTTATGGATTGGACATCATCATCAGGTACATTCACTTCTGAGGTAGATGCTTCAGGTTCACTAACTTCTTCCACGGTTGTCTCTGCTGTAACCATGGGTTCAACCCTTGTTCTCGATTCTACCAGTTGGTCAGCATGACGCCGTATTACATTTTCACCAATATCTACTGTGTACATCAGGGGTCCTTGTCTGGCCCGAATTGTTCCAGATTGCCATTTCTCGTTTTTATAGTCCCGGGCTAACACTGGTTGTCCTATTTCGAAGCTCCGAGTGGTCTTGTTATTTATATGCTGGAACTGTTTGTTTTCAACTTCCCTCCGCACATTTGGTTTTAACAAGTCCAACCTGGACCGCAACCTCCTGTTATAGAACATCATGGCAGGACTTTGGTTTGTCACTGCATGAGTGGCGTTTCTATATGCCAGTAGGAATTTGTCCACCTTGTGTTGTAGTGGAATCTGATCTTCGCTCATGGCCTTTATCGCTTTTTTGAACGTTTGTACAAATCTCTCGGCCAACCCGTTTGTAGCCGGATGATATGGGGCAGAGGTATAATGTTTCACCCCATTCTTCTTCATGAAACTCTGGAATTCTTCTGACATGAACTGCGGTCCGTTGTCTGAACATATTTGTTCTGGCAATCCATTTCTTGCAAATATCGTTCTTAACATCGCGATCGTCTTTTCCGAGGTAGTGGTAGTCATCTTAATCACTTCTGGCCATTTAGAATGTGCGTCCACCGCAATTAAAAACATGGAGTCCATGAAAGGACCAGCAAAGTCAATATGTACACGTTGCCATGGGGTTGAAGGCCATTCCCATGGATGCAGCGGTGCAATCGGAGGTGCATTTTGCACTTTTTGGCACCCTGAGCAGCTTTTCGTCAGATCCTCTATCTGTTGGTCGATACCCAGCCACCACACATAAGCCCTAGCAAGGCTTTTCACCTTGACTCCCCCCAGATGACCTTCATGCAGTTCCTTTAGAACTCTCTCTCTTAACTTAGGAGGAATAATCACCCTTGTTCCATACATCAATGTTCCTTGACAGACGGACAGCTGTTCTCGTCTTGCTGAGAATGCCGGTAACAGTGGATCACCATGTGCTGGCCATCCCTTCACTGTCGCTTCGTCGACCCTGGACAGTGTCGGGTCGTTCCTGGTTTCTCTTTCAATACTTGCATTGGTGACTGGTAAACATTCGATGATGGTCGACTGAAATAACTCAACAGGGTCAACCGTCGGTGCCTCCTCCTCTGTAGGTAGTGGCAGGCGCGACAGCCCATCAGCATTACCATGCTGCTTTGTACCTTTGAATTCCATCTGATATTGATGTGCCCCTAGGAAAAGGGACCATCTCTGGAGTCTCTGTGCTGTCATCACCGAAACACCCTTCTTAGGGTTAAAAATGGATACCAACGGCTGGTGGTCTGTCAGAAGCGTAAACTTTTGGCCCTGCAGGTAATGATTAAACTTCTTTACTCCCCACACAAGGCTGAGAGCCTCCCTATCTATCTGAGCATAGTTGCGCTCAGCGGAGTTCAATGATCTGGATGCGAATGCAACTGGCCTCTCCTGGCCATTTGGCAACTTGTGTGAGAGTACTGCCCCAATACCATATGGAGAAGCATCACAAGCCAAACGAATAGGCAGCGTTGGGTTGAAGTGAGCCAACACTTCCTTTGAGGTGATCAATGCCTTGCTTTCGCGAAAGGCCCTCTTACAGTCCTCGCTCCACTTCCATGGTACTCCCTTCTGCAAAAGAGCGTTCAGCGGGTGCAGTACCGTGGATAAATTTGGCAGAAACTTATGGTAATAGTTAATCAACCCTAGAAACGACCTCAATTGGGATACATTATCCGGAGCGGGAGCCTTCACAACAGCTTCGATCTTGTCAGGAGACTTATGAAGCCCCTCCTGGTCAATGACATGACCACAGTACGAGATCCGCTTCTGAAAGAATTCACATTTCTGGCGATTGACTCGAAGACCATATTCTTTCAATCTGGTGAGCACCAGTTCCAAGTTTGCAAGGTGTTCCTCGTCATCATCTCCTGCAACCAGAATATCGTCCAGGTAAAATTGTGTACCTGGAATTCCCTGTAACACCTGCTCCATGGCCCTCTGCCAAATTGCTGGAGCCGATGCCACTCCAAAAACCAGTCTATTATACTGGTACAAGCCTCTATGCGTGTTGATCGTGAGATACTGGCGTGACTCTTCCTCAACTTCCATCTGTAAGTACGCCTGCGCCAGGTCTATCTTGGTGAAGTGTTTCCCGCCAGACAACGAAGCGAAGATATCCTCAATCCGCGGAAGCGGATACTGCACCGTGTGAAGCACCGGATTAACAGTGATCTTGAAATCTCCACAGATGCGAACCTTCCCCGGTTCCCCCGGCTTGTTGCTCGATGCACGCTTCATGACAGGGACAATGGGCGTGGCCCACTCACTCCAGTCTACCTTAGACAGTACTCTTGAACGTTCTAGCCCTTCCAGCTCAGCTTCCACAGCAGGTCGTATTGCATAAGGTACCGGTCTGGCTTTGAAAAATTTCGGGTTTGCATGTTCTTCCACCTTGATGTTTGCCGTAATTCCTCTCAGTGTTCCCAGTCCCTGTTGGAACACCTCTTTAGCATCGTCCAATATTCTGGACAATCGTTTAGGTTTGACATCTTTTGTACCGGAATCTACCATTAGTGCTTTTAAGGAATGCCAGTCCATATTTATTTTCCTAATCCACTCCCGTCCCAGTAGTGATGGACCTCCCTCAGGTAGCACATATAAGTCCATTCCTCAGCTTTCTTTGCCCTTGTGGACCACCTTTACCTCTATGTTCCCGATGGGGTATACTCTTTGCCCCGTGTATGTTTTCAATACAATCTCCGTATCCCGTAGGGGAATATGTGGGAATAACCTTTTGTAATCTTTCTTATTCATGACCGTCAATGCCGATCCAGTGTCCAATTCCATCTTCACTTGGACTCCTGCTATCTGAAGTGTGACCCAAATTGTTTGGAGGTCTGCTTCCTTACCAACATTGTGTACTCTTAGACTACCCAGTTCATTACTGCTGGAGTCTGAATCTGACTTCTGTTCGTTCGAACTGTTCTCTGTCACCTTGTGTACCTTTCTGTAATTTTCCTGTGGTGACTTTTTGTTGCTGGTCTTCTTTCCTGACCGGCATACTTTAGCTATGTGACCAAGCCTGCCACATTTTCTGCATTCCTGATTTTTGAACCAGCACTGGTTCTGATCGTGCGTTGTCTTTCCACAACGATAACATTTTACTGTACTCAAGACCATTTGATTGGTGCAGAGTTCTGGTGACCGTAGCTGCATTTCCGCAGTGCCTCTCGCTGCGGCTTCTTGCGATGCTGCAATAGTGACAGCATTATCAAGCGTAAGATCATTCTCTTCAAGCAGTCGCTTTTGTGTTCCTTCTTTTAACAATCCACACACAAATTTATCTCTCAGCGCATCTGCTAGTCCTGTTCCAAACTGACAGTACTTCGATAGCTTACATAGTTCAATTAAAAATTCAGCGTTGCTTTCGTCTTTCAACTGCGTTCTCCTGTAAAATTTAAATCGTTCCGCTATCATCAGTGGCATGGGGTTTAAATGATTTTTCAGGACAGTTACAATATTCGCGAAAGTCTGATCCGCCGGTTTATTTGGTGATAGAAGGTGCTTCAATAGCCCGTATGTCTTCGCACCTATTGAGCTTAATAAGGTTAGTGCTTTCTCATCATCTGGTACCTTATTTGCTTTACAATAAACTTCCATGCGTTCTACATACGTGGTCCAATCTTCGATATCACTATCAAAGGTATTAATGCTCCCATGTTTAGGCATCCTTGCAAGTTTTTAAATTTTTCATTTTCTCAAAATGGCGGCTTCCCGTTCTTGTCTTCTTCCCCCGCCTACTAAAATGGCGGCTTCCCGCGCTTGGCGGTCTTTCCCGCGCTCGCTCGTCTTCTTCCCCCGCCGACTGCAATGGCGGATTCCCGCGTTTGCCTTCTTCCCCCGCTGGCTGCAATGGCGATTGCCTTGCTGCTGCCGTTCTCGCCTCCCCAGCGGTTCTCACTCCCCGACGCTGCTTTGCCTCGCAGCCCCGCTCGCAGCCCAGTCCTTTACACCGGCTGCGTTTGAATTCTCCGCGGCTCTCGTGCCTTAAGCTTCTCAACTCCCCGACGCTGCTTTGCCTCGCAGCCCCGCTTGCAGCCCGGTCCTGTACACCGGCTGCGTTTGAGTTCTCCGCGGCTCTTGAGCCTTAAGCTGCCCCAGTCGCTGCGCTTCTCGGCCTCGATTGCAGCCCGGCCCTTTCTACCGGCCGTGGTCGAGCTCTCCGCCCTTATTCCTCCATTTTCCCTCCCCTACTCCACAGTCAACGCGGCCGACTTTCTGCTCGTGTCGCTGATCGGCTTACCCACCACCGTGGTAGAAGGGATGATCACTGCCTGTCGCTGATGGAGGGCTTCGTGGTCAGAATTGTTTTTCTTTTTAACCCGGGTTCTCGATGTCTCCCGTGCGATGGTGCTCAGCAGGATGATGAGGGCGGATGCCTCTTCTCGATGCCTGTTTTGAGGACGAAGCTGCCTTGGATGTAAAATTGCCGCAGGGTAAGATCGGACTCATCGCCACTGTTGAGTCTGTGTGTCCCAGTTATGTTTAGGATCAATCACTGGACACAGACAACAAGAATAACTTTTAACAGGTCTTTACTATTCGGAGGTCAGGGCTGAACTGCCCAGCAGCTCCTTGCACAACACTTATATACCGGTGTGGTCACCACCGGTATTACAGTATTACAGTATACAGCAGCCAAGAGAAAGTAGTACATCTCTTAAGGTAGTTCTCTTAAGGTGGAACAGGTTACATACACCACAGTATTGTGGCCACGTGATTGATGAAGAGGGGTTACATAAATCCCCTGACAAAATTGAAGCAGTTGTTAAGGCCCCAGCGCCTGAAAATGTGTCGCAACTGAGGTCATTCCTCGGATTGGTGAATTACTACCATAAGTTTTTGCCGAATTTGTCGACAATTCTGCACCCACTGAACACGCTGCTACGAACGGGGGTAGCATGGAAATGGAGCGATGATTGTAAGTGGGCCTTTCAGAAGAGTAAGGACTTAATCACGTCAAGGGAAGTATTGGCTCACTACAACCCAGCACTGTCGATCAGACTGGCGTGTGATGCGTCTCCCTACGGTATTGGGGCGGTACTGTCACATAAATTCCTTGATGGTTTAGAGAGGCCGATAGCTTTTGCGTCACGCTCGTTAACTTCTGCCGAGCGTAACTACGCCCAGATTGACAGAGAGGCCCTCAGCCTAGTGTGGGGGGTGAAGAAGTTCAATCATTACCTGCACGGTCAAAAATTTACCCTACTAACCGATCATCAACCTCTTGTCTCCATTTTCAACCCTCAGAAGGGCGTACCAATAATGACAGCACAACGGCTGCAGAGATGGTCCCTTTTCCTAGGGGCACACCAATATGACATTGAGTACAAAGGAACTAAACAGCATGGAAATGCTGATGGATTGTCACGCCTACCGTTGCCGACGGTGGAAGAAGAAGACCTTGCAGTGGATCCAATGGAGTTATTCCACTCGACCATAGTCGAATGTCTCCCTGTGACGAATGCAAACATAGAAAAGGAAACACGGAATGACCCGACACTATCACGGGTCTATGATTTAACGGTGAAGGGATGGCCAGCACATGGCAAACCACTGCTGCCAGCATTCTCGCCGAGAAGAGAACAGCTGTCAGTGTGCAGAGGAACCTTGATGTGTGGATCCAGAGTAGTAATTCCACCTAAGTTGACGGATAGAGTGCTCAATGAGCTTCATGAGGGTCATCTGGGTGGGGTAAAAATGAAGAACTTAGCCAGAGCGTTTGTGTGGTGGCCGGGAATCGATAGAGAAATCGAAGAGATGACCAAGAGCTGTGCAGGATGCCAGAAGGTCCAAAACGCCCCACCACAAGCTCCTCTGCATCCATGGGAGTGGCCCTCATCTCCATGGCAAAGGGTGCACCTTGATTTGCTGGTCCCTTCATGGACTCGATGTTTTTAATTGCGGTGGATGCACATTCAAAGTGGCCAGAGGTAATATAAATGTCCTCAACCACCACGGAAAAAACTATCACAGTTTTACGAACCATATTCGCCAGGAATGGGCTGCCTGAACAGATTTGCTCTGACAATGGACCACAGTTTGTGTCTGAAGAGTTCCGGAGGTTCTTAAAGAACAATGGTGTTAAGCATTACACATCTGCCCCATATCATCCAGCCACTAATGGATTGGCCGAGAAGTTTGTCCAAATATTCAAGAAGGCTATCAAGGCAATGTGTAATGAAGATATACCCCTACAACACAAGGTGGACAACTTCTTGTTTGCCTACCGGAATGCGACACATGCGGTTACCAACCAAACTCCAGCCATGATGTTCTTCAATCGAAGACTACGATGCCGCTTGGATTTGGTTAAGCCAAACGTCCGAAGAGATGTGGAGAACAGGCAGTTTCCGAATATGAATGAAAGGCCGACCAGGAGTTTTAAGATAGGTCAACCAGTTTTGGCCCGGGACTACCGCACTGAGAAATGGCAGCCAGGAACGATTTTTACATGCCAAGGACCTCTCATGTATACCGTGCACGTTGGGTAAAGCATTGTAAGACGCCATGCTGACCAGATTCTAGAGTCACTGGAAAACGTCAACTCCACACCACGGTCTGATACACCTGGTAATGAAATCGACGTTCCAATTGCAGCTACCGCAGAACCGGTAATATTGGAAGCAGGTGAACCAAACAACGACATTGATCCCGACTCAACATTGCCAGAAGAACCTGATACCCCAAAGAGGCGTTATCCAGACAGAATCAGGAAGCCTCCTCAAAGACTGAACTTATAATTGCTTAAACTTAACCAATGTATCTAGCAACCGTAATTGTGATTGTAATTAGTTATCATTTAGTTGTTGAATGAATGTTATGTACTGTTCATCTAAAAGGGGAGGAATTGTTGTGTATGTACCTTTAAGAGAATAACTGGTCTCAGACTGCAGTACTGGCAGTGACCACCCCTGTATAAAAGGCACTAGTGAGCCTCTGTTGTTTTCAGTTTCACTATTGACTTCAATCAGTAAAGACGTGTTTTGTTCAACTCCTGCTGTCCGTGTCTCAATCATTCACGGACGCAATAACCTCCCCATGTGGTTGGTTAATCATTCTATTAATTTATTATCCTCCCATCCATTGGTGATTATTAGGATCCTCCATTAGAGCAGCAAAGCTGGTAAAAATTAGAAATTAGGAACAGGAGTCAGCCCTTTGAGTCTGTTCCACCATTCAATTTGATCATGGCTGATCTGTACCTCTGTGGCGACATGCCACCATTGGACATAATCCGCTCACGGCGGCACGGACAGTTTACGCAGGCGCACTGCCGGCAGCAGCCGCCCCCAGCCGTGGGCCCTTTCCTCCGGCAGCTTGTTTCCCGTAGGGACAGGCTGCTGGGAGCACTTTCTGTCTAGGGAGAATTTAAGTGGTTGCGCGGGCTTTTAAAGCACTTGTTTTTGCATGATGTAAATTAAAGCAGTTGTGTTCCATCAACTCTGGTCTCGACTCCCACGTTTGCCGCGGTATCTCAACACTGGTGACCCCGACGCTCAGGACGAATCCTAAGCTAGCATGGTGGATACAAACGCAGTCACGGTTAAACTACCGGACTTTTGCGAGAACCTGGCCGAGGCCTGGTTCGTTCAAGCCGAGTCCAGATTCCGGCTGAGAAGCATTACAGTCGACGCCAGGAAGTACGACTACCTCGTCGCCTCTCTCACCTGCGCCACAGTCCCTAAGGTTTGGGCAGCGCTGCAGGATCCACCAGAGGAAGGCAAGTACGAACATCTGAAGGCTGCGCTCCTTAAAAAATTTCAGGCGTCCTCCTACCAGCGCAACTGCCAACTCCTTGACCTTCCAGGCCTTGGTGACGCTTCACCATCAGACCTGCTTTCCCACATGCTGTCCCTCTCGGATGACAAAAAACCCGGCGCCCTCTTTTGCACGCTTTTCATTCGGCAGCTCCCCGCCAGCATCCGCCCGCTCATTGTGGAGTCTGGCTCTATGGACCTGAACGAGATAGCCGAAAAGGCCGACGGGCTGCTCTCCGCGCAGACCGCCCGCGACGTCGCGCCCGACCTCACGGCAACAACCACGCGGTCCCCCCGGCTAACTAGGCCTGACCGCCCTTCCACTCCGGGTCACTGCTATTACCACACCCGTTTTGGCACTAGGGCCCAACGCTGCATGCCACCGTGCACTTTCAAACCCCTCCCCGCACCGGCCCCCACGATGGCCGCGGGGCAAAAGGGGCCCCTACTGTACGTCATCGCCGACAGCACCAACCGCCGATTCCTGTGTGACACAGGAGCCCAGCACAGCATCACCCCCGCCTCCGCCCTCGAAATCCAACGCGGTGCACGGGGTGTTACGTTGGCTGCAGCCAATGGCTCTGACATCCGCACATACGGCACCCGCATGGTTACGCTCGACCTCGCAGGCCGCCACTACCGCTGGGAGTTCCTCACAGCCAAGGTCCTCCGCCCACTCATCGGCGCCGACTTCCTATGCGCCCACGGCCTCCTTGTCGACATTCCGAGGCACCGCCTCGTCGACATCAACACTGTGGCCCCCATCCCTGGCGCAGTCACCCTAGCCCGTTCGGCCGGCCTGACGACCTACTGCCTCGCCAGAGCCACGGACGACTACTCGGCACTACTAGCTGAGTTTCCCGCCCTCACTAACCCGACCTTTGTGGCCAAAGCCGCCAAACACAGTGTGGAGCACTATATCCCCACCACCGGCCCCCCGGTCGCTGCCCATGCCCACAGACTCGACCTGGCCAAGCTGGAAATCGCGCGGGCCGAGTTCACCACCGTGGAGCAACTCGGCATCATCCGCCGCTCCAGCAGCCCTTGGGCCTCACCCCTCCACATCGCCCCCAAACCCGGCGGAGGCTGGCGCCCCTGCGGGGACTACCGCTGCCTCAACGATGCCACCACCCCCGACCGATACCCGGTGCCGCACATCCAGGACTTCTCGGCCCGATTGGCCGGACGAACCGTCTTCTCCAAGGTCGACCTGGTGCGCGGTTACCACCAAGTCCCCGTACACCCCGCGGACATCCCCAAAACGGCCGTCATCACCCCATTCGGCCTGTTCGAGTTCCTGAGGATGCCCTTCGGCCTCAAGAATGCAGCCCAGGCTTTTCAGCGCCTTGTGGACTCAGTCCTCTGGGACCTGAACTTTCTATTCGTCTATCTAGACGACATTCTCCTGGCCAGCTCCTCCAAACAGGAACACCTTGAACACCTTCGCATCCTGTTCGGGTGCTTAGCCCAACACGGGCTTATCCTCAGCCCGGCGAAGTGCCAATTCGGCCTAGCCGAGATCGATTTTCTCGGCCACCACATCACTCCTGTTGGGGCCGTCCCCCTGCCCAACAAGATGCAGGCCGTCCAGCAATTCCCCCGCCCTAAAACCATCAAGGGCCTCCAGGAGTTCCTCGGGATGGTGAACTTTTACAACAGGTTCATCCCCAGAGCTGCAGCCCTCATGAAGCCCCTATACGATTCCCTCCGAGGTAAATCCGGCAAGATGGCCGTAGCCTGGACCGCTGACACGTCAGCCGCCTTTGACGCCACCAAAAACGCGCTCGCCGACGCCACCTTGCTTGCGCACCCGAGGGCTGATGCCCGGGTCGCGCTCACCACCGACGCCTCCGACTATGCGGTCGGAGCCGTGTTCGAGCAGTGGGTCAATGGCGCAGGGCAGCCACTTGCCTTCTACAGCCTCCAACTGCGCCCCCCGGAGGTCAAATACTCTACTTTCGACCGCGAGCTCCTCGCGCTCCACCTGTCGGTCCGCCATTTCAGGTTCCTCCTGGAGGGCTGCCCCTTTACCGCGTACATGGACCACAAGCCGCTCACATACGCGATGGCCAAGAACACCGACCCCTGGTCCACTAGGCAGCAACGCCAGCTCGCGGCCGTGTCCGAGTTTACCACGGACATCCAGCACGTCTCCGGTAGAGACAACGTTGTCGCTGACTGCCTTTCCCGTCCTGCCATCTGTGCGAATCACCTACCGGTCGACTATGCGCAACTAGCAGCGGCCCAGCTCACGGACCCAGACCTCCTCTCGGCGGCTACCAGCCTGCCAGGGCTATGCCTAGCCAAGGCCGCGCATGGGCCCGAAGCCATGGCAGTCACTTGCGACGTCTCACTCGGCCAACCCAGGCCGGTCGTCCCTGCAACATGGCGCCGCCGCATCTTTGACGCACTCCACAGGCTCTCCCATCCGGGTTCCCGCGCATCCGTTAAACTCCTCTCCCAGCGCTTCGTCTGGCACGGCCTCAGCAAAGATGTTCGGGCTTGGGCCAACTCCTGCCTCACCTGCCAACGGGCTAAGGTGCAGCTGCACACAAAAGCACCCCTGGGAGACTTCGAGGTACCCAGCCGCCGCTTCGACCACGTACACGTCGACATCATCGGTCCTCTGCCACCATTGCAAGGCCAAACTTATCTTCTCACGATGGTCGACTGCTACACACGCTGGCCTGAGGCAGTGCCGCTGACCTCCACCACCACAGCCGACATCGCCAGGGTGTTCGTTAACACCTGGGTCGCGAGGTTCGGCGTACCGGCCGACATAACCGCCGACAGAGGCGCCCAGTTCACCTCCGAACTCTGGACGGCCACAGCACGCAACCTCGGGGTGACGCTCCACCGAACCACGGCGTACCACCCGCAGGCCAATGGGCTGTGTGAATGCTTCCACAGGTCACTCAAGGCCTCACTTCGCGCCAGCCTGCAGGACAGTACCTGGACTGACCGCCTTCCGTGGGTGCTACTAGGCCTACGTACCGCGGTCAAGGAAGACCTCCAGTCCTCAGCAGCGGAGTTAGTCTACGGACAACCGCTGCGCGTACCAGGCGAATTCCTTCTGGAGGCTACCATGCCTTGGTCGGCCGAACAGCAGCGGCTCAACTCTTTCTCTTCCGCTCAACAGTTCGCCCCACTTCCGGTCAACCGGCACGGCGAACTCACACCTTATGTCCCGCCAAACTTACAGCAGGCATGCTTCGTCTTCGTGCGACACGACGCACACCACGGACCCCTGCGACCCCCGTACGACGGACCGTACGAGGTACTACAAACCGGGGACAAGGTCTTCAAGCTGCGACTCGGCGACAGGGTCGAAACGGTCTCCATCGACCGACTCAAACCAGCACACACAGAACCAGGGGAACAGGTCCCCGTGGCCCGACCTCCAACTAGAGGCCGTCCCGCCAGCAATCTAGCACAGCCGGCGGCGAACCGCCCGGCCCCACCAACTAGACTGGCGACCACTCAGAGCCGCTCCGGCAGAACCATTAGACCACCGTCACGACTCGTCTACTCCTCCTAAGCGGATTCTGGGGGGAGCTCTGTGGCGACATGCCACCATTGGACATAATCCGCTCACGGCGGCACGGACAGTTTACGCAGGCGCACTGCCGGCAGCAGCCGCCCCCAGCCGTGGGCCCTTTCCTCCGGCGGCTTGTTTCCCGTAGGGACAGGCTGCCGGGAGCACTTCCTGTCTGGGGAGTATTTAAGTGGGTGCACGGGCTTTTTAAGCACTTGTTTTTGCCATGGTGTAAGTTAAAGCAGTTGTGTTCCATCAACTCTGGTCTCGACTCCCACGTTTGCCGCGGTATCTCAACACCTCAACCCTATTAACCCACCTTTGATGCATATCCTTTGATGCCCTGAGCAAACAAAATCTATTGATCTCAGTCTTGAAAGCATCAATTGAACCAACATCCACGACATTTGGGGGAGAGAGTTACAGATTTCTACCAGCCTTCGTATGAAGCAGTATTTCCTTATTTCACTCCTGAATGACATGACTCTAATTTGAAGATGATACCCTCTTGTTCTGGATTCCCCCACCAAAGGAAATAGATTCTCTTTAACTCGTCAATCAAATCCTTTTATCATTTTAAACGGCTTGATTAGATCACGAATCAACCTTCGAAACTCAAAATTATATAAGCCAAGTTTATGCAACCTGTCCTCATAATTTAACCCTTTTAGCCCCTGTAATCATTCTGGTGAATCGGCACTGCACCCCCTCCAAGGCCAATTTTTCCTTCCGAAGGAGCGGTGCCCAGAACTGAATACAGTACTCCAGATAAGGGCTGACACAGGCTCTACACAACTCAAGCAAAATTTCCTCCCCTTTTCATTCCAACCTCCTTGAGATAATGGCCAACATTCCATTAACCTTTTTGGTTGCCCTTTGTACCTGTGCATTAGCTTTTACATGAGATATTGAAAACATTTATTCTGTAGTCGACTTCTTAGCCACCACTGATAGGTGCAAAACGTTTCCTTTATCTGGATATACTATTAAATGGACATTCTTTAAGTGAATACAATGAGATATGGTTACTTTAAAAGGTCACCATTTGATTTCCCCAAATCTTAAAATATATTTCTTTTCTAACCCATCATATAATAAAACAATAGCAAAATACTGTGGATGCTGGAAATCTGAAATAACAACAGAAAATGCTGGAAACACTCAGCAGGCCAGGCAGCATCCGTGGAGAGAGAAACAGAGTTAACGTTTCAGGCCTGGGACCCTTCATCAGAACTGGAAAAAGCTGGAGATGTAACAGATACTAAGCAGGTGCAGAAACGAGGGTGGGAGGGTGGAAGGAATTGAATGAACATACTGTACTTTTGTAAGAGGCAGGAAAGATAAAATGTTGCCATGATGAAAATGGCGGCCACCGCTCTTTTGCCAGCTGGTGGTAGGTCCCGTGGTGTCCTCCATTTTCATCATCCCGGAAGCACTGCTGGTAAGTATTATTGCCCTGCAAAAAAAAATTGGCGGATTGGTGACGTCAGTCGGCATGCAACGCAGTAGTGACTTGCTGCAATAGATGTTAAAAGTTTTTTAAGTGTGTAGGGAGTGCTGCTGGATGCTTGCAAGGCCTCAGATGGTAAAGGGAGGTCTCTGAGCAAACAGAAAATGCTGCAAATACTCAACAGGTCAGGCAACATCTGTGGAGAGAGAAACAGAGTTCACGTCTCAGGTCGAGATGCTGCCTGACCAGCTGAGTATTTCCAGCATTTTATGCTTTCATTTCAGATTTACATGGAGGCGTTAATGGAGGCCTCTGACCCAAAGTTCCCATCCACAGTAGCGTTGCAGCTTCTTACAGCCCATTGGAATGAGGCTGTGAAGTTCACAAGGCATTGTGAGCAATTGAATGGGCTGTGAATTAAAGGGGCAATGCATTCATAACTAATACAAATTACAATGCAATGAAAAAATGCAGCTTACAGCCCTTACTGCCTTTCAATAAAACATTTAAAGAAGTTCTCTTCCGAACCTCAAAAAATGGGAAAAGTGCTTCAGCACTAACACAAATGGCTCAGCAAGCCAGGAAAGGGGCACCATGGGTCTCGCACACAACACTCCATCTTTGTGTAGGTGTTCAACTCTGCAAGGAGGCCCTCCAGAAAGAATGATGTGGGACCACATCACCAAGGCCGTCACTGCCAGCAGTGTTGCCTCCCACCACCTGGCTCCAGTGCCCAAAGAAGCTTCATGACCTCAAACCACTGGTCAAGGTCAGTGAATGCATCTTCAAAAGCCATCTCCTACCAATTGCATCACTAGCCTCACACACTTTTCAATGCAAGGCTCACGCCCGCCCATCACTCAACAACAAGAATCTGTACCAATCACGAGGCACATCTCCCATTCCTAGCCTCACCTCACCCCCTTGGAGGAGACGTTGCTGGCCATTCTTGGCAGGGGCATGGCTGAGCCCTTGGCCAGTAGTGGGGCTGAAAGGGTACAAGATGCTGGTATCCTCATACGTTATCCTCCTTCTGGCATGCACCTCTTCCTTTCCCATCCTACCCTCACCACAACTTCACCCTTGTGCCTTCCTCATTTCACACATCCAAGAAATTCAGCCTGCCCAGCCAGTGGGGGGGGGGGGGGGAGGAGGAGGAGGAGGAGGAGGAGGAGGAGGAGAAGGAGAAGAAGAAGAAGAAAAAGAAGAAGAAGAAGAAGCTTCACTCGATTTCACACTCCCAGACACCAGTTCCCCAAGGTCATCTAGCAAGGCCATTTGCAGTGTCCCCCACTGAAAGTCAGCAGCCTTCCACTAGCCATGCTGCAGCCACTGGGGTAGCACTGTGTGACATCAGTAGGATAGGCAAAGGCACACACAAGATAGTCACTAAGAGAAGGCATAAGGGTGATGAGTTGATTTCTTGATGTCATGTTGGATGGATAGAAGTCTAAAGTTGAATTGGAAAGTTTGCTTTGTGGTGGCTTTTATTTCAGCATTGTGGCCAAGAGAATGCCGTGATGGTCAGTAACAGAGGGAAGTTAAGGTGTGGGACAAATATTGAAAGGGGAATTGGGGTTGTGATTATGGTACCACAGGTGGATGATTCCATCCCAGATATCCCGGCCACAAAGGGGCTGTCTGGGTTGCATCCTTCCTTCTGCTCCCTCCTCTTGTGCTTCCTCCTCTTCTATTTCCTCCTCTTCAGCTTCATCCTCTTCTGTTTCCTGCTCTACCGTTTCTTCCTCTTCTGTTTCTTCCTCTTCTGCGTCTTCCTCTTCCCTCTGCGAGCGGATGCTGTAAATCTGAGATGACAGCATAAAATGCTGGAAATACTCAACAAGTCAGGTAGCATATTGACCTGAGACATGAACTCTGGGGAGAATTTTTCACGGGGTCAGCGGGCAGGTTGGGTGGGAACATATTTTTTGACAGTGGGTCGGGACTGAGCAGCAGTGCTTCAGGAGTCTCAGGCTATCGCGCCAAGTCATCGCAGACATTTGTAGATTGCTGGAGCAAGACCTGCAGCCCAGAGAAACGGGTGGACACCCCTTATCAGTAGCTATCAAAGTCACCCGTGCCTTCACCTTCTTCGCCTCAGGCTCATAGAAAAAACATAGAACATAAAAGATAGGAGCAGGAGTAGGCCATTCGGCCCCTCGAGCCTGCTCCGCCACTCAATGCGATCATGTAGGATCATCCAAATTCAGTACCCGGTCCCTGCTTTCTCCCCATAACCCTTGATCCCTTTAGCCTTAAGAAATATATCCAACTACTTCTTGAATATATTTAATGTATTGACATCTACTGCCTTCTGTGGTAGAGAATTCCACAGGTTCGCCACTCTCAGGGTGAAGAAATTCCTCCTCATTTCTGTTCTAAATGGCTCACCCCTTATCCTTAGACTGTGACCCCTGGTTCTGTACTCTACGACCATTGGGAACATCCTTCCTGCATCTAGTCTGTCTAGTCCTGTCAGAATTTTATAAGTTTCAATGAGATTCCCTCTCATTCTTCTAAACTCCAGCGAGTACAAGCCCAATCGTCCTAATCTCTCCTCATACGTCATTCCTGCCATCCCAGGTATCAACCTGGTGAATCTTTGCTGAACAACTTCCATGGCAAGAACATACTTCCTCAGATAAGGCGACCAAAACTGCACACAATACTCAAGATGTGGTCTCACCAAGGCCCTGTACAACTGCAGCAAGACATCCTTGTTCCTGTGCTCAAACCCTCTCGCTACGAAGGCCAACATACCATTTGCCTTCTTAACCGCCTGCTGCACCTGCCTGCTTACCTTCAGCGACTGGTGCACAAGGACACCCAGGCCTCGTTGCACTTCCCCTTCTCCCAATCTATTGCCATTCAGATAATAAACTGCCTTCCTGTTTTTGCCACCAAAGTGGATAACCTCACATTTATCCACGTTATATTGCATCTGCCATGCTTCTGCCCAATCACCCAACTTGTCCAAATCACCCTGTAGTTTCTCGGCATCCTCCTCACAGCACACACGCCCACTGTGATGAAATAACTGTGTTCTGATATTTGTACTTGCACTTGTAATGTCTGGAATGTTCCTCTAGGGGGAACCACTAATGCTCCTCTCTGGCCCCGCCCCTCTTCTGGTATGTTCTACCAAGGGCTCGGTCGATGATGGACTCTGTTAACTCTGCCATGATTCTTATTTAATAAAAGGCTTCAGTCTTAAGCTTTAACTTTGGATTCGGGCAGTTATTTGGCACATCAATTTTATTAAATAACCACTTTTGGAAGATGGATCGATTTTTGAAACCAGTGCGTCTGGATATTGATCCCCATTCGGCAGATGCGTCGAAGAAATTTACGCATTGGCTCTGATGTTTTGAACACTTCATCGCATCATCGACCGATCCGACGGTTAACAAGTTGGGTCTTCTAACCAACTTGGTAAGTCATCAAACTTACTCTATAATTCAAGATATTACTACATATGAAGAGGCCCTCGCAGCTCTTAAAGCCCAGTACCTTAAGTCGGTTAACGAAGTATACGCCAGGTATCTCCTGTCTACTCGCAGGCAATTACCCGAGGAATCTCTGGACGATTTCCTGCAGGACCTTAAGGCTTTGGCTAAGGGTTGCAACTACAAGGCTGTCTCTGCCATAGTGTATCAGGAAGAAGCCATCCGCGATTCTTTCATATCTGGCCTCCGATCTAATTATATTAGACAGAGACTCCTCGAGAACAACTCGTTAGTTTTCAAAACGGTTGTCGCTGCTGCTCGATCGTTAGATGTAGCCCAGAAGAATTCAGAAGTGTATGCATCAGCCCATGCATCTCTCTCAGCCTCGTGTGTTCCAAGTATGGAGGCATCCATAACACCAATGGAGTCCCCACTTAATCCTATTGTTGCGGCTGTGCCCCATGGGTCTAAGTGTTATTTTTGTGGCCAATCTAAACACCCCAGGCAAAGTTGCCCAGCCAGAGAGGCTACCTGTTTTAAATGTAAGAAACGGGGACATTTTAGTAAAGTGTGTAAGGGTAATCCTGTACCCGATGTCTTCTCTGCTGCCGCCTATCGTTTTACTCTCGCCTCGGCTACGGTTGACCAGACCATACCGTGTTCCTTGTCAAAATCTATGATGGACATTAAGATTAATGGTCGTCCTACTGGGTGTTTGATAGACTGTGGCAGTACTGAAAGTTTTATACACCCCAACCTTGTTAACTCCTGTTCATTGAAGGTGTATCCTACTCGAAGTGAAATTGTGATGGCGTCCAAATCCCTTACTTCGGAGGTAGCTGGATATTGTAAAGTCACATTGACCGTTAAGGATACGGAGTATAAGGATTTTAAACTCCTCATATTACCTCAGTTGTGTGTGAACTTAATATTAGGCTTGGACTTCCAGTGTCAGCATGAGAGCGTTACCCTTAAGTATGGTGGATCCCAGCCTCCGCTCACAGTCTGCGGCCTTCCTACTTTAAACGTAAGCCCGCCTTCTTTGTTTGCGAACATTGCTCCTAATTGTAGACCTATAGTGACTAAGAGTCGACGGTATAGTTCAGAAGATAAAACATTTATAAAAGAGGAAGTGGAAAGGCTTCAACGGGAGGGAATCATCGAACACAGTGGTAGCCCATGGCGTGCCCAGGTGGTGGTGGTTAAAACTAATGAGAAGAAAAGACTTGTGGTCGATTATAGCCAGACTATAAACTTGTATACCCAATTAGACGCCTATCCTTTGCCTCGTATTTCTGAGATGGTGAACCAGATAGCTCAGTACCGCGTGTTCTCCACCATTGATTTAAAGTCTGCCTACCATCAACTCCCCATCAAAATAGAAGACCGACCTTATACGGCCTTCGAAGCTAATGGGCGCCTGTTCCAATTCCTTCGGGTGCCCTTTGGAGTGACGAATGGGGTATCTGTCTTCCAACGGGAGATGGATCGTATGGTGGATGAATACGCATTGGAAGCAACATTCCCGTACCTGGACAATGTTACCATCTGTGGGCGTGACCAACGGGAGCATGATCAAAATCTCGCGAAGTTCCTAGAGACTGCAAAGAGGTTAAACCTGACCTACAATGAAAACAAGTGTACCTTCAATGCTACACGTTTGTGTATTCTTGGTTGCGTTGTGGAGAATGGGGTAATCGGGCCAGACCCTGAAAGATTACGCCCACTTAAGGAATTACCTTTACCTCACACTGTAAAAGCCTTAAGAAGGTGTCTGGGATTCTTCTCGTACTATGCCCAGTGGGTGGCTAGCTACTCAGATAAAGTCCGACCTCTTATTAAGTCGACATCTTTTCCGCTATCGGCGGAAGCTCAGGAGGCTTTCCTTAATATCAAACGGGTCATTGAGAAGGCAGTGGTATGTGCCGTGGATGAGAAGATCCCATTTCAAGTGGAAAGTGATGCATCTGATTTTGCATTGGCAGCAACTCTTAACCAAGCTGGTAGACCAGTAGCCTTCTTCTCTCGTACATTGCAAGGACCAGAAGTTCGACATTCTTCAGTGGAAAAGGAGGCACAGGCAATTATTGAAGCAGTCAGGTATTGGAGACATTATCTCGCTGGCCAACGTTTTACGCTCATTACTGACCAACGATCTGTGGCCTTTATGTTCAACACTAAGCAGAGTGGCAAGATCAAAAATGATAAGATTTTAAGATGGCGAATAGAACTGTCAACATATGACTATGATATTCAGTACAGGCCTGGAGTATTTAATGAGCCATCGGATGCTTTGTCACGAGGAGCATGTGCTAGTCTAGGTACAGATAAGCTTCAAAGTCTCCACGACGCACTCTGCCACCCTGGGGTTACCAGAATGAACCACTTCATTAAGTCCCACAATCTACCCTACTCTATTGAGGAGGTCCGGACAATGACCAGAACCTGTCATGTTTGTGCTGAATGCAAACCCCGCTTCTATAAGCCGTCCGAGCCAGCTCATCTTATTAAAGCAACTCGACCATTTGAGCGTTTGAGTCTCGACTTTAAAGGTCCCCTTCCATCGAGCGACCGTAATGTCTATTTTCTTAATATTATAGACGAGTACTCTCGGTTCCCTTTTGTTATCCCCTGTCCGGATGTGACTAGTGCTGTTGTAATTAAATGCCTCTGCCAACTGTTTTCCTTGTTCGGCATGCCTAGCTATATACATAGTGATAGGGGTTCTTCCTTTATGAGCGAAGAATTACGACAGTTTTTGCTATCGAAGGGGATTGCAACGAGTAGAACTACCAGCTATAACCCTCGTGGTAATGGGCAGGTCGAGAAAGAAAATGCGACAGTGTGGAAGGCTATCGTACTGTCTCTGAAGTCACGTGGCCTGCCGACCTCTCGCTGGCAGGATGTCCTGCCAGACGTGCTGCATTCCATAAGGTCTCTTTTGTGTACAGCGACGAATGCCACCCCTCATGAAAGGATGTTTAGTTTTCCAAGAAAAGCTACTAATGGAGTATCGTTACCCACATGGTTGACGACCACGGGCCCTGTGTTGTTGCGCAGACATGTGAGAGGCCACAAGACTGATCCACTGGTGGAGGAAGTACAACACCTCCATGCTAATCCCCAGTATGCGTACATTCAATATTCGGATGGGCGAGAGGATACGGTCTCTATTAAAGATCTTGCACCTGCTGGAGCTCGAAAAGAGTTCGACTCTGAGAGTAGAGTTTTCAATCGTGGCATTGGACCTTCAGAGACACAAACCCTCAGTGTGGAAAATACTAATGATTCTGGGAATTCGAATGAACCGGAGTTAGTACTCGGGGAGGAGCCTCAGCAAGAGTTACATCGTTCCCAGAGGATTATCAGGCCACCTGACAGACTGAATCTATAGCAGGGGGTGAATGTGATGAAATAACTGTGTTCTGATATTTGTACTTGCACTTGTAATGTCTGGAATGTTCCACTAGGGGGAACCACTAATGCTCCTCCCTGGCCCCGCCCCTCTTCTGGTATGTTCTACCAAGGGCTCGGTCGATGATGGACTCTGTTAACTCTGCCATGATTCTTATTTAATAAAAGGCTTCAGTCTTAAGCTTTAACTTCAGATTCGGGCAGTTATTTGGCACATCACCCACCCAGCTTTGTGTTGTCTGCAAATTTGGAGATATTGGCCTAGAAATTCAGTTGCCTTAGCGCCGATTTACCGCCGCAAAGACCCTTCAGTAGCGCCGGCAGCCGTTTGGGCGCGGCCCTGCTGAATTTTTGGCGCGCGCAGGGGGACTTAGCGCCGGCACTAACTTCCGCCGCTAAAGCCCTGGCTAAGCCAAAACCCAATTTCTAGGCCACTATATCTAGTTCCCTTGTCTAGATCATTAATATATATTGTGAATAGCTGGGGTCCAAAGACGGATCCCTGCGGTACCCCACTAGTCACTGCCTGCCACTCTTTGCTTTCTATCTGCCAACTAGTTCGCTATCCAAGTCAATACCTTGCCCCCAATCCCATGTGCCTTAACTTTACATGCTAATCTCTTATGCGGGACCTTATCGAAAGCCTTCTGAAAGTCCAAATACACCACATCCACTGGTTCTCCCTGATCTATTTTACCAGTTACATCCTCAAAAAATTCCAGTAGATTAGTCAAGCATGATTTACCTTTTGTAAATCCATGTTGACTTTGCCTGATCCTGTCACTGTTTTCCAAGTGCTCTGCTATTACATCTTTTATAATGGACTGTAGCATTTTCCCCACTACTGATGTCAGGCTTACCGGTCTGTAATTCCCCATTTTCTCTCTACCACCTTTTTTGAATAGTGGGGTAACATTAGCTACTCTCCAATCCATGGGAACTGTTCCAGATTCCATCGAATTTTGGAAGATGATCAGCAATGCATCTACTATTTCTAGGGCCACTTCTTTAACTACCCTAGGATGTAGATTATCAGGCCTTGGGGATTTATCGGCCTTCAATCCTGTCAATTTTCCCAGCACCATTTCACTACAAATACTGATTTCTTTCAGTTCCTCCCTTTCATCAGACCCTATGTTCCCCGACATCTCTGGGAGGTTATTTGTGTCCTCCTTTGTGAAGACAGAACCAAAATATGTATTTAATTGGTCAGCCATTTCTTTGTTCCCCATTATAAATTCCCCTGATTCTGACGGCAAGGGACTACGCTTGACTTCACCAATCTTTTTTTCTTCACATATCTATAAAAGCTTTTACAGTCAGTTTTTATGTTCTCTGCAAGCTTACTCTCATATTCTATTTTCCCTTTCTTAATTAATCCCTTTGTCCTCCTTTGTTGAATCCTAAACTGCTCCCAATCCTCAGGTTTACTGCTTTCCCTGGCCAATTTATATGTCTCTCCTCGGATCTTATGCTATCCCTAATTTCCCTTGTTAGCCACTGTTGAGTCACCTTTTTTGTTTTATTTTTATGCCAAACTGGGATGAACAAATTCTGTAGTTCATTCATGTGGTCTTTGAATGTTTGCCATTGCCTATCCACCGTCAACCCTTTGAGTGACATTCCCCAATCAATCCTACCCAACTCACGCCTCAGAACATCGTAGTTTCCTTTATTTAAATTGAGGACCCTAGTCTCTGAGTCAACTACTTAATTCTCCATCTTAATGAAGAATTTGATCATATTATGATCGCTCTGACCCAAGGGGCCTCGTACAACAAGATTGCTAATTAGTCCTTTCTTGTTACATAATACCCAATCTAAGAATGCCTGATCTCTGGTTGGTTCCTTGACATATTGGTCCAGGAAACCATCCTGTAAACATTCCAGGATTTCCTCCTCCACAGTATTGTTACTAATTTGGTTAGCCCAATCTATATGTAGATTAAATTCACCCATAATTACTGTGGTGCCCTTATTGCACGCTTCTCTAATTTCCCTTTTAATGCCATCCCCAACCTCCTTCCAGAGATCTGCAGCAGACATTTACAGGATCTCTCAGTCGGCCACGCACAGATGCATTACACAGGCCACAGGTGCCCTCTTTGACAAATGCGTCAATTATATCAACTTTGCCACTGATGAAGCCTGTGTTGCTGAGCGGGCGCTCGGCTTTGTGGCTCTGGCTGGCTTCCCATGGGTGCAGGGCGTCATTGACTGCACACGTGTGGCCATCAGGGCACCCCATCTGAACCCAACAGTCTTTGTCAACCGCAAAGGATTCCACTCCCTCAATGCGCAGCTTGCCTGCAACTATAGGAAGATCATTATGCATGTGTGCACCAACTTCCCTGGCAGCTGCCATGACTCTTACATCCTGCGCCAGTCCACCGTCCATCAGCTCTTCACACCTCCAAACAGTCTTTCCGGCTGGCTGCTTGGATACAAGGGCTATCCACTGAAGACATGGCTCATGACCAATGTTCCCTCTTATTTTTTTGTACTGAGTGGGCCACGAACTCCTTTGAGTGCGACCTTTTCGTCCGTGGGCAAATTTTACAACAACAACTTTTACACCAACAACGGCAGCAACAACCACATAAAAGCATATATACAGTAATGCCATATTGCCACTCCACCGTCTCAAATCATGAGACAATTAGACAAGGTTCTGTACAAGTTTAACATAACTTCTCTGCCTTTAATTCTATTCCTCTAGAAATGAGCCCCAGTGCTTTATTTGCACTTTTATGGCATTTTTAACCTGCGTTGTTACTTTTAATGATTTGTGACTCTATACTCCTAGATCCCTTTGCACCTCTACTCCATTTAGACTTTTATTTTCCAAGGAGTAGGTGGCCTCCTTATTCCGCCTACCAAAATGCACCACCTCTCACTTATCTGTACTGAAATTCATTTGTCATTTACATGCCCATTCTGCAATTTTGTTTATGGTAAAATTAATATCACTTTCCCGGAAATGTTTCCAGCTTTAAACAATTTTCAGAATTTAAAAAAACGTTCCCCTATTTTTGTTTCTGACAAAGGCAACCTTTGTTGCCCCCAGGCGGTTTGAGTTTGTCAGCAGACAGATGCACTAATTGGGTTGGTCTGTAGAAAGTGAGGTGCCTGAACATTTCTAAAAATATAAACCTGACGCCAGAATTCTGATTTTCAAAAGTAAGCTCCAATTTTCCCCACTTTTTATTAAGGTTGTTAAAACCTTGTTATTAAGGTTTTTTATTAACTTTCATTAGCAACAAGACTAAAACCATAAATCCACCCCGGTGCAATATTGGATTTATTCAAAAGTAACAAATAAAAGTAAGTTAAACTTGTGATAATCACTCGCTTCACCTAATGATTGAAAGCCTGATCTTACAAACCCATCTGCAGTAGGATCATTTTATTTGAAAAAGTGGATTCACGTATAGTTCAAAATTCGCAAACTTGTGTTTTATTTCCTCTGCTAAAACAGGTCACTACCATCTGACAGCAATAAAGTCTCTTCTTACTCACCTGTTGCAGGTAAAATTCGGCCACTCACTCACCTGTAACAGGTTTAATAAGATGAGATACATGTGGTTATCTACCGATCTCCCCCACTGATTGCTTCGAAAGGCCCCGCTCAGACTGGCCTCACTCCGAAAGGCCCCACTTAGGCCAGCTCCATTCTGATTTGCCCCGTGGGGACCGCACAATTTGTGTAATCTTTTGATTGGGTGCTCATTAAATCAAATAACTGTAACTAATAAAACATTAAAGGAAACTTAACAACTTAAATTAAAATTTTGTTGGCCGGTGTGATGATGCACTCCAGTCCCCACGGCGCCCACCGGTCGTGGAAGGCCTCGAGCGTGTCGGCGGACACCGCGTGCTCCATCTCCAGGGCCACCCGGGCGCAAACATGGCCGCGGAAGAGAGGCAGGCAGTCCGGCCGAACGACCCCCTCGACTGCCCGCTGCCTGGACCAGTTAATGGCCACTTTGGCCAGGCCCAGGAGCAGTCCTATGGGGAGGGCGCAATTTGTGTAACACAGGTCCCAGAACCGTGGCGCCAAAGGAGAAGGATGGAGACGCTGCCCTCATCACCATGGCAACCAGCTGAGCGTGGCTCCTCTACAGTTTCTTCTTGCAGTACCTGGAACTTCCCAGAGGCTGACACAACCAACCCCTCACCCACTCCCTTATCATATCACCGTTGCCCCAACTCTTTTGTTACTTTCCAATTGGGATCAGCTCTGAGGTCACAAGACTCGCAAACAATGCTGTCTGCTTTCCAGGGCCATTGTGTATTAAGACCCTCCCCCCTCCAGCTATCTGGCAATCCAGTTGTCTGCGTGGCATTTAATTTGAAGTGTGCTTGAGCTCTGGGACGTGTGCACCTTTGATTAAGCCCACAAACGAGGCTGAGGAACATTACAATCAAAGCCACATGCCACATAGAGCAGACAATAGGCATGCTCAAAATGCGCTTCAGATGCCTGGAAAGATCTGGAGGAGCCCTTCAGTACGCACCAGCCAGGGTCTCCAGAATCATCGTGGTCTGCTGCGCCCTGCACAACATAGTGCAGCAGCGAGGATTAGCGCTGCATGAGGAACAAGGCGCAAAGTGCACAGCCTCTTCAGAGGAGGAGGAGGAGCATCATGAGATTAAAGATGAGTTTGAGGAAGACCTGGAGGAGCCAGCAGTCGAACTTCCACCAGTACATGACCATATTGCTGCCCGTGAAGCCAGGGATGGCCTCATCATGGCCAGATTTAGTTAACTTTACGCAGCACAGCCATGTGGCTGGCACATGCATAGGCAGGTTGGCATTGTGGTGTATGTAACCTGTTCCACCTTAAGAGAACTTAAGCCTGGTCCACCTTAAGAAAGGTACTACTTTCTTTGGCTGCTGTATATGTAATACCGGTGGTGACCACACAGGTATATAAGCACAGTGTAATAATATTGTATTCAGTATAGTCCGACCTCCAACCAGTAAAGACCTGTTGAATTTACTCTTGTGGTCTGTGTAGTAATTCTCACTATAACACACAGACTTAACAGGCATTACCCCACAGCAACACCATAAAGCATCCTTACAGTCACCAGTCCATTCCTTTCACTGTCACCACCATTGCTGGAGCTTAAATTAGCCCTGACCATTCACTCCGCCACTTCCAATTGTGCACACACATTTGGCAAGGGCCTCAAATTTTCTGAAATAAATGATTTAATACAAGAAATTAATTGAACATAAACTTGGCAATAACATTTAAGAAAACACCCAAGTGACTACCCTTGTGACTCTATTTGTATGGCATCTTTCTTTTCCGAGTGCTTCTACAAGGTTTCAGCAGAGGTACAGGCAGCCTCCTCACTTCACTGCTGCGCCTGCTTAGATGCCTTTGGCGGTCATCCTCTGGGTTGTGGAGCCTGTGAGGGTCCCACCAAAGTCTGCTCCTCCTGCGACTGTGCAGGGGCAGACTTGGCTATCGCTGTCCGTGGAGACATCTGGGGCTCTGACCGAGGGATTTGCAAGGAGGGCGAAGTGTGAGCGCTTGGAGCGGAGCCCCCACTTCCATGTCTCCTCCCACCATCATCCCTCTTATGAGTCACCCGCACTTCTCTGCTAGCAAGGAGCTGGAGAGCACCTTGCTGCACATCATGGGGCCAAGAGGACTCATGTCTATACTGACATCCCCCCAAGAAAGTACATCTATGAGCCTTTGGTTTCTCTCCTCCATAGATGCCCATCTATCCTCCATAGATGCCCATCTATTTTGAATAGAAACCATGTGCTCGTGCGACTGGCGCATTAGGTCCACCATGCAGGTGGCCATGCTATCCATGGAGGAATCTACAGTCATGAGTGCCTGCGCCATCTGTTTCTCTCTCCACGGATGTTGCCTGACCTGCTGACTACTTGCAGCATTTTCTGTCTTCTCAGAGGCCTTTCTGTTTGCTCAGAGGCCTTTCTTTAATATCCGAGGCTTTGCAAGCATCCAGTAGCACACCCTACACACGTAATAAACTTTTAACATCTTTTGCAGCAAGCCACTACTTCAATAATTTTTTTTAGAAACTGTCGAAAACCTTAAATGCAAACTATGATGTGTGTGTCCCTTTAAGAGGTGCTAACAGTGCCTCTGTGAGTCTGCTGCACGCTGGATTTATGTAGCGAGCTGAGGACCCAGCGCTGAACTCAACGCAAAGGTCCAAGTTTTCCGTGGTGACATTAAGTCGGCGTTGCGGCATCACCTCTCCCTCTTACCAGAAGCACTGCTGGGCCTGGGAAAATGGAGGACGCTGCGGGACCCAGCTCCAGCTGGTGAATGAGTGGCGGCCGCCCTCTTTTCACTTTTTTTTGCTGGTTACAGTAGCGTAAAGCTTCCGAATTTTTAGCCCAATATATTCTAATTCGTGGGTTAGTTACTTCTTTGGAGTTATATGATTTTTTTTCCTTCTGGAAGTGATAAAAATTCTTTAATTCAAAATGAAGGGACCGTGTGTGTGGGTTCTGTGTGTGTGGGGTCCATGTGTGTGGTTTGTGGGCATGTGTGTGGTGCGTGTGTGTGGTGCATGTGTGGGGTGCGTGTGTGGGGTGCGTGTGTGGGGTGCATGGGGTGCATTTGTGTGCAGGGTGTCTGTGTGTGTTGTGCGTGTGTGTGGGGTGGGAAGGGATTCAGTTCCCCATTTGACTTGAAGGTTTATTGGCGCAGTCACAACGGGGACAGTCTGTTTGATGTGCCTCAATAAATCCGAGACTCGATGTTAGCGAAACAAAACAAGGCTTTTATTGACTTAGAAGGTAACACACAGGAGAGAGGTATCTTCCATCCAGAGCTCTGCCGTACTGGATGTGCTGCAGGCTGGGCCAGCTTACATAGGGGCCAGGTATGGGCGGAGCCCTACACATAGTACAATACAATGGGCCAGGTATGGGCGGAGCCCTACACATAGTACAATACAATGGTGAGGAAACGGAACAGAGGTAAGGGAAATGAAACTGAAACCAACCACAGTCACAGGCAGTGATGAATGGAATATTTCATCACATTCACCCCTTCTATAGATTTAGTCTGTTCGGGGGTTTGATAGTCCTCTGCGACCGACGTGGCTGTTGTGGTGCCGCGGGTGTCGGCTGGGTGTCCCCGGTGGCCTCCTGGGTCTCTGCCGGGGGTGCTGCCAGGGTTGTTGAAGGGGTAGTTGGTGGGGGTGCCGTTGGTCGATGTTCTTCCGGGGGTGATGAAAGAGTAGTGGGTGGGTAAGAGTTGCTGTGATCGTTGTTGCTGCTATTGTCGTGGTTGTTGTCGTTACCGGCTGGGGTGACGTCTTTTATGGACACGGTGTCCTCCCTTCCGTCGGCGTGCCGGACATACGCGTATTGGGGGTTGGCGTGGAGTAGGTGCACTGGCTCCACGAGAGGGTCCGTCTTGTGGCCCCTCACATGCCTTCGCATGAATACCGGACCTGGGGTGGAGAGCCATGACGGCATGGATACGCCTGAGGTGGATTTCCGGGGGAAGACAAACATTCGTTCATGAGGCGTGGCATTAGTGGCAGTACACAATAGCGACCGTATCGAATGGAGCACATCTGGGAGGACTTCCTGCCAGCGGGAGATAGGGAGGCCCTTGGTCCTTAGAGCTAGAGTGACTGCTTTCCATACTGTCCCGTTCTCTCGCTCCACTTGACCGTTACCCCAGGGGTTGCAGCTGGTGGTACGGCTCGTGGCGATCCCCCTGGACAGCATGTACTGGCGTAGCTCTTCACTCATGAAGGACGCCCCCCTATCCGTATGGATGTAGCTCGGCATACCGAACAGGCAGAATAGGCTGTTGAGGCATTTAATGACCGTGGCGCTGGTCATGTCTGGGCAGGGGAAGGTGAATGGGAACTGGGAGTATTCGTCCACAATGTTCAGGAAGTAAACATTGCGGTCGACGGACGGGAGGGGGCCCTTGAAATCTAAGCTGAGCTGCTCAAAGGGCCGTGTAGCTTTGATTAAGTGCGCCCTATCTGGGCGGTAGAACCAAGGCTTGCACTCAGCGCAAGTGCGGCAGTTCCTGGTCAGAGACCGAACTTCCTCAATCGAGTAGGGTAAGTTGCGGGACTTTATGAAGTGGAACAGCCGCGTGACCCCTGGGTGGCAGAGGTTGTTGTGGAGGGTCTGTAGCCGATCCCCGGTGGCGCTGGCACACATCCCTCGTGAGAGGGCGTCAGGGGATTCATTAAGGGCCCCTGGCCAGTAAATGATGCCATACTCGAAGGTGGAGAGCTCGATCTGCCACCTAAGAATCTTATCATTTTTGATCTTCCCCCTCTGTTTATTATTGAACATAAACGCTACCGACCGCTGGTCGGTAAGTAGGGTGAAGCGTTTGCCGGCTAGGTAGTGGCGCCAGTGGCGCACTGCCTCCATGATGGCTTGGGCCTCCTTTTCCACGGAGGAGTGTCTGATCTCGGGCCCTTGGAGGGTCCTCGAGAAGAAAGCTACGGGCTGCCCCGCCTGGTTGAGGGTGGCCGCCAAGGCAAAGTCAGACGCATCACTTTCCACTTGAAATGGAGTGTTCTCATCCGCTGCCTGTAGCGTGGCCCGCTCAATATCCTGCTTAATGCTTTTGAAGGCGGCGTGGGCCTCAGCAGAGAGCGGAAAAGAGGATGCTTTCAAGAGGGGGCGGGCTTTGTCGGAGTAGTTGGGGACCCATTGGGAATAATAAGAAAATAACCCCAGGCACCTTTTCAGGGCTTTGGGAGTGTTGGGCAGGGGCAGCTCCCGTAGGGGGCGCAATCGGTCGGGGTCTGGTCCGATTTCCCCATTCTCCACCACGCTGCCTAGTATGCAGAGGCGCGTGGTGTTGAAAACGCACTTGTCCTCGTTGTAGGTGAGGTTGAGTTTTTGTGCGGTTTTCAGGAACCTCTCGAGGTTCGAGTCGTGATCCTGCTGGTTGTGACCGCAGATGGTGACGTTGTCGAGGTAGGGGATGGTTGCCTGCAAGTGGTGGTCATCGTCCATGCGGTCCATCTCCCTCTGGAAGACCGAGACCCCATTCGTCACCCCAAAGGGGACTCTGAGGAATTGGTAGAGGCGTCCGTTCGCCTCGAAGGCGGTGTACGGGCGGTCCTCTGGTCTGATAGGGAGCTGGTGGTACACTGACTTGAGGTCGATGGTGGAGAACACCCAGTATTGGGCGATTTGGTTCACCATTTCTGATATGCGGGGTAGCGGGTAGGCGTCTAGTTGGGTGTACCTGTTGATCGTTTGGCTATAGTCGATCACCATCCGTTTCTTCTCGCTACCCCTTACCACTACCACTTGGGCGCGCCACGGGCTGTTGCTGCGTTCAATAATGCGCTCTCTCAGGAGCCTGTCTACCTTGGTCGCGATAAACCGCCTGTCCTCCCAGCTGTACCTCCTGCTTTTGGTCGCTATTGGCCGGCAGTTAGGGGTAAGGTTCGCGAATAGCGAAGGCGGCTTTACCTTCAGGGTAGCCAGACCGCACACTGTGAGGGGCGGCTGGGACCCGCCGTACTTGCGCATGATGCTTTGGTGGTTGCACTGGAAATCCAGGCCCAAGATCACGCTCGCACATAGATTCTTCATGATTAATACTTTAAAATTATCGTATACAGTTCCGTTAACGGACAATTGTACCATGCAGTAACCCATAATGGTCGATGTCTGGGTTTTATCAGCCATAGAGATGGTACCCCGAGTAGGGACCACCTTTAGGGAGAGTTGTTGTGCCAGTTCAGGGTGGATAAAACTCTCCGTGCTTCCACTGTCAATTAAACATTTAACCCCGCACCCGTTTACCTCGATGTCCACCATTGATTTGGATAGCGAGTGCGTTCTGGTCTGGTCCACTGTGACCGATGCCACTGTAGGGCCCTGATCGAGACAAGATGGCGTCCACACTGTCTGCTCATAAGATGGCAGACCCCACGAGGTCGGGCAAGATGGCGTCCAAGATGGCCGCTCCCACGGCGCACACGCGGCAGTGGCGGGTTTTCCGGCGGGGTTCCCTCTGCACACCTTCCCGAAGTGCCCCTTCTTACCGCACTTAAAGCAGGTGGTGCCTTTCGCCGGGCACAGGTTTCTGGTGTGCTTCGGCTGCCCGCAGAAGTAGCAGTTGGGTCCCCGATGCGTCGCGGCTGTCGTAGGGCTTCTGGGAGAAGAGCGGGGCCCCGACGGTGTCGGGCTGCCGGGCGGGGAAGATGCCTTCCAAGATGGCGGCGCCCTTGGTGCGCACGTGGCGGCGTGGACGGCGCGGGCTGAAGAGTAGGCGTCCGAGTTTCTCTGGGCCACATCCAGGGATCGCGCTGTGTCCGCAGCCTGTTTCAGGTCCAATCCCGTTTTTTCCAGCAGTCTCTGCCGGATGTAAGTGGAGCTGAGGCCTGTGATAAAGGCATCGCGAACAAGCTCGTCAGTGTACACTGCGGCTTTTACATCTTGGCACTTGCAGTCTTTGCCAAGCGTTTTCAGGGTGCCTAGGAACTCCTCCACCGATTCCCCAGGTCGCTGTGCGCGAGTAGCGAGCAGATGCCTTGCATACACCTCATTCGTAGGCTGCTGGTAATGCGCCTTTAAGGTGTCGCAGGCGGCCGGGTACGTGTCGGCGTCTTGGATGAGGGGGTAAACCCGGTGGCTTACCCAATTCCGCAGAATTCCGAGTTTCATACTCGCAGCGTCCGTAGCGCCTTTGACGGCTGCGGAATTGTCCAGGAAGAATTCCATACACATAAACCAGTGTCCGAAGCGTGCCGATGCGTCCGAAGCATGCTGGTCCAAATCCAAACGTTCGGGTTTCAAGAGTTGATCCATTGTGTTGAAAATTAAGTCAATAAAATTGATGTGCCTCAATAAATCCGAGACTCGATGTTAGCGAAACAAAACAAGGCTTTTATTGACTTAGAAGGTAACACACAGGAGAGAGGTATCTTCCATCCAGAGCTCTGCCGTACTGGATGTGCTGCAGGCTGGGCCAGCTTACATAGGGGCCAGGTATGGGCGGAGCCCTACACATAGTACGATACAATGGGCCAGGTATGGGCGGAGCCCTACACATAGTACAATACAATGGTGAGGAAACGGAACAGAGGTAAGGGAAATGAAACTGAAACCAACCACAGTCACAGGCAGTGATGAATGGAATATTTCATCACACTGTTCACCTGCTCTGTGTGTGGAAAGGGATTCACTCAGACATCCAACCTGCTGACACACCAATGGGTTGACACTGCTGAGAGACCGTTTAAATGTTCTGACTGTGGGAAGAGCTTTAAAAGCCCCCAGGACCTGAGCATACACCAGCGGGCTCACACTGGGAAGAGACTGTTTACATGTTCTAACTATGGGAAGAGCTTTAAAAGCTCCGGGAATCTGTTGATACACTAGCATGTTCATACTGGAGAGAGGCCACTTCCCTGCTCCGTGTGTACATACATAGATACATAGATACATAGAAGATAGGAGCAGGGGTTGGCCATTCGGCCCTTCGAGCCTGCTCCGCCATTCAATGAGATCATGGCTGATCATCCAAATTCGGTCCCTGCCTTCTCCCCATATCGCTTGATCCCTTTAGCCTTAAGAAATATATCCAACTCTTTCTTGAATATACTTAATGAACTGGCCTCCACCGCCCTCTGTGGCAGAGAATTCCACAGGTTCACCACTCTCTGGGTGAAGAAATTCCTCCTCATTTCAGTCCTAAATGGCTTACCCCTTATCCTTAGACTATGACCCCTGGTTCTGGACTCCCCGACCATCAGAAACATCCTTCCTGCATCTAGTCTGTCCAGGCCTGACAGGATTTTATATGTTTCGATGAGATCCCCTCTCAATCTTCTAAACTCCAGTGAGTATAAGCCCAATCGACACAATCTCTCCTCATACGTCATTCCTGCCATCCCAGGTATCAGCCTGGTGAATCTTCGCTGCACTCCTTCCATGGCAAGAACGTCTTTCCTCAGGTAAGGCGACCAAAACTGCACACAATACTCAAGGTGTAGTCTCACCAAGGCCCTGTACAACTGCAGCAAGACATCCTTGTTCCTGTACTCGAACCCTCTTGCTACGAAGGCCAACATACCATTTGCCTTCTTAACCGCCTGCTGCACCTGCATGCTTACCTTCAGCGACTGGTGCACAATAACACCCAGGTCTCTTTGCACTTCCCCTTCTCCCAATCTATTACCATTCAAATAATAATCTGCCTTCCTGTTTTTGCCACCAAAGTGGATAACCTCACATTTATCCACATTATAGTGCATTTGCCATGTTTCTGCCCAATCACCCAACCTGTCCAAATCGTGCTGGAGTTTCACAACATCCTCCTCACAGCACACCCTCCCACCCAGCTTTGTGTCCCCAGGAAGGGATTCACTCGGTCAAACACCCTGCTGGCACACCAGTGAGTTCACATTGGGGAGAGGCCATTCACCTGCTCAGTGTGTGAGAAGGGATTCACTAATTAATCTGGTTGGAAGAACGTGATCCACATCTAACAGAGGGGGGAGAACATGATCCGTCTTCCCATCTGGATCATGTTCTCACTCTCATTCCCCCTCTTTAGATCTGGATTATGTTCTGGTCCCATCCCCACTGTTCTCTCTGTGCCCTCCCCCTCACCCCTGCGTTCCTGACCTTCTCTCCACCCTCTGAACCCCCTTCATTCCCCCCCTAACTCCTCTCTTCTCCCCTCCGTGCTCCTCTCCTATCCCCTTCCAATTCCCTCTCCTCTCCTCTCCCCCTCCAGTTCCTCTCCTCTCTCCCTCCAGCTCCTCTCCACTCCCCCTCCGAGTTCCTCTCCTCTCCCCCTCCAGCTCCTCTCCCCCTCTGAGTTCCTCTCCTCTCCCCCTCCAGCTCCTCTCCTCTCCCCCGCCGAGTTCCTCTGCTCTCCTCCTCTAATTCCCTCTCCTCTCCTCTCCTCCTCCGAGTTCCTCTCCTCTCCCCCTCCAGCTCCTCTCCTCCTCCGAGTTCCTCTCCTCTCCTCCTCCGAGTTCCTCTCCTCTCCTCTCCCCCTCCAGCTCCTCTCCCCCTCCAGCTCCTCTCCTCCTCCGAGTTCCTCTCCTCTCTCCCTCCGAGTTCCTCTCCTCTCTCCCTCCGAGTTCCTCTCCTCTCTCCCTCCGAGTTCCTCTCCTCTCCTTGCTCCAACACCCTTTCTCTCCTCCCTCCGATTCCCTTTCATCTATCTCCCCCTCGGAGCTCCTTTAGCCCCCTCCGATCCCCTCTCCTCTCCCCCTGCTCTGAGCCTCTCGTCTCCACTCTCCAATCCCCTGGATGTGTCCACCCCATAAACCTTGCAAATAATCACTCTGAATTTTTTCCAGTTCTGACGAAAGGTCATTGACCTGAAATGTTTCTCTCTCCACAGATGCTGCCTGACCTGCTGAGTATTTCCAGAATTTTCTGATTTTATTTCAGATTTCCAGCATCTGCAGTATTTTGATTTTTTTATTATTTCTGTTGTAGTATACTAATAATAACATTTTTTGCAATGATAATTCTGCTTTCCTTTGATAACTGATACTGTATAGAACATAGGACAATGTCCCTGGGAATGTGTCAGTATCGGCACGGAATTCCCTGGAAGTATGTCAATGTTTGTAGGGGTCCCCAGGATTATCTAAATATTTGAAGGGTTCACTGGGAATATGCCAATATTTTCAGGTGATCTGTGGAAGTTTATTGGTATTTGTAGTGGGTTCCTTGCACAGGATTAGGATTTCACCACAGTGTACTACAGGTAGACTATCCTTTATCCGAAAACCTTGGGACCAGCTGTGTTTCGGTTTTCTGAATTTTTCGGATTTCAGAAGGTTTTGACAATAAACACTGTAGCAACAGCTTGTAAACACTTGGGCCCTGCCTTGGAAGCATCTCTGAAGCCGTTGCTAAGCTACAGAGACTCTTTCCACAGCCTGACTGTTTAAAAAATGCTAGGGGAAGAAAAAAAATGGAACAAAACGGCTGCTGATTTCTGCTGTTAGGTCGAGGTTTTCGGCTCCCCCTGCTCCGTATCTGAATTCCTTGACTTAGCGGGGGCCTGGGGCTCGACTGCCGCCGCCAGTTGTGGGGAAGCCGGATATCGGCTGACTCCTACACTAAGCTGGCCAGCAAATCAGGTCCGGGGGGGGGGGAAGAAAAGACTATCGGACGGGCCGCTGCAGCTATCGGACGGGCCGCTGTATTGTTGGGTTCACTCTCCTGGTACCTCCTTCACACTGCCCGGCTCGGCCTGCAATCTCCTACCCAGGAGGGAACTCTGAACCCTCTGCCCTGCTCACAGGGAAAGGCAGAGCTCCCGGACCACTCCTGTCATGTTTGGCGCCACTCGGGTCATGTCGTGCGCACGACTTACGCTCCACGAAAAAACTTTCGGTTTTTAGAGGTTTTCGGAAGTGCGGATAAAGGATAGTCTACCTGTACTGTGAAGGATGGTGCAGCTTCTTTATGAGCGAGCTGTCTTGGCCAGTTATGCTCTGTAATTTTGAAATCTGTTTTCGGCTTGTTCACGCAATCATAGTAGAGATCCTTTTGTTACAGTTCAGTAACTAAGAAAAGAGCCTGAATCATCCAATTTACAGATGTGAACATTCATAGAGAAATGTGGGGGGTGACCTTAATGAACAATAAGAATGTAAATTCCAGACTGGATTCAATCAGGTTCAGCTGAGGGAACAAATTTCAGCTCCCTGTGTCTGATTCTTCAAACCACGTGTCCATACACTGCATTTGCAATGATTTTTATTTCCAGAGCAGGAATGTAAGGAGCTGAATTTCCATGAGCTGCAACCTCAGCCTTACACTGGGACTGCACCTGCAAGTGCCCTCCTGGTATACATAGTTGGGGGAGGGGCCTAATTTGCATAGGGCCCTCAGGTCAGGCTCCAGCTCATCCCAAACTGTTGGGAAATTGAGCCTTTGGCTGCTGGATCTGAGGAAACACTGAAATTTGCTTTCACATTCATAAGAAGGCTTCAATTACAAAAATTAAAAAAACAATAACTTACAAGATAAGTACGGATGAGGAAGGCCATTCAGCCCGATGTAATTGTGAGTCACATGGAGGTGCCATCACCAGTGAGGGTGATGGCACCTTGGGGAATGCAGTCAGAAGCAAATCCATGGCACCGTGGGAGACTCGGCTGCATGGGGGAGGGGGCGGGTGGCAGACAAAAGTGTAGAAATGTCAGTGTTATAGTGATTCTATAGTCAGGAAGTTAGACAGGCATTTCTGCAACTACAGACATGCGTCCCGAATGGTGTGTTGCCTCCCTGGTGCCAGGGTAAAGGATATCACTGAACGGCTGCAGGACATTCTGCAAGGGGAAGGGGAACTGCCAGAAATTGTGGCCCATGTTGGAACCAATGACATAGGTAGGAAAAAGCTTGAAGTCCTAGAGACAGAGTTTCAAGAGCTAGGAAAATGATTAAAGAACAGGACCTCAAAGGTTGTAATCTCTGGATTACTCCCAGTGCCATGTGCTAGTGAGTACAGAAACAGGAAATTAGTGCAAGTGAATGCATTGCTGGAGAAGTGGTGCAGGATGGAGGGTTCAGGTTCCTGGGGAATTGGGACATGTTCTGGGGCAGGTGAGACCTGTACAAGCCAGACAGGATGCATCTGAACAGGGCTGGGACCAATCTCCTCGCAGGGAGGTTAGTGCTGTGGGGGAGGCTTTAAACTAATTTGGCTGGTGGTGGGGCACCAGGATGCAGCAGCAGAGAGGAGAGACAAGTGCATAGAAAACTAAAAAGTACAAACAGCAACAGAACAAAGAATAGTGTAGAAAAAGCAGGAATTAGATGGAGGAAAATAGCAAAGCCAACTAGCATGGTGTTGGAATGTATGTGTGTTAATGTGAGTAGTGTTACAAATAAGGTTGATGAGCTACAGGCGCAAGTTGCCACATGGGGTTATGATATAATGGCTCTAACAGCGGCCTGGCTTAAACATGGGCAGAAATGGGAACTAAACATTAATGGCTACAATGTACTCAGGAGGGATCGGGAAAGGAAAAAGACAGATGGGGCAGGGGGTGGCAGTAATGATGAAGGGTAATATTGCAGTTCTACTGAGGGATGATATACAAGAGGGTTCAAAGATTGAATCTATTTGGTTAGAGTTAAGGAACAGAAAAGGAGCTGTTACATTGTTGGGTGTTTATGATAGACCCCCAAACAGTAAGAAGGTGAAAGAGGAGAAAAACTGATGGCAAATTTCAGAGAACTGTAAAAAGAATAGAGCAGTAATAGCGAGGGACATCAATTACCCTAATAGAGACTGGGGAAAAAACAGAGCAAAGGGCAAGGACGGTGAAGATTTCTTAAAATATGTACAGGAGAACTTTCTTAATCAGCATGTATCTAGCCCAACGAGGAAAGAAACAATGCTGAATGTAGCTGTAGGGAAAGTGGAGTGTGTTGCAGAGCAGGAATGTAAGGAGCTGAATTTCCATGAGTTCCAATCCCAGCCTTACACTGGGACTGCACCTGCAAGTGCCCTCCTGATATACAGAGCCGGGGGAGGGGTCTAATTTGCATAGGGCCCTCAGGTGATCATAATATAATTAGGTTCAAAGTAATTACAGAAAGAGACAAAGATAAATCAAAAGTGAAAATACCCAACTGGAAGAGAGCCAGTTTCAGTGATTTGAGAAGGGATCTTGCACAGGTGGACTGGAAACAAAGATTGGCCAGGAAATCAGTAAATGAGCAATGGCAGGCCTTCAAAGCAGAGATACTTCAGGTACAAACCAAGCATATTCCTATAAGGAGGATAGATGGGACATCCAAATTTAGAGCTCCCTGGATGACAAAGGAAATTGAGGTTAAAATAAAACAGGAAAATGAGGTTTATGACAAATGTCAGGTACAGAGTACAATAGAAAACCATTCAGAATACAGAGAGTGCAGTAGGAAATTGGAAAAGAATATAAGAAGGGCAAAGAGAGAGTATGAGAAAAGATTAGCGGGTAACATAAAAGGGAAGTCAAAAATCTTGTATAAACATATAAAAAGTAAAAGGATAGCTAAAGGAATGGTGGGGCCGATTAGGAACAAAAAAGGAAATCTTCTCGTGGTGGCAGAGGGCATGACTGAAGTACTGAATGAGTACTTTGCATCTGTCTTCACAAAAGAGGATGAAGTTAATGTTGCAGTGGAGGAGGGGGAGTAGAGATCTTGGATAGGATAAAATAGATAGAAAGGAAGTGCTGAATAGGTTGGCATCACTCAAAGTTAACAAGCCACCCAGTTCAGCTGGGATGCAGCCTAGGTTGCTGAAGGAAGCTAGTGTGGAGTTAACAGAATCTCTGACCACAATCTTTCAATCCTCCATGGATATGGGAGTGGTGCCAGAGGACTGGAGGGTTGCAAATGTTACGCCTCTGTTCAAAAAAGGGGAGAGGGATAAGCTTGGTAATTACAGGCCAATCAATCTATTGTCAGTGGTGGGAAAACTACTAGAGACCATTGTCAAGGATAACATTTATTCTCACGTGGAGAAGCATGATTAATAAAGGACTGCCAGCACGGATTTGTTAAAGCAAATCATGTCTGACTAACCTGATTGAATTCTTTGATAAAGTAGCAGCGAGAGTTGACGAAGGTAGTGCAGTAGATGTTGTATATATGGACTTTCAAAAGGCCTTTGATAAAATACCACATAACAGACTTATTCAGAAAAGAGAAGCACATGGTATTCAAGGGACGGTGGTAACTTGGGCATGCAATTGGTTAAGAGATAGGAGGCAGAGAGTTGTGGTGAACTAATATTTTTCTGGCTGGAGAGAAGTAGGCAGTGGGGACCCCCAGGGGTCATTATTAGGACCATTGCTTTTCTTGTTATATATAAATGACCGGGACGTGGGTATAGGGAGTACAATTTTGAAGTTTGCAGATGAAATAAAACTTGTCAACATAGTAAGTAGTGAACAGGATAATAGCAGAATTCGTGAGGACATAGTGAAATGGAAAGACACATGGCAGATGCAATTTAATGCGAATAAGTGTGAAGTGATGCACTTTAGGAAAATCAATGTGAAGAAGCAGTATAATCTAAATTATACTATTTTGAAGGGTGGTGGGGGGGTGCAAGTGCAGAGGGACCTGGGGGTACATATTCACAAATCTTTGAAGTAGGCAGGGCAAGTTGATAAGTCAGGTAAAAAAGCGTATGGGATAATTGACTTTGTGAATAGGGGCATTGAATACAAAAACAGGGAAGTCATCTCTGGTTAGGCCTCAGCTAGAGTTTTGTACACAATTTCTGGACACCACACTTTAGGAAGGATGTCAACCACATTGGAGAAGGTACAGAGGATGTTTACCAGGATAGTACCAGGAATGAGGGAATTTAGTTATGTGGAGAGTTTGGAGAAGCTGGGATTGTTCTCCATAGAACAGATAAGGATAAGGAGAGACCTAATAGAGGTATTCAAAATTGGCCTGATTGACAAGCTTGGCTTCCAGTTGGATGGGGTGTACTCTGGAGCAAGTTGAGGCCTCCTGGGAGCAGTTTGGTTGCCGCCCTTTGTCTTACCTCCGTAAAACCTGGAGTGGGTGGGTTGGAGGCGGGTTGGGGTCAGGTTTCAGATGTTAAATTTTCACCCTTCAACCGCTCCCAAACCACTTGATTTTTTGTATGCTAAAATTCCCCCTATAATTCTAAAACATAATATTGTTGGTCATGCCAATTAGGCAATCTAAGCCCTGTAGTGTCCAGCAGTCGTGGAAGGTGACTGACTTGCTATGTGTTTATAGCATTTGCATTTTTTTGCTTTTTGTTCAGAATCTTTTGAGCTTCCTTTTACCTCATACTTTTCAAGGCCTGGATCCATTAATATGGTATGCAACACATAGAAACATAGAAGATAGGAGCAGGGGTAGGCCATTCGGCCCCTTGAGCCTGCTCCGCCATTCAATGCGATCATGGCTGATCATCCAAATTCAGTACCCGGTCCCTGCTTTCTCCCCATACCCCTTGATCCCTTTAACCTTAAGAAATATATCCAACTCCTTCTTGAATATATTTAATGAACTGGCCTCCACCGCCTTCTGTGGTAGAGAGTTCCACAGGTTCACCACTCTCTGGGTAAAGAAATTCCTCCTCATTTCTGTCCTAAATGGCCTACCCTTTATCCTTAGACTGTGTCCCCTGGTTCTGGACTCCCCGACCATCAGGAACATCCTTCCTGCATCTAGTCTGTCCAGTCCTGTCAGAATTTTATAAGTTTCAATGAGATCACCTCTCATTCTTCTAAACTCCAGCGAGTACAAGCCCAATCGACCCAATCTCTCCTCATACGTCATTCCTGCCATCCCAGGTATCAGCCTGGTGAATCTTCGCTGAACTCCTTCCATGGCAAGAATATCCTTCCTTAGATAAGGCAACCAAAACTGCACACAATACTCAAGATGTGGTCTCACCAAGGCCCTGTACAACTGCAGCAAGGCATCCTTGTTCCTGTGCTCAAACCCTCTCGCTACAAAGGCCAACATACCATTTGCCTTCTTAACCACCTGCTGCACCTGCATGCTTACCTTCAGTGACTGGTGCACAAGGACACCCAGGTCTCGTTGCACTTCCCCTTCCCCCAATCTATTGCCATTTAGATGATAATCTGCCTTCCTGCTTTTGCCACCAAAATGGACAACCTCACATTTATCCACGTTATATTGCATCTGCCATGTTTCTGCCCAATCACCCAACATGTCCAAATCATCCTGGAGTCTCTCGACATCCTCCTCACAGCACACACGCCCACCCAGCTTTGTGTCATCTGCAAATTTGGAGATATTACATCTAGTTCCCTTGTCTAGATCATTAATATATATTGTGAATAGCTGGGGTCCAAGGACCGATCCCTGCGGTACCCCACTAGCCACTGCCTGCCACTCGGAAAAAGACCCGTTTAGTCCAACTCTTTGCTTTCTTTCTGCCAACCAGTTCTCTATCCAAGTCAATACCTTGCCCCCAATCCAATGTGCCTTAACTTTATACGCTAATCTCTTATGCGGGACCTTATCGAAGGCCTTCTGAAAGTCCAGATACACCACATCCACTGGTTCTCCCTTATCATTTTTACCAGTTACAGCCTCAAAAAATTCCAGTAGTGTAGTCAAGCACGATTTATCTTTTGTGAATCCATGTTGACTTTGTCCGATCCTGTCACTGTTTTCCAAGTGCTCTGCTATTACATCTTTTATAATGGACTCTAGCATTTTCCCCACTACCGATGTCAGGCTTACCGCTCTGTAATTCCCCATTTTCTCTCTACCACCTTTTTTGAATAGTGTGGTAACATTAGTTACCCTCCAATCCATGGGTACTGTTCCAGATTCCATCGAATGTTGGAAGATGATCAGCAATGCATCTACTGTTTCTAGGACCACTTCCTTAAGTACCCTAGGATGTAGATTATCAGGCCCTGGGGATTTATCGGCCTTCAATCCCATCAATTTCCCTAACACCATTTCCTTACAAATACTGATTTCTTTCAGTTCCTCCCTTTCATCAGACCCTATGTTCCCCGGCATCTCTGGGAGGTTATTTGTGTCCTCCTTTGTGAAGACAGAACCAAAATGTGTATTTAATTGGTCAGCCATTTCTTTGTTCCCCATTATAAATTCCCCTGATTCTGACTGCAAGGGACCTACGCTTGACTTCACCAATCTTTTTCTCTTCACATATCTATAAAAGCTTTTACAGTCAGTTTTTATGTTCCCTGAAAGCTTACTGTCATGTTCTATTTTCCCCTTTTTAATTATTCCCTTTGTCCTTTGTTGAACCCTAAATTGCTCCCAATCTTCAGGATTATTGCTTTTTCTGGCCAGTTTATATGTCCTCTCCTTGGATCTTATGCTATCCCTAATTTCCCTTGTTAGCCACGGTTGAGTCACCTTTTTTGTTTTATTTTTATGCCAAACTGGGATGAACAATTTCTGTAGTTCGTACATGCGGTCTTTGAATGTTTGCCATTGCCTATCCACCGTCATCCCTTTGAGTGACATTCCCCAATCAATCCTACCCAACTCACACCTCAAACCATCGTAGTTTCCTTTATTTAAATTGAGGACCATAGTCTCTGAGTCAACTACTTCATACTCCATCTTAATGAAGAATTCGATAATATTATGATCGCTCTGACCCAAGGGGCCTCGTACAACAAGATTGCTAATTAATCCTTTCTCGTTACATAATACCCAGCCTTAAATGGCCTGATCTCTGGTTGGTTCCTCGACATATTGGTCCAGGAAACCATCCCGTAAACACTCCAGGAATTACTCCTCCACAGTATTGTTACTAATTTGGTTAGCCCAATCTATATGTAGATTAAAGTCACCCATGATGACTGTTGTGCCCTTATTGCACGCTTCTTTAATTTCCCTTTTAATGCCATCCCCAACCTCCGCCTTACTATTTGGATGTCTATATACCACTCCCACTAACATTTTCTGCCCCTTGGTAGTTCTCAATTCTACCCATACAGATTCCACATCATCACAGCTAATATCCTTCCTTTCAATTGTGTTAATCCCTTCTTTAATCAGTAATGCTACCCCTCCTCCCTTTCCTTTTTGCCTATCTTTCCTGAATATCGAATACCCCTAGATGTTGAGTTCCCAGTCCTGGCCTTCCTTGAGCCACGTTTTGGTAATCCCAACCAAATCATATTCATTTATCTCTATTTGTGCAGCCAATTCATCCACCTTATTACGAATGCTCCTCGCATTAAGACACAAAGCCTTCAGGCTTATTTTTTTATCGCTCTTAGACCTATTACAAATATTATTTTCTGTGGCCATGTTTGATTTAAACTGTTGATTTCTCTGACTGCCACTTTTGTTTTTCTCCTTCCTTTCTTTTGATTTTATCCTTGTTTCCCTTTCATCTGTCCCCCTGCTCAGGTTCCCAACCCCCTGCCATCTTAGTTTAAACCCTCCCCAGAGCACTAGCAAACACACCCCCTAGGAAATCGTTTCCAGCCGTGCCGAGGTACAAACCATCCGGTTTGAACTGGTCCCACCTCCCCCAGAACCGGTTCCAATGTCCCAGGAACTTGAATCCCTCCCCCTGGCACCATTCCTCTAGCCACTTATTCAGCTGAAATATCCTTCTATTTCTACTCTGACTAGCACGTGGCACTGGTAGCAATCTACCTTTGAGGTCCTATTTTTTAATTTACTTCCTAACTCCCTATATTCAGCTTTTAGGACCTCATCCCAGTTTTTACCTATATCGTTGGTACCTATATGTACCACGACAACTGGCTGTTCACCCTCCCCTTCCAAAATGTTCTGCAGCCGCTCTGAGACATCCTTGACCCTTGCACCAGGGAGGCAACACACCATCCTGGAGTCTCGTTTGCGGACGCAGAAATGCCTATCTATTCCCCTTACAATAGAATCCCCTATTACTATAGCTCTACCCCTCTTTTTCCTCCTGTCCTGTGCAGCAGAGCCACCCCTGGTGCCAGGGAGTGGGCTGCTGCTGCCTTCCTCTGATAAGCCATGCCCCCCCAACAGTACTCAAAGTGGTGTATCAGTTTGAGAGGGGGATGTCCACAGGGGACCCCTGCACTACCTGCCTGCGCCTACTACTCTGCCTGTTGGTCACCCCTTCCCTTTCTGCCTGTCCAACCTCTACCTGCGGTGTGTCCAACTCGCTAAACGTGCTATTCACGACATCCTCAGCATCGCGAACACTCCAGTATGCATCCAATCACAGCTCTTGCGCCGCAATGCGGTCTGTCAGTAGCTGCAGCTGGATACACTTCCTGCACACGTAGTTGTCAAGGACACAGGAAGTGTCCGAGTTCCCACATAGCGCAGGAGGAGCATACCACGTGGCCGGGCTGTCCTGCCATGATTTACCCTTTAATTAATTTAAATTAAATTAAATCAAATCAATCCCACCAATTACACTACAGTTAAATGGTTTACCAACAGTCCCCGCTAAACCAGAGAGACCTTAGTAACTATAAACCACAGAGTTAAAGTTTAAAAAGAGAGAAATACTCACCAACCAATCACTTACCTGCGTTCTGGTGACATCACACTTCGATTACTTTTTACTTCTCCCCCTCCCTCTGAGCTTGGAGACTGCAGATTAGTAAGCCTATATGGTCTCGGAGCCGCTTTTTAAGCTGCTGCCGCTCAGCCGCCTCGTTCCCTCGCAGGTCCGCCCACCTGCCACCGCTGCTCTGAGGCCTACCTGGTCTCGGAGCCGCTTTTTAACCGCCGCCGCTCAGTCGCCTCATTCCCTCGCAGGTCCGCCCACCTGCCGCCACTGCTCTGAGGCCTACCTGGTCTCAGAGCTGCTTTTAAAACTGCTGCCTCGGTTGCTTCGTCCCTCGCAGGTCCGCTCGCCTGCCGCCTACTGCATTTGTGATCTGAATGGAATGTGATTATCTGACCACTATTATAGTACTCTGGTGTTATTGGGTTGGATCTTACTCGGAGGTGGGGATTGAGTGGGGTTGGGGGCGGGGTGGGGGGTGGCGGGGGTGGTGTCTGGATCTTTCTGACCCTGCCGAATTTAATGGCAGGACCTGGTTAACTTTATTTTCCCTGTTTCCCTGCCATAGCCAGCCAGATTGTGAGGCTGGCTCTCTGTTGGGCGGGTAGGCCTTCGACACCAGATCGCAATGGGGAGCAGAGAGGAGGGAGGCAGGGATCGAAGGCCAGGGAGAATCGTAGGCCGGGGGGGGGTAGGGGTGGGGTGTGAGGGCGGTTGGTCGTAGATTGGAGGCCTGAGGTATCAAAGCAGGGGGATGGGAGATTGGAGGCCAGGGGGTGGGGAGGGCGTGAGATCAGAGTCTGGGGGCTGGGTTGCGGTGGTCAAAGATTGGAGGCCTGAGAGATTAATGGCTGGATGTGGCGGGGGGGGCGGAGATCAGAGGCCTTGGGGGTGACATTGGAGGCCTCGGGGGTGGGTCAGAGCCTTCGTGGGGGAGGTCGGGCGGGGTGTGGGAGATCGGTTGGGTCAGGGTTGGGGGAAGTGTCCGATTGCAGGGTATTGGTGAAGCAGGTTCGCTGCATCCAGCAGGTAAGTGGAAAAGCACTGACCTCCTGGATTCAGCAGTCCTCGCCTCCCTTTACCCACCAGGTTTCCTGAGGCCTGGAAAACCTGGCTGGCCAGAGTTAAATTTGAAATGGTGGATCAATATGAGGCAGGCAGCCACATTATAATATTTAAATAGCCAACCCGCCTCTTTGGAGCAGGCGGTCGCGCCTATGTTAAAACCGGAAGTGGGTGGTTTGCAAACGGGTTGGTGTCAGGTTTCAGATTTTTAACACTTTAACCTCCCACCCGACCTAAACCCGCCCGTTTTTTGGGGTTAAAATTCGCCCCATTAAGTCTAGTTTCAAATTGAATCAAATGCCACTGAGAATTAATGCATTAATTAATCATTGAAAAAGACAATGGGATGGGTTTTCTTTGGTGCTCCAGTCCTAATTATTTCTTAAAATGTCTGTCATAAAACACTGTTGATGGTTTGTGCAGCAGATTGGCTGTGCACAGATTTACTGAGCAAAAAAGAGCAAAAAATGTGGATGGAAGATGATGCTAACAGCAAAACCCAGCCCATGTTTTCAAACTGAGCATATTTAGAGAGAAAACACCAGTATGTCTCAAATTACACAGATGGATTTTTTTGCCGTCAAACCTTTCAGCAAAGCATTTATGAATTATAACAAGGTAAAGAAAATGCAACAGTTTTCTGAGTCATAAATTTAATATACTTGTCTTCACTTTATACTTGTGAACACTAAAGGTAACTTTTACAAATTTATGCTCCTGGGGCTGGTCTATGCCCATCAGGATTTCATATTTGAAAATTGGGCATGGCAGTCAGATAGATAGAAAATCCTTTTGACAGCTGCTGACTGCCACGTCTGAATTTCAAAAATAAATTTCCAGTGGACAAAGCTTTGTCCATGGAGCACAAATTCAGAACATTTAATATATACTGTAATCTTATTTGATATTTAATTATAGGCACTGCACCTTTAACTTATTTTATAGTGGTGTTAGAGTGTTGTTGTAAATAATGATTCATCTATCTGATAAATGAACAGCATCATCACAGAGAAGTGCTAGACAATTACTTGTGATTGCCATAAGCTTAATTATCCTGCCTTTAATTTCACAGAGATATCAACTTAATTCTTAGTTTATCTTTTTGCTTTGTTACTATGTTATTTTTAGCCAACTTTGAATGAAATCTACAAAGGAGGTGTAACTAAATCAAACGTGCACTGTTGACAAAGATCCAGTCCTTTGATGCTAAATTATCAGATCAGCGCAAGTCTGCACACAAGATTATATCTCCCAAGATGAGTCATTGGTTCTTCAGTAACCATTTCAATCTTTTACTTCAAAATTACTGCTATCAGTTGGCATTGTTTCAAAGCCTCTCCCCAGTTAATGGTTACACCAATTGTACCTCTTCGAAGTAAAAGATGATGACATTTCTGGTTGTATAGGAGAGTGGTGGTGGGGAGAGGTGGGCGTTGGCGGGACAGGGGAAGAATGACGGCACCAGTAGGTACCTGTGAATGCACAGCTGATCAATAATCCATTGGAGTGGAGAGCATCAGTTATTGAACTGTTATAGGTCTGAGGTATGTGCATTTAGCTACATCTTACCAATCCTTGAAACATCCTACTCTATTTCCCATTCTTCAGCTCCTCTATCGATGCTTCCACTAAACCTTTAATACCACGAACCTTAATTTTATTAAATACTTTTTGAAAGTTCAAATATATCATTGTATATAAGTTTGTATGAAAATAGTACGGTTGAGTTTATTTTCAAATTTTGCATAACAAAAAAAGTGATTTTAACCCTTTTCATTTGGCGGGAACTGACGGGTGGGCAGGTAAAATCGCCTAGGCTATTTACCCACTCTGAAGATGTTGGAAGCTGATGGTTCCTGATTTTAATCTGCTCAACTGAGCAGGCGGGAAGGGCACCTGTCTAAAGCCAGTGGTGCCCTGTTTTACCTATGCTTGCTAGGTCCTGATGACCTCATCAGGACCCAACTGCAATTTTAACTCGGCATCCTGAGTGAGAAACCACAGTGAGTTTCCCATCACGTGAAGGCATCAGAGAAGAGGATCAGGGCCAGATGAGGCTCAAACAGTTATTTTTACTTTCCATGTGAGCACCCTGCTTCCTGATCCTGAGTCCCCCGCGGGACGACTCAACAGCTGATTCTGCCTGGTCACAGTGAGAGGCTTCCGCTGGGCCTTGTGAATTGAGAATCTAGGGAATTTTGGAAGATCACAATCAATGCATCCACTATCTCTGCAGCCACCTCTTTTAGAACCCTAGGATGTAGGCCATCATGTCCAGGGCATTTGTCTGCTTCTAGTCTCATTATTTTCTCAAGTACTTTTTCTCTACTGATATTAATTATTCTAAATTCCTTGGGGAAAAAATTTGGTTGATTAGCGCATCCCATTAACGCCCTCTCAGGGTGCTAATGTGGCACAAAGCAACTAGCGCCCGGTGCAGTGATGTTTGCGCCGCTCGCGAAATTGACCAGACATTTTGCGGCGGCGCTAAACACTACCACCATACTCTCCTGTGCCCGCAGATCGTGACATCAGTCGAGCGTGCAATGCCCCGGTAGCTCTCCGGACCGGATATTGAGTGGCGCCCCCTGCCTTTCCGCCTGCTGCTAGCAACGACAGGTAGAGGGGAACGTTTTGCAGTCGGGAAGGGACTGGGGTGCGCTATTTAAAGATGGACACTTCCTGCCTTTCTTTGTCGGCGAAATATTTGCACCACACATTCTGAGAGAGAGACTTCTGGAGATATTCAATGCTGTGTGAAGGAGTTTTGCGTACTGAGCAGCACTTTGCAGATTCATTTTGATTTGACCTTCCTTGCATCAATTTAGAAGAGACTATGGGGGCTGCACTCTGAGCCCTTTCCCTGGGCCTCTCCATTGTTCTTTCCAGCAGAATTGATGTACAGGTCTCTCCAGACCGAGATTCAAGGCTGCAATGAGCAGGGTGTGGCTGGAGAGCAGGATCAGCCCTCCCCTTTAAGAACTGGCCGGTGCCAGTATGTTCCATTGCTAACTGACATCACATGAGCTTCACCAGCACTCTGAGGTAGCGTCTCGCTCCTCAGCGTTAGTGCCTTAAGAGAGGTGTGTAGCATCTGATTTAGTGCTCCAATCACCTCCAGGGGTGATAGAGGCCAAGTTTGCAGTCAGAGGCGATAATTAGTGCCAGGCGCTAAACTTTGCGCACGGCCGATAATTGCACCCCAAATGGGGCGATACCGAATTTCTCCCCCCTTAGTCTTAATTGCCCCTTGGTTCCCATTATTTTTGGTATGCTTTTTGTGTATTCTACTGTGAAGACAGATATAAAATATTTGTTTAAAGTCTCTGCCATTTCCTTATTCCCCATTATAATTTCACCTGTCTCAGCCTCTAAGGTACCAACCTTTACTTTCTTCCTACCAAAGTGAATAATCTACTCTCTTCCTTTTTCCGTATTTGTCAAAGCTCTTACAGTCTGTTTTTATATTTAATGCTAGTTTACTCTCAAATTCTATTTTCTCCCTTTTTATCAATGTTTTGGTCATCCTTTGCTGCTTTCCCAATCCTTAGGCTTACTAATATTCTTCACAATTTTATAAGCCTCTTCTTTTAACTGAATACTATCCTTAACTTCATTGGTTAGCTAAAGATGGATCACTTTTCCCATGGAGTTTTTATTTCTCAATAGAATGTATATTCATTGAGAATTTTGGAATATTTCTTTAAATGTTTGCCGCTGCTTATCTACCATCATACCTTTTAATCAAATTTCCAAAATCTACCTTAGCCAACTCACCCTTCATACCTATGTAATTGGCTTTATTTAAGTTTAAGACTCTCATTTCCAACTGAAGTATTTCACTCTCAAACTCAATATGACATTTTACCATATTATGATCACTCTTCCCCAGAGGATCCTTTACTATGAGATTACTAATTAACCTTGTCTCATTACACAATACAAGATCTAAATGAGCCTGTTCCCTGGTTGATTCCATGATGTACTGTTCTAGGAAACTGTCCTGAATGCATTCCATGAATTCGTCCTCTAGACTGCCTTTGCCAATTTGATTTGCCCAGTCTACATGAAGGTTAAAGTCCCCCATGATTATTGTATTACCTTTGTTACAAGGTCCTATTATTTGTTGATTAATACTCTGTCCAATGTTATAGCTACTGTTGGGGGGCTTATACACTACTGGCACCAGTGTTTACTGCCCCTTGTTATTTCTTATCTCTGCCCATACTTATTCTACTTCCTGATCTTCTGAGCTAAGATCCTTTCTCACTACTATCCTTAGGTCTTCCTTTATTATCAGGGCTACCGCCAGCACTCTCCATTCTGCCTGTCTTTTTGAAATATCAAGTACCCTGGAATATTTAGTTCCCAACCTTGGTCACCTTGCAACCATGTCTCTGTTCTGGCTATTAGATCAAAGCCATTTATCTCTCTCAGTCCCATTAATTCATTTATCTTGTTACAAATGCTTCATGCATTCAGATAAAGAGCCTTTAATTCTAACTTTTTACATTTATTCCCTGCTTTCGCCTTATTCTCTGATGCATATTTATCATTAGACTTTCTGTTCCTTCCTATCACACTTTGCTTATCTTTACCCAAGTTGCTCCACTGCTCCATTGCCTTGACTTTTCTCTTTAGATTTCTAAATTTCCCCTCATCTGACCCCTTTCTACCCCCAATCTTTTTTAGTTTAAAGCCCTATCTACAGCCCTAGTTATTCAATTCTCCACGACACTGGTCCCAGCCCGGTTTAAGTGCAGACCATCCCCATGGAACAGCTCCCTCTTTCCCCAGTACTGGTGCCAGTGCCCCATGAATTGAAACCCCTTCCTCCCACACCACTCATTGAGCCACGCATTTAACTCTCTGATCTGTTTGTCCCTATGGCAAGTTGCACGTGGCTCAGATAACAATTCAGAGATTATTACCTTTGAGGTTTTGGTTTTTAATTTGGATCCTAGCTCCTCGAACTCCCTCAGGAGAACCTCATTCCAAGTTCCACCTATGTCATTGGTTCCTACGCGGACCATGACAACTGAATCCTACCTCTCCCACTCCAAGTTCTTCTCCAACCACGAGGAGATATATTTAACCCTGTCAGGCAACACAGCCTTCGGAACTCCCGGTCGCAGCTGCAGAGAACAGTATCGATCCCTTGTAAGTAGTTAAACACAGCTGTAATGGACTTGAATATAATAACTAAAGGACCAATCAAACCATTTCTTAAGAGACAGACAGACCAAACTAAGGCAACTTGCATGTTTCTCATTAGATGCCCTCACATTTCAATTGTCCTATGTTTCATAGTTATAGTAGAATTAAATACAGCTGGCACGTACCAGTTCTTTTAGCCATGCTACTGAGTCATACCAATGTCACCATGGGTGAATGCCATACTTATTTTAGTTGCTCCTGCTTTGTAATGGCAGCAATACAGGCCAAGAACTTAGCAGTGACAACAGCCATGAATTTCTGTGCTATGGGGGGTGATTTTCATTCAGAAGTCGGGAAGGAGGCAGGACTACAACTTTCGGGGTTGTAGTCCCTCCTCCATCGAGATGCGGCCAATCCACGTGGGCTCAGCAGGCCAATTAAGGGCCACCCGGCAACAGGGGACGTCACAGTCCTTCTACACAGACTCAGTTAGAAATCTCACTGGCACAGAAAGCTGCAGGCTGTCACTTTTGACAGTTCACAGCCATTCTGCTTTCTGTGCCGGTTAGATGACGGACTCCCGAAACCTAGGGGAAGGAAGGCTGAAAAGGTAAGAAAAGGTCATTTAAACTTCTTTAGACACACCAAACACACTTACCGTTGCACTCATGTACCCATCACTCACCTGAACACCGACATCTCGACCCCTCTAAGTCCTTCAACCCAATGGCCCGACTCCTCTAACTTGGAGTGGTTTGGAGCCGTCAGGAATCCCACACTTCAAACTTTAAAATAGGGATTAGGCTAAAAACTGCCTGTTAACTACCTGTTAACAGGCAGTTAATTGGCACTAATCCCTTCCCACCTCGGGTAGGCAGGTCCCAACGCAGGGCGGGTACCCGCCTCCTTTGAAACTTACATGGAGGCGGGTTGGGGGCGGAATGGGGTTGGGACCCCCGAATTCGGGACTTTAACTCCCCGCACGCCTCCAATCCCAACTCCACGGGTCAATGAAAATCGACCCCATGGGCTCCTTCCAGCTTTCAGTCAGTGTTTATATTGGCATTTTACTTTTTACAGTTTCCAACTGCATTCAACAATTCAATGCATCATGCTTTGTCACATTTTAAGTATATCTAAATGCTTTGAAACAGTGCTGTCAGCTGTAGTTCAATGGGTAGCACACTTGCCTCTAAGTCCAGAAGGTTGTGGGTTCAAGTCCCACTCCATAGACTTGAGCACATACAGCTAGGCTGACACTCCAGTGCAGTGCTGAGGGAGTGCTTTACTGTTGGAGGTGCTGTCTTTTGGATGAGACATTAAACTGAGGCCCCATCTGCTCTCTCAGGTGGACGTAAAAGATCCCATGGAACTATTTCAAAGAAGAGCAGGGGAGTTATCCCCGGTGTCCTGGCCAATATTTAGCCCTCAATCAACATCACTAAATCAGATTATCTGGTCATTATCACATTGCTGCTTGTGGGAGCTTGCTGTGCACAAATTGGCTGCTGCATTTCCCACATTACAACAGTGATTACACTTCAAAAAAGTACATCATTGGCTGTAAAGCACTTTGAGGCATCTGGTGGTCATGAAAGGCGCGATATAAATGCAAGTCTTTCTTTCTTTGATATCACTAGCCCTCCTCAAGTGTCTTCAAAGACTTCTGGGTAAAGGTTCTGCAGTCTCTCTTCAACAGTGGTTTCAGGGTATCAGTCTCTGTCCATTTGACAGTTGAAAACAATCTCCGCTACAGTCTTTTAAAACAAAAATTGAACTACTTTATAACGATGAGCCAAGTTCTTTTATGATGCGGATTCATGTTCAATCACTCAGCTAACTCTTCACAAGTTGTTGATGGCGTCTTGAGTTGATGGAATTGATCGTCATCCCAGAGTGAAGATTCACGTTCATAATAAACTTTACCTCCTGCTCTGTGGATTTGACATTTTTCCAGCACAGTTGGTCACTGGTATTGCACGTAGATAATGTAAAGGTGCTAGGGTCTAATTTATGGCTTCTTAAGCTGATTAACTAATTAATGAAAACATGTTTTCATTTGATGGCTTAACTTAGCATTAACAGTGCATTACCATGGAAGAATGCAGAAAATACCATACTGATGGTTTGACAGTGACTGTGAATGTGAATGGTTAATACTTTCATAATATCCTTTGCACTTACGCACATGTTGATTTGGGATCCATGTCTTTGTGAATACTCAGCATATCGTCCTCGATCTCCTGACATGGTCTCGCTCAGATTGTAAAATAGCCTTGAGGAGAATCATGGGTCCAAACCTGTACCTTTGTGTTTTTGCTATGGATCCCTTTGCAAGTAGTGTCTTTTTATTGTGTTTTCTACAGTTTTATTTTCCAGAATAAAAGCTAATAATTTTAGTACAAATAAATTCCCAATAAATCAGTCTTATAGCTCAAAGTATTAATATTACTAAAGGAATGGGAAGGCAGTTGGTATGGGCGGGGAGGGGAGGTTAAATCAGGATTAAATATATTTAATAGCATTGTTAAAATCATGTGTTATCAATTTATGGATTAAATAAATGCTAAATGTATTATATGTAATAAGGATCAAAATTTGAATGACTGTCAATGATACATATGCATCACTATAACTTGTCACCACAGATTTCTATATAAACCTAGAGCTAAAGTCTGACCACATGCATTGCCTTGACTGCCAGGACTAGCAGGGAACATGACAGTATCTCATCTCCAACACCTCTTCAAAGGAGGTGGATGATTCATGCCAATAGATGGCTAAGAATGCATACAAACAACAAATTCAAAAGGGCATTGGATAATAGATCATGATAAACACTGGCAAGGAACTATTAGTCCACCATAAAAACTAAACAGCATAATCAAAACAATTTTTTTAACAAAGATGTATAAGGCAACACTGTGCAATCAAGTTTCATCTCCTGCCTGATGGAGGTGAAAAATGTTTGGGATGGTTGAACATGATATCACATACAGAAAACGCTCTCCAGTTGAATCCTCACACTGTTCCTGCAATGTTCATTTTTTTAACAAAGGACCTGCACATTCCAATTGTAAAGAGTACAGATTGGGTCAAATGAATTGGAAGTTGCTCAATTTGCAAGAATTGTTGCTTATCTTTAATATAAAGTATTAACTGAGTAATTCACAGGATAGTGACTGTACCACTTACTGTTTTTCATACTTTTTGTTAAAACCATTGGATTTTATTTGTTTTTTAGTGTCCCACAGATTCTTGCTCAGAGTGCAACTCAATAGGCTAATTGAGCCTAACTAATTTCACAGCTTCTTACGGTTCTGCTGTTACTGCCTGCTCATTTAACAGGTGTGCATGCTGCTGGCCAAGATGGTTCAAACAATTTTCTTTTGGCTACTGGCAAAACCTGTCAGAGATGCAGCTCAAGAATTGGAATATAAGGCAAACCTATGGTCTGAGCAGTGGGTTCTGCAGTAAATGGGGCAGATTTCCATTTTTACTACTTTGACATCAAGCATTGCCTAGGTGGAGTGCAGAGAAGAAAATTGGGTGGGGAAAATCACACATCTGTAACAGAGCATGCCTGATTTTCCTTTCATTTAAGTTAACAATAAAAATAAGCTGGGTTCCTGAACAGACATGTGATCCTCCCTGCCTGATTTTACTCTCTGTGCTCTGCCTGGGTAATGCTCAATTTTCAGGCAATAAGACAAAGGGATACCACCTTCATGGAAAAAAGTGTTTAGCAAACTTGTTTTACTTTGGGGACAGAGAAGCATTAGAAGCACTGTGTGTCATTTTTGACATCATGCATAAATATGCCTTATTTTTAAAAATGTGTTCTCGGGGAGTGTCAAGGCCATCATTTTTTGCCCATTCCTCGTTGCCATGAGAAAATGATGATGGGCCCACTCATTTAACTGCTGTAGTTCTTAAGGTGATGCTAGTCCCACAATGGTTTTAGGTAGGGAATTCCAGGATATTGACCCAGTAACAATGAAGGAACAACATTATATGTCAAAATCAGGATGGGGTGTGACTTGCAGGGGAACTTGGAAGTGTTCTTGTCCTTCTTGGTGATAGAGATTGCATGGGAGGGAGCTGCTGTTGAAGTAAGCTTGGTAACTTGCTGCAGTGCATCCTGTAGATTGTATATACTGCAGTCGCAGTGAGCCAGTTGTGGAAGGTGTGGATACTGAGTCTAATGGAATGGGTGCTGTTCCAGTGAACTGGTCTGGATGGTGTTGAGCTTTTTGAGTATTGTTGCAGCAGCATTCATCTAGACAATTTATGAGTATTTCATCACACTGGTGACTTGAGCCTTATAAATGATGGAGAAGCTTTGTGAAGGGGGTTAGATGGTAAGCCGTTAATTGTTGATTACTCAGCCGCTGTCCTGTTTGTAGCCAGAGTGCTGAATTGGCTGATCCAGTTAAACTTCTGATCGATGGTGGTGGTGAGGAATTGGTGTTGGTGGTGCCACTGAAGGTCAGGGGGAGATGGTTGGACTTTCTCTTCTTTGAGATGGTAATTACCTGGCACTTATGTGGTGTTACAGTTAGCTTGTCAGCTCAAGACTTAATGTTTTCCAGGTTTTACTGTAGGCTGGCCTGGGCTGTTTCCTCATCATAGGAGTTGCTAATCTTGATGTGATTTGAGTCACTGCATTGGCTGTTTTTAAAAGATGAAAGCTTTGTCAAATGCTTTTTCATGAAGTTAGTGATCCTTTAACCAGTACACTATGTAGTGAATCAATTTTAATGTATTTTTTTAATGGAAATTTATTCAATTCTTTGTGGTTGCCTGCCTTCATGCTTCTACAATTAGACTGAAAGGTTGATAGTGAATTGTGGACTCCTCCATGGAATAGCTGTGAGCAGATGTATTTGTTTTCTTTGGTTCCAATGGTGGAATATGCTAAACAGTGTGTTTCGTATAGCATATTAATACACCAGGAATTAACCTCTTAATTGCTACAATGTGCAACGGTGGTCTTAGCTATGAGAGTACTCAAGGCCGACAGAATGTTTCACAGAAATTTCTACTCAGTTGTAATATATATCTCCTGGCTGCTGTCTTACATTGTAATAAAATAACATCTTTTAAAGATTTTCTAATTTATAAATGTTTTCACTGCAATGATCATTATGCTTTTATACAACATGTTTAAAATTCTGAAATATTTTACTGCTATTTATTCATATATATTCTTTACTTTTTCAAAATTGTAATTAAAAAGACATATTTGAGAATGATTTAGAAACAACCAACTCCTTTTTTATCATCTGATTTATTAGCATAGTTATTTTGTTACTATTTTAGCAGTTTATGGTCTTATAACTTCACAGCAAAATATTTATTATTAAGTTTTTGAACACCGATTTTAAATTACTGTCTCAAATTTGTAAATATACTAGTTTGCTAGCCTGCAATAGCATTCTGCTTCATTTCTGCATGGTACGTATAGTACAAGGTTTAATTTCTATATTAGCATAAGTGACGTGAATAGCTACAATCTGCCTTTGATGCCATTATGTGATTAGTGACATTTTGTGTTGCCAGCAATTGACTTCAGTGTGGGCTTGGGTACTTGGAAAAAACATAATAGTCTTTGCCCAAGAAATGAGCTAACAAGTGTACAAATTGCAAAGTCTTAGAAAAAACAGTAGTAATCATATATTGGAACTGAGCCATGACCAAATTATTAGTGCAAGTTTGCAGTTGCCCTTTAGCAGTGGTAGGTATTGTTGCCAGGCAACAAAGGATGCCTTGCTCAAATTGGCAAGCCTCAAAAGACTATTGCTGCTGCTTTAGTCAGAATGCAAATGCTGGAATCTAATAAATCACTACGTGACTCACAACAAAGGTAATAATTGCCAGTCTAAATAGCCAGACTAATAAAAATGCAAATCTGCATAAACAGGAATTGGTTCCAGGGCTAAGTAATTGGTGGCTGACTTCACTATGGATTAAGTAACAGGGATGTTGATATTTTTAATAGTGCGCTTGTTGAATTCAATAAAAGTTACTTGCTATTATTTTATTGGCGTAGCTTTTCTAACAAATGAGGAGCTTTGTGGCTGTTGTAATCATTTTAACTGGGAATGCAGTTCGAGTAATTGATCATTTGCATAGGCCATGGAAACCTCTGGTATCTCATTAACATTCATAACATTGGCTCAGTAAATGGAATGCTTTGCCAGGATAAAAAATATGATTTTGAAAGAGCATTATAAGTAATCCTAATGAATTCTGAAGGTGAGTCTATCCTGCTATTGTCAGAGGATGAAGCAGCACTGGGGAGACCTAGGAACTGGTTGCCTTCCTACCTGTTTGTGCCATATGGGATCCAGAAAATAAGAAGGGAACATGATTTCAAATCCCAGCATTTTTTTTTTTTAAAACGCTTCTTTTCACTGATTTCACTGATTATACTGATTGTTGGCTATGGGTGGGAGGTGGGGGCGGCGGGGGGAGGTGGCGGTGGGGGGGGGAGGTGGCGGTGGAGGTCACTGCACAGCCAGTGTTGGAGCAGTGAATGACTGACCGCAACTTCAGGATTTCTGTATTTAGATACACATGCTCTACATCCTGAAGTTGCGGTCAGTTACAAAGGGGTATTAAGTGCGAATGTTGTTAGTACGCCGTTATTACTCACCGCAAAATCTGGTCATTATCATATTGCTGTTCATGGGAGCTTGCTGTGTACGAATTGGCTGCCGAACATCCTGCATTACAACAGTGACTACACTTCAAAAGTACTTCTTTGGCTGTAAAACAGTTTGGAATGTCCTGAGGTTGTGAAAGGTGCTTTATAAATGCAAGTCTTTCTTTTATGTTCACACTAAGGCCGTAATTTTGCCGGCACTCAGAGGGCGGGTTCGGAGGCGGGTCAGGGGTTAAATTCGAAATTATTGACGGCTAGTTGGGGACTCACAGTGAACCCACTTTCACACCAGTTTCCAAAGTGTTGGGTCTGTGCCTTCAGACACCAAGCAGCAGGAGAGACACTTAATTGTTAAATGTTATTTTGCCAGGTTTGTTCCATTTCCACACATTTTCAACGTGCTTCATGTCGTTCGGCAAACACGCTAGGTGAGTGTGTCGGGTCTTCCAATGAGCTGAATAGTTCACAGCTGCAAGTGCGGTAAAAACCTAACCTATCACATCAGTTCATTTTCAAGCGGCCGAAGTTGCTGAATTCATGATTTGGAGGGCACCTTTGAGCTGTATTGAGGTTGTCAGTGTGTGCTGTGAACTCTATATGCACTGTCACCTCCTCGGAATAAGCTCTCTCCCCATTGACTTACTCCTGATAACATCTCATCCTCAACTGCCAGATATAACAGCAGAATGGGAACCATTTATACTCTCTCATCCTGGTCCTCAGATTTGGAAGAGGATCATCTGCAGTAGCAGTAGAGCCAGGCACAGCAGCAGCATCAACAACAAAAGCGCCAACCTTCTCCTCAGCCGCCGGATGCTGCACAGCGCAGAGGCCATCAAGGCTTGGCTCGCCCGCGCCGCAGGAGATACCCCAACACAGGGTTTACAGGCAGAGGATGAGCTTCCTCAATCTGAGTGAGCAGCAGTGCCAAAGGAGACTGAGACTTTCGAGAGAGGTTGTCGCAGACATTTGCACAATACTGCACCAAGACTTGCATCCCAGAGGAGTGGGTGGACATGCCTTACCACTGCCCTCAACTTCTTTGCGTCAGGCTCCTTCCAGGGACCAATTTCCCTCCTTGTGTGTTGTTAGTTGTTGTCATGGCATAACATGGAGAGTGAGTGTGAGGGGTGCATAGTAAGATGGGGATGTGATTCTGTACATAGGGAGAGAGGGATGGGTGATGGTGCAAGGGATGTTGGGATGAGTTAGGATGTGCAGGAGTAGGGCTGGCAATGCAGAGTGATGGGGATGTGAAGACAGGCACAGCAGAATGAAGGTAAGTGTGCTTTTATACTCACTTTTGCTGAACGCAGGAGATCATTAAACCTCTTCCTACACCGGACCCAGGTGCATGTAAAGATAGACCTCGCACTCACCTCCTCAGCTATTTGCAGCCAGGCTGCCTTGGTGTGCTGAGGAGACTTCCTCCTTCCATCCCCAGGGAACAGAACCTCCTTGCGCCCTCTTACTCCCTCCACAAGAACATGGAGGGAGTCATCACCAAAGCGGGGAGCAGCCTTTGTTCTCAGTGCAGTCATCTTGGCAGCCACCAGCACTCAGGAGCATCAAAATGTAAATGAAAGCCAAAGGGGACATGGCCCCCTTAAATACAACTGCTTCAAATACATCATCACAGGCGATCAGCAGACCCGCACTCACTGATTGGGCCGGGTAATGACACAGCGGGCTTAATAAGCCCAAGCTACTCAAAATCATTAGCACAGAGCGGATGGAACGGCAGCAGGTCCAGAACCCGCCAAACACCTGACCCGACGTGAACTCGCCTCTGGCCGGAAAATCCAGCCCAAAGATCAAATGATGTGCAGTGTTTGCTTACTTCTTTAGTCTGGAAGAGAATCATAAGCTTATTCTTTTGGCTACACATCTGAAATTCAATCATGCCATGCCTATATTCTGGATGCTAACTGGCCTCCTAAGCCTCCAATGTGGCAGGCAGGAAGTGTGCAAGCATTTCCAGCCGCAAGTGCACCACCCGGCATATTGGATCGACCTTCTCCGTTGGTGTCAGGAGCCCACACCAGAACCCCTTTGTCTCATCGCTTGACTCCCCATGTGCTGAAGTTGCCAAGGAACCCATCGCAATAACTGTCAGGAAGACCCCTCACCAGCGCTATTTAAAAGGATCATGCAGTACTTACAGGTTAGTTGGTGGTTTGTCATTTCAGTCTGCTGGTTAACTTCTGGGTGCTTCTTAGTGTGTTTTAGCACTCTGGAAAGTTCAGTTTGTCTGCACAGAAAGAGATTTTTCTGATGTTGCACTGTTGTTGGCTGCCTCACAGTCATGGGGTGTCTGGTAGGGCTGCCTTCGGCGCTGGAGGCCGAGGGGGAGCAGCAAGGCAGATAGCAGGGAAGAAGAGCAGCTGCCACAAGAGCGAGCTGGAGGAGGGCATTGTGCAGGAGGCCATATCAACAGCGGATCTTCAGGGAGCACTTCTCCTACATTACAACAACAACTTGTATTTATATAGCGCCTTTAACAGAGTAAAACCTTCCAAGGCACTTCACAGGAGTGCTATCAAACAAAATTTGACACCGAGCCACATAAGGAGAAATTAGGGCAGATGACCAAAAGCTTGGTCAAAGAAGAAGGTTTTAAGGAGCGCCTTAAAGGAGGAAAGAGAGGTAGGGTAGGAATTCCAGAGCTTAGGGCCTTGGCAGCCGAATGTACGGCCACCAATGGCTGAGTGATTAAAATCAGGCTTGCTCAAGAGGCCAGAATTAGAGGAGCGCAGATATCTCCAGGGGTTGTGGGGCTGGAGGAGATTACAAAGGTAGGAAGGGGCGAGGCCATGGGGGTTTTTGAAAACAAGGATGAGAATTTTAAAATCAAGGCGTTACGTAACCGTGAGCCAATGTAGGTCAGCGAGCACAGGGGTGATGGGTGAACGGGACTTGGTGCGAGTTATGACACGGGCAGCAGAGTTTTGTTGGTCTCAAGTTTATGTAGGGTAGACTTCACTGAGGAACAATGTCTGAGGTGTCTTCGCTTCACAAAGGAGGCTGTCACTGAACTATGCCATCTGCTGCAGCCACAACCCATGCCTTGCACCAGGGCATGCACAGCACTGCCTGTGGCTATCAAACTTACCGTGGCCCTTTAATTTTATGTCACAGGCTCTTTTCAGGCTGCAGCAGGTGACATAAGCGATATATCTCAGTTCGCAGTCCATTGTATCATGGAGGTCACCAAAGATCTCTAGGCCAGGTGGAACACCGACATCTCGTTCCACATGGACAGAGTGATGCAGGATGAGAGAGCACTAGGCTTCACCCATATAGCAAGATTCCCCAGGGTCCAAGGTGCCATAGACTGCACACACATTGCCTTACATGCTCCCCATTACCAGCCTGGCATCTTTATCAAGTGAAAGGGATTCTATTTCCTTAATGTACAGGTGGTTTATGACCATGGCCAGCACATCATGCAGGTCTGTGCCCATTATCTTGGTAGCAGTCATGACTCTTTCATCCTATGCCAGTCCTCTGTGCTGCCTTTGTTCCAGTCAGGACCTCAAGTTACAGGCCGTCTATTGGGTGACAAGGGATATCCTTCTTCAACATGGCTCATGACTCCTGTCAGGAACCCAGGCACAGCTGCAGAGCAGGCCTACAATGAGAGCCATGTTGCCACAAACAACATAATTGAAAAACCATCAAGCAACGCTTCCGCTGACTGGACGTTTCGGAGAAGCTTTGCAGTATACTCCTGAGTGGGTATCCAGATTTGTGGTCAACTGCTGTATACTTCATAATCATGAGGGACCAGCCCTTACCACCACCTGGGCAGCTAAAAGTGCAGTGGGAGCAGGAGCAGGAGGAGGAGGTGGAAGAGCTTGAGCAGTGTCAATCACTAGTGCCCCTAGCTTCCAGTGCTCTGAGAGCAGCTCATCAAAAAGCATTTCACCTAAACCATCCATTTCAACCCAATACACCAACAGTCCCACAATCCTTATCACCACCATCTTTACTATCGGTATACTATTGCCTTCCTTCACTCTAGCCTTATGAACCTTGCCCTCACTTTACTACAAATATAAACAGCAACACCAAATCCAGAACAATAGCAAATAGTCAAATAACTCTATTCCATCTGTATTTAACATTTAACAGAAATAATTATGAATCACCCTTGTGCCAACCCTTAGTGCCTGACTTGTGTGCTTGTTTCCCTTTCCTAGTGCACCTACAAAGTGTTTCCCCAGTTGCTACAGCTTGAGAGGTGGAAGGATTCTGCGCTTCCATTGAGGACACTTCAGATGGCCATGGTGGGTGACCTCAAGCAGCTGTGGGCCTTGAGGGCCTGGCTGCAGATTGCAGCATTTTTGTGTTGGCCATGACAGTCTGGCCCAGCTGGCTGTGTGGTAATAACAAGGGCACTGGTGGGGAAGGTGGTGGGGAGGGTGGTTGGGGAGAAGCCGTGCTGTCTTTCTGAGAGAGGACAGGTACCTCTTACATGGACCCAAGTTCACTCTCCTGGGACTGCGCCTCTGAACTCCTACTGCTCTATGCCAGAATAGAGTGCAGAAGTAATGTGATGCTCTGGAAGCGTCTGTCAACAGTGGCCCCCAAAGCCAGGATGGTGGTCATCTGAGCTTCCATGGTGGTGTTATGAGCTGCCATGGAAGCTGTCAGAACCATCAGCAGAGGCTCTATCATGGTGAACGCCACTGTTGGGTTTGTGGATCTGACCATTTGATCCACGTTGAGCACAATGGTCTCTATGCTCTGTGCAATGCAAAGTTGGAGCTGGATTCCTCCATGTTCTGCAATATTGTGTGCAAGCTTGCTGGCAGGCTGCCTTGCATTTCCTGGTATATGCCCATCAGCCTTCTTCGGTAGGCTGGGCCCTCGAAGTTAGCATCTGAGTCCTCTGCAACAGAGCAAGTATAAGATCTTGCCCTCAGGCAATCTGGCAGCTGTGGCATCCTATCCCCCTGCCCTAGCTCCTGCGCATTTGTGGTTCACAAATCACTATGTGAAGACCCCTCCTCTAGCCTAGTGCCAGTATATGAGCTGACGCTTGTGAGGGTGACATTGAGTAGCACTGCATCTTCAGGAAGGCTGGCCTCTTCCTCCACTGGCAGAGGGGTATCTACATTTTCAGCACCTGAAATGACATGGTTAGATTTTAGTGGAATGAATTGTAAAATTGGGCGGCCGATCAAAACCCATCAGTTTCCCACTGGGTGGGTTAGGTTAAAATGATCCCTTCTATATCAAAACAGTAAATTAAGAGCTATCCAAAATATAGCAACGAGGCAATCTTAACTTCAGAGCTTCTCCCTTTAAGAAGCCAAATCAGTTTTGATCAGCTGGTCCTGGCCAGCTCATCTACTTCATACAGAGAGAATTTGTGAGGGTGTTTGGGAAGGCGGAAATGGCAGAATTTTTAATGGGTGACAACATCGGGTCATTATTCCATCATTTACGTATGTGGAAGTTCTGGCATGGTTAAAACCTGGCAGATTGCTTCTGTGCCTTGAATTCTGTCCGCCAATGTTCCCTCTAAGCTGCGTGCTGGCGCGGGAGGCGCAGCAATCTTGAAGGTACCGCGCAGGCCGCTCACAAGCTCGCAAATGCAAAAAGTTTAATGGTACCACGCATTGATAAAAACTGGCTGCACACAACAACTAAATTTTCGTTGCAGTCCACCCCATTCTCATTATGTTCGGGGGCCATAGAATTTTCTATCTCTAATCAATCCCCATTTTGAATGGAGTTCAGGTCTCATTTTTTGTTTATTTTCCCCGCTTGTGCAAATCTGCAGTATTTTGTCAGGATAGCTCTTTGACAAACTCTTCATGCTGTTAACCAACCATTTTTTTTCGATAACCCATTTCAGATTATGCATCAAGACTCCAAAATTGTGGAAACAACAGTTGAAAATTTCACTTTCTATCTGCTAACTGACACCTACCTTTTCATTCAAATTAATACCTGGAGGAAAATACACCCTGAAATAATCATTCATTTCCAGTTGATTAATAATATCTGATATCCTATAATTTACTCAGGTCTAATATTTTTCAGGATTACTCAACATGTCAGATTGTTAATTTCATTTGGCAAATTTATGACAGATTTGTACAATACAACAAATGAGATTTTTAATGAGATTAATTGAGCAAAAGATCCATTTGACACGGAACAATCAATTAATCAATTTTGCCACACTCATGAAACATTCTCTAAAGAAGATTGCTTCTTTCAAAAATATCTAGTTGTTTCTATTTATACCTACACTAGCTGAAGTGCCCGGCGGTGCCGAGGGTTTTTTGAGGGCATGTTGTTGTTGGAAGAGAGAGAGAGAGCGACTGGGGGGAAGAGAGAGCGACTGGGGGGAAGAGAGAGAGCGAGACTGGGGGGAAGAGAGAGAGAGAGACTGGGGGAAAGAGAGAGAGAGACTGGGGGAAAGAGAGAGAGAGACTGGGGGAAAGAGAGAGAGAGACTGGGGGAAAGAGAGAGAGAGACTGGGGGCAAGAGAGAGAGACTGGGGGAAAGAGAGAGAGAGACTGGGGGAGAGAGAGAGAGAGAGAGAGACTGGGGGAGAGAGAGAGAGACTGGGGGAAAGAGAGAGAGAGACTGGGGGAAAGAGAGAGACAGACTGGGGAGAGAGAGAGAGAGAGAGACTGGGGGGAGAGAGAGAGAGAGACTGGGGGAGAGAGAGTGACTGGGGGAGAGAGAGAGAGACTGGGGGAGAGAGAGCGAAACTGGGGGGGAGAGAGAGAGAGAGACTGGGGGAGAGAGAGCGAAACTGGGGGAGAGAGAGAGAGACTGGGGGAGAGAGAGAGAGACTGGGGGGGGGAGAGAGAGAGAGACCTGGGAGAGAGAGAGACGGGGGAGAGAGAGAGAGAGAGAGAGAGAGACAGGGGGAGAGAGAGAGAGAGAGAGACAGGGGGAGAGAGAGAGAGACAGGGGGAGAGAGAGAGCTTTGGCAATATGGTTCTCTGTAAACTTTCATGCCAATAAAGCATTTGAACTGAACTGAACTGAACTGAATGGGGGGAGAGAGAGAGAGACTTGGGGGGGGGGGGAGAGAGAGAGAGAGACTGGGGAGAGAGAGAGGGAGACTGGGAGAGAGAGAGAGACTGGGGGAGAGAGAGACGGGGGAGAGAGAGAGAGAGAGAGAGAGAGAGAGAGAGACAGGGGGAGAGAGAGAGAGAGAGAGTGGGGGAGAGAGAGAGAGAGAGTGGGGGGAGAGAGAGAGAGAGTGGGGGAGAGAGAGAGAGAGTGGGGGAGAGAGAGGGAGACTGGGGGAGAGAGGGAGACTGGGGGAGAGAGGGAGGCTGGGGGAGAGAGAGAGGCTGGGGGAGAGAGAGAGAGAGACTGGGGGAGAGAGAGAGAGACTGGGGGAGAGAGAGGGAGACGGGGAGAGAGAGAGGCTGGGGGAGAGAGAGAGAGACGGGGGGGGAGAGAGAGAGAGAGACAGGGGGGGAGAGAGAGAGAGAAAGAGAGACGGGGAGAGAGAGAGAGAATGGGGGAGAGAGAGAGAGTGGGGGAGAGAGAGAGAGACTGGGGAGAGAGAGAGGGAGACTGGGAGAGAGAGAGACTGGGGGAGAGAGAGACGGGGGAGAGAGAGAGAGAGAGAGAGAGAGAGAGACAGGGGGAGAGAGAGAGAGAGAGAGACAGGGGGAGAGAGAGAGAGAGAGTGGGGGAGAGAGAGAGAGAGTGGGGGAGAGAGAGGGAGACTGGGGGAGAGAGGGAGGCTGGGGGAGAGAGAGAGAGACAGGGGGAGAGAGAGAGACGGGGGGAGAGAGAGAGAAAGAGAGACGGGGGGAGAGAGAGAGAAAGAGAGACAGGGGGAGAGAGAAACTGGGGGAGAGAGAGAGAGACTGGGGAGAGAGAGAGAGACTGGGGAGAGAGAGTGGGGGAGAGAGAGAGAGACCGGGGGGGGGAGAGAGAGAGAGAAGAGAGACGGGGGGGGAGAGACTGGGGGAGAGAGAGAGAGACTGGGGAGAGAGAGAGAGAGACGGGGGGAGAGAGAGAGAAAGAGAGACAGGGGGAGAGAGAGACTGTGGGGAGAGAGAGAGAGAGTGGGGAGAGAGAGAGAGAGAGTGGGGGAGAGAGAGAGAGTGGGGGAGAGAGAGAGAGTGGGGGAGAGAGAGAGAGTGGGGGAGAGAGAGAGAGTGGGGGAGAGAGAGACTGGGGGAGAGAGAGAGAGAGACTGGGGGAGAGAGAGAGACTGGGGGAGAGAGAGAGACTGGGGGAGAGAGAGAGACTGGGGGAGAGAGAGAGAGAGACAGGGGAAGAGAGAGAGAGAGAGACAGGGGAAGAGAGAGAGAGAGAGACAGGGGAAGAGAGAGAGAGAGAGACAGGGGAAGAGAGAGAGAGAGAGAGAGACAGGGGAGAGAGAGATTGGGGGAGAGAGAGAGAGACTGGGGAGAGAGAGAGACTGGGGAGAGAGAGAGAGTGGGAGAGAGAGAGAGTTTACTCTCAGTGATACCATCATAGGACACACTATGAGCTACACTTACCTTGGTCTAACCATTACAGCATCAGGGAGCTTCAGCATAGCAGTGAATGCACTAAAAGAAAAAGCCCGAAGAGCCCTATATGCAATAAAAAGAAAATTCTACAACATCCAAATTCCAATCGAAATCTGGCTCAAAATATTTGATAGTATAATCCTGCCCATTGCGCTGTATGGTAGTGAAGTATGGGGCCCGCTCAATCACCATAGCTACACTAAATGGGAAAAACACACAATAGAAGCCCTACATGCAGAATTTTGCCGAAGCATTCTTCGCACCCAAAGGAAAACACCAACAAATGCATGTAGAGCCGAACTAGGCAGATACCCACTGATAATAAACATCCAAAAACGAGCACTAAACTTTCTAAATCACCTCAAATCTAGTTCACCAGACACCCTTCATTTTAAAGCCCTCCAGACCCAAGAGCTGAACCCTGAGTCCCCTGAGTCAGTTGTTACTGAAACTAAGTACTCCTACCCAGCTGGACCCTGACCAGTCCCAGACCAACACTGCTCCCCAAACACCAATCCGAGTGAACCAAATCATTAAACAATGCAAAGAAACCTACCTGGAACATTGGAACAAAATAACCAAAAGCCAAAGCAGATTAGAATGCTACCGGGCCTTAAAAAGAGAATATAAACTGGCAGACTATCTCTCGACCATCAGAGACACAAAACAGAGACAGACCCTCACCAGATACAGACTAAGCGACCACCAACTGGCAATTGAAAAAGGAAGATACAAGAAATCCTGGCAACCTAAAGAAAATAGAATATGTGATCACTGTCTGGCCGGCGAGGTTGAGACAGAGGTGCAATTCCTCCTAAAATGCGAAAAATTCAACAAAACAAGAAACATATATTTTGACAAGCTCAGCCTTACAACCCCAGATTTCAAAGAATTGGATGACCTGTCAAAATTAAGAATAGTCCTGGGGGAAGGAGACAGACCATATCTTGGTGCCCAATATGTAACAACATGTCACAACCTGAGGAACAGTGAGTGACTAACGAGCACACCCATAGCATATATACTCTAAAAATGTTTAAACCAATACCGAATGTACCCAACGACTGTTTAAATTAATACTGAATGCACCCAACGAGGGTCAACGACTGTTTAAATTAATACTGTCTGTACCCAACGAGGGTCAAAGTTGTTTGACACCTACAGAATGTTGGAAACCTATACTTTTTGTTATGTAAGCTTTGGCAATATGGTTCCCTGTAAACTTTCATGCCAATAAAGCATTTGAATTGGGGGAGAGAGAGAGTGTGGGGGAGAGAGAGAGAGAGAGTGTGGGGGAGAGAGAGAGAGAGAGTGGGGGAGAGAGAGAGTCTAACTATTACAGCATCAGGGAGCTTCAGCATAGCAGTGAATGCACTAAAAGAAAAAGCCCGAAGAGCCCTATATGCAATAAAAAGAAAATTCTACAACATCCAAATCCCAATCAAATCTGGCTCAAAATATTTGACAGCATAATCCTGCCCATTGCACTGTACGGTAGTGAAGTATGGGGCCCGCTAAATCACCAAAGCTACACTAAATGGGAAAAACATACAATAGAAGCCCTACATGCAGAATTCTGCCGAAGCATCCTTCGCACCCAAAGGAAAACGCCACAAATGCATGCAGAGCCGAACTAGGCAGATACCCACTGATAATAAACATCCAAAAACGAGCACTAAACTTCCTAAATCACCTCAAATCTAGCTCCCAGACACCCTTCATTTCAAAGCCTTTCAGACCCAAGAGCTAAACCCAGAAAGAGTCCCCTGAGTCAGCTGCTACGGAAACTAAGTAACTCAGCCGGACCCTGACCAGCCCCCAGACCAACACAGCTCGCCCAAACACCAATCCGAGTGAACCAAATCATTAAAAAATGCAAAGAAACCTACCTGGAACATTGGAACAAAATAACCGAAAGCCAAAGCAGATTAGAATGTTACCGGGCCCTAAAAAGAGAATATAAACTGGCAGACTACCTCACGACCATCAGAGACACAAAACAGAGACAGACCCTCACCAGGTACAGACTAAGCGACCACCAACTGGAAATTGAAAAAGGCAGATACAAGAAATCCTGGCAGCCTAGAGAGAATAGAATATGCGATCAATGTCTGGCTGGCGAGGTTGAAACAGAAATGCATTTCCTCCTAAAATGCGAAAAATTCAACACATCAAGAAACATATTATTCAACAAGCTAAGCCAAACAACCCCAGATTTCAAGGAATTGGATGATCTGTCAAAATTGAGATTAGTCCTAGGAGAAGGAGACAGACCATACCTTGGGGCCAAATATGTAACAACATGTCACAACCTGAGGACTGTTTAAAATTAAGACTGTTTAAAATTAATATTGAACGTACCAAATGAAGTACAAAGACTGTTTAAAATTAATATTGTTTAAAAGTAATATTGTATGTACCCAACAAATGTCAAATCGATTGACACCTACAGAATGTTGGAAAACTGTACCTTTTTGCTATGTAAGCTTTGGCAATATGGTTCTCTGTAAACTTTCATGCCAATAAAGCATTTTAATTGGAATTGGAATTGGAGAGAGAGTGGGGGAGAGAGAGAGAGTGGGGGAGAGAGAGAGAGAGAGAGTGGGGGAGAGAGAGAGAGAGAGAGTGGGGGGAGAGAGAGAGAGAGAGTGGGGGAGAGAGAGAGAGAGAGTGGGGGAGAGAGAGAGAGAGTGGGGGAGAGAGAGAGAGAGTGGGGGAGAGAGAGAGAGAGTGGGGGGGAGAGAGAGCGTGGGAGTGTGAGAGAGAGAGTGGGAGTGTGAGAGAGAGAGAGTGGGATGTGAGAGAAGAGTGGGAGTGAGAGAGTGGAGTGTGAGAGAGAGAGAGAGAGAGAGAGTGGAGTGTGTGAGAGAGAAGAAGTGGAGTGAGAGAGAGAGAGAGTGGGAGTGTGAGAGAGAGAGAGAGTGGGAGTGTGAGAGAGAGAGAGTGGGAGTGTGAGAGAGAGAGAGTGGGAGTGTGAGAGAGAGAGAGAGTGGGAGTGTTGAGAGAGAGAGAGAGTGGGAGTGTGAGAGAGAGAGTGGGAGTGCTGAGAGAGAGAGAGAGTGGGAGTGTGAGAGAGAGAGAGAGTGGGAGTGTGAGAGAGAGAGAGTGGGATGTGTGAGAGAGAGAGAGAGTGGGGAGTGTGAGAGAGAGAGAGAGTGGGAGTGTGAGAGAGAGAGAGAGTGGGAGTGTGAGAGAGAGAGAGTGGGAGTGTGAGAGGAGAGAGAGTGGGAGTGTGAGAGAGAGAGAGTGGGGGGAATAAGGGAGAATTTCTACCCAAAATTCACAAAAATATGCCCGGGAATTCAGAAATTTGAATGACGACCAAAAACTCCCATACCTACTAGGGGAAGAGAGCAATTGTGTAACCTTAGCGGCACACTATGTTACAGCTTGCCATAAACAGAGGGACAACCACGAAATATAAGAAAAGAGTATATACAAACTATATGAATGTATATTTATACACTCGGGGATATATCTGGGCAGCACGTGGCATAGTGCTTAGCACTGTTGCCTCACAGCGCCAGGGACCCGGGTTCGAATCCGGCCTCGGGTGACTGTCTGTGTGGAGTTTGCACATTCTCCCCGTGTTTGCGTGGGTTTCCTCCGGGGTGCTCCGGTTTCCTCCCACAGTCCAAAGATGTGCGGGTTAGGTTGATTGGCTATGATAAATTGACCCTTAGTGTTAGGGGGATTAAATACGTGGGGTTACGGGGATAGGGTGGGATATGTGTTGGTGTAGGGGTTACGGGATCGGGTGGGATATTGTGTCGGTGCAGGCTCGATGGGCCGAAATGGCCTCTGTCTGCACTGTGGGGTTTCTGTGATTTCTGTGATATCTGTTTATACACTGTATGGATAGATCTATATTTATGTGTTCAACCATGAATGTTTTTTGATGCTTTGGCAACATAAGATGCACCTTGTCATGCCAATAAAGCGATTTGAATTGAATTGAATTGAAATTGAGTGGGAGTGTGAGAGAGAGAGAGAGAGAGACTGGGGCTGAGAGAGAGAGAGAGACTGGGGGGGAGAGAGGAGAGGGAGACTGGGGGAGAGAGAGAGGGAGACTGGGGGAGAGAGAGAGAGACAGGGGGAGAGAGAGAGAGAGAGAGAGAGAGAGAGACAGGGGGAGAGAGAGAGAGAGAGACAGGGGAGAGAGAGTGGGGGAAAGAGAGAGGAGAGTGGAGTAGGTGTGAGAGAGAGAGTGGGAGTGTGAGAGAGAGAGTGGGAGTGGGAGAGAGAGAGTGGGGCATAAGGGAGAATTTCTACCCAAAATTCACAAAAATATGCCCGGAATTCAGAAATTTGAATGACGACCAAAAACTCCATACTACTAGGGGAAGAGAGCAATTGTGTAACCTTAGCGGCACACTATGTTACAGCTTGCCATAAACTGAGGGACAACCACAAAATATAAGAAAAGAGTATATACAAATTATATGAATGTATATTTATACACTCAGGGATATATCTGTTTATACACTGTATGGATAGATCTATATTAATGTGTTCAACCATGAATGTTTTTTAAATGCTTTGGCAACATAAGATGTACCTTGTCATGCCAATAAAGCGATTTGAATTGAATTGAATTGAAATTGAGTGGGAGTGTGGGAGAGAGAGAGAGAGAGACTGGGGGGGAGAGAGAGAGAGAGACTGGGGGGAGAGAGAGAGGGGAGAGAGAGACGGGGGAGAGAGAGAGAGAGCGAGACAGGGAGAGAGAGAGACTGGGGGGGGAGAGAGAGAGAGAGACTGGGGAGAGAGAGAGAGAGACTGGGGGGGGAGAGAGAGAGTGGGAGAGAGAGAGAGTGTGGGGGAGAGGGGGAGAGAGAGAGAGTGGGGGAGAGAGAGAGAGAGAGTGGGGGAGAGAGAGAGAGAGATGTGGGGGAGGAGAGAGGGAGAGAGTGGGGGGGAGAGAGAGAGTGGGGGAGAGAGACAGTGGGGGAGAGAGAGAAAGAGTGGGGTAGAGAGAGAGAGAGAGAGTGGGGGGGAGAGAGAGAGTGGGGGAGAGAGAGAGAGACAGTGGGGGAGAGAGAGAAAGAGTGGGTAGAGAAGAGAGAGAGTGGGAGAGAGAGACAGACAGAGACAATCCATTAAGAGACAATAAGCAGACGTGCAGCAGCATCTACTTCCGCCTTATGGATCAGAAAATGAAAAAATCAAGGACTAATTAATAGAAAGAACTGTAACCAAATAGTATTAACATTATAGACAACTGAGATGATCTTTTTTTTTCCCACATTTAGATACGACAAACACATATCATTCTTTAACATATCATAGTAAAAGATCAAACTTAACATGAAATCCTTATATATTTCGACCTGGAATATCCAAGGTCTACGCTCTTCGGTGCTCGACGTGAAGAGTAGGACCCCAGAGTTCATAGATGAAACTAAAGATATAGATATTATTATTTTACAGGAAACTTGGTATAAAGGAAAAGGACACACTGGCCGTCCCCAAGGGTACACAGAGCTGGTGGTCCCCTCCAATAAATTACCAGGAGTAACCCAAGGCAGAGACTCCGGAGGCATACTGATTTGGTTTAAAACAGAGCTTAAGAATTACATCAAATTTATAAAAAAGGGCGAAAACCACATGTGGCTCAAAATTGAGAGGGAGATTATCTCTAACACCCAAGATGTTTCATTTGCGCACTCTATATCCCCCCAATGGAATCCCCGTACTTTAAGGAGGACACCCTTCTCAACATTGAGGGGGAAGTTATCCAATACCAGGCCCTGGGAAACGTGTTGATCTGTGGTGACCTCAATTCAAGAACTGGAGAAGAACCAGACTTCACCAATAATCAGGGAAACAATTACATATTCGGGAATAACCACTTCGATATCCCTTCCCTTCCATACAGGCATAACTGCGACAAGCAGACAAATACCAACGGAAAACATCTCCTGCAGCTCTGTCGAAGCCTGGGTCTGTACATTGTCAATGGTAGATTCATAGGAGACCTCCTAGGAAGATCGACCTACTGCTCACCTCTTGGCTGCAAGCACCGTAGACTATATGATTACGGACTTGGACCCATCCTCTTTCAGAGCATTCACAGTCAAACCACAAACAACACTGTCAGATCACAGTCAAATTACTATGGCCTAGAAATTCATTGACGCCACTTTTGGGGCGCTAAAGTGGGGGCGTCCGCTAAAGTTTGCGGCCGCCGCCAAATCTAGGCCACTTCTCCGATATTCATTAGCTTCGCCCTACTAGTTCGGGAGCGAGAGCGCTAAAACTGCTGCTGGACGCCTCTCTTTGGGCGCTAAGCCAGAGGTGGTGATCGATAGCGCCGAGGCCTGGGCGCAGCGCAGGTGCGGCCATCTCGTGATTGACAGCAGACACCCTGGCGCCGGCCAGCTCTTAAGGGGGGAAGGGTCGACTGTGTCTGCTGCCACGCCCTGGATAGTGGAGCCCTCCAGCTAGGCTCTGAAACACTGCTGCTGGACCCAAATAGCGCCTGAAGACATGGAGAAGGCCCGTGAACGTGCGCAGCGCTTCTCAGAGCGTGATCTGAGTGTCCTGCTTGCTGCTGTGGAGAAGAGGCGCCATGTTTTGTACCCCGGACAATGGCAAGAAGGCGACGGTCCGCGTCTACAGGAGAGCCTGGAGGCATGTCGCCAGCAAGCTGTCAGCCAACAGCGACGTCCCCAGGACCGGTGCCCAATGCCGCAAAAAAGTTAAATGACCTCACACGCATTGCCAGGGTGAGTACCCTTTCCAATGATCTCCTCATCCTTGCATGTGCACCTCACATTATGGGCAAAGGGACCTGAAAGCTCTAATGGCCAGCCTTCATCCAGCAGCTATGGCACAGGCATGAGCATCAATTGCACATTCTGCACTTAACACACTGGCCAAGCTATTCCACCATGGGAGGCATTGCACACCAGATCATGGCGACACACTGGCCAGGCTATTCCACCATGGGAGGCAGTGCACACCAGATCATGGCGACACACTGGCCAGGCTATTCTACCATGGGAGGCAGTGCACACCAGATCATGGCGACACACTGGCCAGGCTATTCCACCATGGGAGGCAGTGCACACAAGATCACGGCGACACACTGTACTTAGAGGCCGTCCTTTCTCTTGCAGGCCAAGCTGGCGAATAATCGCAAGAGCCGGACTGCGACCGGGGGAGGATGACCCCATATCCAGCCACTCACCGACCTGCAACATCGCGTGGAGCACCTCATGGGTGGCTGGGTGATTGGGCCCGTTGCATGTGGAGATGCCGACCCTGTACTGGGCAGCAATGGTAAGGACATCACCTTTTGCACCTCTCTCGTCCCACTTGCGCATCAGATCTACATCCTTTGCCACTGTCCGACCAATGCGCTGAATGCCACCACTCATGCATCCCGCACTGACGCCCTCTCCTCACTCTAAAGCTACTCTTGTGCCTTCCTGCTTTCAGATGGTCAAGAGGAGGTCCCTCAACTTGCCAGTGACAGACCCTCCGAGGAGGAGCAGGAGGAGGAGCAAGAGGAAGGCGGCCCATCAGGGGAACCCTCAGCCGCGGCCACCCAGGCCAATGTAGGGGACACGTCTTCCCTGGAGGGCAGCATGGCGGAAGTGTCGAAGGGGAGGGGAGCTCCTGGGACCTGCGTGCTGCAGAAAGGCGGGAGGGGGGTGGAAGCTCGGCGGCCTTCTCCCCAGAGGGGGGATGCGTCGGAGGGGAGTCCAATTGCTGGGCCCAGCGGCCTCCAGCAACGCAGGAAGGGTCGGCCAGCTCAGCGGCCTTCTCCCCAGAGGGAGAGTCCGGCCTCCAGTCAGGAGATGCTCTTTGCCGAGGAGATGGAACGCCTCGAAGACTTGTCCGTGGACTCGGAGCGCCGGCACACGGAGCTCATGGCGGCAGTGGCACGGTTGCCTGAGTCCATCGATTCCCTCTCTCGGAGTGTGGCCGAGTTCGGGCCCTCAGAGGCCACCAGTCGGGCGGAATACCGGGCAGATCTGTCAGCGACTGGCCAGGTGATTAGTAGTGCCGTCCAGTCACTGGCTGCTCTGCTGCGGTCAGTGAACAGGTCAACACGGGCACTCACTGCTGCCACACTCGCTGTGTCAGCCAGGCATCGCCAGGGCACCCGGCGCGCTGCAGCAGCACAGCGGTCTGTCCCTCGGCAGATTGGTGCGCATGCTGCAGTGCTGGCCCGGGCGAGTGCCAGTGTCTCAGGCGACCAGTGAGCGCCTGCCATCCGCCAGCTTGCCGCCATTCCACCAGCCGCCACTGCCACTCCCCCAGTGGAGCTGCCAGGAGCTGCTGCAGCGACTGATGCTGGCCAGCCACAGCTGCAGCAATCAACAACCGGCCGCTCGACGGCCAGACCTCGACTAGGCCGACCCCCAAGGGCATCTGCCGTCACGACATGTGCCCCTCAGGAGCCTGCCCCCAGCCTTGCAGCAGACAATGGCCTTACTTTGAGGCGGAGCAGCAGGGCGGGCGGGGGCCACCCAAAGATGGCCAAGGCATCGCCCTAGCGGGCCAAATAGTCGAATGAGTGGCCATTTGTGTTTGTTTCTTGAGGCCGAGAATTGGATGTTTGTTTTTTGAAGGCCGATGATGTGAGGTTTGTTTTTGACGAAGGCCGAGAATGACGGCCATTTTAGTTGCCCTATTTTGTTAATCCTCTCCAGGTTGTGGGAGCGAGTAATGTGTTTGAGTGTTTTTTGGGGGTTTCCTCTGTTTTTGGTTTTCATGTGGGAAGGGCCCAGAGTTTGTACATTAAAGCATTTTATTTATTCACATTGTCCATGTTTGATCTTTGAAGTGTTTGTTGCCTTAACCAGCTGAGGGCTTGCGGAGCGGCTGCAATCATGTTCTATCAGTGGCACAAGCCATTCCCTGACAGGGGGCCTAGAAGTGACGTTCAATAAGCCGCCGACGGGCGGCCCTTGGACCTTGTGCGTCCCTCCTGGGCTGGTACTCCTCGTCCTCGTCGCCCTCATGCTCCTCCTGCTCCTCCTCGTGAGGTGGTGGTCCAACGTGAGGTGGCAGTGCCTGAGCCCTGCGGATAGCCAGGTTGTGCAGCATGCAGCAAACGACGACGAATTGGGAGACTCGATCCTGCGAATACTGGAGGGCTCCCCCGGAGTGATCGAGACAGCGGAACCGTTGCTTGAGCACGCCGATTGTTTGTTCTATGAGGTTCCTCGTCGCTTGATGGCTCTCGTTGTATGCCTCTTCAGCAGGGGTCGTGGGCGCGCGGAGCGGGGTCATGAGCCAGGTACACAAAGGATAGCCTTTGTCCCCGATAAGCCATCCTCTTGGGGGAGGCTGTGCCTGGAACATGTCAGCCACAGTTGTCTGTCGCAGGATAAAGGCATCGTGGCTGCTGCCTGGAAAGCGGGCATTGACAGCTAGGATGCGCTGCCTGTGGTCACACACCAGCTGTACATTGAGGGAATGGTAGCCCTTCCGGTTGCGGTACTCCTCGGCATGCTCAAGAGGTGCCCGCAAAGTCACATGCGTGCAGTCAATGGCGCCCTGCACCTTGGGGAAGCCCGCTATTCTTGCAAACCCCACTGCACGCTGCTGCTGCTTGTCCAGGGTCATGGGGAAGGAGATGAATTGATGTCTCCTTCTGAAAAGGGCTTCGGTCACCTGGCGGATGCAGCAATGCACGGTGAACTGGGAGATGTTAGCGATGTCCCCAGTAGCGGATTGGAAGGAGCCGGAGGCATAGAAGTTGAGAGCCACCGTCACCTTCACTGCCACCAACAGAGATGTCCTGCGCATCAGCTGTGGCTGCAGATCTCTCTGAAGCAGCCGGCAGATGTCTGCAACCACCTCCCTTCGGAATCGCAGCCTCCTAACACACATCGCGGCAGACATGGTCAGATAGGAGGTCTGCTGGCGGTATACCCTGCGTGGGTAAGGCCTCAGTTGGCGACACCTGTTGCCCCCTCTGCGTCTAGCCAGGGCTGCCACTCTCTCACGGCATCTGTAAGCCCTTCTGGCATAAGGCTGAAATTCTGCGTTGCCACCCAATGCAGCCCCCATTATATGCTGGCAAACACTGAGCTCTGAATGAAGGCAAAGATAATTGGTAAGCTCTGGCCTGAGCCAAAAATACCTGTCCAAGTGTTGGTCCAAACCAGTAAACTCTCCTCCTTGGTCTCTGTCCAAAAAACCGTTGCTCAAGAGTGAATGCTGCAAAATGGCTGGCCTTTATACTGCTGGGTAAGTGCCCTTTAATTAGCGCTCCCCGCGGCCCGGCTGGCCTGTGTACCGTTCCACTTCACAGTCGCTCGGGCCGCCCGGCGCACAATGGGCCGGCGCGAGTGAAGTTCCGGTTTGGGGCGCACAAAGGGCGTTGCACTATTAAATGACGTCATGATCTGCGCGCGCAGCAGGGCGCGCGCTAAGACTTTGCGCCGGCGCTAAATGTGTCCTGAAGTTGGGGAGAGGCGCAGATCGCGCTGCGCCCGGGCGATAAGCGCCTAGCGCTCGAGATCATCTCCTCCTACGGCGCTAACGGCTGGCGCGCCCAACTGAATTTCTAGGCCTATGTATCTTAAAAAGACAGAAACAAACAACACAGAAACACAACCTTGTAAACTGTACAACACCAAAAAATCGTACAGATGGGCCAAAAACTACACGGAAAAATACCAGAAAGCAATTAGCAATGAATCAACTCAAGCTCTCTTGGACACCTTTCTGGACAACATATACACTCACAATAAAGAAGGCGTAAACCGGGCAGTGAATAACCTAAACAATATTTTTGATAATTTGGCAACAAGGTCAAACTTGAAAGCTCGCAAGAGCAAACCCAAAACAAAAAACTATGAAAAATGGTTTGACCCAGATTGCCATAACATGAGGAAAAAACTTAGAAAAATATCAAACCAAAAACACAGACATCCAGAAAACGAGGAATTACGCCTTACTTATTGTCAGACACTAACACAATACAGAAACACACTCAGAACCAAAAAAGAGCATTATATTAAGAATACACTCAGCTCCATTGAGGAATCCATTGATTCCAATTGTTTCTGGGACAACTGGAAAACATTACACAAAAAACAACACGACGAATTGGCCATTCAAAATGGAGATGCATGGGAAAACCACTTTGAAAAATTATACCAGAAAAACACACTAAGGCCAGAGCAACACCAAATATGCAAAAAACTGGAAAAGCTAGAAATGGCCATAAAAGATAACCAAAACCCGCTAGACCCCATAATAACAGAAAAAGAACTTTTTGAAAAACTCAAGGACCTGCGACCAGGAAAAGCTTGCGGGGCAGACGGCATACTAAGCGAGATGATTAAACACACAGACGATAAAATGAAACTGGCTATCCTAAAACTCTTCAACTTGGTTCGGAGTGTCGGTTACTTCCCTGATATCTGGAACAAAGGACTCATAACGCCCATATACAAAAGTGGGGACAAAATCGACCCAAATAACTATCGAGGCATCTGTGTAAACAGTAACCTGGGGAAGGTATTCTGTAGCATCATTAAACAAAAGACTTATAAACTTCCTTGAGGAGCACAATGTCTTGAGTAAAAGCCAAATTGGATTCCTGCCAAACTATAGAACATCAGATCATATCTTTACCCTACAGACCCTAATTGACAAACACGTTCATCAAAACAAAAGCAAAATCTACGCATGCTTTATAGATTTCCAGAAGGCTTTCAACTCCATCTGGCATGACGGTTTATTCCTGAAACTTATCGAAAGCGGGGTAGGGGGAAAAACATATGATGTAACTAAATCAATGTATACAAACAACAAATGTGCAGTTAAAATTGGAGACAAACAAACAAAATACTTCCCACAGGGGCGGGGGGTGATGCAGGGCTCGCCAATCTCACCGACACTCTTTAATATTTACATAAATGAATTGGCAAAACTACTTGAACAATCTACAGCACCCGGCCTCACCCTATATGAATCCAAGGTTAAATTCCTCCTCTATGCAGACGACCTGGTTCTGCTGTCACCAACTAAGGAGGGTCTACAGCAGAACCTGGATCTGCTGGAGTCATACTGCCAGACTTGGGCCATGACAATAAATCCCCAAAAAACCAAAGTCCTTGTGTTCCAGCAAAGATCCAGACATCAGGGACCCAAAATAAATTTCACACTAGGAACAACCAAAATTGAACAAACCACTAACTATACATAGTTGGGCTTAAAAATCAGTTCTACGGGAAATTTCAAACTGGCTGTGAATGAACTGAAAGAGAAAGCAAGAAGGGCTTTCTATGCCATTAAAAAATCAATCCAAATAGAAATCCCAATTAGCATTTGGCTCAAAATTTTCAAATCAGTAATTGAACCAATTGCACTCTATGGCAGTGAGGTGTGGGGACCGCTAACACAACAAGAATTTGCAAAATGGGACAAACACCCAATTGAGCTCCTACATGCAGAATTCTGTAAAAGTATACTCCGGACTCAAAGGAAAACCGTAAACAATGCATGCAGGGCAGAACTAGGCCAATATCCATTAATAATCACTATCCAAAAAAGAGCCACCAAATTTTGGAAACACCTAGAAATGAGCAACCCCCAATGCTATCACTACGAAGCCCTGAAATGCCAAGAGAGGACCATAAAGAAGAATACCCTCAGTCAACTAGTCCTGGGACTCAGTGAAGTAACTACTAACACTACTAACAATAACCAGCCCCAGGACAGTGACAGCGTAACACAAAGAATTCGACCCAACACAATCGTCGCTAAGCAAAAGGAAAAATATCTGTCATATTGGGCAGAAACAACATAAACCCAAAGCAAACTCAATTGCTACTTGGCCCTAAACAGACAATACAACATGGCTGATTACCTGACCATGGTAAAGGATAGCAAACTGAGAAAAAACTTTGACAATGTACAGACTTAGTGAACATAACCTGGCGATCGAAAAAGGTAGACACAGACAGACCCGGCTACCAAGAGAGGACAGGATATGCTCTCACTGCAGTCAGGGAGTGGTGGAGACAGAGATGCACTTCTTCACAGCTTGTAGAAAATATCAGGGCATAAGAGAGAATTTCTACCCAAAATTCACAAAAATATGCCCGGAATTCAGAAATTTGAATGACGAACAAAAACTCCCATACCTACTAGGGGAAGAGAGAAATTGCATAACACTAGCGGCACACTATGTTACAGCTTGCCATAAACAGAGGGACAACCAGTAAATATAAGAAAAGAGTATATATAAATTATATGAAAGTATATATTTATACACTCAGGGATATATCTGTTTATACACTGTATGGATAGATCTGTATTTTTGTGAACAAACATGAACGTTTTCTGATGCTTTGGCAACATAAGATGTAACTTGTCATGCCAATAAAGCGATTTGAATTGAATTGAATTGAGAGAGTGGGGGAGAGAGAGAGAGAGTGGGGGGAGAGAGAGAGAGAGTGGGGGAGAGAGAAAGTGGGAGTGTGAGAGAGAGAGTGGGAGTGTGAGAGAGAGAGTGGGAGTGTGAGAGAAAGAGTGGGGGCATAAGGGAGAATTTCTACCCAAAAATTCACAAAAATATGCCCGGAATTCAGAAATTTGAATGACGACCAAAAACTCCCATACCTACTAGGGGAAGAGAGAAATTGTGTAACCTTAGCGGCACACTATGTTACAGCTTGCCATAAACAGAGGGACAACCACAAAATATAAGAAAAGAGTATATACATACTATATGAATGTATATTTATACACTCAGGGATATATCTGTTTATACACTATATGGATAGATCTATATTTATGTGTTCAACCATGAATGTTTTTCGATGCTTTGGCAACATAAGATGTACCTTGTCATGCCAATAAAGCGATTTGAATTGAATTGAATTGAAATTGAGTGGGAGTGTGAGAGAGAGAGAGAGACTGGGAGTGCGAGAGAGAGAGAGACTGGGGGAGAGAGAGAGAGAGAGGGAGAGAGAGAGACAGAGGGAAAGAGAGAAAGGGGAAAGGGGTGGAGGAAAGGGGTGGTGGGGGAAAGGGGGGTGGGAGGGGGGAAAGGGGGGGTGGGAGGGGGAGGGGTGAAGGGGGGTGGTGGGGGAAAGGGGGGTGGGAGGGGGGAAAGGGGGGGTGGGAGGGGGAGGGGTGAAGGGGGGTGGGAGGGGGAGGGGGAAATGAAATGGGGTATGGGAGGGGGTGGGGTGAAAAGAGGGTGTGTGGGGTGGGAGGGGGTGGGGGGGAAAGGGTGTGTGTGGGGGCTGGGAGGGAGTGGGGTGAAAAGAGGGTGTGTGGGGTGGGAGGGGGTAGGGGGAAAAGGGTGTGTGTGGGGGGGAAGGGGTGGGGGGGAAAGGGGGGGGTGGGGGGGAAAGGGGGGGGTGGGGCGGGGAGGGGGTGTGGGGGGGAGGGGGTGTGTGGGGGTGAAGGGTGTGTGTGGGGGGGAAGGGGGGATGTGGGAGGGAGGAAGTGGGTGTGTGTGAAGGGGGTGTAGCGGGGGTGTAGGAGGGGGCGGGGGGGAAGGGTGTGGGAGGTGGGAAGGGGGTGTGTGGGAGGGGGGAAGCGTGTTTATGGGGGGGGAAGGGGTGTGTGGGGGGAAGGGGGGTTGTGGGAAGGGTGGGGAAGGGTGTGTGTGCGTGGGGGGGAAGGGGGTGTGTGGGAGGGGGGGAAGGGGTGTGTGTGGGGGTGAAGGGGATGTGTGGGGGGGGAAAGGGAGTGTGGGAGGGGGGAAGGGGGTGTGGGAGGGGGGGAAGGGAGGTGTGTGGAGGGGGGGAAGGGGGTGTGTGGGGGCGAAGGGGGTGTGTGGGGGGCGAAGGGGGTGTGTGGGGGGGGAAGGGGGTGTGTGGGGGGGGAAAGGGGGGGAAAGGGAGAGGGGGATCCAGCAGACCCTCTCCCCTCTGCCAGTGTTGGTCCCTGTCTGGGCCGGAAGCCTGGGACTGGAGTTGCGCTGCTGGCCATTGGAGAAGCCTCGGCCTCGGGCCCCTGCACTGACATGGCCCAGCCTACCTTTTGATACCTTGAAACATGAAACTTAAAGTACTTATAAAACATTTTTGGTAAATCTTTCTATAACAATCACTTTACAACCTCACCAATCTTTTTATTAAAAAAGGGGGTCCTCACCTGTCAGTGTGTTGTATCACAAACAACAATGGCTGCCGCTTGCTGTTCAGTTGGAAAGATTAGGCCCCACCCACACACTCCTTTGTCTCTCCAGGACCCGATTGGGAGCACTGAACCCCCACCCACTCTATGTTCCTGTACTAAGATGGCCACGCATGCACTCTGTTACACATTGAATCAAAATGGCGTCGCACTGAAACTTTTTGCCCTCCTTGACAAAGATGGCTGCCGTTAACCTGGGGCTGTCAGCAGAAGAAATCCCCTCAGCTGCAAACACGGGACCTTCAGATAATTATTCGGGGCTTGCGACCTACCCCAGTTGCTTATAAAGCCTCCCCACCTACTGACCCCGGGAATGGAGCAGAGGCAGCAGACCCTCTCCCCTCTGCCAGTGTTGGTCCCTGTCTAGGCCGGGAGCCTGGGACTGGAGTTGCGCTGCTGGCGGTTGGAGAAGCCTAGGCCCCGGGCCCCCGCACTGATATGGCCCCGAGAAATAAATCACATACTGGACTCATTTATTACACGCAAATTATATAATGAGCTAGTTGGGTTCCTAAGTACCAAATTTGTGCTGGATAAAATCCCCTCCACACACACAGAAAGTGGGAAAAATAAATCAGTAGTTAGTAGTTAGGGCTCAAGATGGCTGACACTCACCTCGGTTCAGAATGATAAGGCCCGCCCACACACGCACCAATTGGTCAACCGTCAGGTCGCTGAAGTGTAGGATTGGTCAATGGTCCTGTCACTCGACCGTAGGATGGCCCGCCCGCACACACAATGTACCCGCCCCCACTCGATGCAAATGAGCGGATAATGAGCAGAATTTTGAACGTTTCTTGGATACCGTTGGCACAATTTTTGTCCAACCAAAAAGTAAATATGCCTACAAGAGTCCCCTAATGATGAGCTTTCTTTTGATATAACATATGTGTAGGTACGCTCTATAACGTTTGATTGTATAGCCGGACAGAGAGACAGAGAGACAGACAGAGAGACATATCCTTTTATATATATAGATATTTATTTCTTTTTAATTACACATTTTTCTTATTTTGCTTTCTCACCATTTGGCTCTTTTTTTATTTCAGTAAAAAAGAGAAATGATCAGAGGAATATGAACTTGTTTACAAGTTCTCTGAGAATTCTGTCTATATGGGCAGAAGACAGCTGGAATCATATCCTGCTTCTAATTTTGGATAAAGCAGTTCTTATCATGCAGTTTTGGGCTAATAATGTGATCCAAGTGCAGAGCCAGCAGGACTAAAATGCAAGGTCAGTGAATTAATACAAAATGGTGGCACTCTTTGAATAAGGAGCAAGATGCACTGGAAGAATTGGTTATCTTGTGCCAGCAGATCTTAGAGAGCTGCTAGCCACTCTTAAAGCTGTCGTGCTGCTGAGGAAGGGTTGAAATGGCTAGAGCAAGAGCACAAGTCAGATTTGTTCCATTCACTCAAGCAACTTTGAAGGTCTTGCTGCAGGAATTCCTGAAAAGAAGGGTGGTCCCTTTTGGCACTGAAGAATATCTACCAGCTATGAGCAGCACTATAGTAACTTGGATGGAAGTGGATGAAATGAACGCTATTAGGCAGAGCAGTGGGAGAATATGAAAGCAAAGGAATAGTGAAGGAATTAGGTTGGGATTGGTGGGGGGTGTGGGGGGCATGCGGTGCAAGTACCCAAGAGGGGAGAAATGAAAGGTGGCATGACTGGGTGACATGAAGGGGAGGAGATAAGAGTTGCGGGGTCAAAAGACAAGAGCAAAAGAGGGAGGTAGACGTAATTAACTTGGATCTGAAGCAGCAGCCAAAATGTGCATGTGAATGGACAGAGAAAGAATTCAGGTTACATACGAAGGGTGATGGAGGAGTTCTGAAGGATGAGTGGAGTCAGCAGCCATGGAAAGCAAGCAGAAAGTAACTAATCAATGGTCATTCATAGCAGGATGAGAACCAGAAGAAGCAGATTGGAGGAAGCTAAACTTTGAGTGAGAATTTCTTGGCAGAGGAGCAGAAAACTGAAAACGTAGGAGCAGGCCAGGTAATAAAATAGAGGCAGCCCATCAGAGAATACTGTCTCTGCAGGTTCCTTTGCTCCCCAGAATTATTTACTATGCCTTCTTTTTCAGTATGGTCTGCAAATTGGACACCACTCCTTCTAGCCCTCTATCATTGCTGTACAGAGTGAACAGAAGTGGCCCCAGAACGAAACACTGTGGAACAGACACCTATTTCCAACCACTGTAGAACTGCCCTTAATTTCCAATCTCTGTTTCTTTTACCTTCTAATCGGTTTATAAATCATTTCCTTACCTTATGCTCAATTCCATACCCTTAATCTTCTCCAATCATTTCCCGTATTATATCTTGTCAACAGCTTTCTAAAAGTCCATGTACACTACATCTGCATTAAAAAATAGCTGTGAAGAAACAAGAGGGCACACATTTAAAGTAATCACAAGAAGAAAGAACTATATATAGTGCCTTTCACATCTGAGAACATCCCAAAGCATTTCAGAACCAGTGAATTACTTTTAAAATGCACTCAATGTTGTTTTGTAGGCAAATGGACAAGTCAATAAGTGCACAGCAAGGTCCCATAAACAGCAATGAGATAAATGACTGGATAATTTTTTACTGTTGGTTGAGGGATGAAAGTCTTCCAGGACACCTGTAGAAGTCCCTGGTCTTCTTCAAATAATGCTATGAGCAAAGGCTATGGGCCCCAACAACCACCCGGCAGTTTCATTGAAGACTTGTGCTTCAGAACTAGCCACACCTCTAGCCAAACTGTTCCAGTACAGCTACAACACTGGCATCTACCGGACGATATGGAAAACTGCCCAGGTATGTCCTGTCCACAAAAAGCAGAACAAATCTAATCTGGCCAATTATTGTCCCATCAGTCTACACTTAATCATCAGCAAAGTGACGGAAGGTATCACCGACAGTGCTATCAAGCGGCACTTACTCACCAATAACCTGCTCACTGCTGCTCAGGTTGCATTCCGCTAAGACCACTCGGCTCCAGACCTCATTACAGCCTTGGCCCAAACATGGACAAAAGAGCTGAATTCAAGAGGTGAGGTGAGAGTGACTGCCCTTGACATCAAGGCAGCATTTCACTGAGTGTGGCATCAAGGAGCCCTAGTAAAACTGAAGTCAATGGGAATCATACCTAGCACACAGGGAGATAGTTGTAGTTGTTCTTGGCCAATCATCTCAGCTCCAGGACATCACTGCAGGAATTCTCAGGGCAGTGTCCTAAGTCCAACCATCCTCAGTTGCTTCATCAATGACCTTCCCGCCATCATAAGATCAGAAGTGGGGTGTTCGCTGATGATTACACAGTGTTCAGTTCTACTCGCAACTCCTCAGATAATGGCGCAGTCCATATCCACATGCAGCAAGACCTGAACAACGTTCAGGCTTGGGCTGATAAGTGCCAAGTTACATTCGCGCCACACAAGTGCCAGGGAATGACCATCACCAACAAGCGAGAGTCTAACCACTGACCCTTGACATTCAGCGGTGTTACCTTTGCCAAATACCCAACCATCAACATCCTGGGGGTCACCATTGACCAGAAACTGAACTGGACCAGCCACATAAATACTATGGCTACAAGACCAGTTCAGAGGCTGGGTATTCTGTGGCGAGTATCTCACCTCCTGACTCCCCAAAGCCTTTCCACCATCTACAAGGCACAAGTAAGGAGTGTGATGGAATACTCTTGTGGTAAACCACTGTTATAACCTGTCTGTGTCTGTATGTGTATTCCGCTAGGTACAGGTCTGGACATGCCTCGGCTGACTCCTCCCACTATTCCACGTATATAAGTGACTACCTCCCAGTCCCTTAGTATTCTGGACGGGTCGACCACTCGAGACAAGACCTTCATTCTTTAGTTAATAAAAGCCTGATTGTTACTCGCTCAACCTCAGTCTTTTGAGTAATTGATGGCGCATCAACTCTCCACTTGCCTGGATGAGTGCAGCTCCAACAACAATCAAGAAGCTCGACACCATCCAGGACAAAGCAGCCCGCTTGATTGGCACCCCATCCACCATCTTAAACATTCAATCCCTCCACCACCGGCGTACCATGGCTGCAGTGTGTACCATCCAGAAGATGCACTGCAGCAACTCACCAAGGCCTCTTCACCAGCACCTCCCAAACCTGCGACCTCCACCACTTAGAAGGACAAGGGCAGCAGCGCATGGGAACACCACCACCTCCAAGTTCCCCTCCAAGCCACACAACATCCTGACTTGGAAGTATATCGCCGTACCTTCATCGTCACTGGGTCAAAATCCTGGAACTCCCTCCCTAACAGCACTGTGGGAATGTAAGGTTCGCAAAATTTCAGTGAATTTTGACAGCCCCCAAAGATTATTTGATTAAAGAATAGCCATGATATGGAGATGCCGGTGTTTGACTGGGGTGGACAAATGTGAGAAGTCACACAACACCAGGTTATAGTCCAACAGCTTAATTTGAAATCACAAGCTTTCGGAGCATTTCACCTGACGAAGGAGCAGTGCGCTGAAAGCTTGTGATTTCAAATAAAGCTGTTGGACTATAACCTGGTGTTGTATGACTTCTCACATTTGATTAAAGAAATCCTGGTTGGAATGTACCTTAAAAACCCAGGGCATCAAAGATGGCTGCCAGGCCTCGTGGCAAAAGAGAAAGACAGCCTGTCTGAACATCGCCCATCACTGGCTGAAGTACTTGAGGTACTTTAAACTGTCAATCAACTGCAGTTTAGGAAGTTCAACATCGAACAAAGGATTGTTTGTTTACAAGCTCTCAACAGTGTTGACTCAAGGGCTTAAGCACTTGAAGCTGTCAATCAATTGCGGTTGGATAGTAACCGCAGGGCAAAGGACTGTTTACTGAACACTTAAGGATTTGTTTGTCCAGCACTTGAGAAATCAGTGGGACATTTTAAACTGAGCACAAACCAGTTAAACGAATGGGAAACGCATTCCAACCCATTACGGTCAATGGGGACAGATCGGTCCCTTTTGTGAACCCCGGATACGTCCAGATTTGGGCGCGAAGATAAGGGCTCCCAAATGGGGTATAAAGATAGCCCCTCAGGAAGCCATTCTCTCTCTCTCTACCAGCTCGCCTCCAGTGCCCTGCTTACCAGAGGAACAGCTCAGCAGCCCACCCAAAGAAGTGGAATACCAGCAGTTACTTTTGAATTACTGGGTGGTTGTGAAGAATTCAAGGCAGGTCGCAGGGGCACGGAGCAGGCATTTACTGGTGAGCATAAACTTTCTGGCCCATTACAAGGCAACCTAGATAGGTATAAGGGGTGGGATTTAAAGAGGAATTTTGTTAAATTGTCATTTTTAGTCAATTTTCCCTCGATGTGTCCGTTTTCTCTCCTCCCCGTTAAGTAAAAGTGTGCAAATGTGCTGTATTCATAATTATTTTCTCTGTATCGCAATTTTTTCTTTATTTTTAATAAACGTTGGTCTTCTTTGCACCCAACCACGAGTCTCATTTTGTCTATATCGCTACATTAAAATGTAAGACGGTACAAGAGCAGTGGTCTACATTCAAGGAGATATTTCACATCTTTCAAGGTAAATATATTCCACTGAAGAAAAAGGGGAGTAAAAGAAAAGACAGCCATCCGTGGCTAAGTAAAGTAATAAAGGATAGTATCCAACTGAAAACAAGGGCATATAAAGTAGCCAAATCTAGTGGGAGGATAGAAGATTGGGAAGCATTTAAAAGCCAGCAAACAATAACTAAAAGATTATGAAAGTAAACTAGCAAAAAATATATAAACAGATGGCAAGAGTTTCTACAGCTATATAAAAAGAAAAAGGGTGGCTAAAGTGAACGTTGGTCCCTTAGAGGATGAGACCGGGAAACTAATGGTTGGGAACATGGAGATGGCAAAGACGCTGAACAAATATTTGTATCAGCCTTAGAGGACACAAAAAATATCCCAACACTGGACAAACAGGGGGCAATGGGGGTGGGGGGGAGGAGCTAGCTAAACATGATTAAAATCACTAAGGAGATGGTACTCGGTAAAATAATGGGACTTAAGGTGGATAAATCCCCCGGACCTGATGGCCTACATCCTAGGGTCTTGAGAGAAGTGGCGGTAGGGATTGTGGATGAATTGGTGACTATTTTCCGAAACTCCCTGGACTCAGGAAAGGTCCCGGCAGATTGGAAAACTGCTAATGTAACACCCTTATTTAAGAAGGGAAGTGGACAAAAAGCTGGAAACTATAGACCAGTTAGCCTAACATCTGTGGTTGGCAAAATGTTGGAGTCCATTATTAAGGAAACAGTAACAGAGCATCAAATCAAATCAAATCAAATCAAATCAACTTTTATTGTCATTGTTAGTGCACAAGTGCAGTACAACGAAATGTAGGCTTGCGGCTCCCAAGAGTGTACATTTAGATTAAGACATTTAAACATTCAACATACATTTGGCTTGTAATACATTAACATAAACATAACCATAATAAAGTGCATTGGCAGATGTGCAGGCTTTAGAGTTTATTTGTGGAGTTCAGTAGGATGACAGCCCTGGGAAAGAAGCTGTTCCTAAATCTGGTCGTACGGGTGCGAATGCATCTGTAGCGTCTCCCAGATGGCAGGAGGGTGAACAGACTGTGGCTGGGGTGGGTAGGGTCTTTGATGATGGACCGTGACCACCGTAAACAGCGTTTCTGGTATATGTGCTCTATGGTCGGTAGCCGGGTGCCAGTAATGCGTTGGGCAGTTTTGACTACCCGCTGCAGGGCTTTCCGGTCATAGTAGCTACAGCTGCCATACCATACTGTGATACAGTTCGTCAGGATGCTCTCTATTGTGCAGCGGTAAAAGTTAGAGAGGATCAGGGGTGACAGGTTACATCCCTTCAGCCTCCTTAGGAAATATAGGCGCTGTTGGGCCTTCTTCACCAGAGAGGAGGTATTGAGGGACCAGGAGAGGTCTTCCGTGATGTGGACTCCGAGGAACTTAAAGCTGTCCACCCTTTCCACCACAGCCCCATTGATGTGGATGGGGGTGTGACTTCCGCCTTTAGACTTCCTGAAGTCCACAATGATTTCTTTGGTTTTCTTGATATTAAGGGCCAGGTTGTTATCGGCGCACCACTTCACGAGATGCTGGACCTCCTCCCTGTAGGCTGACTCATCGTTGTTGGTGATCTGGCCTACTACCGTGGTATCATCCACAAACTTGATGATGGTGTTGGAACCATGAACAGCCACACAGTCGTGGGTGAAGAGGGAGTAGAGGAGGGGGCTCAGCACACATCCTTGTGGGGCCCCCGTGTTCAGGGTCAGAGGGGGGGAGGTGTGGTTACCTAACTTGACAGACTGGGGTCTGTTTGTTAGGAAGTCCAGGGTCCAGTTGCAGAGGGAAGTGTTCAGGCCAAGAGTTTGGAGTTTGGTGGCCAGCTTGTTGGGGACGATAGTGTTGAATGCTGAGCTGTTGCCTATGAACAGCATTCTGATGTAGGTCTCTTTACCATCTAAGTGATTCAGTGCCGAGTGTAGAGCAGTTGTGATTGCATCCTCCGTTGATCTGTTTGCACGATAGGCAAACTGGTGTTGGTCAAGAGAGGCGGGAACACTGGCTTTGATGTGAGCCAGGACCAGTCTCTCGAAACATTTCATTATGATGGGTGTGAGTGCGACAGGTCGATAGTCGTTCAGGCACATCACAGCCGTTTGTTTTGGCACAGGAATAACGGTAGCGGTCTTGAAGCATGTAGGGACTACTGCCTGGGCCAATGACAGATTGAAGATGGCGGTGAAGACATCAGCCAGCTGATCAGCACATTCCTTGAGTACCCGTCCAGGGATGCTATCCGGTCCAGCAGCCTTTCGTGTGTTCACTCCGCGTAGAACACCCTTACGTCGGAGGTCGACAGAGTGAGCACCTGGTCTTCCGGGGGTGGCAAGGCTTTGGTAGCCGGCTCCCTGTTGTCCCTGTCGAAGCGAGCATAGAAGTTGTTAAGCTCCTCCGGAAGGGAGGCATCGCTAACCGGGGGGCTGGTGCTTTTGCCCTGGTAGTCGGTGATGGACTGGATGCCTTGCCACATGCGCCGGGGGTCCGAGTTGTTGTGGAAATGATCCTCTATCCGCAATTTGGATAAACAGCATTTGGATAAACATAATTTAATAGGACAGAGTCAGCATGGTTTTATGAAGGGGAAGTCATGTTTGACAAATTTGCTCGAATTATTTGAGGACATAACATACAGGGTGGATAAAGGGGAACCAGTAGATGTAGTGTATTTGGACTTCCAAAAGGCATTTGACAAGGTTCCACACAAAAGATTACTGATCAAGATAAAAAATCACGGGATTGGGGGTAATATACTGGCATGGGTGGAAGATTGGCTACCTGACAGAAAACAGAGAATTGCGATAAATGGTTCGTTCTCGGGCTGGCAATAAGTAACAAGTGGTGTTCCGCAGGGGTCAGTGCTAGGACCCCAACTCTTTACAATCTATATTAACGATTTGGAGGAAGGGACCGAGTGCAATATATCCAAGTTTGCCGACGATACAAAGATGGGAGGGAAAGCAGTGAGTGAGGAGGACATAAAAAACCTGCAAAAGGACATAGACAGGCTAAGTGACTGGGCAGAGATTTGGCAGATAGAATATAATATTGGAAAGTGTGAGGTTATGCACTTTGGCAGAAAAAATCAAAGAGCAAGTTATTATCTAAATGGAGAGAAACTGCAAAGTGCTACAGTACAAAGGGATCTGGGGGTCCTGGTGCATGAAACACAAAAAGTTAGTATGCAGGTGCAGCAGGTGATCAGGAAGGCCAATGGAATCTTGGCTTTTATTGCAAGGGGGATGGAGTATAAAAGCAGGGAAGTCTTGCTGCAGTTATACAGGGTATTGGTGAGGCCACACCTGGAATACTGCGTGCAGTTTTGGTTTCCATATTTAAGAAAAGATATACTTGCTCTCAAGGCGGTTCAGAGAAGGTTCACTCGGTTGATTCCGGAGATGAGGGGGTTGATGTATGAGGAAAGGTAGAGTAGGTTGGGCCTCTACTCATTGGAGTTCAGAAGAATGAGAGGCGATCTTATCGAAACATATAAGATTGTGAGGGGACTTGATCGGGTGGATGCGGTGAGGATGTTTCCACTGATGGGTGAAACTAGAACTAGGGGGCATAATCTTAGAATAAGGGGCTGCCCTTTCAAAACTGAGATGAGGAGAAACTTCTTCACTCAGAGGGTAGTGAATCTATGGAATTTGCTACCCCAGAGAGCTGTGGAAGCTGCAACATTAAATAAATTTAAAACGGAGATAGACAGTTTCCTAGCAGATAAGGGAATTAGGGGTTACGGGGAGAGGGCAGGGAAGTGGACGTGAATCTAGATTCGGATCAGCCATGATCCTATTGAATGATGGAGCAGGCCCGAGGGGCCGTATGGCCTACTCCTGCTCCTACTTCTTATGTTCTTATGTTCTTATGAAATAAGTCCGGCGGTCAGAACCAGAAAGGGAAGCGATTCGAAACTGCACAGGGCCTGGAGCAGCTCAGATACGCCTGACTGGCCAGACAATAAACCCAAAACCAAATACCCCTCCCTTTCTACAAAATGGCGACCGTGGCAGGACTGTTGGCAACAGTATGCGATGTAGCAAATGGTGGTCTGGGTCTGGAGAGAGCAGCAGTTATTGGTTTTCTTTTTATCACACCCCTGTTATGTCTGTGGTTAGGTACCCGCAGGCTAAGGGAAGTTAAAGCAGAGAGTTGGGATAAGGAAATGGAGATTGAAGAATACCAGGCCAAGACAGACTGCCTGGTGGACCAGTTTAGTGAGGGCAAAAGCCACACGAGGTACGAGTTAGAGTACCTGAAGTGCCTAGTGTTAGATCCGTGTATCTTGATGTTGTGTGTACTTCAATAAGTAGACAAGAGACTGCAGGGAACAATCAACAGGTGTTTACTGGATGAGGGTTACTCTAAAACTAACTGTACAGATCCCTACTCAGGGTTTATATACAGGTGTGGTCACTGCCGGTACTACAGTATACAGGAGCTGTAAAAAGTAGTTCTCCCCTTAAAGGTACATACACTACAATTCCTCCCCTTTCAGATTAACAATACCATAACATTCATTTAACAAATAAATATCAACTAATTACAATTAACACTTTTAACATGCAACATTAACTGAAAATAGTCTATTTATAAATTCAGTCTTTGGGGTGGCTTCCTGATCCTTTCTGGATAGCGCCTTTCCTGAGTGTCTTGCTCTTGGTGCGGAGGTGATTCTGGCCCCCTGTCGTCGGTTGGTTCATCAGCTTCCGATGCTACTGTTTCTGGGGTAGATGCTACCTGTATGTTGGGTTCATCACCAGGTATGCGAGACATGGGGTTGACTCGTTCCTGTGAATCTAGGATCTGGTCAAATGGCGTCTCACAATGTTCTCCCCAACATCCACTGTGTACATTAGTGGCCCCTGCCGTGTACATATCGTTCCTGGTTGCCATTTCTCTGTTCGGTAGTCGTGGGCCAAGACTGGTTGCCTTACATTGAAGCTCCTTGTTGGCTTCTCATTGATGTGCTGGAATTGCTTATTCTCAACATCTCTTCGTACATTTGGTCTGAGCAAATCCAGACGAGATCTCAACCTTCAGTTAAAGAACATCATGGCCGGCGTCTGGTTGGTGACTGCATGTGTCGCATTTCTGTAGGCTAACAGGAAATTGTCCACATTATGCTGCAGTGGAATGTCATCATCGCACATGGCACTTACTGCTTTTTTAAAGGTTTGTACGAACCTCTCAGCCAATCCATTTGTGGCTGGGTGATACGGGACGGATGTGTAATGCCTTACCCCATTCCTTTTCATAAATCTTTGAAACTCTTCGGACACAAACTGTGGCCCGTTATCAGAGCAAATCTGCTCTGGCAAGCCGTTCCTGGCAAATATGGTCCGTAGGACTGCAATAGTTTTCTCCGTGGTGGTGGAGGACATTTTGATCACCTCAGGCCATTTCGAGTGCGCATCCACAGCTATTTAAAACATTGAGTCCATGAATGGACCAGCAAAATCAATATGCACCCGTTGCCATGGAGATGAGGACCACTCCCATGGGTGTAGAGGGAATGTGGTGGTGCATTTTAGACCTTCTGGCATCCTGAGCAGCTCTTTGTCAGGTCCTCGATTTGCTGATCGATCCCCGGCCACCACACATAAGCTCTAGCAAGGCTTTTCATTTTCACCCCTCCCAGATGACTTTCGTTAAGCTCATTGAGCACTCTCTCCCTTAACTTGGGTGGAATTACCACTCGGGATCCACACATCAAGGTCCCCTGGCATACTGACAGCTGTTCTCTTCTGGATGAGAATGCTGGCAACAGTGAGTCGCCATGTGTTGGCCATCCCTTCACCGTCAAGTCATACACCCGAGACAGTGTCGGGTCATTTCGGGTCTCCTTCTCTATACCAGCGTTAGTTACTGGCAAGCGTTCAATTATAGTCGAATGAAATATTTCGACAGGGTCCACTTCTGGTGCTTCCTCCGCAGTAGGCAGTGGCAGACGTGATAGCCCATCAGCGTTGACATGCTGTTTCGTGCCCTTATACTCGCTTTCATATTGGTTCGCCCCTAGAAAAAGGGACCATCTTTGTAGCCGTTGCACAGTCATCACTGGAACGCCCTTCTTTGGATTAAAGATGGAGACAAGTGGTTGGTGGTCAGTCAGCAAGGTGAAATTCTGCCCGTGCAGATAGTGATTGAACTTTTTTACTCCCCACACTAGGCTGAAGGCCGCCCTGTCATTCTGGGCGTATATACGCTCGGCTGAGACTGGTGATCGTGACGCAAAGACTATTGGCCTCTCTGAGCCGTCCGAGAATTTGTGCGACAGCTCCGCTCCAATGCCATAGGGTGATGCATCACACGCCAACCGAATTGGTAGTGCTGGGTTGAAATGAGCCAACACCTCTTTTGATGTGATCAATTCTTTGCTCTTCTGGAAAGCTCGTTTACATTCGTCATTCCACTTCCATGGTACCCCCGTTTGCAGTAGGGTGTTCAGTGGGTGTAGTACGGTAGACAAATTCAGCAAGAACTTATGGTAGTAGTTCACCAGCCCGAGGAACGACCTCAGTTGTGAAACATTTCCGGTGCTGGAGCCTTGACGACTGCCTCAATCTTTTAAGGGGACTTATGTCATAGAGTCATAGAGTCATAGAGTTATACAGCATGGATAGAGGCCCTTCGGCCCATCGTGTCCGCACCGGCCATCAAGCCCTGCCTGATCTAATCCCATATTCCAGCATTTGGTCCGTAGCCTTGTATGCTATGGCATTTCAAGTGCTCATCCAAATGCTTCTTAAATGTTGTGAGGGTTCCTGCCTCCACAACCCTTTCAGGCAGTGAGTTCCAGACTCCAACCACCCTCTGGGTGAAAAAGTTCTTTCTCAAATCCCCTCTAAACCTCCTGCCCTTTACCTTGAATCTATGCCCCCTAGTTATTGACCCCTCTACTAAGGGAAGAAGCTCCTCAGCATCCATCCTATCTATGCCCCTCATAATTTTGTACACCTCAATCATGTCCCCCCTCAGCCTCCTCTGCTCCAAGGAAAACAAACCCAATCTGCCCAGTCTCTCTTCATAGCTGAAGCGCTCCAGCCCCGGTAACATCCTGGTGAACCTCCTCTGCACCCTCTCCAACGCGATCACATCCTTCCTGTAGTGTGGCGACCAGAACTGCACACAGTATTCCAGCTGTGGCCTAACCAGTGTTTTATACAGTTCCATCATACCCTCCTTGCTCTTATATTCAATGCCTCGGCTAATGAAGGCAAGTATCCCATATGCCTTTTTTACCACCTTATCCACCTGTTCCGCCGCCTTCAGGGATCTGTGTACTTGCACACCCAGATCCCTCTGACCCTTCGTCTTGCCTAGGGTCTTACCATTCATTGTGTATTCCCTTGCATTGTTAGTCCCCGCAAAGTGCATCACCTCGCACTTTTCCGGGTTAAATTCCATTTGCCACTGTTCCGCCCATCTGACCAACCCATCTATATCGTCCTGCAGACTGGGGCTACCCTCCTCGCTATTTACCACCCTACCAATTTTTGTATCATCCGCGAACTTACTGATCATACCTTTTACATTCATATCCAAGTCATTAATGTAGACCACAAACAGGAAGGGACCCAGCACCGATCCCTGTGGTACCCCACTGGCCACAGGCTTCCAGTCACAAAAACAACCTTCGACCATCACCCTCTGCCTTCTGTCACTAAGCCAGTTTTGTATCCAATGTGCCAAGGCACCCTGGATTCCATGGGCTCTTACCTTCTTGACCAGTCTCCTGTGCGGGACTTTATCGAAGGCCTTACTGAAATCCATATATACCACATCCACTGCGTGTAACCCCTCTTTATCAATAACGTGGCCACAATACGAGATCTGCTTCTGGAAAAACTCGCATTTGTGGCGATTAGCTCAAAGCCCATATTCCTTCAATCTAGTGAGCACCTGCTCCAGGTTGGCGAGGTGATCACTGTAATTTTCGCCCATGACACAGGATGTCGTCCAAATAACACTGGGTCCCTGGGATCCCTTTGTAGGGGGTTTCTCTTGCTCATTCTGGTCTCCTGCCAGGCTTTGTGCAATAATTACCCTTGAGTGGTTCGACCCACTCTCCCCTACGGTTCTTGACCTTGGACTTAGATGCAGAGAACTGTAGTGCAGAGAAAGGACTCAATAGACCAGGTTGAATAGTACGAAATGGATGCTTTTATTTTTAAACAGTTTGAAGCATTACAAAATACATGTCATAGGCACAGATTAAAGTAACTACAATCATGCACAAATTTATGAACTTGACTCTATGGAAATGGGGAACACACGGCACGCCGTAAAAGGGGAAACACATTACGATTTAACCTTACTCCCTCCCCTAAATACCTAAACTAAGTTTCGATTTGAGGAACTCGGGATCATGCTCACCACTATATCAGAATCGCAAAAAGGGGTTCGCAATCTTTTAGCACAGCTTTCCGTCGTCACATGGATCTGGAAACTTCTGGCGCAGTCGATATTCTCTCTCTCTCTCTCTCTCTCTCGAGGCGGCGGGGTAGACACAGCCTCGATGAGCGCTCGTCAAGGTTGAGATCCACTATTGTGGATTTGGGTTCATGGAGCAGTCCCTGCCACCAATGTGATATTGAAGAAATGGATGCACGTGTCGAGGCCTTGCCTGGCTAGGCTCGGAATGTCCTTTTTATCCGACCTGGATCGTCAGTTTTTCCCGAGGGTGTCTTCTCCTTCGGCCTGGGTCATCGATGATCTCCCGACAACAGCACCCGGGCCACCCTCGTCGTCTTCCCGTCGTGGCCGAGCCTTGTCTGGCTGAACACCGATCGTGTCCCGAAATCGAAGTGCTGCCTTGCACTGAAAAGTCCGTCCGAAGCGTCCTCGAAAAGAAGAAACGTCTTGGTCAAATTCCGAAGAAGTGAAACGTGAACTTGATCCTGGATCTGTGTAACCGTCCCTTTGATGGACTTTCAATCCATAGTTATACCCTTTTGGGACAGTCTTATCTCCCGCCAAATCATAGTCCTGTCTTTGTATTAATTTTGGCGGGCAGAAATCTCTGCAGGGGCACTTTGTCTTGTAACGGGAGCCGGTGATAACTTAACTGGCCTTCCTGGCCGATAATGTCTTTTAATGTCTTTTACATTGTCACCGTGACTCGGTTCGCATATTGATCGGTCTGGAGATTTCCCTTGATGGCTGTTAAACGGTTTCTCCTTTGTACATTAAATGGGTATAAGTGTTCATGCATTGTCCGCCCATATCTTGATGGGCCCCATCCTGTTTGCCTGAAACCGTCCTGTACTTAGAATCCATTGAATATGTATGCTGTTTCCCTGAGTTTCGGTTTCCCGATACTGGCTTTCGCGGGCTTACTGTTTTCAATCCACAAGCCTGTCTGGCTTGCAGTAACAGAAATCAAATGGTTCAGAAACTGATCACGAGGCCCGGCGGCCATTTTGTATGCCCTTTTATCAAAGGTTTTTCTGTGCAAGCTTACTTTGGTCAATAAACTGTCTTATTTTATCCTGTTTTCTTGCGTGATTATTGCTGAAAATTTCGAATCTTACAGGCCCCCCTGTGATACTGATAGCTTGCTAGAGGTATCAATGATCCTTGGTGAGCAAATTTTCCCTTATTCCCCACATCGAAACATTCCTGGCACTTAACTATCTATGACCCTCACGACACATGCAGTTCCCATTTCCGAAAAAAAAACGAAAATTACTTTGTGCACATTTGGACAATCATAGGCAGCACTTCTTAAACTATAACACATTCATCTGTCAGATGTGCAGGGGTTGATACCCTCTTGCACCACCTGCATACACCTTTTATTAATCCAAAACTTAAGAACGACTAATAACATAACAATATTCATATGCTTAAAACAAAAACACGCAAATGGCCAAAATCTAAAAAAATGGAGGGACGCCTAACCTTCAATACTAGCAACTTAAAGTGGGGTGTCTTCTTCCCCCATTCGCACATAGTGTTCTCTCCATTCTCCTGTGTTCTCGTGCCTCTGGAGGCGTTTGCCTCTTTTGCAATGCACGAATAGCAAAAATATCACAATTAAAACCTGACACACTACTAGGATGTGGGATGCTATTCTAATCCAGGCCGGGACCTCTATGTTAGTGAACAAGTCCCACCATGGTGGGATGACTATGTCCAATATGTCTTTTCCTATCTCTAAAGTCTTCTGCTCCAGTGTGTAAAATTGTTTCTGTGAAACTATAACGGCTTTTAAAATCTTGGTGAGGTGTTCAGGAAGAGGGGGAATGACATAACCAAAATGCGCGATGAATCGTTCCAAGTCCGTGAAATTCTCTTTGACAGTGAGGCGAACGGTGGAGGGTGCAGGAATGGGGACAATTCGTTGTTGTGCCACTTGAACCTCGGCCCTGGGTTTGAAACAGAAACTGCTATCACTGATCGAACACCACTCGTGTTGTCCGTAGCGGTAGTGAGGCGCTGCAGTGGTAACACAGTATGTCCCACCCCCGATATATGCTACCTGCGGGGGCACATGGCCCTCTGCCATTGCCTCCATGGTGCAATTTATCGGCTTCGCGCTAGCGGTTCTGAACCCGCACTGTGGTTTCAAAAAGGCATTCAAGTGCTGGGGACACAGGATGATGTGTGCTCCCTGGCTCCGACACCCCGAGAGGTCTGTGCCTGTCATCGTACGCTCCCATCTGATGATGTAAGGCGGGACCACTGCGTAACGAATGTGTGCGCCCCCCTCAATGACTCCAATGTTCTCCACCCTGTATACCGGGGCGGGCTTTGCTGCGGGACCCAACACCGGCATTCTTACCACTATTCCCATGATAGTATGATTCGAACGTCCGCAGTCCACTGGGACTGGGTACGCTTCTGCAGCTAGTCTGAGCTGGCACGGGCTTAATGCATTCTCAAAAGGGTGGAGCGCTTGCAAGTGCTTGTTGCTGATCCAGGACGGGACCAAACCCTGTTTTAAATCCTCAAGATTACTGCGGCCCTCGCCCAGTAACCACGCCCCGTATAGCACACAGGCCTCGTTTTGCGCAGCTTGATCGGACGCATTCCGATCCTCCTTAATGAGTGCATTTACCATTCTCGCGTGTTTCTCCAGCTCAGCTATTATTTCCTTAAAGTGTAGTGTCATGGCCTGGTCCTCATGTAACTCAGAACCCACTACCTTATTTTCGTCTGTCAGTATGTTCCTTAACTGGGCTTTTAAACCGTTGATCTGTGTCTGCAGCTCCACGTTATCTAGAGCATTGACGACAGATGTCCCGGTATTAAAAGCAGTGAATATGTCATTTACTGTACCCTTTCTTTGCCTCCCGACTCGATCCAAAACTTCTGGTGGTGTGGTGTATAATTTGTCTTTGTCGATGTCGGCAAAGTCAAACTCGTAAAACTGTCTAAACATTCGGGTTAACAGGACCTGGTATAATTGTTCCGTTTCTTTGGGACACCACTCCGGCAATCGTACCTCAGTGAGGTTTAAAGTCACTGAGGCCACCGCGTAGTGTACCCCTTGGTACAGCACCTGACCGGTGGGTACCAATACTAAACCGTTCCCGGGTCCCTTGGTGGTGGTTGGGCACCCTTCTTTCTGGGCTAGTGCTACCGGAAGCGTGGGCAGGGGCTTGCGTGGGTGGGTGATGAGTTCAGTGGCGTTTACCGGAATAGGGGAGTATGGGGCTCTGCACGCTCGAGTGCTGACATCCCATCTCATCCCCTTTCCTTCATCCTGCCACTGCCTCTGGAAGAAGATGGATACGCCCTTGGGGCAAACGCGTTTTGAACCCCACATACAGACATATATTCCTTCATCTGGTTCCCACATTTGTCCGTGAGTCCCCGTAATAGTCCGATGGGTATTATTACTCAGTCGCTCCCACTCGACCGTAGAGTTCTTCATGTCCTTTCCCAGCTTTCGCAGCCACCACCATCGCCTTAGTGGTATGTTCCCATTACACACCAGACAGATCCTCTTTCCCACGGTAACGCTGACTCTGGGTGCAAGGATCCTCACCCGAGGGCACGTTAACGAAGTCTCTTGGTAGGCAAAACCGAAATTGCTGGAGTATTCCGTAGAATTCGTCCCCAGCCAACCTGGCCATCTCCCCTGGTGGAAGTAGGTGGCGGTTTCCTCAACCTCTCGCTCCCCTGTCCCATCCGTTGCGATGGGGGCCGTCTCCCCGGGACACCCGAAGATGATGACGTCCTTGGTGTGGCCTCGGTAGGCCCACCCGCACCCGACCGCCACGAACACGATGAGAATCTTTTTCATCATATCCCAGGTTTCTGTAACCAATAAAATGATGTAGCCAGGCTCCCAATAGGTGCTGGCCTAATTAAATGGACGTGCGGGTTCCTGGACCCCGCTCCCAAACAAGCACATATACCGGGCAGACTTCAAAATTGTACTCTTAACATTTCTTAACACCGTAAACTTTATATTCCTTAAACTATCATCATAATTACCTAGCTTAACTTATGTACAGCGCCGCCCTCCGCCGGGCGGCCTACTGAATTCCTGTGAGGGCTGCAGCATGCCACACCCTGTGGCGGGGCTGCACTGGCCTTCGGCTTTGATCCCCCGCAGCCTGTCGCTGTTGAACGGGAACCATGCCTTTCTGGGGCTGCTCTAAACCGAGGTTGGGAAAAATGGGGAGAATCTGGCCAAAACTTTCTGGGCTGGGGCACTCGAGTCGACCTACGAGGGGTTGCTTTGGGTGAGGCTCCCGGGGCTGATGGACCGGGGGTTGGGACTGTCACCGTCACAGCCTGTGGTTCCACCACAGCTGCCGGCTCCAGCTCCCCTCCCTCAGGCTCCGCCCCCCCGGGGCCGGGATTTGTGGCTTCCGACTCCACCTCACCTGTCCCTACAGGTAGTGAGTCTCCGCCCCCATTCCCTACCTCCCCCAAGCTTGAGTCGAGGGCGGGATCGTCGTCCTCTGACTCTTCCTCCTCCGTGATTGGGTCTAAGGCGAGGTCGAGCTGTTCAGGCTCTTCCTCGTCCGAATCCCAAATTAGAGGGGAGACCTCCCACTCCGATGGAGTGGCCCCTCCCTTCACGCAGGCTACTGTTCCAGCCTGTGTGGTCTGTGACTCTGTTACAGGCTGAGGATTTTTGTTCTCAGACCTGGTCCATTTTGTTGGCCCTTGTGCACCCGATTTAAACAGTTTACACTGGTTAATGTGAAACCATTTGGTACGTCGGGGCACCTTCACTGCATAAACCATTTTAAAAACCCTTAGCTGACCCTCTAAACTGCCAGCCCTCGCTGTTAACCTGCTCAACTAACTTAGCCTCCGCAACCTGGCACCGCAGGTATTCCTCCATTTTACAGGAGGTCTCTTCCTGTGCATGTCTTTCTAGGGGACACAGGTCGACAGGCTGCGCTGGCTCTAGTCAATTGGGCACACCGGTTGGGGCTGGGGGAGCAACAGGGCCGTTGGCGACTGCCACCTTCCCCTGTGAGGTCATTAGAGACCGCATTGCCTCTAAAACTGACTCGATCGCAGCGGGATGGATCGACACATCGGCTCCTTTCTCCCGGATGGGCGTTTGGGCTGGGGCTGAGGGAGCTTTTCCCTTTAAATCCTTCCAGGGATTTTTACAGTCCCGGCGCCAGTGACCTTCCTTCCCACACCCGTAACAACCGCTCTTGGCTTGGGGAGGGCGATTCCCCTCCTGATGCCATTCCTTTTTAGCAGGAGCTGCAGGCCTCGCCTCATGCACCTTTCCCTTTGAGGAAGGCACATCCCTACTCTTGTTGTTCCTGTAACCTATCGTGAGTTGATCAAGTACTAGTTCCTCCGTGGAGCGGGCGTTAGTGGCGTCAAACCATGCTTTGGCCTGCTCCCTCACTATTGGCAAGCAACCTGCTACCAGGCACCGGAGCCAATGAGCCCTTTGTTCATCATTTAGCGCGTTCCGTTCCGGTCCTCCCGGGCAGCTGCGCCGATACATGGGCCACAACCTTCCGGCGAAAACCCGTGGGGGTTCTCCCTCTAGCTGCACTGTCTTTTCTAAATGGAGGAATGGAGTTCCGTCACCCTCTCCTATAATCTCCAGGATCTCGTCCCGTAACAACTCATATTCCCTGTGCCCTCTCTTGCTCTCGTCAGGGAGACACTGGAGGAGCGAGCTGTCCAGGGAGAACAGCAGCATCTTAGACTGTTCAGCCCCGTCGCAGTCATTAACTGCTGCGGTCTGCTCCACGTCCCTAAAATGGACAGAGGGATCTCCTGACTCGGAGAGTTTTGGGATGTGACTTATCATTGCCCTCAGCTGTTGTGCGCTGTGGGGCATTATGATCTGATTCACAAGGGGTCCGTCCTCGCCATTGTCTTCATTCGGACCGAGCCTCCGGTGTCGAGTTGGACACATCGGCGCTGGCCCCGACTCTACTATCTGGTGTTGCTCTACCTCAAGAATCTCTTCATCTACCGTCTCCGTTTCCTTCCCCGGAGTCCAAGACTCATCATAAGCAGGAGGCGCAGAGGGTTCGGGTGTTGGTTCCTGAACTATCTCTTGTGGAATCGGTCTTTTGGATTCCTTGGCTAGCAATAGCTGGCTCGCTGGTGGGTTTATGAGACACACCAACCCGTTTGCCTTGGCTAGGGCCGTTCTCAGGTCCTCTTGCTCCCGGCGGCAAGCGCTGTGGTCGGTGCTCTCAGATCTATCCTCCATGGCCATCTTATATGCTGTCCTGGCTCCCAGAAGTTTTTCCTCTTGGGTCTCTATTTGCTTAGCTAGACGGAAACACCTCTCTCTCATTCTACCTTCACAGGCCTTGGCTTCAATGACCTGACATTTTAAATACTCTACCCGGGTTTCGTGGCAGCGAGTTGTGGAGTGGCGTTCCTGATTCAGCGCGTTAAGCGATTCAATCAGTTTTTGACCTCCCGCAACCTTTTCCTCTACGTCTGTAAGCAACCCTTTGATCTGGGCTGTTTGTGCTGCAACGACTTGGTCCAAAAGCTGGACTTGCTTCTTGTAGCACATCAGCCAGACCGCCTTTTCTACAGATGTCTTATGCTCTTTACCCTCTGTCCACTTGATGGCTGCGTCTAGCGGGCGCCTATCCCTTAATAGGTCAGATATCCATTGTTTTGTGAGTTTGACTTTTCCAAAAACATAATCCGCTATTCTTTCATCCATCACATTTCGTTTATTCAGACCTTGATCTAACACACTACTTTCCTGCTGCCAAGGTCCTGCCGCGGTCGCCATTTCTGTAGGGGGTTTCTCTTGCTCGTTCTGGTCTCCTGCCAGGCTTTGTGCAATAATTACCCTTGAGTGGTTCGACCCACTCTCCCCTACGGTTCTAGACCTTGGACTTAGATGCAGAGAACTGTAGTGCAGAGAAAGGACTCAATAGACCAGGTTGAATAGCACAAAATGGATGCTTTTATTTTTAAACAGTTTGAAGCATTACAAAATACATGTCATAGGCACAGATTAAAGTAACTACAATCATGCACAAATTTATGAACTTGAATCTATGGAAATGGGGAACACACGGCACGTCGTAAAAGGGGAAACACTTTACGATTTAACCTTACTCCCTCCCCTAAATACCTAAACTAAGTTTCGATTTGAGGAACTCGGGATCATGCTCACCACTATCAGAATCGCAAAAAGGGGTTCGCAATCTTTTAGCACAGCTTTCCGTCGTCACGTGGATCTGGAAACTTCTGGCGCAGTCGATATTCTCTCTCTCTCTCTCTCTCTCTCTCTCTCTCTCGAGGCGGCGGGGTAGACACAGCCTCGATGAGCGCTCGTCAAGGTTGAGATCCACTATTGTGGATTTGGGTTCATGGAGCAGTCCCTGCCACCAATGTGATATTGAAGAAATGGATGCACGTGTCGAGGCCTTGCCTGGCTAGGCTCGGAATGTCCTTTTTATCCGACCTGGATCGTCGTTTTTTCCCGAGGGTGTCTTCTCCTTCGGCCTGGGTCGTCGATGATCTCCCGACAACAGCACCCGGGCCACCCTCGTCGTCTTCCCGTCGTGGCCGAGCCTTGTCTGGCTGAACACCGATCGTGTCCCGAAATCGAAGTGCTGCCTTGCACTGAAAAGTCCGTCCGAAGCGTCCTCGAAAAGAAGAAACGTCTTGGTCGAATTCCGAAGAAGTGAAACGTGAACTTGATCCTGGATCTGTGTAACCGTCCCTTTGATGGACTTTCAATCCATAGTTATACCCTTTTGGGACAGTCTTATCTCCCGCCAAATCATAGTCCTATCTTTGTATTAATTTTGGCGGGCAGAAATCTCTGCAGGGGCGCTTTGTCTTGTAACGGGAGCTGGTGATAACTTAACTGGCCTTCCTGGCCGATAATGTCTTTTAATGTCTTTTACATTGTCACCGTGACTCGGTTCGCATATTGATCGGTCTGGAGATTTCCCTTGATGGCTGTTAAACGGTTTCTCCTTTGTACATTAAATGGGTATAAGTGTTCATGCATTGTCTGCCCATATCTTGATGGGCCCCATCCTGTTTGCCTGAAACCGTCCTGTACTTAGAATCCATTGAATATGTATGCTGTTTCCCTGAGTTTCGGTTTCCCGATACTGGCTTTCGCGGGCTTACTGTTTTCAATCCACAAGCCTGTCTGGCTTGCAGTAACAGAAATCAAATGGTCCAGAAACTGATCACGAGGCCCGGCGGCCATTTTGTATGCCCTTTTATCATAGGTTTTTCTGTGCAAGCTTACTTTGGTCAATAAACTGTCTTATTTTATCCTGTTTTCTTGCGTGATTATTGCTGAAAATTTCGAATCTTTCACCTTGCAGGACTTGATCCATTGCCCTTTGCCAAATAGCCGGAGCTGATGCTACCCCGAACACCAGCCGATTGTATTGGTAGAGACCTTTATGAGTGTTGATCGTGAGGTACTGTTTCGAGGCTTCTTCTACCTCCATTTGCAGGTACGCCTGGGCCAGATCAATCTTAGTGAAGCGTTTCCCTCCAGATAGCGAGGCGAAAATTTCTTCAATCCGCGGAAGCGGATATTGTACTGTGTGAAGGACTGGGTTCACTGTCACCTTAAAGTCCCCACAGATGCGAACCTTCTTTGGTTCCCCAGGCGTATTACTCAATGACCTCTTCATTACAGGAAGGTTGGGTGTAGCCCACTCGCTCCAGTCCACTTTGGACAGTACTCCTGAACGTTCCAAACCTTCCAGCTCTGCTTCGACGGCTGGGCGGATCGCATAAGGCACCGGCCTGGCCTTATAAGACTTTGGGCTTGCATTTTCCTCTATTTTTATCGTCGCTGTTATGCGTTTTAGTGTTCCGAGTCCCTCCTGGAACACTTCTTGTGCGTCAGTTAGCATTTTTGACAGTCGTCCAGGTGTGACGTCGTCATCCTTTTTGGCATCTACAGTCAGTGCTTGTATGGAATGCCAATCTAGCTGTATCTTCCGGATCCATTCACATCCTAGTAGTGGTGGTCCTCCCTCTGGCAATACATATAGGTCCATTTTTGGTGTTCCCTTGCCGTTATATATAACGTTCACCCTTATTTTTCCATCGGGGTAGACTTTTTGCCCCGTGTACGCCTTCAAGACGATCTCTGTATCTCTCAAGGGTATATGTGAGAATAGCCGCTTGTAGTCCCTTCGGTTTATGACTGTTAGGGCTGCTCCTGTGTCCAATTCCATTTTCACTTGGACTCCGGCTATCTCGAGCGTGACCCATATAGTTTGGTGATCCTCCATTTTGATCACATTATTTAGTTTCAGACAACCCAGCTCCTTGCTTCCGGAGTCTGTATCACTTTTCTGTTTGCCTGAACTACTCTCCGTCACCTTATGTACCTTCTTGTACTTCTCCTGTGGAGATTTCTTGCTGCTGGTTTTCTTTTCCAACCTGCAGACTCTTGCTATGTGTCCTACTTTTCCACACTGTCTGCACGCTTGGTCCTTGAACCAGCAATCCTTATGGTCGTGTGTTGTTCTGCCGCAGCGATAGCAGTTCACTGTTCCGTATGACATTTCATTTGTGCCATATTCTTGCGGTCTCCGTTGTATCTCTACCACGCCCCGTGCTGCTGCTTCGTGTGATACTGCCATGCTGAAAGCCTTGTCCCGCGTAAGATCCTTTTCTGATAGAATCCGTTTCTGGGTTTCTTCACTTTGAAGTCCACACACAAACTTGTCCCTTAAAGTATCTGCTCGTCCCGTTCCAAACTGGCAGCATTTCGATAGCTTGCACAGTTCCGTTAAAAACTCAGCATTACTTTCGTCTTTATGCTGGTTCCTTTTGTGAAACTTAAATCTTTCCGCTATCCGCAGCGGTGTGGGGTTTAAGTGGTCCTGTAGGATTGACACTATGTTTTCAAAATCCTTTTCTACTGGCTACTCTGGGGTTACTAGGTTTCGTAGTAAGCCATACGTTTTTGCACCCATTGACTTCAACAATACCAGCGCTTTCTTGTCATCTGGCACTTCATTTGCCTTGCAGTATACTTCTATGCGTTCGACATATGTCGTCCAATCTTCGACTTCATTGTCGAACGCTGTGATACTGCCACTCTTCGGCATTTTTGGGTGTGGTTAGGCTGGCTCAAAATGGCATCTCCCGCGCTCTCCCTTCTTCTCCGCTGTGGCTCAAAATGGCGTCTCCCGCGCTTTCCCTTCTTCTCCGCTGTGGCTCAAAATTGCTTCTCCCGCGCTCTCCCTTCTTCTCCGCTGTGGCTCAAAATGGCGTCTCCCACACTCTCCCTTCTTCCCCGCTGACGCTGCTCGGCCCTTGAACACCGGCTGCGCTCTGCGCGTTTTCCTGTGCGCCTCTCTCTCTCATTGACGCTGCTCGGCCCTTGAACACCGGCTGCGCTCTGCTCTCGCTCGTTGACGCCGCTCGGTCCTGAACACCGGCTGCGACCTGTGCGCTCTACCCTCTCTCTTCTCCCGTCGATGCCGCTCAGTCCAGAACACCGGCTGCGCCCTGTGCGCTCTACCCTCTCTCTTCTCCCGTCGATGCTGCTCGGCCTTTTTCTGTGCCGTCGGTCGGCACTAGCCGCCGCTGTCCGGGGAGGGTCTGTGCCGTACCTGTTGCCAGCCCGTTTCGCTGGACAACCTGACTGGAGAACCAAGCCCAGCTCTCAACAGACTCCCCTGCGATGCTCAAGTCTCCGCTGGATGGTCAACGCCCATGCTTCTGGACTCGGCCTTCTTCTTTCACTGTTCTCCAGGAGCGAATCCCTGGGAGGTGATGCAGAGTTGCAGGTAGGTTTGAATCTTCTCGTCGCCAATGTTAGATCCGTGTATCTTGATGTTGTGTGTCCTTCAATAAGTAGACAAGAGACTGCAGGGAACAATCAACAGGTGTTTACTGGATGAGGGTTAGTCTAAAACGAACTGTACAGATCCCTACTCAGGGTTTATATACAGGTGTGGTCACTGCTGGTACTACAGTATACAGGAGCTGTAAAAAGTAGTTCTCCCCTTAAAGGTACATACACTACACCTAGTTGCAGAGGCGAAGAGCAATGAGATGAGGGTGCGGGAGGAGAACGCCTGCCTCATACAAGAAGTAAGAGAGCAGAAGGGAAAGGTTAGGGAGGTCAAGGCAGCGTATAAGCTGGCCTGCGACCAAGGGTTTGAGGAAGCAGATCATGGCCCCTGTAGGGAACAGATAGAAAGCTTGAATATGGCTTTAAAGAGGGCAAAGGGGATGATATGTCTTATCAGCCCGAAGACAGGTCAATCGGACTTTACTGGCAACCCAAATAGAACCGGCCCACAGGCAACACCCAGAACAAAGTTGGTCAGGGAATCAGAGGTCCCACGACCGCCACCCACAGCTCCGAGCTTTCAGGAGCTCTGGCAGCGAGCAGGGGTGGAGGATGAGGTGGTAAAGGAAGCACAGCAGGCCCCGCTAGATAGGCCGGGACCAGGACCAGTGTACCCCCTCCGACAACGAAGGTACGGTCCGCCCGTTGATGAAGATGACACAGGGGCCATCCAGAATCAGTTTGTGGTGCCGTATGGCACCCACCAGCTCAGGGACATGGTTAGCCACATCCCCAAGCTCACTAAAAAGGGAGACCCCTCACTGCACTTCAGGGAGATAGAACAAGCAACTTGTGTTAATGACTGCGATGACGCAGAGCAAGCAAAAATGCTGCTGTTTTCCCTGGGAGGTGATCTCCTCCAGGCCCTATCTGGCGAGTGCAAAAGGGGGCAGAATGATTATGAGGATCTGAGGAATGAGATATTGGAGGCCATGGGACTCAATGATGGTAGTCCATTCGCCCGGGTAGAAAGAACGGTGCAGCTCCCAGGGGAGTCCCCGCAGGCATACGCAGACAGGCTGTGGCCAATCTACCGGAGCGCATGCCCAGGAATGCCAGGGCGGGCAGCACTGAACCCAGTCCAATTGACTCACTAGCTCCGTTGTCTTATGACAAACGGCCTACCCCAGATCCAAGCCCAGGTCGCGGCTTGGTTTGACCCCCGAAACCCCCAGACCACCGAAGAAGCGGTGATCCACCGGCTCACAGTAGCATTTAGAAACATGAGGTGTATCGAGGCGCCCCAACCCAAGGGAAAAGTCCATGAGGTTAAACCTGGGAGCCAAAGTAAGAAAGAGTGGCACCAGGAGGGGAACCGTCCCTCCCAGGCTAGGTTAAATTGTTATGGGTGCGGGAAAGACAGTCACTTGAGAAAAGACTGTAAGAATCCCTGGAAAGATAACAAGTGAAAGGATCCCATAGCCCCAGCCCAAAAGGCAGGGCCAGATATTGCTCCCGCTGCGATTGAGTCATTTTTACAATCCCTACAATCTCTTCTCCTGGCCAGCCAGGGAAAAATAGCTGCCACCACCGGTGCTGTAGTTCCCTCGGCCCCCTCTGCCACCCCACAATGACTAGAGCCCGTGCAGCCTGTCTACCTGTGTGACCTCCGGTATGACGGATGGAAGAGACCGCTTGTACAGATGGAGGTAGAGAGGGTTAAAGGGACCTATCTACTGGATACGGGAGCATCATGCACCGTGATCCACGCAGCTAATCCCACCACCTCACCTCTGTCTAGCGGGGTTCCATATGCCCTATCGGGGTTCACCGGTAAGGAACAGGCGGGAGTATTCTCCAAGCCGCTCCCAATCCGCCTGGGCACGATCCGGACCAAATGGACATGCATCCTGGCAAGGTGTGAGGCGGAGGGAGGGAAGGGGATCCTAGGAGCCGACTTCCTGGTGGGCCACAGGATCCTCGTGGATCTCCGCAATCATTGCCTTTGGGGAGCCAACACGGGTGAAGAGGGAGGTGTAGTAATCACCCCGAACAAGGAAGGGAAGGGGACCCTGTGTACTGCGAAGCCTAAAGAAGGTTATGACCTCGGGCTCATGGTCAATGGTGTCCCGGGGGAATTTCAGGCAGTCGTGCAGGCCAAACTAGCTGTGTTTGCCACGCATAAGCACGACTCCGGGAGGGTCACAGGGTTTGAGGTTAGAGTGGAGGGGGACCCCATGGCCCGGCCCCAGAAGCAGTATAATTTTCCCAAAGAAGCAGAACCCGACATGGAGGCAGCCATGTCCTCTTTAGTGCAGCAGGGAGTGTTGAGGCCCATAGCCACCCATGTTAACTCTCCGCTTTGGCCGGTTAGAAAACCGGACAATTCATGGAGAGCCACGATGGACTATCAGGTGCTTAACAGCATTATCCCCGCGTGTGCCCCCACAGTAGCAGCAGTGGCTGACCTCATCGGGAATATTCCAGCATCCGCCGAACTGCTGGAGCTGCTACAGAATAAAGGGTTCAAGGTCAACCCGAAAAAGGCGCAGTTCGGTCAGCAGGAAGTTAAATTCCTGAGTCTAACCGCCCGCGCAGGGGAGAGAGCCATAGATAACGCTAGGAGGGAAGCGGTCCAAGAATTGCTGGTCCCCAACACAGTGAGAGGGGTGAGGTCGTTCCTAGGGTTAACAGGGTACTGCAGGGACTTCATTGAAGACTATGCAGCCACAGCAGCTCCCCTGCTCCGACTCCTACACAAGGGAATGGAGTGGTCTTGGGATGAGGATTGCCAGGCAGCATTTGTCCAACTCAAGCGAGACTTGCAGACCGCACTAGCACTAAGAGCTATAGATGGGGAGAAGGAGTTCTTTCTGGAGGTAGCGGCTAGTGGGGATAGCCTGAGTGCTGTGCTGCTCCAAGAGCGGCACGGTAGGCTAAGGCCCGTGGTTTACTCCTCCAGAGCATTCAGTGATGTGGAGAGGAGGTACTCAATATGCGAACGGCACCTTTTGGCCACGTATTGGGCTGTGAAAAGATCCTTGATCTTCACAGGCACCTCTCCCATCACCCTCCTCACACACCATACACCCACCCAGATGCTTCTAGATGGGAGGATTAAAGATGGGACAGTTAGCAGTGCCCGCATTGCGCGTTGGACCCTCCTCCTCTCGCAGATGGATCTGAGGGTGAGGGGCCTTTGCGAGCCAAAGCTCGCGGCCAATATGGTATATCCTGGAACAGCCCATCGGTGTTCCATAGAAGGGGTATGGGAGGTGAACATAGGTTTACGGGCTGGGATACATCCCTCAGGCCACGAGATCTATGTAGACAGTTCCAGCATGGTATCTGCTGGCAAACGACTCACGGGTTGTGGGGTCTATGACCCAACGGCAAACATTGCCTTGGCAATCAAGCTCCCCAATACCATAAGCGCCCACCAAACTGAACTGTCCGCGGTGATGTACGTGGTTACCCACCCCGAAATCTTCCCTACCCCGTACATGATTTGCTCTGACAGCATGTTCACTTGCAACTCATGTACGGAATACCTGGCCATCTGGTCCCGTCGCGGGTATACCTCCGCCGACGGGAGGCCCTTAACAGTAAAGCCCCTGCTGGAGAAAGTCCTGGCAGCCATGGGGGAGGGAGGCGAGGCCTTCATCCACAAAGTGAAGGCCCATTCCTCCACAGGATCCCGCAGCCAGGGTAACCAGCAAGCCGACATGCTGGCCAAGGAGGGTGCTCACACAGGCACTTTCTGGGACCCGTATGAGTCCGGGCCCGTAGCGGCAGTTAGAGGCAGGGATGGGACCCAAGGGAACTTAGCGGTAGTGTTAGCCCCAGATCTTAAAACTGTCCAAGCCCAGGACCATGTCCTGAAAACTGTCATTAGTGTAGTAATGGAGGGCAGGAAGTTAGAAGGCCCTTACGGCGCAGCCCCCCTCTCCATAAGGGAAGGCATGCTGTTCAGAGAGGAACAGTGGGTAGTACCCCAGCAACACCGGGGGGAGTTCCTTCAACTGGCCCATGAGGGGCCGGGAGCGGGACACCCCGGGCCTGAGACCACCTGGCAATGGGTGGAACAGGCGGGATGGTGGCCAGGACTCCGGGAAGGCGTCCACGAGTTCTGTGCTAGCAGTCTTGTGTGCGCCGCAAATAACCCCGACCCCCACGGAAGGAAAGTGCCCATGGGACACGTTAGGAGGGTAGAGGGACCATGGCAGTCGATCCAGATCGACTACATCGGGCCCCTGCCCACCGCCCAGGGAGGCTACAAATATTGTCTCGTCCTGGTAGACGTGTTTTCCAAGTGGGTGGAAGCCTTCCCCTGCAAAACGGCCACAGCATTAGGGACTGCAAGGATCTTGGTACGAGAAGTGTTCTCGCGGTGGGGACTATCCCAGTTTGTGGAGTCCGACCAGGGAAGCAACTTCACCGGCCAAGTCATGCAGAACATCCTTATGCTGCTCGGCATCAAGGGGAAGTGGCATGTAGCTCACAATCCACAGTCCTCCGGGATTGTGGAGCGCAGGAACCGCACCATTAAGGAAAAGTTGAGGAAGGAGACAGTGGAGTCACCCCAAAAATGGGCAGAGGCCCTGCCTCTAGTCCTCATGGGGATCCGGGCCAACCAGTCCAAGAGTACAGGGTATTCCCCGCATGAACTCATGACCGGTAGGGTTATGAGGACCCCCACCCATGTCCTAGCTCCAGTCCTTACTGAAGGGCAACTTCGAGAAATAAATCAGGACAAATTCGCCCGAGCACTCCTCGATCACCTAAAACAGATTCATAGGCAGGCAGCAGGTAGTATGGGGAAGCCGCATCGTAATAACCGGTTGCTGCTCGAGCCTAACAAGAGTCATCAGTGGGAGATAGGGGACCAAGTGATGGTTAGGAATTACGCCCGGGTGGGGAGTTTAGAGCCACTGTACATGGGACCCTATAACATAGCCGATAGAGCCAGCCCCATGGTTTATGCAATAAAACTGCCCCGGCGCACAAAATGGTTCCATGTGAATCAATGCAAATTGTTTAAGCCGGAGCCAGGGAAACAGGCAGCTGGGATTGAACCTGAGATTAGAAATCCTCAGCCTGCAGTGCGTACACTCACACAAACTGCACACGCAGGCGCAGTCGCGTGCGTGAAGGGAGAAGTTCCCCAGCACTTGGCCCGAGCGATTCCGCCTTTCTTATGGGACTCCGGGGAGGAGCCTGAACCAGTTTTCAGATCTGTAGGGGAAGACTCTCAGCCACCGGCAGCCGGTGGCAAGGGATTGCCCGTCCCCTGCCCAGGTTTGGGAAGGGAGGGACCCGAGGGAGAAGGTCCCCAACCAGCAAGGACTGTGACCCGAGCTAAGGGTCCACCCACCAGGGTAGCCCCACTAGCGACACTCCCTAGGAGGTCTCTTTGGGTACCCCAGCCCAAGAAAGTATGGTCACCCACTTTCCAGTGGAATAGGGTGGGCTCCCGAGTCAGGGGGAAGCCAGAAGACAGAAGTCCCCAACCAGCAGCCATAAGCTGTGAGGGACTGGAAGTTGGGATCAGTCCAGCTTCGCTGCAGGCAGTAGCCTGCAACAGTCCAAACAGGGATTAGGCTGGCCGCCCGGAGATAGGCGGCGCTTGTATATAGCTTTGTTCAAGTAATGTGTATAGAGGATTAAGTTAGAATGTGTTAATTTTAATTTTATATTGCAATTCGGTAGTGTTAAGTATTAGAGTATAAGTTTTAAGTATGGTACCATTCCAAAGTGTTGTCTATGTGAGCCGAGGTCACAGGACCCGATCACATTCCCCCGAGCCAGGGAACCTGGCTAGATTTTTTTAAAGTCTTTTTCAGAGTTTCGGAAGGTGCAGAGGACCATCGTGTCTTTGGACGCTCGGGGAAGGGAGCAACCCTAGCCCACGAAGGGAGGGGTCTGCAGGAGGCAGATGCCCATGAGGGGAGCTGGCCAGGATGACTGGGATCCAAGGCAACCCAGTATTCTAGTGAGACCGGTTTCACGTATGGGGAGGCCTCCCTCCAGTGCCCGAGGATACAAACCGTCACCCCAAGAAAAGATGTTTCAGGAATTCTGTAAATTTGACTTTTTGGATGTCAATAAGACCGAATTGTAACTAATCATGGGTGATGGCAGACGCTATCCGTGAGAAGTAATTTAAATTTTCTATTCAGTTTCACACACTAGAACACATTGATTGATGTGTCGAATGTGTAACAATACTTGGCACATTATTGTTCACAGCAATTAAACTGTTATTGGAAATCCAGATTAAGATTAAGAGTTTACAAAAGGCTTGTTAATTATTTTATATATGTATTATGTACTGCTCCCAACTCCAAAGGAAATAATGTGTGAATTTAGTTCCTAACTGTGAGATTGTACTACTTGTTTAGGGTCAATTGAACAAATTGCATATGCCTGTGGATTGTTGTGTTTGTAGATTGTGGAAGTTTGAAATACATTTATGGCTGAAGAATGGTGCCATTTATTAAAGTGTCAGGCAATTGCATTACAAAAAAAAAGGGAAACTCGTTTCTTCAGTTTGTATTTTTAACAGATATGTTTTGGCTTGGTGGTAATCTCATTAAAGATGTTGTATCGTGTTAAAACTATGTCACAAGTGGTGCAGGGGCATTGGGCCCCCTCCATGCTTGAATTATTGTAAATACTCAGTGGTGCAGGGGCATTGGACCCCCTCCATGCTTGAATTATTGTAACTAATCATGTTTTTCTATTGATAGATGCCTACCGTGCACTGCAATGCTCTCTGAGGAAGAGAGATGGAGGTGTTAAGGGATCAGAGATAGATATAGATAAGTATAAGGGAAGGTTGTTTGTGGGGGGTCAGAAATTCATGCTCACCTTTAAACAGGGTACTGCAAGCAAGTTTTAGTATCCCAGGGGGGACTGTAAGGTTTGCAAAATTTCGACAGCCCCCGAAGATTATTTGATTAAAGAAAACCTGGTTGGAATGTACCTTAAAAACCCAGGGCATCAAAAATGGCTGCCAGGCCTCATGGCAAAAGAGAAAGACAGCCTGTCTGAACATCTCCCATCACTGGCTGAAGTACTTGAGGTACTTAAACTGTCAATCAACTGCGGTTTAGGAAGTTCAACATTGAACAAAGGATTGTTTGTTTACAAGCTCTCAACAGTGTTGACTCAAGGGCTTAAGCACTTGAAGCTGTCAATCAATTGCGGTTGGAATGCAGGACAAAGGACTCTTTACTGAACACTTAAGGATTTGTTTGTCCAGCACTTGAGAAATTAGTGGGACATTTTAAACTGAGCACAAACCAGGTAAATGAATGGGAAACCCATTCAAACCCATTACAGTCAATGGGGACAGATCGGTCCCTTTTGTGTACCCCGGATACGTCCAGATTTGGGCGCGAAGATAAGGGCTCCCAAATGAGGTATAAAGATAACCCCTCAGGAAGCCATTCTCTCTCTCTCTACCACCTCGCCTCCAGTGCCCTGCTTACCAGAGGAACAGCTCAGCAGCCCGCCCAAAGAAGTGGAATACCAGAAGTGACTTTTGAATTACTGGGGTATCTCTACTTTGGGGTGGTGAAGAATTCAAGGCAGGTCGCAGGGGTATGGAGCAGGCGTTTACTGGTGAGCATAAACTTTCTGGCCCATTACAAGGCAACCTAGATAGGTATAAGGGATGGGAATTAAATGGGAATTTTGTTAAATTGTCATTTTTAGTCAATTTTCCCTCGATGTGTCCATTTTCTCTCCTCCCCGTTAAGTAAAAGTGTGCAAGTATGCTGTATTCATAATTATTTTCAATGTATAGCAATTTATTCTTTATTTTTAATAAACGTTGGTCTTCTTTGCACCCAACCACAAGTCTCGTTTTGTCTATATCGCTACTGAAATAAGTCCGGCGTCAGAACCAGAAAGGTAAACAATTCAAAACCGCACGGGGCCTGGAGCAGCTCAGATACGCCTGACTGGCCAGACAATAACCCCAAAACCAAATACTCCCTTTCTACACGAGTACCTTCACCACACGGACTGTAGCGGTTCCAGAAGTCGGCTCACCACCACCTTCTCAAGGGCAATTAGGGATGGGCAAGAAGTTCTGGCCTTGTCAGCGATGCCCACATCCCGTGAACGAAAATAAAACCTTCATAGGATTCAACATTTCTAGATTTCTTTTGGGGCATTGGGATGGGTCCTGAACAAAGTTCCCTTTAATATTTTTTGGTTACGCGGTCTATCTAGTCAGAAGTCTGCGCAAGACCTCCAGAGCACTGCGCAGCCGCTCAGCTTAACAAGGACTTTGGTCCCAAACTCAAGACTTTGCTTCTACCTTGAGAGGAAAATCTCCTCTCCTCAGTAATGTACTGAACTTTCAGCCTAGCCTATGTACTCCAGCTCTGGAGTAAGGGATTGAAGCCATCATCTTCTGGCTCAGCACAACTAGTTTAGAAACCAACATCTGAACCATTAGTCCAATTTTCAACAGCTACTGTAAGATTTGCAAAATGTCTACGTTTCCCCAAAGGTTGTTATTAATAAAAGGGACCCTGCATGGACATTTCAAATCAAAAAGGGTACCCAAGATGGTGTCTGCGCCTCGTGGCAGAAAGCCTGTGAGATTTTAAAACTTGGACTCTGCAGCGCAGGCAGCTTGTGGTGAAATCGAAACCAAAGCTACAGTTTCTGTGAAGAGAGACTTTGCATTTTGAAAACCAGACAGGACTTTGAATTATGTATTAAATCAAATTGGAGACAAATCAAAATCCAGTTAGGCCTACAGTTAAGGCCATCAAGCAGTTTGCATAAATAATCGGCAACCGATTAAGGAAGCCATCGAGGCTGGACAGGCCCATTAAGGTGCATTCATAACAAAACAAGTTAATTATTGGGCCGGTAGATGCGATTACCGGCCATCTAAAAACAGTTAGTATAGATTGCTACCATTATTTAAAATGGCCCGCCAAGATTAAGACAAAGAACTAACCTGATTTGGCGCGCAGATAAGGGTTTTCAAATGGAGTATAATTGAAGGCCCCGGGTAGCAATCGCGCTCTGCTCTTCTCTTCTCTCTGGCCTCTCCCTGCTCCTCACCCTTGTGGCTGTCGCTCTTTCCCCGTCCTGCGCTTACCCCCTGGCCTTTGCCCGTGCCTTTCCCCACTCCATCTGGAATCGCCCAGGCACTGCATCGGGCGGACACGGACAATTCAGGCCAGGTGAGGTGGGATGCGATGAAGGCGAGGAGGCAAGACGAACTGAGGAAGACAACTGAGGAGACCAACTAAGGAGATGAACTGAGGAAGACGACTGAAGATAGGCTTCGAATCATCGGGCCTTCAGTCTCAGCTGACCTGCGACTATCTTTATGCAAACTTAAACTGTCGGCCGAGGAAGAGGAACCATCATCCCTGCAAGGTAAAGTACCCAAACAGAGACTTCAACTTTGGGTACTCGAACCTGGACAATGCCCTTGCAGCACCCGGAGACCACGAGACGGCGGCAGGCTCCAGAGAGCACCAAGAGCGAACCCCAAAACCCACTGCTGTTTTGAGTTCAGCAGACCCTTTAGATTGGTGAGCATAAATTCTGGCCCCTCATAGCTTAATCTAGTTAGGTATAGGGGGTGGGATAAGGATAAGGGGATTGTTAAGATAGTTGTTTTCCCTCGATGTGCCGTGTGTTTCCCATTCCCTGTATAAGTATATAGTTATTTGTTTTTGCCTGTAATTTTATACACTGGTAACTTCTCATAAGACTGTGTTATTTTCTGTTTAATAAAATCGAGTTTTGCTTACACCCAAACCACCTGTCTACTCGAGTCTTTTCTGTATCGCCGCCTGTACCTAAGTCCGGTGTCTAGAACCCAGGGGCGTGGGAGTGATTCGAACCGCTCATAAACAGTCAGCGGCATAACTGACTGGCGTACGTGCCAAACACCACTACACGCCAGCCCTACAGAAATGGCGACCGTGGCAGGAAACCGGCAACAGGGTTGCGATACAGTAGACAATGGTTCGGATGAGCAAACCATGATGGAGGAAAGGATTTCTGATTGTGTGTTTAGCAAGGTTATTATCACTAAGAAATGGATCACCACTCTGTTGAAGGCTGGGCGTCCAGTAGATGCAACAACTAAGTGGACAGAGGGAAAGGAACACAAAAAGTCCTTAGAGAAGGCAGTTTGGCTGATGTGCTTTAAAAAGCAGGTCCAGCTTTTGGACAGGCTCGTTGCAGCACAGGCAGTCGAGTTAAGGGAGTCAGCCCTGGAGATCCAGGATAAGGCTCTCGCAGGGGAGAAGTTATTAGTAGCTTTGCAGGCTTTGAATCAGGAGAGAGTGCATTTAGTGGGAGAACACAAGGCCCAGTTGGAATACCTACGGTGCCAAGTCACTGAGGCCAAGGGAAATGAGTTAAGGTTGCAGGAGAAAAACGCCTGCTTGGCAAGGCAGAGTAGGGAATAGGAAGAGAAAGTGCAGGAGGTAAAAGCCGCTTACAAGCTAGCGAGTGAACAGGGGTTTGAGGAGGCAAACCATGGCCCCTGTAGAGAGAGGATAGAAAATCTGAGCCGGGCCCTCCGGAAGGCAAAGGGCATGGTATGCCTCATAACCCCAAAGGCAGGCCAGGCAGATTTTCTGGGGAACGAGGGGAGGACAGTTCCAACGTCACCGGTAGTGCTTAGGGACGACACAGTTGAGAGAGAGGAGAACTCACGGCCACCACCCGTAGCACCAAGTTTCAGCGAGGTTTGGCAGCAAGTGGGGGTGGAACCGGGGGTGGAACCCAGAGTGGAGCCAGAGGTGGAGGCGGAGGTAGAGCAAACACTGCCCGAGAGGTTGGAGCCGGGACCAATGTGCCCAGCGCAGCATCGGAGGTTCGGCCCATCCGCCAATGGCGACAATGAGGGACCCCTCCAAAACCAGTTCGTGTTACCCTTTAATACCCAACAGCTTAGGGTTATGGTCAACCATATCCCGAAGTTCTCCGAAAAGGGAGACCCCTCGATCCACTTCAGGGAAATAGAGCAGACTGCCAGCATCAACGACTGCGATGACGCTAAACATAAGAACATAAGAACATAAGAAATAGGAGCAGGAGTAGGCCAATCGGCCCCTCAAGCCTGCTCCGCCATTCAATAAGATCATGGCTGATCTGATCCTAACCGCCAATCCACTATCACAGAACCATCTCCTGAATCTAACAGAATTAGACACACGAAATAGGAGCAGGATCAGGCTACACAGCCCCTGGGCCCGCTCCGCTACCCACAGGGCCATGACCGATCCGAACCTAGACTCATGTCCAAATTCCAGCCCGCTCCCCGTAACCCTTAATTCCCTTTACTTCAAGGAAACTGTCTATTTCTGTTTTAAATTTATGTAATGATGTAACTTCTACAGCTTTTTGGGGCAGCATATTCCATGGACCTACCACCCTCTGGGTGAAGTAGTTCCTCCTCATCTCAGTTTTGAAAGAGCAGCCCCTTATTCTAAGACTATGTCCCCTAGTTCTAGTTTCACCCATCATCGGGAACATCCTCCCCGCATCCACCCGATCCAACCCCTTCACAATCTTATATGTTTCAATAAGATCGCCTCTCATTCTTCTGAACTCCAATGAGTAGAGTCCCAATCTACTCAACCTCTCCTCATATGTCCATCCCCTCATCCCCGGGATTAACCGAGTGAACCTTCTTTGTACTGACTCGAGAGCAAGTATGTCCTTTCTTAAGTATGGACACCAAAACTGTACGCAGTATTCCAGGTGCGGTCTCACCAATACCTTGTGCAACTGAAGCAATACCTCCCTATTTTTATATTCTATCCCCCTAGCAATGAAAGCCAACATTCCATTGGCCTTCTTAATCACTTGCTGCACCTGCATACCAACCTTTTGAGTTTCGTGCACCAGGACCCCCAGATCCCTTTGTACTTCAGTACTTTCCAGTTTCTTGCCATTAAGATAATAACTTGCTCTACGATTTTTCCTGCCAAAGTGCATAACCTCACACTTTCCAGTATTGTATTCCATCTGCCAAATCTCTGCCCACTTACTTAGTCTGTCTATGTCCCCTTGCAGGTTTTTTATGTTCTCCTCACTCACTACTTTCCCTCCCATCTTAATATCATCTGCAAACTTTGATATGTTACACTCGGTCCCCTCCTCCAAATCGTTAATATAGATTGTAAAGAGTTGGGGACCCAGCCCTGACCCCTGCGGAACACCACTAGTTACTGATTGCCAGTCTGAGAATGAACCATTTATCCCAACTCTCTGCCTTCTGTTAGATAGCCAATCCTCTATCCATGCCAGAATATTACCCCCAATCCCGTGATTTTTTATCTTAAGCAATAATCTTCTGTGTGGCACCTTGTCAAATGCCTTTTGGAAGTCTAAATACACTACGTCCACTGGTTCCCCTTTATCCACCCTATATGTTACTTCCTCAAAGAACTCCAGCAAATTTGTCAAACATGACTTCCCCTTCATAGAACCATGCTGACTTTGTCCTATTAAATTATGAGTATCCAAATGTCCTGTTACTGTCTCCTTAATAATGGACTCCAAAATTTTACCTACCACAGATGTTAGGCTTCTGTCTACTGCCCTTTTTAAATGAGGGTGTTACATTAGCAGTTTTCCAGTCTGCCGGGACCTTTGCTGAGTCCAGGGAGTTTTGGAAAATTATTACCAATGCATCCACAATCCCTACCGCCACTTCCCTCAAGACCCTAGGATGTAAGCCATCAGGTCCAGGTGATTTATCCGCTTTAAGTCCCATTATTTTACCAAGTACCACTTCCTTAGTGATTTTGATTGTGTTTAGCTCCTCCCCCCCTTTAGCCCCCTGTTTGTCCAGTGTTGGGATATTCTTAGTGTCTTCTACTGTAAAGACTGATACAAAATATTCATTCAGTGTTTTTGCCATCTCCATATTTCCCACCATTAATTTCCCGGTCTCATCCTCTAAGGGACCAACATTTAATTTAGCCACCCTTTTTCTTTTTATATAACTATAAAAACTCTTACTAACTGGTTTTATATTTTTTGCTAATTTACTTTCATAATCTATCTTCCCTTTCTTAATCAATCTTTTTGTTATTTTTTGCTGTCTTTTAAAGTTTTCCCAATCCTCTATCCACCCACTAGATTTGGCTACATTGTATGCCCTTGTTTTCAGTCGAATACTATCCTTAACTTCTTTACTTAGCCACGGATGGCTGTCTTTTCTTTTACACCCTTTTCTTCTCAGTGGAATATATATTTTTTGGAAGTTGTAAAATAACTCCTTAAATGTGCACCACTGATCATGTATCGTCTTACCCTTTAATCTATTTTCCCAATCCACTCTACTCAATTCCGCTCTCATACCTTCATAGTCTCCTTTATTCAAGCTTAGCATGCTTGTTTGAGATCCAACCTTCTCACCCTCTAATTGAATATGGAATTCAACCATGTTATGGTCACTCATTCCAAGGGGATCCTTTACTAGGACATTTTTAATTAACCTGTCTCGTTACACAGGACCAGATCTAAGGTTGCTTGCCCCCTGGTCGGTTCAGTTACATACTGCTCAAGAAACCCATCCCTAATACACTCAATGAACTCATCCTCAAGGCAGCCCTGCCCATTTTGATTTGTCCAATTAATATGATAGTTAAAATCCCCCATAATTATAGATGTTCCCTTATTACAAGCCTCAACTATTTCCTGATTGATACTCCGTCCAACAGAGATGCCACTGTTCGGAGGCCTATAGACTACGCCCACTAGTGTTTTTTTCCCCTTATTATTCCTTACCTCCACCCAAACTGTTTCATTATCCTGATCTTTTGACCCAATATCATTTCTCTGTATTACAGTGATTCCTTCCTTTATTAGCATAGCCACCCCACCTCCACTTCCTTCCTGCCTGTCCTTCCTGATCGTTAAATAACCTGGTATGTTTAATTCCCAGGCATTGTCACCCTGCAGCCATTTTTCTGTAATGGCCACAAGATCATACCCATATGTAGTTATTTGTGCCATTAACTCATCTATTTTGTTACAAATGCTATGTGCATTCAGATAGAGAACTTTCAAAGATGTTTTGTGACACGTAGTTCCTGCTTTAGCCCTTTTTATTACTTTACCTTTTACTCCATACCTTCTGCCCCTTCCTGACATGCTCTGGTTTTCAATTTCCCCACTGCTACCTAAGTCTATGACCTTCTCTGTTGTCATTTTTATTATTTGCTCTCTAGGAACCTCGCCCCCACTAGTTAGTTTAAAGCCCTCTCTACAGCCCTAGTTATATGATCCACTAGGACTCTAGTCCCAGCACTGGCCAAGTGAAGCCCGTCCCAACGGAACAGCTCCCTCCTGCCCCAGTACTGGTGCCAGTGTCCCAGGAAGCAAAACCCATTTCTCCCACACCAGTCTTTGAGCCACGCATTTAACTCTCTAATTTTATTTGTCCTAGCCAAATTCGCTCGTGACTCAGTTAATAATCCAGAGATTATTACCCTTGTGGTTCTGCTTTTTAATTTGGCCCCTAGCTGCTCAAACTCCCTCAGCAGAACCTCTTTCCTTGTCCTATCTATGTCGTTGGTACCAACATGGACCACGACAACTGGATCCTCCCCCTCCCACTCCAAGTTTCTCTCCAGTCCAGAGGAGATGTCCTTAACCCTGGCACCGGGCAGGCAACACAGCCTTCGGGACTCTCGCCCTCGGCTGCAAAGAACTCTATCTATCCCCCTAACGATACTATCCCCTACCACTACAACATTTCTTTAACTCCCCCCACTTGAATGGCCCCCTGCTCCACGGTGCTGTGGCCAGGTTGCTCATCCTCCCCGCAGTCCCTGTTCCCATCCTCACAGGGAGTAAGAGCCTCAAACCTGTTGGACAAGTGCAAGGGCTGCAGCTCCTCCAACACTACCTCCTGGATCCCCGTACCTGCCTCACATCTAGTCACACCATCCTGACCCTGGCCACGGACTACATCTGAATTAATTAATCTAATTGGTGTGAATACCTCGTGATACACAGAGTCCAGGTAACTCTCCCCCTCCCTGGTGTGTCTCAGTGTTTGAAGCTCGGACTCCAGCTCTTCAACACGGAGCCAGAATTCCTCAAGCAGCCAACACTTACTGCAAATGTGATCACCGTGAGCATTAATGGTGTCTACCAGCTCCCACATATTGCAGCAGCAACACATCACCTGATCTCCCATTCTATGTAATTAATTAAATTTATTAATATTATTCTTAAATACCCTCTGCCCTGATTCTAGATGGCGAATATCACACCTTAGAAACTATAAACCAAAGAGATTTAAGCTTCAAAAGTGAGAAATACTCACCAACCAATCACTTACCCACTTTCTGGTGACGTCACACTTGGATTACTTTTTACCTCTCTCCTTCCCTCCGAGTTCCGGGTTCGGAGACTGGTACGCCTTACCTGGTCTCTGGGGCCTTTTATAGTCCCGCTCTGCCGCTCAGGATTCCCGCCGACGCTGTGAGGCCTTACCTGGTCTCTGGGGCCTTTTATAGCCCCGCTCTGCCGCTCAGGATTCCCGCCGACGCTGTGAGGCCTTACCTGGTCTCTGGGGCCTTTTATAGCCCCGCTCTGCCGCTCGAGATTCCCGCCGACGCTGTGAGGCCTTACCTGGGTCTCTGGGACTTTTATAGCCCCGCTCTGCCGCTCAGGATTCCCGCCGACGCTGTGAGGCCTTACCTGGTCTCTGGGGCCTTTTATAGCCCCGCTCTGCCGCTCGAGATTCCCGCCGACGCTGTGAGGCCTTACCTGGGTCTCTGGGACTTTTATAGCCCCGCTCTGCCGCTCAGGATTCCCGCCGATGCTGTGAGGCCTTACCTGGTCTCTGGGGCCTTTTATAGCCCCGCTCTGCCGCTCAGGATTCCCGCCGACGCTGTGAGGCCTTACCTGGTCTCTGGGGCCTTTTATAGCCCCGCTCTGCCGCTCAGGATTCCCGCCGACTCTGTGAGGCCTTACCTGGTCTCTGGGGCCTTTTATAGCCCCGCTCTGCCGCTCAGGATTCCCGCCGACGCTGTGAGGCCTTACCTGGTCTCTGGGGCCTTTTATAGCCCCGCTCTGCCGCTCAGGATTCCCGCCGACGCTGTGAGGCCTTACCTGGTCTCTGGGGCCTCTTATAGCCCCGCTCTGCCGCTCAGGATTCCCGCCGACGCTGTGAGGCCTTACCTGGTCTCTGGGGCCTTTTATAGCCCCGCTCTGCCGCTCAGGATTCCCACCGATGCTGAGAAGGCCAAGATGCTGCTATTCTTCCTGGAGAGTAGTCTCCTCCAATCCCTCTCTGACGAGTGTAAAAGGGGGCAGAGCGGGTACGAGGAGCTTAGAGATGCGGTTCTGGAGGCCATGGGGATGGATGAGGGAAGTCCTTACTCCCGCGTGGAGAACACGATCCAGCTCCCTGGGGAAACCCCGCAGTCTTTTGCGGATCGGCTGTGGCCGGTGTAACGGAAGGCTTGCCCTGGGATGCTGGACCGAGCGTTCCTGAACAGGGATTCCCTGGCCCATTGGCTCCTTTGCCTGGTGGCGAACAGCTTGCCACAGGTCCGGGCCAAGGCAGAAGCCTGGTTCGACCTCAAAGGTCCCCAGACCACAGAACTCACGGTAATTAGGCAGCTCACTCTGGCCTATAAAAACGGTCGGGGAGCCGATGCACACCCACCCAAGGGGAAGGTGCATGAGGTAAAACCCGGACCGGGTCGGAAAGAGTGGCACCAGGAAGGGAGTAACCCCCCAACACAAAGATGAATTGTTACGGGTGTGGGAAGGATGGTCACTAGCGGAAGGAGTGCAAAAACCCTTGGAAGGATAACAAGGGAAAGCATCCCACAGCCCCAGCCCAAAAGGCAGGGACAGGGACACCTTCCACAGAGGTCGAGTCACTTTTGGATGCCATGAGGTCCTTACTGACTGGCCAGGGGAGAGTAGCAGCCGCCACTGGTGCTCTCACCCCGTCAGCCCCATCCAACCCACAGACATGACTAGAGCCAGCGCAACCTGTTTATCTGTGTTCTCTCCGGTATGATGAGTGGAAAAGACCCCTTTTGGAGATGGAGGTGGAGAAGGTGACAAGGACCTATCTGTTAGACACGGGGGCATCATGCACCATGGTCTACTCAGCTAACCCCACCACCTCACCTCTCTCCAGCGGTGTCACACACAGTCTATCGGGGTTCACGGGTAGAGAACAGGCCGGCTCATTTTCCATCCCGCTCGCCATTTGGATAGGACCGCTCCGCTCCAAGTGGACGTGTGTCCTGATGAAATGGGACGTGGAGGGTGGAGGAGAGGACCTGGGAGCCGACTTTATCATGGGTCATGGGATCCTAGTGGATTTGAGGAATCACTGCCTTTGGGGGGCAGGTAGAGTGAAGAACAGAGAAGTCATAGTAATCCCGGGAAATGAAGGGAAGGGGACACTCTGCACCATGAAGCCCAAAGAGGATTATAACCTCGGGCTCATGGTAAGCAACACCCCACCAGAGTTCCAGGCATTTGTGCAGACCCACGTGGCCACATTTGCCACTCACAAGCACGACTGCGGGAGGGTCACAGGGTTTGAGGTCAGCTTAGACGGGGATCCCATGGCCCGACCACAGAAACAGTATAACTTCCCCAGGGAAGCAGAACCGGACATGGAAGCAGCCATGTCCTCGTTGGTGCAGCAGGGAGTTCTGAGACCGATAGCTACCCATGTGAATTCTCCGTTATGGCCGGTCAGAAAGCTGGACAATTCCTGGAGGGCCACGGTGGACTATTGGGTGCTCAATAGTAAAACCCAGCCTGTGCACCCACAGTAGCAGCAGTTGCTGACCTCATCGGGAGTATTCCAGCATCCGCGACCACTTTCACGGTGCTGGATATTTCAAATGGGTTTTGGTCCATCCCTATAAGGAGGGAGGATCAGTACAAGTTTGCCTTTACGTTTAAAGGGCAACAGTACACGTGGAACTGTTTGCCACAGGGCTTCCACAACAGCCCCAGCATTTTCCATCAGTGCATGGCCAACAGTTTGAAGGATTTTGGCCAGCCCAGACAGTTGGTTCAATATGTGGATGACCTGCTCCTGTTCACTGATTCGAAAGTGGAGCATGGCCCACTATTGGCCGAACTGCTGGAGCTGTTAGGGCAGAAGGGTTTCAAGGTAGATCCCAGGAAAGCGCAGATCGGCCAGCAGGAGGTGAAATTCCTCAGTCTGACCGTGTGCGCTGGAGAACGGGCCATAGATAAGGCTAGGAGGGAGGCGGTACAAGAACTCCTAGTCCCTAACACAGTAACGGGTGTGAGGTCGTTCCTAGGGCTAACCGGGTACTGTAGAGACTTTATTGAGGACTATGCAGCCACCGCAGCCCCTCTGCTCCAACTCCTACACAAGGGAGTGGAGTGGCTTTGGGACGAGTGTTGCCAGGCAGCATTTGTCAGGCTCAAGAAAGACCTGCAGACCGTGCCAGCTTTATGGGCCATAGATGGGGGGAAAGAGTTTTTCCTGGAGGTAGCAGCCAGCAGGGACAGCCTGAGTGCTGTGCTGCTCCAAGAGCGGCAGGGCCGGCTGCGGCCGGTGATCTACTCCTCCAGGATACTCACAGATGTGGAAAGGAGCTATTCCAACTGTGAGCGGCATCTTTTGGCCACACATTCGGCTGTGAAAAGATCATTGATCTTCACAGGCACCTCTCCCATCACCCTTCTCACCCATCACACACCCGCCCACCCAGATGCTTCTGGACGGGAGGATCAAGGATGGGACAGTGAGCAGTGCCCGCATTGCCCGCTGGACCTTGCTCCTCTCACAGATGGATCTGAAGGTGAAGGGTCTCTGTGAGCCAAAGCTCGCAGCCAACATGGTATATCCTGGAACAGCTCATCGGTGTTCCATTGAAGGGGTATGGGACGAAAATATAGGTTTACGGGCCGGGATACATCCCACAGGCCGCAAAATCTATGTAGACGGTTCCAGCACGGTATCTGCTTGCGAGCGTCTCATGGGGTGTGGAGTTTACGACCCAGCGGCAAACATTGCCCTGGCGATTAAGCTCCCCAGCACCATGTGCGCCCAGCATGCTGAACTGTCCGCGGTGGTGTACGTTGTTACACACCCCAAAATCTTCCCCACCCCCTACACAATTTGCTCGGACAGCATGTTCACGTACAATTCATGTACGGAGTACCTAGCCATCTGGTCCCGCCGCGGATATACCTCCGCTGACGGGAGACCCCTCACAGTAAAACCCCTGCTGGAAAAGATCCTGGCAGCAGTGGGGGAGGAAGGTGAGGTTTTCATTCACAAGGTGAAAGCCCATTCCTCCACAGAAACCCACGGCCAAGGCAACCAGCAGGCTGACTTGCTCACTAAGGCGGGTGCCCGCACAGGCACTTTCTGGGACCCACTTGGGTCCAGACCCATGGCGGCGGTCAGAGGTAGGGACGGGACCCAAGGGAGTGTAGGGGTAGCGTTAGCCCCGGACCTTAAGATGGTCCAAGCCCAAAACCCCGTCCTAAAAGCAGTCCTCAGTGCAGTCGCTGAGGGAAAGGGAGTAGAAGGTCATTACGGCACAGCGACTCTCTCCGTTAAAGAGGGCATGCTGTTCCGGGGGGAACAGTGGGTTGTGCTGCAGCAGCACCAGTGGGAATTCCTTCAACTGGCCCATGAGGGGTCAGGAGCGGGACACCCCGGGCCTGAGACCACCTGGCAACAGGTGGAACAGGCGGGATGGTGGCCAGGACTCAGGGACGATGTCCGCGCGTTCTGTGCAGGCTGTCTTGTGTGCGCTGTGAACAACCCTGACCCCCACAAAAGGAAGGTCCCTATGGGACACGTCAGGAGGGTAGAGGGACCATGGCAGTCGATGCAAGTCAACTACATCAGGCCCCAGCCCACCGCCCAGGGAGGCTATAAGTACTGCCTAGTCCTGGTGGACGTGTTTACCAAGTGGGTAAAGGCTTTTCCCTGCAGAACTTCCACAGCTCTGGTCACTGCCAGGATCCTGGTCCGGGAAGAGTTCTCGAGGTGGGGACTACCACAGTTTGTGGAGTCCGACCAAGGGAGTCATGTCACCGGACAGGTGATGCAGAACACCCTGATGCTGCGAGGCAGTGAAGGGAAATGGCACATGGCCCACAACCCCCAGTCATCTGGGATTGTAGAACGCATGAATCGGACCCTCAAAGAAAGGTTAAGAAAGGAAACGGTGGACTCGCCCCGTAAATGGGCCAAGGTCCTACCGTTGGCTTTGATGGGGATCCGGGCCAGCCAGTCTAAAAGCACGGGGTGATGACTGGCAGGGTTATGTGGAGCCCCACCCATGTACTAGCCCCAGTGCTCATGGAGGGTCAGCTCAGGGAGGTAAATCAGGACAGGTTTGCCCGAAACCTCTTTGAGCACCTGAAGCAGGTCCATGAGCAGGCGGCTGGGAACTTGGGAAGGCAGCACCAGAGTAACCGATTGCTGCTCGAACCGAGAAAGAACCACGAGTGGGAGATAGTAGATCAGGTTATGGTAAGAAACTATGCCCAAGTAGGTAGTTTGGAACCATTGTACATGGGGCCCTACAGTATTGTAGATAAAGCCAGCCCCATGGTATACGCCGTGAAGATGCCCCGGCATACAAAATGGTTCCATATCAACCAGTGTAAGCTGTTTACACCTGAAAGGGGAAAGCAGCCAGTTGGGGTAAGGTCTGAGGATAAAGATCCTCAGCCTGCAGCAGGAGCGAGTCCACAGACTGCACAGGCAGGCGCTGTGGCTTGCTTGAAGGGAGTGACCATCCCGCCCATCGATTGGGACACTCCCCCGCTCTTCTGGGATCCAGACGAGGGGGAGGGACCTGAGGACGAAAACCCCGCCCCTAACCCAGGTGTAGAGAGGGAGGGACCTGAGGTCAAAAACCCTGCCCCGGACCCAGCCATTGGACCTGGGGGCGGAGACCCTCAGCTCGCAGCAGCAGGCTGCGAAGAGTTACCTGCCCCTAGCCCGGGTTCGGGAGAGGTCAAGCCTGGGGGAGCAGTGGTTCGGGTTAAAGGCCCATCGGCCAAGAAAGCCCCACGCGTCAAAGCCCCTAGAAGGTCCCCACGGACACCCCAGCCGAGAAAGCCATGGTCACCAGCCCTCCAGTTACCAAGGGCCACCCCTTGAGTCAGGGAGAGGTCCAAGGACACAGGTCCTCAGCCAGCAGCCATGGGCCGCGAGGGACCAACAGTGAAGGACGTTGCGGTCACGCCGGTGGTAGCGGCGAGCCGCAGTCCGACCAGGGATTAGCCCGGAGACGGGCGGCGGATGTATATAGTTTTAGTTTAAGTTTTAGTTTAAGTAAAGTGTAATTATTTAGCTTAAGTTTGGGTGTTTTTGATTTAAGTTAAATAAGGTGATGGGTAGTTTAAGTAAATAGTCTGTTAAGAGTGTGTATATTTGGGTCGAGGTCGCGGGACCCGACCATGCTTCACCAGGCCAGAGAATCTCTTGGGGACCTGGCTGCATGTTTTTTACATCTTTTGCAGAAAGACTTTCGGGATGGAGAGGATCGTGATCCTATTCGCCCTGATTGGAATGAGCATGTAAAGACGGGGTGACGTCCAAGACTACCACATCTACGGGTGTTCGGGAGACAGAGCGCCCCTAGCGATCGATGGGAGCGGTGAGCGGGATGCGGAGCAGACCGCCGTTTACATCCACGAGGGAAGATGGCCAGGATGGCTGGGGTCCAATTCGTCCCAGTACTCCAGCCAAACTGGATTCACGTACGGGGAAGCCTCCCTCCTGTGCCCCAGGGTATGGGTCGTTACCACGATGGTCAGCGTCACCGTTGGAAAGCGAATAAATTTGACGTGTAAAGGACACATTCCACTGGATAGGTGGTGGTGGCTCAGAAAGTTGAGCAAGTACATGAGGAACCCCAAAGTCGAGTGGGAACGGTTGGGAAACAACACCCATCGGACGATTACCGGGAATCATGGAGGACTAAGCGTGTGTTGGGACAAGTGGTGGGAACCGGACCAAGGGATTTATATCTGTATGTGGGGGTCAGAGACGGTCTGCCCCGCAGGCATATCCATTGTTTTCCACCGGCAGTGGCACGACACCGGGAAGAGGATGAAGTGGGATGCCAGCCGGAAGGTGTGCACAGTCCCATTCTCCCCGATCCCAGTCAACGCCACTGAGCTGGAAACCCACCCCCGTAAGCCCCTGCCCACGGCGCAGGCGGCGAGGTTATCCAGGGAAGGTTGCCGCACTGCCACCAAGGGACCAGGGAATGAGTTGGTACTAGTCCCCACCGATCAGATGTTGTACCAGGGGGTACACTATGCAGTAGACTCCATGATTTTAAATCTCACCGAGGTACATTTACCGGAGTGGTGCCCCAAAGAAACAGAGCAGCTTTACAAGGCCCTATTAAAGGACATGTTCAAGAAGTTTTACGAGTTCGATTTCGCCCACGTGGGCAAGACCGAACTGTACACAACACACCGAGAATTTTTAGGTAATGCAGGGAGACAAAGAAGGGGAGTATGGAATGATGTTTTTACTGCGTTTAATACTGGGTCCTCTGTCATCAACAGCTTGGATGACATAGAGCTGTTGACCCAGATAAACGGCTTAAAAACACAGTTAAAGAAAATATCACTGGATGAGAACAAGGTAGTGGGCTCGGAGTTGCATGAGGACCAGGCCATGACGGTCCATTTAAAGGAAATCATAGCGGAGTTGGAAGAGCACGCAAAGACGGTAAATGCTCTCATAAGGGAGGACAGAAATGCTTCTGTCCAGGCTGCGCAGAATGAGGTGTGCGTGTTATACGGGGCGTGGTTACTGGGCGAGGGCTGCAGTAATCTGGAGGATTTAAAACAGGGTTTGGTCCCCTCCTGGATTAGCAACAAGCACCTCGCAGCCTTCCACCCTTTTGAGAATGCATTAAGCCCGTGCCAACTCCGGCTAGCCTCCGAAGCCTATCCAGTCCCCGTGGATTGTGGGCGGTCCAAACACACAATCATGGGAGTATTAGTTAGGATGTCGGTCATGGGTAGGACAGCCCGACCCGCGCCGGTATACAGGGTGGAGAACATTGGAGTCATTAAAGGGGGTGCACACATTCGTTTCACATCAGTCCCGCCTTACGTCATTAAGTGGGAGCACGCTGTGACAGGTACTGACATCTCAGGGTGCCGGAGCCAGGGAGCACACATAATCCTGTGCCCCCAGCACTTGAATGCCTATTCAAAACCGTAGTGTGGGTTCAGAGCTGCTGGCGCGAAGCCTATAAATTGTACCATGGAGGCAATGGCACATGGCCATGTTCCCCCGCAGGTAGCATATATAGGAGGTGGGACATATTGTGTCATCACCGGCGCGTCCCACTACCAGCATGGACAGCATAGCTGGTGTCAGGTTAGTGACTGCAGTTTCTGTTTAAAACCCGAGGCAGAAGTTCAAGTGGCCCAGGAGCGAATTGTCCCCATTCCTGAACCCTCCACTGTTCAGGTCACTGTGAAGGAGAATTTTACGAACTTGCAAAAGTACATAGCGCACTTTGGTTACGAAATTCCCCCTCTCCCTGAACACCTTACCAAAATACTCAAAGCCATTATTGTAATGTATGTACCTTTAAGGGGAGAACTACTTTTTACAGCTCCTATACACTGTAGTACCGGCAGTGACCACACCTGTATATAAACCCTGAGTAACCCTCATTCAGTAAACACTTGTTGATCGTTCCCTGCGGTCTTGTTGTCTAATTATTGAAGGACACAACATCAAGATACACGGATCTAACATTGGCGACGAGCAGATTCAAACATACCTGCAACTCTGCATCACCTCCCAGGGATTCGCTCCTGGAGAACAGTGGAAGAAGGCCGAGTCCAGAAGCCCGGGCGTCGACCACGGGAAACCCCCCAGTCATCCAGCGGAGATTGAGCATCTCAGGGGAGGCTGTCAAGAGCCAGGCTTGGCTTTCCAGCACGGTGGTCCAGCGAAACGGGCTGGCAACAGGTACTGCGCAGACCCTTCCCGGACAGCGGCGGCCAGAGCTGACCAACGGCACAGGAAAAGGCTGAGCAGCGTCGACGGGGGGGAGAGAGAGGGTAGAGCGCACAGGGCGTAGCCGGTGTTCAGGACCGAGCGGCGTCAACAAGAGAGAGCAGAGTGCAGCCAGTGTTCAAGGGCCGAGCAGCGTCAATGGGGGAGAGAGGCATGCAGGAAAACGCGCAGAGCGCAGCCGGTGTTCAAGGGCTGAGCAGCATCAGCGGGGAAGAAAGGAAAGCGCGGGAGACGCCATTTTACGCCGCAGCGGGGAAGAAAGGAAAGCGCGGGAGACGCCATTTTAAGCCAGTCTTACCACACCCAAAAATGCCGAATAGTGGCAGTATCACAGCGTTCGACAATGAAGTCGAAGATTGGACGACATATGTCGAACGCATAGAAGTATACTGCAAGGCGAATGAAGTGCCAGATGACAAGAAAGCGCTGGTATTGTTGAATTCAATGGGTGCAAAAACGTATGGCTTACTACGAAACCTAGTAACCCCAGAGAAGCCAGTAGAAAAGGATTTTGAAAACATAGGGCCAGAAATTTGCGGCCAAAGGCGTGAGTGCGCTCGGGGTACTCACGCATCTGGCCATTGGAAATGCCGGCGTTCAGCATGAACAGCGCATGCGGGGAACGCCGGCATTTCCAGACCTCGAGCGCGTGCGACTGCACAGGCAGCGCTTGCGCAGTGAACTTCGTAGATTTCATTCATGAAATCCGTGAGCGTAAGTCCTCAGAAGTTACACTTGAAAAAAGCAAGTGTAAAGTGGTTCATTGGCTGCGGAGGAAGAAACATTTTATCGTGGAGCTTCTGAAATGCAATATTTTTGTTTGGGAAAGGGAGGGAAGTTATTTTAAGAAATTTTAAGTAAGTTTTAAAGTAAAAAATTTTTTTTTTTAAAGGGTTTTCAGAACGGTAGGTAGAAGGAGCAATTGTGGCTGTGTGAATGGAATGTGAGAATGAGTTATGTATGTATGTCCACATATATTCCTTTACGTATATGTATGTATGTTTTATATTCCTTTACTAATGTGTATGAATGTATGTTTTTAATTATGATTTTCAAATAAGTTACTTTCTCTGAAAGTCATAATTAAATAATACATTCATACACATAAGTAAAGGAATATATACATAACACGCAAAGGAATATTTACAGACATACATACTTTCAGAAGCTCCATGATAAGAAATATCTTCCTCCGCAGCCTCTGGAGCAACTGTACCCATGCTTTTTTCATGTGTAAGTTGTAAGGACTTGACCTCACTGAAAGCAGTAATGAAAGCGGCGAATTATACTGCGCACGCGCTGCCTGTGCAGTTGCACGCGTTCTGCCTCTGAACCCCTTCGATCACAGGACAGGAAATGCCGGTTTTCCCCAAAAGCACTGTGCATGCTGAAAACCGGCATTTCATCCGGCCAGATGCGTAAGTACCCTGACCGTACTCGCGCAGTTGGAAGGGAATTACTGGGCCAACATTTTACACGTCAATAAAATGAAAAATTTAACAATTGCACGACTTGCCCCCTCGCATCTGCGACTGAGGGTCCAAGGAGGTGCATTGCGCAAGAGGTCATCATCGTACGTATCCTCACACTGTCCCCTTTGGGGAACTGTATGAAGTGGTGGAAGGATTTATGGCCGTGATTAACGCTCATTCCGTGACCGTAACCATCTTTGAACCAGCCATTAGGGTGGTTAGTCCAATGGCGGGAGGGTTTTACGGGCTCCCACAACCCATCTGAGGGGGGGGGAGGGCCACCAACACCCACGGACGCAAGTATCCCGCTGGATGTCCACCCAGAATTTAAAGTTGGAACTCCGACTCCACTTGCCGGGACTGTCTGGAGTGGGGTTCAAAACCCTACTCCTTCTGGCCCAGCGGCGGGGATGCTTACTGCTACGCAAAAGGCCCACTCCACACAAAAGGTGACACCCATACGTTTCCTGCGCCTTTTCCCTCCCCGTGACTGGAGCCCTATGCTGCCATTTCACGTTGCTAATCGGATTGGGCCTTTGTCATAGCGGTAGGATCCCCGCCGCTGGGCCAGATCAGGGTAGGGTTTCGAACCCCGCTCCAGACAGTCCCGGCAAGTGGAGTCGGAGCTCCGGCTCTAAATTCTGGGTTGACATCCAGTGGGATATTTGCGTCCGTGGGTGTGGGTGGCCCCCCCTCCTTGTATAGCTTGTGGGAGCCCGTAAAACCCTCCCGCCATAGGACTAACCGCCCTAATGGCTGGTTCAAAGATGGTTACGGTCACGGAATGAGCGTTAATCATGGCCATAAATCCTTCCACCACTTCATACAGTTCCCCAAAGGGAACAGTGTGAAGACACGTATGACGACGACATTGCTAAATAAATAAATGGAATTAAAAAAATTCTTTTAGGGCTTTTAAAAGTCTTTAAATTGCTTTAATTCTCTTTAAAACTACTTCAGATTACTCAAAATAATGTAAACATTTAAAAAAGTTTATAAAAGTTACCAAAATCTTCAAAAAACTTCCAAAAACCTATTTAAACTGCTGCTTTGCATGTAAAAATGCTTAGCAGCTTGACAGAAACATTGGGGGCGTGTCCAGTGAAACTGAGACCTCAAGGGGTGCGTCTCACTTACACTGCACGCTCCTGGCTTCGCGCTGGCTGCACTCCTGAGCGGCGTGATGTCATATGCTGCCCGGGATTCTTCTTTTTCATTCACCAAATCCAGGCGTCCCTGGAGCTGATCGTCAGTAGCGCGGGGTAAGTGTAAATACGGGGCTTGCACGCGCTGCAAGCCCCGTTCTGGAATTTCTGGGCCATAGTGTCAATCCTACAGGACCACTTAAACCCCACACCGCTGCTGATAGCAGAAAGATTTAAGTTTCACAAAAGGAACCAGCATAAAGATGAAAGTAATGCTGAGTATTTAACGGAACTGCGCAAGCTATCAAAACACTGCCAGTTTGGAACGGGACTAGCAGATACTTTAAGGGACAAGTTTGTGCGTGGGCTTCAAAGTGAAGGAACCCAGAAACGGCTTCTATCAGAAAAGGATCTTACGCTGGACAAGGCTTTCAGCATTGCAGTATCACACGAAGCAGCAGCACGGGGCGCGGCAGAGATACAACGGAGACCGCAAGAATATGGCACAAATGAAATGTCATACGGAACAGTGAAGTGCCATCGCTGCGGCAGAACAACACACGACCATAAGGATTGCTGGTTCAAGGACAAAGTGTGCAGACAGTGTGGAAAAGTAGGACACATAGCAAGAGTCTGCAGGTCGGGAAAGAAAACCAATAGCAAGAAATCTCCACAGGAGAAGTACAAAAAGGTACATAATGTGATGGACAGTAGTTCAGATGAACAGAAAAGTGATACAGACTACGGAAGCAAGGAGCTGGGTTGTCTGAAACTACATAATGTGATCAAAATGGAGGATCACCAAACTATCTGGGTCACGCTCAAGATAGACGGAGTCCAAGTGAAAATGGAACTGGACACAGGGTCAGCCCTAACAGTCATAAACCAAAGGGACTACAAGCGGCTATTTTCACACATACCCTTGAAAGCTACAGAGATTGTCTTGAAGACGTACACGGGGCAAAAAGTCTACCCCAAAGGAAAAATAAGGGTGAAAGTGATATACAAAGGCCAAGAAATACCTAAAATGGCCATATATGTATTGCCAGATGGAGGACCACCACTACTAGGACGTGAATGGATCCGGAAGATACAATTAGATTGGCATTCCATACAGGCACTGAAGGTTGAGGCCAAAAAGGATGACGACGTCACACCTGGTCGACTGTCAAAAATGCTAACTGACGCAAAAGAAGTGTTCCAGGAGGGACTCGGAACACTAAAAGGCATACCAGCAACGATTAAAATAGAGGAAAATGCAAGCCCAAAGTTTCTTAAGGCCAGACCAGTGCCTTATGCGATCAGACCAGCCATCGAAGCAGAGCTGGAAGGGTTGGAACGTTCAGGAGTACTGTCCAAAGTAGACTGGAGCGAGTGGGCTACACCCATCGTTCCTGTAATGAAGAGGTCGTTGAGTAATACGCCTGGGGAACCAAAGAAGGTCCGCATCTGTGGGGATTTTAAGGTGACAGTGAACCCAGTCCTTCACACGGTACAATATCCGCTTCCACGAATTGAGGATATTTTTGCCTCGCTATCTGGAGTTAAACGCTTCACCAAAATTGATCTAGCCCAGGCGCACTTGCAAATGGAGGTAGAAGAAACCTCAAAACAATACCTCACGATCAACACTCATAAAGGTCTCTGCCAATACAACCAGCTGGTGTTCGGGGTAGCATCGGCTCCGGCTATTTGACAAAGGGCGATGGATCAAGTCCTGCAAGGGATTCCAGGGACCCAGTGTTATTTGGACGACATCCTGGTCACGAGCGAAAATGACAGTGATCACCTCGCCAACCTGGAGAAGGTGCTCACTAGATTAAAGGAATATGGGCTACGAGCTAATCGCCACAAGTGCGAGTTTTTCCAGAAGCAAATCTCATATTGTGGCCACGTTATTGATGAAGAGGGGTTACATAAGCCCCCTGAAAAGATTGAGGCAGTAGTCAAGGCTCCAGCACCGGAAAATGTGTCACAACTGAGGTCGTTCCTCGGGCTGGTAAACTACTACCATAAGTTCTTGCCAAATTTGTCTACGGTATTACGCCCACTGAACACCCTACTGCAAACAGAGGTACCATGGAAGTGGAATGACGAACGTAAATGAGCTTTCCAGAAGTGCAAAGAATTGATCACGTCAAAAGAGGTGTTGGTCCATTTCAACCCAGCACTACCAATTCGTTTGGCATGTGATGCATCACCCTATGGTATTGGAGCGGTGCTGTCGCACAAATTCCCAGATGGGTTGGAGAGGCCAGTAGCATTTGCATCTCGGTCACGAACCTCAGCCGAGTGCAACTATGCCCAGATTGACAGGGAGGCCCTCAGCCTAGTATGGGGAGTAAACAATTCAACCACTATCTGCATGGGCAGAAGTTCACCTTGCTGACTGACCACCAACCACTTGTCTCCATCTTTAATCCAAAGAAGGGAGTTCCGGTGATGACTGCACAACGGTTACAAAGATGGTCCCATTTTCTAGGGGCGAACGAATATGAAATAGAATACAAAGGCACGAAATAGCATGGAAACGCTGATGGGCTATCACGCTTGCCACTGCCTACTGTGGAGGAAGCACCAGCAGTGGACCCTATCCAGATATTTTATTCGTCAATAATTGAACGATTGCCAGTAACTAACACGGATATAGAGAAGGAGACCCGCAATGATCCGACACTGTCTCGGGTATATGATTTGACGGTGAGGGGATGGCCAACACATGGCGACTCACTGTTGCTAGCATTCTCATCCAGAAGAGAACAGCTGTCAGTATGCCAGGGGACAGTGATGTGTTGATCCCGAGTGGTGATTCCACCCAAGTTAAGGGAGAGAGTGCTAAATGAGCTTCATGAAGGTCATCTGGGAGGGGTGAAAATGAAAAGCCTTGCTAGGGCTTATGTGTAGTGGCCGGGGATTGATCAACAAATCGAGGACCTAACCAAGAGCTGCTCAGGATGCCAGAAGGTCCAAAATGCCCCACCACATGCCCCTCTACACCCATGGGAGTGGCCCTCCTCTCCATGGCAACGGGTGCATATTGATTTTGCTGGTCCATTCATGGACTCAATGTTCTCAATAGCAGTGGATGCTCACTCGAAATGGCCTGAGGTGATAAAAATGTCCTCAACCACTACAGAGAAAATGATTGCCGTCCTACGGACCATATTTGCCAGGAACGGCTTGCCAGAGCAGATTTGCTCTGATAATGGACCACAGTTTGTGTCCGAAGATTTTCGGAAATTTATGAGAAGGAATGGGGTAAGGCATTACACATCCGCCCCGTATCATCCAGCCACCAATGGATTGGCTGAGAGGTTCGTACAAACCTTTAAAAAGGTGATAAAGGCCATGTGCGACGATGAAATTCCACTACAGCATAAGGTGGACAATTTCCTATTAGCCTGCAGAAATGCGACACATGCAGTTACCAACCAGACCCCGGCCATGATGTTCTTCAACCGAAGGTTGAGACCTCGTCTGGATTTGCTCAGACCAAATGTGCGAAGAAATGTTGAGGATAAACAATTCCAGCACATCAATGAGAAGCCGACAAGGAGCTTCAATGTAGGACAACCAGTCTTGGCCCGTGACTACCGAACAGAGAAATGGCAACCCGGAATGATATGAACAAGGCAGGGGCCATTAATGTACACAGTGGATGTCGGGGAGATCATTGTAAGACGCCACGTCGATCAGATCTTAGCGTCACAGGAAGGAGTCAACTCCATTGTGGTGTTTGTGACTTTAAGAGCCCCTGTGTACTGTAATGCCGGTAATGGCCACTCGGGCTATATAAGCCTGTATAGTGTCTTGTATCTGTTAGTTCACCTCCAGACTTTGTTCAGTAAACACCTGTAAACCAACTCCTGCATTCCGTGTCTTCATTAACACATGGACACAACAGTGGTGACGAATTGGAAACGGACTTACCTGCAATTCGGCAGCACATCAAGGAGATCGATTCCTCAGACGAAAGTCGAAGAAAAACAAGAAAGGGAAAAGCTGTGGTTTCACCAGCTAGCCGAGCTGGTGGCAGGTACTGCAATAATCCTTCCTGGGCGGCGGGCTGGGGCTCGATCGGCTGGCTCTGCAGCGGGGCTGAGCAGCGAAGGCGGAGGCAAACAGAGACGGAGGTTGGAGCACTCGGGAGACGGCCGGCGCTGCAAAGCAGGTCGGCATTCGGACCAAGCAGAGGGAGGGAAAAGAGAGTCCCAGAGAGTCCGGCGGGAACGAGTCTCCACCTATTAAAAATACCTGTGTAAAAAAAAAAACCACGGAGAACAGCGTTGTCAGCAGCGGCAGTGGCGAGAAAGCGCGGGAGGCGCCATTTTTTTTTCTGCGGGGAAGAAAGGAAAGCGCGGGAGGCGCCATTTTTTTTTTCAGGATGCCTAAGACTGGCAATATTACTGCTTTCGATAGTAACGTAGAGAATTGGACCACATATGTGGAAAGAGTGGAGAAATATTGCACAGCGAATGAAATAAAGAATGATAAAAAGGCATCGGTACTTCTAAATCTAATGGGCACAAGGACATACGGGCTGTTATGAAACTTAATCACTCCAGCCAAACCGATGGACAAGAATTTTAAGGCGATTGTTGATACCCTACACTGCCAATTCGGGACAGGACTGGCAGATTCTCTACGAGACAAATTCGTCTGCGGTCTCCTAAGTGAAGGAACACAAAAAAAGCTACTTTCTGAGAAAGATTTGACACTGGACAAGGCTTTCAGTGTGACTGTATCATACGAAGCAGCAGCAAGAGGAGCTACAGAGATACAGCAAAAGCCACAGGACTTCGGCACCCATGAAATGACACGGGGTTTCGAGAGATATTATCGCTGCGGCAGATCCACCCATGACCAGAGGGACTGCTGGTTCAAGGACAAAGCATGCAGGTAATGCGGAAAGATGGGACACATTACACGTGTATGCCGATCTGGAAACAAAAAATCCACTGACAGAAAAAAAATCAATAAGGAAAAGTACAGAAAGGTACAAATGATGACGGACAGTAGCTCCAAAGACCAGAAGAGCAATAGCGACTCCGGAAACAAGAGACTAAGCTCTCTCAAATTACATAATGTAATTGCCAAAGAAGATTACCAGACCATTTGGGTTACCCTCACGATAGCAGGGTCCCCAATTAAAATGGAGCTAGATACAGGATCAGCCCTAACCGTCATAAGTCGACGGGATTACGAGCGGCTATTTCCGCATATACCTTTGAAAGACACATCCATTATCTTGAAAACATATACGGGGCAGAAAGTATACCCAAAAGGGAAAATAAAGGTGCCTGTTGTATACAACGGCAAGGAAATACAGAAGCTGTATTTATACATTCTGCAAGATGGTGGTCCACCGCTGTTGGGACGTGAATGGCTCAGGAAGATACGTTTAGACTGGCACTCCATTCAGGCACTGACGGTGACCAGTAAGAAAAAAAATGATGATGACGTCATACCTGAACGATTAAAAGACATCTTGGCCAACGCCAAGGAAGTGTATCAACAGGAACTAGGAACCTTGAAAGGCATCACCGCCTCAATAAAAGTGAAAGATGCGGCAATTCCCAAGTTTTTTAAGGCAAGGCCGGTGCCATACACAATTCGTCCAGCAGTCGAGGCAGAGCTGGAGAATTTGGAAAAGGCAGGCGTATTATCCAAGATAGATTGGAGCAAGTGGGCAACACCCATCGTCTCGGTCATGAAGAAAACATTGAATAATGATAAATCTGAAGAACAGGGAAAAATTCGCATCTGTGGGGACTTCAAGGTGACTGTAAACCCGATCCTTCACACGGTACAGTATCCTCTTCCGAGGGTAGAAGATATTTTCGCCTCACTATCCGGAGGGAAACGTTTCACCAAAATTGATGTGGCACAGGCATATCTACAGATGGAAGTTGAAGAGGCCTCTAAAAAGTATCTCACGATAAACACACACAAAGACCTGTACCAGTACAATCGACTGGTTTTCGGAGCAGCATCAGCTCCAGCTATCTGGCAAAGAGCTATGGAGCAAGTCCTCCAAGGGATTCCGGGGACTCAATGCTACCTAGACGACATCCTTGTAACAGGAGAAAACGACAACGAGCACCTTGCCAATTTGGAACAGGTGCTCACTAGGCTGAGAGAACGGGGCCTACGAGCAAATCGCCCCAAGTGCGAATTTTTCCAGAAACAAATATCATATTGTGGCCACATAATTAACGAGGAAGGGTTGCATAAGTCACCTGAAAAAATTGAAGCGGTCATAAAAGCCCCAGCACCTGAAAATGTCTCACAATTAAGGTCGTTCCTGGGATTGATAAATTACTATCATAAATTTTTACCGAACTTGTCAACTGTTCTGCACCCTCTTAACGAACTGTTACAAACGGGAGTAATTTGGAAATGGAGCGAAGACTGTAAACGTGCCTTCCATAAATGCAAAAGCTTGATCGCGTCCAAGGAAGTTTTGGCTCATTACAACCCATCACTGCCAATCAGACTGGCATGCGATGCATCCCTTACGGCGTAGGAGCGGTATTATCGCATAGATTCACTGATGGCTCGGAGCGGCCGATAGCTTTTGCGTCACGCTCATTGAACTCAGCTGAGCGTAACTATGCCCAGATCGACAGGGAAGCACTCAGCCTGGTATGGGGAGTAAAGAAATTCAACCATTACCTACATGGACAAAAATTTACCTTGTTGACTGACCATCAACCCCTCGTCTCCATATTCAACCCTAAAAAGGGTGTTCCCATTATGACAGCGCAAAGGCTACAGAGGTGGTCCCTTTTCCTAGGGGCACACCAATATGACATAGAATACAAAGGATCAAAACAGCATGGGAATGCTGACGGGTTATCGCGTCTACCGTTGCCAACGGTAGAAGAGGCACCTACAGTGGACCCAGTGGAGATGTTCCACTCAACCATAGTGGAATGTCTACCAGTAACAAATTCTGCCATTGAAAAGGAAACGAGAAATGACCCGACTCTCTCACGAGTCTACGATTTAACGGTGAAGGGATGGCCAGCACATGGCGAACCACTGTTGCCAGCATTCTCGCAAAGAAGAGAACAGCTGTCAGTGTGCCGAGGAACCTTGATGTGTGGATCCAGAGTGGTGATTGCACCCAAACTCCAGGATAAAGTGCTAAAGGAGCTTCACGAGGGGCATCTGGGTGGAGTGAAAATGAAGAACCTAGCCAGAGCGTTTGTGTGGTGGCCAGGTATCGATGGAGACATCGAAGAAATGACCAAGAGCTGCCTAGGATGCCAGAAGATCCAAAACGCCCCACCACAAGCCCCTCTACATCCATGGGAGTGGCCCTCATCTCCATGGCAAAGGGTACACATCGACTTTGCTGGTCCATTTATGGACTCATGTTCTTAATCGCGGTTGATGTACACTCCAAGTGGCCGGAGGTAATAAAGATGTCCTCCACCACCACGGAAAAAACCATCACAGTAGTAAGGACCATATTTGCCAGGAATGGGCTGCCTGAACAGATCTGTTCTGATAATGGACCGCAATTTGTGTCCGAAGAATTCAGGAAGTTCTTAAAAAACAATGGGATTAAGCACTACACGTCCGCCCCATACCATCCCGCCACCAATGGATTGGCTGAAAGGTTTGTCCAGACCTTCAAGAAGGCCATAAAGGCCATGGGTAATGAAGACATAAATCTACAGCATAAGGTAGATAACTTCTTGTTTGCATACAGGAATGCAACACATGTGGTTACAAACCAAACTCCCGCCATGATGTTCTTCAATAGAAGCCGAAGATGTCGGCTGGATTTGATCAAGCCAAACATCAGAAGGGATGTGGAGAACCGGCAATTTCAAGGCATGAATGAAAGGCCAACTAGAACCTTCCAGATAGGTCAACAAGTTTTGGCCCGGGACTACCGTACCGAGAAATGGAAGCCTGGAACTATTTGCACATGATTAGGACTGCTGATGTATACCGTTGACATTGGAGAAAGCATAATAAGGCGCCGTGCTGACCAGATCATAGAGTCATCCAAAAAGGGACACCCTACACCACAACTCTATACGCCTAATGATGAAGCAGAGATACCCATAGTATCTACCTCCGATCCGGTGATACTGGAACCAGATGAACCTGACACTGGCATTCAAGCCGAATCGACCTTGCCAAAAGAACCTACTACACCACCAAAAACTACTGCACCACCGAGGCATTATCCAGACCGAGTCAGGAAGCCTCCAGAGAGACTGACTTATTAACGTGATTAACTGCCGCAAATGTGTAGATTCTTGTTCTTGTAACATGTTAATTAATGATTACTTAAAATGTTATGTATTGGTTGTCTAAAAGGGGAGGAATTGTGGTGTATGTGCCTTTAAGAGCCCCTGTGTACTGTAATGCCGGTAATGGCCGCTCGGGCTATATAAGCCTGTATAGTGTCTTGTATCTGTTAGTTCACCTCCAGACTTTGTTCAGTAAACACCTGTAAGCCAATTCCTGCATTCCGTGTCTTCATTAACACACGGATACAACACCCATGTCTCGAGTACCTGGGGATGAACCCGACATACCAGTAGCATCTACCTCAGAACCAGTAGCAGTGGAAACTGATGAACTAACCGACGAAAAGGGGCCAGAATCGCCTCCGCACTAAGAACAAGAACCTCAGGAAAGGCGCTATCCAGAAAGGATCAGGAAGCCGCCCCAAAGACTGAATCTATAAATGGACTATTTTTGTTTAATGTGCATGTTAAAGTGTTAATTGTTGTTTGAATATTATGGGTACTGCTAATCTAAAAGGGGAGGAATTGTAGTGTATGTACCTTTAAGAGAGAACTACTTTTACAGCTCCTGTATACTGTAGTACTGGCAGTGACCACACCGGTATATAAGCCTTGCACATGCTTCTGTACCCCCAGTCTTGAGACTAACCTACTCCAGTAAACACCTGTTGATTGTTAAGTTACAGCATCCGTGTAGTTATTTCAAAACATCATACTCTCAGAATCACGGATCTAACAGTATTGTGGCCACGTTATTGATAAAGAGGGGTTACATAAGTCCCCTAAAAAGATTGAGGCAGTAGTCAAGGCTCCAGCACCGGAAAATGTGTCACAACTGAGGTCGTGCCTCGGGCTGGTGAACTACTACCATAAGTTCTTGCCGAATTTGTCTACCGTACTACACCCACTGAACACCCTACTGCAAATGGGGGTACCATGGAAGTGGAGTGACGAATGTAAGCGAGCTTTCCAGAAGTGCAAAGAATTGATCATATCAAAAGAGGTGTTGCCTCATTTCAACCCAGCACTACCAATTCGGTTGGCGTGTGATGCATCACCCTATGGCATTGGAGCGCTCCTGTCGCACAAATTCCTGGACGGCTCGGAGAGGCCAGTAGCCTTTACGTCTCGGTCACTAACCTCAGCCGAGCGTAACTACGCCCAGATTGACAGTGAGGCCCTCAGCCTAATGTGGGGAGTGAAAAAGTTAAATCACTATCTGCACGGGCAGAAGTTCACCTTGCTGACTGACCACCAACCACTTGTCTCCATCTTTAATCCAAAGAAGGCCGTTCCGGTGATGACTGCGCAACGGCTACAATGATGGTCCCTTTTTCTAGGGGCGCACCAATATGAAATCGAGGATAAGGGCGCGAAACAGCATAGAAACGCTGATGGGCTATCGCGCCTGCCACTGCCTACTGCGGAGGAAGCACCAGCAGTGGATCCTGTCAAAATATTTCATTTGACTATAATTCAATACTTGCCAGTAACTAACGCTGGTACAGAGAAGGAGACCCGATATGACCCGACACTGTCTTGGGTATATGATTTGACGTTGAAGGGATGGCCAGCACATGGCGACTCACTGTTGCCAGCATTCTCATCCAGAAGAGAACAGCTGTCAGTATGCCAGTGGACCTTGATGTGTGGATCCCGAGTGGTAATTCCACCCAAGTTAAGGGAGAGAGTGCTCAATGAGCTTCACGAAGGTCATCTGGGAGGGGTGAAAATGAAAAGCCTTGCTAGGGCTTATGTGTGGTGGCCGGGGATCGATCAGCAAATCGAGGACCTGACAAAGAGCTGCTCAGGATGCCAGAAGGTCCAAAATGCACCACCACATGCCCCTCTACACCCATGGGAGTGGCCCTCATCTCCATGGCTACGGGTGCATATTGATTTTGCTGGTCCATTCATGGACTCAATGTTTTTAATAGCCGTGGTGCGCACTCGAAATGGCCTGAGGTGATCAAAATGTCGTCCACCACCACGGAGAAAACTATTGCAGTCCGACGGACCATTTTTGCCAGGAACGGCTTGCCAGAGCAGATTTGCTCTGATAACGGACCACAGTTTGTGTCCGAAGAGTTTCGAAGATTTATGAAAAGGAATGGGGTAAGGCATTACGCATTCGCCCCGTATCATCCAGCCACAAATGGATTAGCTGAGAGGTTCGTACAGACCTTTAAAAAAGCAGTAAAGGCCATGTGCGATGACGACATTCCACTGCAGCATAAGGTGGACAATTTCCTGTTAGCCTACAGAAATGCGACACATGCAGTCACCAACCAGGCCCCGGCCATGATGATGTTCTTTAACCGAAGGTTGAGATCTCGTCTGGATTTGCTCAGACCAAATGTACGAAGAGATGTTGAGAGTAAGCAATTCCAGCACATCAATGAGAAGCCGACAAGGAGCTTCAATGTACGGCAACCAGTCTTGGCCCGCGACTACCGAACAGAGAAATGGCAACCAGGAACGATATGCACACGGCAGGGGCCACTAATGTACACAGTGGATGTTGGGGAGAACATTGTAAGACGCCATGCTGACCAGATCCTAGAGTCACAGGAACGAGTCAACCCCATGTCTCACCCATACGTTCCTGGTGATGAACCCGACATACAGGTAGCATCTACCCCAGAAACAGTAGCTTCAGAAGCTGATGAACCAACCGACGACAGGGGGCCAGAATTGCCTCCACCCCAAGAGCAAGACACTCGGGAAAGGCGCTATCCAGAAAGGATCAGGAAGCCTCCCCAAAGACTGAATTTATAAATAGACTATTTTCAGTTAATGTTGCATGTTAAAAGTGTTAATTGTAATTAGTTTGATATTTAATTGTTAAATGAGTGTTATGGTACTGTTAATCTAAAAGGGGAGGAATTGTAATGTATGTACCTTTAAGGGGAGAACTACTTTTTACAGCTCCTGTATACTGTAGTTATGGCAGTGACCACACCTGTATATAAACCCTGAGTAGGGATCTGTAAAGTTAGTTCTAGAGTAACCCTCATTCAGTAAACACCTGTTGATCGTTCCCTGCAGTCTCTTGTCTAATTATTGAAGGACACAACATCAAGATACACGGATCTAACAGTTATAGTTTCGCAGAAACATTTTTACACCCTTGAGCAGAAAACAGTAGAGATAGGGACTAAGATATTGGATATTGTGATTCCACCCTGGTGGGACATTTTCAATAATATAGAGGTCCCTTCGTGGGTCAGACTGGCTTCCCACATTCTCGTGGTTTGTCAGTTAAGGATAGTGTTGTATTTAGTTTGTATTCAGTGTAAGGGAAAAGGTCAGTGGTCAGAATTCCAAAACCAGAGGATCTGGAAGGAGCATTATGTAAAGGTGGAGGGAGATACGCCGGTTTAAGTCTTTTTCCCAGTATTTTTGATTAAAGATTGTTGTTTTTTGTGTTTGTTATTTTTAATAAAGGTTTTCTTTTCTTTTTTGCAACGCGGTTTAACAAAGATATGTGTACCAGGTGGTGCAGGGGTGTTGGACCCCCTCCATGCTTGGATGTGTGTAAAGTCTGTAATTTATCCTAGGTATGCTTATGTACACTACATTTTCATGGAATGGGAAGTGTATGTGTCGTGGGTATATTAGATAGGTAATTACAGGGGAAGGTTGACTATGGAGGGTCAGAAAAATTTTGATCATCTTAAAAGTATGATACTTCAAGCAAGTTTTAGTATCACAGGGGGGAGTGTAAGATTTGCAAACTCAAGCTGTCGGCCGAGGAAGAGGAGCCATCATCCCTGCAAGGTAAAGTACCCAAACAGAGACTTTAACTTTCGGGTACTTGAACCTGGACAACGCCCTTGCAGCACCCAGAGACCACGTGACGGCGTCAGGCTCCAGAGAGCACCAAGAGCGAACCCCGAACCCCACCGCTATTTTGAGTTCAGCAGACGCTTTTGATTGGTGAGCATAAATTCTGGCCCCTCATAGCTTAATCTAGTTAGGTATAGGGGGTGGGTTGGATAAGGGGATTGTTAAGATAGTTGTTTTCCCTCGATGTGCTGTATGTTCCCCATTCCCTGTATAAGTACAGTTATTTGTTGTTGCCTGTAATTTTATACACTGGTAACTTCTCATAAGACTGTGTTATTTTCTGTTTAATAAAATCTTGAGTTTTGCTTATATCCAAACCACCTGTCTACTTGAATCTTTTCTGTATCGCCGCCTGTACCTAAGTCCGGTGTCTAGAACCCAGGGGCGTGGGAGTGATTCGAACTGCTCATAAACAGTCAGCGGCATAGCTGACTGGGCGTATGTGCCAAACACCACCACACGCCACCCCCTACACTACTATAAAGCAGTGGATCTCAATCTATTGTCCGCAGACACTAGGGGCTCGATTTTGCCATTAGTGCGGGTTAGGGGCGTGTCAGCCACTTTTCGTGTTAGCCACCTGACTCCAATTTAAGGTGGGAAAAATATGCGATTTTCCCCTAATTAGGCAATTGATTTCCAGCATGTGGGAACCCCTGGCCCACTTAGTCTTTCCATCCTGAAAGTCGCCTCTGATGATATCATCAATGCTACTGGATTTAAGGCCTGCAAGCAGCCTTGCTTCTTCTGGAGACTGCAAACTTTATGCCCTTTGCTGTGATAGATTCCTCCAGCCAATATGTCAAGCAGTAGGCCAAAGTCTGCACCAAGGTTTGCTGACGCTGCCCTGCAAGCTCTGGTGGAGGGAGCAAGAGGAAATAAGGAGGTGCTCTTCCCTTCCTCAGGGAGGAAGAAGCCTCCCCAGCAGACGAAAGCTGTGTAGATGCAAGTGGCCCAAGAGGTCAACTCTTTGTCTGTGTGCCGCAGAACCTGGGTGCAGTGCAGGAAGAGGTTTCATGATCTGCGCACTGGAAAAGTGAGTATGACTTTTCCATCACCCTCAATCTGATCCCCATTGCCTCTCCTCACCAGCACTCAGCTTTGACAACCTCTTCCTCCACATCCCACTTGACACTGACATCCCTGCACCCTTACCCATTCCCTCTCTCTCTATGGTCACATTCACCTAACTATTCGACTATGCAGCCATCACACTCCCTATCGCTGTGATGCTATGAAAACAACTTACAACACACAGGGAGGGCCCTTGGTCTTGCCACCTCACTCCATCTTTGTCTCTGTAAGGTTCAAAAATTTCTGCACAACCCCAGAACACAAGGAAAGTCATTTTAAAGTGATTTTTGGAAGGAATCTGGAAACGGGGTAAAAGTGTGGTTGGGCCAAACAGAAGACTTCAAAGAGTTAATTTAAGGAAGAAACCTTTTTGGACTGTTTTGAAGAGTTATTGGGAAAAGGGATTTTAAATAAAAATCCCGGGAAGTTTGGCTAGTTTAAAAAGACATGTTCAGGCTTGCAAAAGGCTGGAAAACCGGGGAGGCGGGGTGGGTCCCTGAGGTTTGGATATTGGACTGTCTAAGGAATGTCCAGGGCCGCTCCAGTTTTACATAAGGACAATGAAGCCTGTTTTCCCGCCAAGCCAGATATCGAGTAAACAGGACATGTCCCCAGCCATACAAAAGAAAGAACATTAGCCCTGCAGGTCACCATAAACAAACCACAGTCCAAAGTCAATTAAAGTGATTGAAAAACATTTTGCATTTTAAAATTGGTTTCAAGGCAATCCCGAAACCTGTTAAAGACCGATTAAGCTTGGATGGACCATCCCCTAAATTCGTTAAGTTTGGATGGGCCATCCCCGAAGCTCGTTAAAGTTTTAAAAGACATTAAAAATAACGAGCCCGCCAAATTTAACAAAGGATTTGGCGGTCAGATAAGCCAGGCCCCAAATTAGTATAATTGAGGCCTGCCTTTTCAGTTCAACAGGTCAAGGGCAACACAGTACAGTCGAGTGCAGTGCAGACAAATGGACAGCCAGTCTGAGTTCAAGTTCAGCCAACCAGCTCAAGAGAAAGATCATCATCGGAGACCCGAAGGAAGAAGAAGAAACAGAGATCGCGGCAACCAAAGGCCTACAGAAACCAACACCAGCCAATATTACCACCAACCAGGTAATATTGGGCCACCACGACCAAAAAGGAACCAACCGCCGAAAAACTCATGAACAAAAGACTTGTTTCCATTCTACAGGCTAGTCTGACTTACCCCTGGGTAAGATTTGGACAAAAAAGACTCTAAAACTAGCCCTAACCAAAGAAAATTGGGTCCTTACCCGATAGATCCAACAGCGTGACTAACCGCATCAGCGGATCAAACCCAACTGAAGACCCAACGCAGGTGCAGTCTTCTAACACGTCCGAGGTACGGCAGGACCCAACCGCCACAAATAAAGAGAACCCCAAAATCGTGAACCTCTACAACTGTCAAGAAAGTCGTTTTGGTGAGCATTTCCTGGTCCTCTGGATTCCAGCCTAGCTAGTGCAGTGGGGTTGGGAGGGAAAGGGATTTTGTACATTTTAATTCTCCCTTGCTTATTCCATGTGTTCTGCACCCTTCTAAAGTGGAAGTTTTTATTGTATTGTATATTTTCTTGTCTCAAAATAAAGATCTGAATTCTTTTGACTAACCCAGGTGTCTGTTGCAAGTTCATTATGACCCCCAAATAAGTCCAAAGTCTAGAACAAAAGGGAGTGGGAGTGATTCAAACCGCTCAAAGGAGTCAGAGGTGAAGCTGACCACACACACCACCCCTTACAGTCTCCTTCTAACCATCAATGATATGGATTCTGCACACTCACTCCTTCATTCTCACTCAAACTCCACTTGTCTCCCTCATTGCAGGAAAAGAGAGCTCACAATAAGAGGGAAAGAGTGAGGGCAGGAGGAGGGCCACCTTCAGTAGCCCAGCTCACCCCCTGGGAGGAGGCAGTGCTGGAGATCGTGGGAGTGGCGGAGGATGTGCAAGTGGGGGACGGACAGACGGGTGCATCAGAACAAGCTGGTGACAGAACAGTTTATCATCTCACTCACTGATATTGCATGAGTCACTGGTAATGATTCTGATGCTCTAACAGATTGACTTTTGATCATCTGCAATATTCAATGTGCATGTAACCTTGGCATCACATCTCTAACTCTTTCCTTTACTCCCCCACAGGACCATCGAGAGCCCCTGACCCCAATGTCCAGGAGGAAGAGTCTGAGCTTCCAGACTCCTCCGAGGTAGCTGCAACCTCTGAGGGTGCTCCATCAGCAGAATTAAGCACACCCTGCACCAACGCAGGCACTCACACCTCGGTGGGACCTTCGGGACATACAGTAGAGTTGTCACCTGGTGTATCACAGCACACAAGTGAGCATCAGCAGATGGTGGAGACAGGGACAGTAGTGGAGAGTCCTCATCAGAGGGCGCAGGACAGTCCCAGCTCGACTCCGCTGCATGTCGACCCTGTGCCTCCGGGTCCATCCAGAAGGATAGAGGTGCTGGGACTCCAGGAACAGGTGCAGGAGTCTCTGGCAGGTTTTGTCTCCAGGGTCGCTGAGTGTGGAGCGAATGGAAGAGTCCATCGCTAACATGAGCATAGCCTTTGTGGAGGCGTTGGAGCATTAACGCATCACCACGGAAAGGATGGCAACTTCCGTGGAAAGGATGGCTACCATAGAGGAGAGGATGGCTATGGCCATGGAGGAGCTTAGTCACCAGGGTCGTGAAAACATGGTCATTGTTCACAATAGACTGACATCTCTTGAGGAGCAATGGTCAGCTATTGAGCTTACAAACCAAACATTCATGCAAGTCCTCGGGAGTAGGACTTCCAGTACAGAAACGGGTCCTCATGGCTCCCCTGAAGTGCAGCAAGGTGCTGTCAAGCCACTTGTTAGCTCTGAAGTGGGGCTGACCCATGAGAGGGATGTTGGTGGCAGACAGCAAGGAAGTGGGGGCTCCTCTCCAAGCACTCACATGACCATGCCACTGCAAAGCCCTCGGTCAGAGCCCCACCAGAGACCCCACCCAACTGAGATCAGCGTCTCAACCCCTGCACAGCTGCAGGAGCAGCAGACTGTTGCTGAGCACTCACAGGTTCGCAACCCCAGAGGACGCCCACCAAAGGTGTCGAGACAGGAGCAGCAGGAAAGTGAGCAAGGGGCCTCCACATCTGCTGATGCCACAGGGGAAGCACCATGTAGGAGAACGCATAACAGGAAGATACTGCACAAGTAATCACAAGGGTAGTCACTTGGGTGTAATGTTGTGTTTAATTTTGAAAAGCCATCAGTTGGTTATTGCCATTAAAAATTCTGATGGCAAACTGTTGCAGTTGTGGCATGTGTCCTGTCACTAATGGGACTTCCACATTGAGGGCTTAGCATTACTTGCAATTGTCAGTATGGTGGTCAGAGTGATAGGAATCCTTAGGTTCCTGGCCAATGTTGAGGGTCTGATAAGCAGGTGCGAGGCAAAAGTATTTGATTGTGCAGGCTAAGCAAATCTGGCCAAGATGAGTGCGTGCTTGCATCCCGGGCAGTAATGTGCTCGCATGCTGCTGCCACTGGTTGATGCGTCTCTCCAAGCTGTTGGTTGTCGCTCTCCTCCTCCTCCTCCTCCTCATCTGAGGAGGCTATGTGATGAGCCACTTGTTCCTCAGGCATGTGCAAGCCATGATGCTGTGCCATGTTGTGAAGTGCACAGCAAACCACGACCATTCTGGAGACCCTGGCTGCTGAGTACTACACCTGATCTATCAAGGTATCTGAAGCGCATCTTCATCAAGCCGATGGTTTGCTCTATTATGGATCTGGTGGACATGTGGCTGGAGTTGTAGCACTCCTCTGCTTCATTGGTAGGGCTCCTCAACGGCGTCATTAGCCACGTCTTCAGGGGATAGTCCTTGTCTCCAAGTAGCCATCCACAAAGTTGGTCTAGCGGACTGAAGAGCGGAGGCACACTAGACTGGCGCCGGATGAAGGAGTCATGGCAACTGCAAAATTTCCTTCTTGTGGTCACACACCAGCTGTACGTTGAGAGAGTGGAATACCTTGCGGTTGACAAAAATACCTGGATTGTGATGGGGTGCTTTTAGGGTCACATGTGTGCAGTCAACGACACGCTGCACCCTTGGAAAGCCTGCCAGATTGTCAAACCCAACCGAATGCGCAGTTACACTGGCTTGATCCTTGGAGAAATTGATGTGATTGTGCACGATGGCAAAAAGGGCATTGGTTACCTGCATGATGCAAGTGTGTGCGGCCACCTGGGAGACGCCGCTGATGTCTGCTGCTGATCCCTGGAATGAGCTGAAGCTAAAAATTTGGTGGTGACTTTGGCAGCCACTGGTAAGGGGTGTCCACCTGCTCCTCTGGGCTCCAGGTCTTGCTGCAGCATTGCGCTGATGTCACCCACTACCTCTCGGAAAGTCTGAGCCTCCTTTGGCACTGCTGCTCAGTCATGTTGAGGAAGCTGATCCTCTGTCTGTAGACCCTGATTTGGGGCTATCTCCTGTGCCGACGTGCTTCCATGCACTGGCGCCTTCTGGCCTGTGCAGCTTCAGATGGGTGAGCAGCAGCTTGGAGCTCCTCCTGTTGCTCCTGCAGTTGGTGCTGCTGTTGGTCAGGGTTCTGCTGCTGCCACGGCTGGTCTTTGGCCGAATCTGATGTCCAGGAGGAAATCCCATTCTTCTGGTAAATACCTCAGTTGAGGAAGCGCTCAGTCAAGGTGGGGAGAGGGGTTTCCCAGGAGGTCACACTGGAGATGGGTGTTGTTGCGTCCGTGTATAATAAGACACAGACTGCGGAGAATGGTACAACAGGTGTTTACTCAACGTGGCTCACACTGCAACTGATCTGCACAGATTACTACTCAGTGTTATATACAGGTGTGGTCACTGCCGGTACTGCAGTATACATGAGCTGTAAAACATAGTTCGCTCCTTAAAGGTATATACATTACAATTCCTCCCCTTTTAGATTAAAAGTACCATAACACTCATTTAACAATTAAATATCAAACTAATTACAATTAACACTTTTAACATGCAACATTAGCTGAAAATAGTCTATTTATATATTCAGTGTTTGGGGAGGCTTCCTGATCCTTTCTGGATAGCGCCTTTCCTGAGTGTCTTGGTCTTGGTGCGGAGGCGATTCTGGCCCCCTGTCATCGGTTGGTTCATCAGCTTCCGATGCTACTGTTTTTGGGGCAGATGCAACCTGTACGTTGGGTTCATCACCAGGCACGTATGGGCGAGGCATGGGGTTGACTTGTTCCTGTGACTCTATGGTCTGGTCAGCATGGCATCTCACGATGCTCTCCCCAACGTCCACTGTGTACATTAATGGGCCCTGCCGTGTGCATATCGTTCCTGGCTGCCATTTTTCTGTTCAGTAGTCGCGGGCCAAGACTGGTTGCCCTACATTGAAGCTCCTTGTTGGCTTCTCATGGATGTGCTGGAATTGCTTACTCTCAACATCTCTTTGTACGTTTGGTCTGAGCAAATCCAGGCGAGATCTTAACCTTCGGTTAAAGAACATCATGGCTGGGGCCTGGTTGGTGACTGCATGTGTCGCATTCTGGTAGGCGAACAGGAAATTGTCCACCTTGTGCTGCAGCGGAATGTTGTCATTGTACATAGCCTTTATTGCCTTCTTAAAGGTTTGTGCAAACCTCTCAGCCAATCCATGCGCGGCTGGATGATACGGGGCGGATGTGTAATGCCTTACCCCATTCTTTTTCAAGAACCTCCGGAACTCTTCGGACACAAACTGTGGTCCGTTGTCGGAGCAAATCTGTTCTGGCAAGCCATTCCTGGCAAAAATGGTCCATAGGACTGCAATAGTTTTCTCCGTGGTGGTGGAGGACATTTTGATGACCTCAGGCAATTTTGAGTGCGCATCCACGGCTATTAAAAACATTGAGTCCATGAATGGACCAGCAAAATCAATATGCACCCGTTGCCATGGAGATGAGGGCCACGCCCATGGGTGTAGAGGAGCCTGTGGTGGTGCATTTTGGACTTTCTGGCATCCTGAGCAGCTCTTGGTCAGGTCATCGATTTGTTTATCGATTCCCGGCCACCAAACATAAGCCCTGGCTAGGCTTTTCATTTTTACCCCTCCCAGATGACCCTCATGAAGCTCATTGAGCACTCTATCCCTTAACTTGGGTGGAATTACCACTCAGGATCCACATATCAAGGTCCCCCGGCACACTGACAGCTGTTCCCTCCTTGTCGAGAATGCTGGCAACAGTGAGTCGCCATGTGCTGGCCATCCCTTCACCCTCAAATCATATACCCGAGACAGTGTCGGGTCATTTCGCGTTTCCTTTTCGATACAAGCGTTAGTTACCGGTAGGTATTCAACTGTAGTCGAATGGAATATTTCGACAGGATCCACGGCTGGTGCTTCCTCCGCAGTAGGCAGTGGCAGGTGTGATAGCCCATCAGCATTTCCATGCTGTTTCGTGCCCTTATATTCTATCTCATAGTGGTGCGCCCCTAGAAAAAGTGACCATCTTTGTAGTCGTTGCGCAGTCATCACCGGAACGCCCTTCTTTGGATTAAATATGGAGACAAGAGGCTGGTGATCAATCAGCAAGGTGAATTTCTGCCCGTGCAGATAGGGATTGAACTTTTTCACTCCCCAAACTAGGCTGAGGGTCTCCCTGTCAATCTGGGCGTAGTTACGCTCGGCTGAGGTTAGTGATCGTGACGCAAAGGCTACTGGCCTCTCTGAGCCGTCCTAGAATTTGTGCGACAGCACGGCTCCAATGCCGTAGGGTGACGCATCACATGCCAACTGAATTGGTAATGCTGGGTTGTAATGGGCCAATACCTCTTTCGATGTGATTTGTGTTTTGCTCTTCTGGAAAGCTCGTCTACATTCGTCACTCCACTTCCATGGCACCCCAGTTTGCAGTAGGGTGTTCAGTGGGTATAGTATTGTAGACAAATTTGGCAAGAACTTATGGTAGTAGTTTACCAGCCCGAGGAACGACCTCAGTTGTGACACATTTTCTGGTGCTGGAGCCTTGACTACTGCCTCAATCTTCTCTGGGGCTTATGTAACCCCTCTTTATCGATAACGTGGCCACAATACGAGATCTGTTTTCTAAAAAAACTCGCATTTGGGGCTGTTAGCTCGGATCCCATATTCCTGCAATCTAGTGAGCACCTGCTCCAGGTTGGCAAGGTTATCACTGTCATTTTCGCCCGTGACCAGGATGTCATCCAAATAACACTGGGTCCCTGGATCCCTTGCAGGACTTGTTCCATTGCCCTCTGCCAAATAGCCGGAGCTGATGCTACCCCGAATACCAGCCGACTGTATTGGTAGAGACCTTTATGGGTGTTGATTGTGAGGTATTTTTTTGATGCTTCTTACATAGATACAGATACATAGAAGATAGGAGCAGGAGTAGGCCATTCGGCCCTTCGAGCCTGCTCCGCCATTCAATGAGATCATGGCTGATCATCCAAATTCAGTACCCGGTCCCTGCCTTCTCCCCATATCCCTTGATCCCTTTAGCCTTAAGAAATATATCCAACTCTTTCTTGAATATACTTAATGAACTGGCCTCCACCGCCCTCTGTGGCAGAGAATTCCACAGGTTCAGCACTCTCTGGGTGAAGAAATTCCTCCTCATTTCAGTCCTAAATGGCTTACCCCTTATCCTTAGACTATGACCCCTGGTTCTGGACTCCCCGGCCATCAGAAACATCCTTCCTGCATCTAGTCTGTCCAGGCCTGACAGAATTTTATAGGTTTCGATGAGATCCCCTCTCAATCTTCTAAACTCCAATCTTCTAAACTACCTCCATTTGCAGATACGCCTGGGCCAGATCAATCTTAGTGAAGCGTTTCCCTCCAGATAGCGAGGCGAAAATATCTTCAATCCGCGGAAGTGGATATTGTACGGTGTGAAGGAGCGGGTTCACTGTTACCTTAAAGTCCCCACAGATGCGAACCTTCCTTGGATCCCCAGGCGTGCTGCTCAACGACTTTTTCATCACAGGGACGATGGGTGTAGCCCACTCGCTCCAGTCTACCTTGGACAGTACACCTGAACGTTCCAGACTCTCCAGCTCTGCTTCGACGGCTGGGCAGATCGCATAAGTTGCGGGTCTGGCCTTAAAAAATTTTGGGCTTGCGTTTTCTTCAATTTTAATCATCGCTGTCATGCCTTTTAGTGTTCCGAGTCCTTGCTGGAACACTTCTTTCGCGTCAGTTAGGATCTTTGACAGTCGCCCAGGTGTGACGTCGTCATCCTTTTTGTCAGCCACAGTCAGTGCCTGTATGGAATACCAATCCAGTTGTATTTTCCAGATCCATTCACGTCCCAGTAATGGTGGTCCTCCATCTTGCAATACATACAGATCTAGTTTTGGTGTTTCCTTACCATTATATATAACGGTCACCCTTATTTTTCCTTTGGGGTAGACTTTCTGCCCCGTGTACGTCTTCAAAATAATTTTTCTGTCTCTCAAGGGTATGTGTGAGAATAGCCGCTCATAGTCCCATCGGTTTATGACTGTTAGGGCTGATCCTGTGTCCAATTCCATCTTTACCTGGACTCCTGCTATCTTGAGAGTGACCCAAATGGTTCGGTGATCCTCCGTTTTGATCACATTATGTAGTTTCAGACAACTCAGCTCCCTGCTTTCGGAGTCGGTATCACTCTTTTGTTCGTCTGAACTGTTCTCCGTCACCTTATGTACCTTCTTGTACTTTCCTTTGGTCGGTTTCTTATTGCTGGTTTTCTTTCCCAACCTGCAGACTCGTGCTATGTGTCCTACTTTTCCACACTGTCTGCACACTTTGTCTTTGAACCAGCAGGTCGTGTGTTGTTCTGCCGCAGCGATAGCACTTCTCTGTTCCATATGACATTTCGTTTGTGCCATATTCTTGCGGCCTCTGTTGTATCTCTGCAGCGCCCCGTGCTGCTGCTTCATATGATACCGCAATGCTGAAAGCCTTTTCCAGCGTAAGGTCCTTTTCAGATAAAAGCCGTCTCTGGGTTCCTTCACTTTGAAGCCCACACACAAACTTGTCCCTTAAGGTATCTGCCAGTCCCGCTCCAAACTGGCAGTGTTTCGATAGTTTGCGTAGTTCTGTTAAATAATCAGCATTGCTTTCATCCTTATGCTGGTTCCGTTATGCAGCAGCGGTGTCGGGTTTAAATGTTCCTTTAGTATCGCTACTATGTCTTCAAAACTCTTTTCCATTGGCTTCGTTGGGGTTACTAGATTTCGTAATAAACCATTCGTCTTTTCACCCATTAAATTTAACAATACCGACGCTTTCTTGTCATCTGACACCTCATTTGCCTTGCAGTACACCTCTATTCGTTCAACATATGTAGTCCAATCTTCGACTTCATTGTCAAATGCGGTGATACAGCCACTCTTCGGCATTTTGGTTGTGGTTTAAAATGGCGTCTCCCAATGGCTTAAAATGGCGTCTCCCGTGCTTTCCTTCCTCCCCCGCTGCTGCCGACGCCGCTGCCGGCGGTTCTCGTGGCAATGGCGGTGCCCTGTAGGTATCACGCGCTTCTCCTGCGCTGCTGCCAACGCTGCTCTCGGCGGTCCTCGTGGCAATGGCGGCGCCTCGCGGGTTTCTGCGCGTCTCTCTCTCCCTCTCTCCGACGCTGCTCGGCCCCTGACCACCGGCTGCGCCCTGTGCGCTCTGCCCTCTCTCTCTCTCCCCCGTCGACGCTGCTCGGCCCTTTGCTGTGCCGCTCGGTTGGGCTCTAGCCCGCCACTGTCCGGGAAGGGTCTGCGCACTACCTGTTGCCAGCCTGTTTCGCTGGACCACCTCGACTGGAAAGCTAAGCCTGGCTCTCGACAGCCTCCCCCGCAATTCTCGAGTCTCTGCTGGATGACTGGGCGGTTGCCCGTGGTCAACGCCGGAGTCTCTGGCCTTGACCTCCAATCCACTGACCTCCAGGATCGAATCCCCGGGAGGTGATGCAGAGTTGCAGGTAGGTTCGAAGCTGCCTCGTCGCCAATGTTGCGTCCGTGTATAATAAGACACAGACTGCGGAGAACGGTACAACAGGTGTTTACTCAACGTTGCTCACACTGCAACTGATCTGTACAGATTACTACTCTGTGTTGTATACAGGTGTGGTCACTGCCGGTACTGCAGTATACATGAGCTGTAAAACATAGTTCCCCCCTTAAAGGTATATACATTACAGGTGTCAGGGTCCAAACTTCCAGAACAATGAGTATGCCTGCTAAAGTTCCCCCAGACATGAGACAACAAAGTCCTGCCACCTTAAATGATGATTGGTGAAAACCCCTTTATAATGGTGGAGCTGCAGCTGTTAGTAAGCAATCCACTTGTGAAGCCGATAGGATTCACTGGTGTGTTCCAGAGGAGGCATGCAGAACATGGGAAAAGGGTTATAATCAGAAAGGCCTCTCAAAATGGGATTATAGAGGCAATTAAGTGGTTGTTAAGGGCCTTGGAGGCGGGATGGAAACGGGGTCAGAAAACTCGCATGTGGGAAAATTGCTCAGAGGCGGGATGGAGTCAGGATCGGTTTCGCCCGCCATTTTTTGCGATTTTAACAACTCACACGCCTCCAATCTCGCCTCCTCAGGCCTGGCAAAATCGACCCCTCGGGGTCCTTAGGGACCTTTCAGGGGGTTCGCAAAATAATGTCAAAGTGCTTACCAAGCAGGTCAGGCCTGACACATAACCTCTAAAGTTATAGGATGGAGGGATAGTTTGGCCCACCTTGCTTGCTTCACTCAAGTATTGAAAGAAAGAAAAAAATACTCTAGTTTGACTAATATGGAGAGATTTCTCTTGTGTTTTGTAGGCACATACATCGTTGAATTAAATTAGAGTGCTGAAATGAAATGTTAGCAGAAAATGGCCCACGTTGATATATCGCTGTGTGGCGGTACCACCGGTTGTCCCTTACATTGAGATACATAATTCCCTTTAACTTACCTTACTGTATGTGTCTGTTACTATACTCAGGCTTCTCTCCTGTACTCTGACGTCATGACATCAGAGCTCAGAACCTGCTGGCAGTTGAGCTCGGAACCTGCTGGCAGTTGAGCTGGGAACTTCTAGTCAGTCCTCATGGAGTCCCCACTGGGACAAGACCTATACCACAGTGCTCCTACAGTCAGCCATCTTACCTGCCATCTTACCTGATGTAATTAGTCTGTTCCTGTAAATAAACAACTTGTTAATAGTTCGTCGAAATCAAACTCTCTTATTTAGTGGCGATCCACATGAACCGCTACATTGGTGACCCAACGACGTGAGTATGGGACAATTGGTGAACCCGTATCCGTGAACGATTTTCACGGTAGCAACGTGCGCCTGAACCTTATCTTCCCACAAGACAACCAACGCACAACCGACGAACAACCACGGAACAGCAACCGCCTCACTCCGCCAAAAGTGACCCCGTCTTTGCGAACCTATTCGCAAGGTAAGCGCAGCCTAGAGCAGATCCCGTTTGACATGGACAAACCTCAACCGGATGCCGTTCGTTTTTTTGTGAGCAATTTTCACAAAAGAAGCACGCCATGGAAGCACCAGCCATTTTGCTGTCACTACCGCAATCCAGGGAGCCACAGTCTCCCTCATGCTTTATACTGGTAGAAGCCCCGTTCGACGAGAACATCGATGCGGTGCCAACCACGCACTTGCTCACAGTCCCCGTACTCGTCTTTCCTACCACCACACGGATCGTCCGCCTCTACGTCCACAGCGACAGCAAGTATAAATCTCTCCAAGCGCAGGGTACGGCATGTTCGGGCCCACAAAATCGGATCGCGCCCTGCGGGGATACCACGAGGACTCACCCCCGCGAAACACGAGGACCCACTCCTCACGCATGAGGACCCATCCCTCGCGAACCACGAGGACCCATCCCTCGTGAAAAACGACGACTCCTTCTCCGCCGACGGCGCACCAGCCCTTCAGCCTGCTGGTTGTGTTACCTACTACACGATTCGGCATGAACAAAAGGCGTGCCGCCCTCCCGGCTGTTTTCTCCTAAATCTACAACTGTTACAAGTGTTGCCGCCCTCCAGGCAGAGTTAACCCCTCCTAAAAGCAACAACAACCTGGACCGTTGCCGCCCTTTCTCCAGTTTTCCCTTTAACAAACGCAAACGTCTACTGAAGCTGCACACACCGAAGACGAGTCCAACGGGCATCCTGCGGCCGCGATCAGCCATGTGAAAGTTGCTAGCCTCACCGATCACAGGTTAACGCAGTAACTCTTCACCCTCTGTTGTGTTAACGTCGTAGCACTGTGGCACGCACCGTTCTGCGTGTTCCAGCCTCCTGAAGGTTTCGCTCACCTGTCAGCAAGTTCACTCACCTCGCCTGTCAAGTCCTTCTGGAACGTTTGTTTGGCGTTCCTGCAGAGTTCGTTATAACAAGGACTTGTTCCAACATCAACAGAGTCATCGCCCGCGTCCGCCCAACCTGCCCGTCACTCTGACAAGGCCTGCTGTTTCGCACGTCTCCATGGTCCTTCGCCTGACGGATACACTTTATTCGCCACGACGCGCGTACGGATCCCCTCACGAGCAGCATCTTCGGAACTTGCTCGCCAAGCCGAGACAGCACGACCGCCGAGACCACCAGGTCGTCAGACCATCTCATCCTTGGACTTTCGTTAAAGCGAATTCTGGGGGGGCCTATGTGGCGGTACCACCGGTTGTCCCTTACATTGAGATACATAATTCCCTTTAACTTACCTTACTGTATGTGTCTGTTACTATACTCAGGCTTCTCTCCTGTACTCTGACGTCATGACATCAGAGCTCGGAACCTGCTGGCAGTTGAGCTCGGAACCTGCTGGCGGTTGAGCTCGGAACCTGCTGGCAGTTGAGCTCGGAACCTGCTGGCGGTTGAGCTCGGAACCTGCTGGCAGTTGAGCTGGGAAACTTCTAGTCAGTCCTCATGGAGTCCCCGCTGGGACAAGACCTATACCACGGTGCTCCTACAGTCAGCCATCTTACCTGCCATCTTAACTGATGTAATTAGTCTGTTCCTGTAAATAAACAACTTGTTAATAGTTCGTCGAAGTCAAACTCTCTTATTTAGTGGCGATCCACATGAACCGCTACAGCTGAATGATAACTTGGTGATAGTTTATGAAATTAAACGCTTATATTTAATGCGCTTACGACGGTTGAAAATTTAAAATCTGGAATCAGGACGAAAAACGTTTTAGACTCAAAATGTCTCCAATAGGTATCATCATTAAGTTTGTAATGACCCGCAACTCACCATTTGTGCTGAACTGCACCTAGGAATTACTCATTTAGATTGAAGTATAAACTGTAGATGAGCATTGATGTAGATTTCACCAGTCCTGCAGGATGCCGGAATTCCGATACAGTGACACAACCCATTCCTCAAATAGGCAGATGCTGCCTGATACAAAACCATCAACTTAGACTAACACCCCCCAGAAAGGATATTAGGGATGTTCAGCGTACTAGAAGCCACATTTGCTGTGTTAACTAAGCAAGCATGATTATGATATTACAAGTTTTTAGTGATATCAATGCGTATTAATTTAAAAGCAATGGGCTGGATATACCGATCCCTATGGGTGTATACGCGTTGTGTGCACACCCGTAGGGACATCGGAAATGCCGGTTTCAGGCATGCAAAGCGCATGCGCTGAAACCCGGCATTTCTGATCTGTCAAGAATGCTCTTGACAGATTGGACACCTGCCCTGGAGAAGGGCCTCTGCGGGCAGATAGTTCCGCTTTCTGGAGAACCTCCGCCCGCAGAAAACCCTTAGAATTCTTACACCTGGTAAAAGAAGGCCTGCTTTTACCAGGATAAGTGTTGAAAAAATTTCACTCATTTATTATTTAAAAATACTTTAAAAAAGGTAAGTTTATGTTTAGCCCTGTAAAAAACATTAATTATTTTTTTCAACAAACTTAAATTTATTTTTTAATATTTAATTTATTGTAATTTAACTAATTTTTAAAATGTGATTTTAAAAAATATGTATTTAAAGTTTTACTATGTTTTTGGGGTAATCTCCATTCATATATTTGACAGGTCTATCTGTCAAGTGTATGAAGGGAGATTCCCTTCTCTGATTGGCTCCCCATGGCCCACGTGATCCCAGGGACGCTGCAAACTGCCTGCGCCCCTGGGATACGTGGGCCCTGCGCACTTGGAGTTTGGAGAGGCCCAGGAGTGGAAGTATAGGCACCTCAGGAGTCCTCAGGTAAGTTCGTAGATTTTTTCAGATCGGAGGCCTCCGCACGCAGGAGGCCCTCGATCGGAAAATACGGACCATTATGTGCACCGCATCCTACCTCAAATAACCCACAATAAAAACACGGGCAAGCTACATACTTTAAAGATGACCTAATCTCACTATAAGAGAAATGGTTAACAAGACCGCCCTCAAATCAGAAATAGAATTTCTTTCTCGTTATTTATACATGATAAATCTATTTTTGCAGTGGTATATAAAAATCCCCAAAATGAGCTGAAATGCAATAACCTTTAACGATATAGCTTCATTGGTATTCAACAAATCGTTGGCTATCAAATAAAGTATATAAGTTAATAAAAAGTGCAAATTTGTGGACATACATAAAACAAACAATAAAAATAGTAAATCATTATAAATTGTGGATTGGCTTTTATGGAAAATGCTTGTTGTAGTTTTGTTATTGAATGTTTTTAATTCAATTTAGTTTTATTTTGCCAGGAGCTGGTAAAGGGAAATATGACATAATGCTTTAATAAAACACTCTTTACATGCAGCACTTTCATATTATAAGTATTATATATTATTATAATTTAGATGGGTGGGGGTGCTGCTGTGATTACTAACCATTTGAAAAGGGATCCTTCAACCAAAAAAAGTTTGAGAACCACTGCTGTAAAGGAAATAAATATTATAAAGCCCAAGCTCATTGGCTGCTTACCAATCTTCTTTCTACTGGCTATGGTAGCATTGTCTTAATTACAGAACTTGTGTGGCAGGTAAACAACATTTCTATTCTTTCACAGCAAGTGTTAGAGTATCTTTGCCTGGGAATAAATTGGCACAAGAGTTGGCTTGCTCATACGGTTGTACACCTCTTGCTGGCTGATTTCTGAAGCTTTTTAAACTTCAGTTGCAAAAGAAGGTAGGCCTCAAAATTATGCGGTGTGATACTAATGTATTGCATGCTTAATGCATTTGTCTGAAATGTATTTTCCATTATTTTAAAGGAGGTACTACCCTGTTTATTGAATTGCATTGCTACACTAATATCCCACAGCACCAAGGTCCTAGGCCTAGAAATTCGGTTGGTTGCGCCAGCGATTAGCACCTAAAGAGCCCGAGATTTGGGGCGTTACCCAATTTTTGGACGTGCGCAGTGATCCTAGCGCATCCTGCCATATTGAGTAGCCTGTTAGCGCCGGTGCTAAGTCTTTGCGCCCGCTCGTGGGCGCAGCCAGATAATGACGTCATTTAATTTGCAACGCCTTTTCGGCACCCGGTACCGGAAATTCAGTGGCGCCCCCCTCCGTTCCGCCTGGCGCTATTAGTGACAGTTGGATGGAACGTTACCAGGTCCTTCTCGGACTCGGGGGCGCTCTTTAAAGGGGACAGCACTAGTATAAAACCGGTAGCCATTTGGCCTGGCCATACTGCTCGCTGCTGGAGAGAGTTGCAGACCTTCAGTTACACAGACTTGTTCTTATTGAGCCAGAGGAGCCTTGGGACCTTCAGCCCTGTCCAGAACAGTTGGATCCAGAAAGCTGACTGCGTCTTACTCATCGGCAAGAATAATGGGAGCTGCTTTGGAGGGGAACGTCATCCTGGCTGAACAACTGGCAAGGGCACAGAGACGGAGGGAGAGAGGGCCGGGATTGGCCAGAAGGAGGAGGGCCAATGGACGTCACCAAATCTGACCATACGCTGCCAGGGTTTTCAGGCAGCAGGTCTCCTACCTTACCATGTCGGAGGAGCAGTGTCTGCGAAGGCTCAGATTTGGTAAGGATGTTGTCACTGAGCTGTGCCACCTGCTTGCTGGGGATCTGCAGCCGCGGATACGGTGCAGGACCTCTCTGTCGGTGGCCGTGAAAGTCACTGTTGCGCTCAACTTTTACGCCAGCAGATCGTTTCAGGCAGCAGCTGGGGACATATCTAATATCTCTCAATTTGCGGTGCATTGCTGCATCCGGCAAGTGACAGCTGCCCTCTACAAAAGGAGGCGCAAATTCATCACCTTCCCTGTGACCCTGGAGAAGCAGGGGGAGCGCGCACAGGGCTTCACGGCTATTGCGGACTTCCCCATGGTGCAGGGGGCCATTGATTGCACACACGGGGGTTTGCGGGCGCCATTACAGAATCCGGAGGAGTTCCGTAACCGAAAGGGGTTCCACTCCCTTAATGTGCAGCTGGTCTGTGATCACCGGCAGATGATCATGGCGGTGAACGCACAATTCCCTGGCAGCAGCCATGACGCGTTCATCCTGCGGCAGACCTCAGTGGCTGACCTTTTTGAGGCCCCGGCTCACCCACGAGGCTGGCTTCTGGGCGACAAGGGCTATCCTCTCTGCCCATGGCTCATGACCCCGCTCCGTTTGCCCAGCACCCCGGCAGAAGAGCATTACAACAACAGCCATCAGGCCACCAGGAACATTGTAGAGCACACAATTGGTGTGCTGAAGCAGCGTTTCCATTGTCTAGACCATTCGGGGGGTGCCCTACAGTACTCGCCGGAGCATGTGGCATGCATCGTTGTTGTCTGCTGCATGCTCCACCACCTGGCATTCGACGCACCCAGCCAATGCCAGCCGACCCTCAAGGTCCAGCAGAGCAGGCAGACGAGGAGGAGGAGGAGGAGGAGGAGGAGGAGCATGCGGGCGAGGAGGAGCAGGAGGAGGAAGAAGATGGGAGGGCTCCAGAAACTGGAAGGGCCATTCGTCAGAGGCTCATAAGGACTCGGTTCTAGGCCCCTCGGACGGAATGGTGGCTGTGATTCGAACAGCGCCCTCCGGTTCGCTGTAAGCCTATGAAGGCCTCGATGATTGTAAATAGTGTACAGCTCGATTGTAAATAAAAAGTTTTCTTTATTTTCAAACAAGTGCTTCCTTCCAGCATGACAACGTAATGGTAACAGAAATCATAACTAACAAACTAACAGATAACTGTCTGGCAACCCGGCGAAACTAACCAAACCATAACAAACAAACACAGCAGGTGTGGACGGCCTTAAATCCGGAAAAAGAGATGTCTTAGCACCTCCCCCTACTGGTGACCCCTTGATGGAGACCGACTCCTCTTACGAGGTCGGCCCCTTCCCTCCCTGCAGCTCCTCCGTAATTGGACCCCAGTGGCTGCGTCAAGGCTGGGGGACGCCTGCTGAGTGTCTGGAAGCACTGAAGCCCCTGAGGGACAGCCTGGATGACCTCTGGGCTTGGAGGTCCCACAAGCAGGCTGCTCCAACTGGGCATGTCTGCTAGCAGTGTGCCGCGCAGGTGGTGGCAGCTGCTCTGCTGACGTGCCAGCGGTGGCATCAGGACTGCTCACATGCAGAGAGAGGACACCTGCACCGTGGTCGGCAGAAACACTAGCACTCTGATGGGGCCGCACAGGATCATACACCACAAGCGACTGCTCCACAGATTCATGGCCTGCTGTGGTGCTGCAAGGGCCTGGGGTGATCCTGCCTGATGCAGCTAGGGTGGCAGCAGAGAGTGTTCGCGTGGCCTCAATTTGCATGTGGACGAGGCCAGCAAGTGACAGCGTGGCAGCAGTGAGGACCTGCGTGGCAGGTGCCAGTGCTTGGGAAAAGCCATGGACAGACCTTTCCACTGCCTCGGACAAGCCCTGGACAGACCTTTCCACTGCCTCTGACAAGCCCTGGACAGACCTTTCCATTGCTGGGCCGAAGCCCTGGACAGACCTTTCCATTGCTGGGCCGAAGCCCTGGACAGTCCTTTCCATTGCTGCCCCAAAGTCCAGCACACTCTTTGCCAGTGTGTCGATCGACTCAGGCATCCTCCCCACTGCAGCCATCAGCTCAGTGTGCCTGAGCCGGGCCTGGGCACTCATCTCAGCAAGGCTATGCACCTCCTCTGCACTCTGTGCAGCAGTCATGGTAGCCTGCCTCGCCCTCTGGGGAGATGGCCCCCGAGCGTCCCTTCCCCCCGCGCGTTGCTGCAGGCCGTTGGTTCCTGCAACTGGCTCCTCATCAGAGCCCCCTCCCTTCCCTCAAGGGAACTACTATCCCCAGTCTCCAGATGTGGTGGCTCCCCTGAGGCTGGCACGGATGGCCCGGCTTCCTCCTGGTCGTCGCCTCTGGAGGCACTGGCACTGGCAGCTTGAGGGGCCGGCTCCCGAGCTGGTGATGCAGCATCTGAAAGCAGGGAGGTTGAAGAGTGGCTTTAGCAAAAGGACAGTTTGGCAGCAAGGGATGCAACAGTGCGGCAATGCTATGACATGGCTCCACATTGAGATAGCATGCTGGCGGGGGAAACAACTGGAAGGTGACAGCTGTAATAGTAGAGAACCTTACCATCGCTGTGGACAATGGGGTCGGCAGCTGCAGTGGTGACAGGACCACTCAGACGTCCTCCCACAATCTGGTGGACTCTCTCCTCGAGATCCGTCAGAGGCTCCAGTTGAGGACGGCCTCCTCCGGTGCGAATCTGCTCCTTGCGGTTTCTCGCCAGCTTGGCCTGCAGGGCAAAGGACAGGAAGTGATGTTACCTGATGCCCTGAGTTATGATCTCATGCCCCCCATGGTGGAACAGCCCTTACATGATGCCCTGGGTTATCATCTCATGCCCCCCATGGTGGAACAGCCCTTACATGATGCCCTGGGTTATCATCTCAAGCCCCCCATGGTGGACCAGCCCTTACATGATGCCCTGAGTCAAATGTGCATGTGTGTGACCAGAAAGGGCCATGGATGCTTGCTGACAGATGGCCAGTGGGGCATAGCGCACCCTGTAGCCATAAAGTCAGGTGCTAATGGAGGGATGCATAAGTTTACATTAACTCCACTCACCCTCACGACCCGAGTGAGGTCGTTGAATTTCTTCCTGCACTGCACAAGGCTCCTGGTCGCCATGCTGCTGGAGTTGACCCTCTGAGAAACATCCCTCCAAGCTCATCGGTAGTCCTTATGATTTGGCCTCCTGCCATTGTCGGGGTAGATGACATCTCGCTGGCGCTCCACTGCGGCCACTAATTCCTCCAGAGACCCATTAGTGAAGCGCTCTGCTCTCTGCCTCACCCTCTCCATATGCTCCAAGTTTTTTGCGCCAGAGAAGGGCCTGCGCCGATTTGCTGGCCTACAAGGCGCAGACTGTGGATGCCGGAGCTGCCTGACCCACCCCTTTAAGAGCTGGTCGGCGCCTGGAAGTCTCGTGGTCATGGGTAATTGAGAGCACCTGCGCTGCGGCTGGACGCCCCGATATTGGGTTGCGCCGGCATGTTAGCGCCTTAGGTGCCCCGTGTAACACCTGAACTCGCGCCTCAATCACCTTTGGGGCGCTGCAACCCAATATCGCACGAGGTATCGATAAGTTGCGTCTGGCTATAAAATTTGTGCTCCGCCAATTCTAACGCCCCAAGCGGGGCTATACCCAATTTCTAGGCCCTGGAGTTTTACATGCCTGGTCTCATGAAACTTCATGTCATAGAAGGAAAAAATAAGAAAGTGTTAAGATTCAAGATAAAGAAACATAGATTCAGATTTTCCTCTTGGGTTATGTCAGCTTTCCAGTGTAACTCCAGTGAGCAGGAATAGAGAATCAGATGGGGAGCCATTCTGCCTTTCCCACTGGAAGTGACATCGGGCATTCAATATATGTTTACCCAAATATGGGTGAGCGTATTGGAATGAAGTGCAAATGAAGGTAATACGTTATACAAGACAGTTTCCATTCTTTGTGCTATAGTAGTGTTGGATGCTTGGGATGACATTCGTTTCTGATGTACACCATTTGCTATGGCAGGTGGAGTCAGATTTCAATTTGAAATCCACCCAAAGGAGTGTAATAAATCACATTGCATGTGATTACACTCCCACTGGCCCTATTTTTTAATTATTTAATACATTAATTCTTTGGCTGTCCCTGGGGCAGCTCTCCAGGCTGTGCTGCTGCAGCATCCTTCAACCTGCAACTGTGATTTCCCTTCCGGGGCTCAGTGGTTGCTCTGAGTCAAAAGGTTGAGAATTCTATTGATATTGTCTGCAAAAAGTACTTTACTAAATATATTATAATTATAACATGGGTAACTGGGAAATGAAAATTGAACCATTTGGCATTACTACCTGCCTGAACCTTACTCCAATGTGAATGGGTCCTATTCTTTCATACATTAGATGATATTTTAAATTATTACTCAATATAGTAATCTGTCAGAGGAGGAGAGGCAATGTTCTTAGCATTTGGGGACCTGATCCACCTGTCAAGAACATTTCAGAGGAGCTCACTGGAGTTTAGCTTCAGGGATTGTTATGACCACTGCAGCTGACAGTTTTCCTTGCTGTCATGGTCAATCCAAATTTATCATTAAAATCCATGGGGAATTCTTCATTACTTTTAATGAGAAGTGGTATAATATGAGTATAAAGTAGAAAAAGCATGCTTAGTGGTATGTTTAATGTTGTTCTAAGGATTCCTATATGGCCAAACACTGATTACAATCAGTGAAAAAAAAGCCCATGTTTGCTCATTAAAACTCTGCTAATGCCACTTTTGAGGAACACCAACAGCTTTAATTTGCTGCACTTTGAGAATAAGTTACTTTACTTCAGGTCTCTATGTACCAAAACAGTTGGAATGTGACATCCAGAAACAGAATGATTTCTAACAAGTGTCAGAGGCTTTGAGGCCAATTTTAAACATACCGTAGATAGGCAATTAAAATGAACCCAGATTACTTACCCATCCTGGAGCTGCTATGAGCCAAATGGTTCTGATTTTAGCATGCTGTCCTGAGCAGGCAACTGGTGAGCTGGGTGCCGTACTGTAGCTCATTGGTTCTGGTAGGGCGGAAATCAGCCCATTCCCACACAGCCTGCCAGCAGGTCCGGCCTGGGGAGAGGAGCAGGATGCGGACACAATCCCCAGGGGCCTCAAATGAGCTGGCAGTGGGTCAAAGTTTTTTGGGGGGCCCAAGAAGAACAGTAGTGTTCCTCCTGGGTCCATCAAAAAAAATTTGGAAGATTCCTTAGCCTTTTTCTGAGCAGCTCCATCAGTGCCTTTAACAACTAGTTAAGCTGTTCAGCGCCTGGTACAGCTGTGCCATGCGTGTACGGTGCACACTCTAACCACTTCTACCTGAAAATTGCAATCAGTGTCCCACAACCAGACAGTGGCCTCCCGCCTGTTTCAGGCTGATTGCTCATTTACAGGCCAGATTGAAAATTGCATTGGGTGGGCCTTGGGCATTAATGGGGTGGCCAAGGTACACACAACCCCACCCCCACCTCGATTTTCAATTGCAGGTCATTCGTTTTTCAGGCCTCCTGTGGGACTGACACACAGGTGTTCCACTTTCCTGTTTCTCCAAAGCACAGAAATTGTTATGGAACTAAGTGCTCTCTCAGTCTGTAACAGGGACACACATCAGAAATGAAGTGACCTTTAAGGACAGTACAGTACAGCATAACATTCACTTCATTATCCCGAGTATGACTGATGTAAAAGGAATGATTTCTGCAGTTTCCCTTGACATCGTCTTTTGCTGAGGGGACTGCAGCCCATTAAACAGTGAACTCTCAAAGTTGAAATTTTAATTTCCAGCTTTTGTCGTAATGTTGATTGCATTCTACACAGTAACGATGTGAAGAGGAAAAGATTGGTGAAGTCAAGCGTAGGTCCCTTGCAGTCAGAATCAGGGGAATTTATAATGGGGAACAAAGAAATGGCTGACCAATTAAATACATATTTTGGTTCTGTCTTCACAAAGGAGGACACAAATAACCTCCCAAAGATGTCGGGGGACATAAGGTCTGATGACCGGGTGCTCCGGTTTCCTCCCACAGTCCAAAGATGTGCAGGTTAGGTTGATTGGCTATGATAAATTGACCCTTAGTGTTAGGGGGATTAAATACGTGGGGCTATGGGGATAGGGTGGGATATGTGTTGGTGTAGGGGTTACGGGGATTGGGTGGGATATGTGTCGGTGCAGGCTCGATGGGCCGAAATGGCCTCTATCTGCACTGTGGGGTTTCTGTGATTTCTGTGATTTCTGTGAAAGGGAGGAATTGAAAGAAATCAGTATTTGTAGGGAAATGGTGTTAGGGAAATTGATGGGATTGAAGGCCGATAAATCCCCAGGGCCTGATAATCTACATCCTAGAGTACTTAAGGAAGTGGCCCTAGAAATAGTTAACACTTTGCTGATCATCTTCCAGCATTCGATGGAATCTGGAACAGGACCCATGGATTGGAGGGTAGCTAATGTTACCCCACCATTCAAAAAAGGTGGTAGAGAGAAAACGGGGAAATACAGACCAGTAAGCCTGACATCGATAGTGGGGAAAATGCTAGAGTCCATTATAAAAGATGTAATAGCAGAGCACTTGGAAAACAGTGACAGGATCGGACAAAGTCAACATGGATTTACAAAAGGTAAATCGTGCTTGACTAACCTACTGGAATTTTTTGAGGATGTAACTGGTAAAATAGATAAGGGAGAACCAGTGGATGTGGTGTATTTGGACTTTCAGAAGGCTTTCGATAAGGTCCCGCATAAGAGATTAGCGTGTAAAGTTAAGGCACATGGGATTGGGGGCAAGGTATTGACTTGGATAGAGAACTGGTTGGCAGACAGAAAGCAAAGAGTTCGAATAAACGGGTTGTTTTCCGAGTGGCAGGCAGTGACTAGTGTGGTACCGCAGGGATTGGTCCTTGGGCCCCAGCTATTCACAATATATATTAATGATCTAGACAAGGGAACTAAATGTAATATCTCCAAACTTGCAGATGTCACAAAGGTGGGTGGGCGTGTGTGCTGTGAGGAGGATGCCGAGAAACTCCAGGATGATATGGACAGTTTGGGTGATTGGGCAAAAGCATGGCAGATGCAATATAACGTGGATAAATGCAAGGTTATCCACTTTGGTGGCAAAAAGAGGAAGGCAGATTATTATCTGAATGGCAATAGATTGGGAGAAGGGGAAGTGCAACGAGACCTGGGTGTCCTTGTGCACCAGTCGCTGAAGGTAAGCATGCAGGTGCAGCAGGTGGTGAACAAGGCAAATGGCATGTTGGCCTTCATAGCGAGAGGGTTTGAGTACAGGATCAAGGATGTCTGCTGCAGTTATACAGGGCCTTGGTGAGACCACATTTTGAGTATTGTGTGCAGTTTTGGTCGCCTTATCTGAGGAAGGATGTTCTTGCCATGGAAGGAGTTCAGCGAAGATTCACCAGGCTGATACCTGGGATGGCAGGGATGACGTATGAGGAGAGATTGGGTCGAATGGGCTTGTACTCGCTGGAGTTTAGAAGAATGAGAGGGGATCTCATTGAAACTTATTAAATTCTGACAGGACTGGACAGACTAGATGCTGGAAGGATGTTCCCGATGGTCGGGGAGTCCAGAACCAGGGGTCACAGTCTATGGATAAGGGGTAGGCCATTTAGGACAGAAATGAGGAGGAATTTCTTCACCCAGAGAGTGGTGAACCTGTGGAATTCTCTACCACAGAAGGCAGTAGAGGCCAATACATTAAATATATTCAAGAAGGAGTTGGATATATGTCTTAAGGCTAAAGGGATCAAGGGGTATGGGGAGAAAGTAGGGACTGGGTACTGAATTTGGATGATCAGCCATGATCGCATTGAATGGCGGAGCAGGCTCGAGGGGCCGAATGGCCTACTCCTGCTCCTATCTTCTATGTTTCTATGTTTCTATGGGGCACCGATAATGTGGGCCTGTTTTGGCGGAGGCCCGTAGAATTGGCCTCACCAAAACCGGTAGAAGTGGCCACCTAGGTGTCTAGGTTGTGGTCGGACCATGGAACCACAAATATCATGAAGTACAACTGTTGTTAAGAAATGTTTAAAGCAGCCCTCTAAAATGGGTGGAGGGGGTGGTTGGAGCTGCTGGTACCAGCTTCATCACCTTTCCTTCATGAGCATGGTCACTGCACGGTGTTCAGTGCCATTCACAACCCCTCAGATAATGAAGCAGTCCATATCCACATACAATAAGGCCTGGACGACATTCAGGCTTGGGCTGATAAGTGGCAAGTAACATTCACGCCACAGAAGTGCCAGGCAATGACTATCTCCAACACCGCCCCTTGACACTCAATGGCATTATCATTGCCGAATCCCCCACCATCAACATCCTGGGGATCACCATTGACCAGAAACTTAACTGGACCAGCTAATTAAATACTGTGGCAACAAGAGCAAAGCAGTGGCTAGGTATTCTGCGGCGAGTGTCTCACCTCCTGACTCCCCAAAGTCATCTACAAAGCACAAGTCAGGAGTGTGATGGAATACTCTCCACTTCTCTAGATGAGTGCAGCTCCAACAACAATCAAGAAGCTGGACACCATCCAGGACAAAGCAGCCCGCTTGATTGGCACCCCATCCACCACCTTAAATATTCACTCCCTCCACCACCGGCGTACCGTGGCTGCAATGTGTACCATCTACAAGATGCACTGCAGCAACTTGCCAAGGCTTCTTCGGCAACACCTCCCAAACCCGCAACCTCTTCCACCTAGAAGGACAAGGGCAGCAGGCGCATGGGAACACCACCACCTCCAAGTTCCCCTCCAAGTCACACACCATCCTGACTAAGAAGTATACCGCCTGTAGTGTATGTACCCGTCTACCTTTAAGGGAACTATTGTATGTAACCGTCCACCTTTAAGAGAACTACTTTAGGTGTTGCACTACTTTGTTGGCTTCTGTATACTGTAATACTGACGGTGACCACACCGGTATATAAGTGCTGTGTCAGGATTTATTGGGCAGATTCGCCCTGACCTTCATATAGTAAAGTCCTGTTTCAAGTTACTCTGGTAGTCTGTGTATTAATTAACTAAACAACCCACAGACTTTACAGTGGCGACGAGTCCGATCGTACCCTGCGGCAACAATACTTCCGAAGCAGTTAACGAGCGTCGAGAAGAGGCAACCGCCCTCGTCATTCTGCTGGGAGAAAACTCGAGTCTGCAGAGCTGGAAAGGAGGAAGAATTCAGAGACAAAGACTTCCATCAGCAACAGGCACTGACTGTCCCTTCTGCCACGCTGAGGAGTGAGCCGATCAGCACGAGAAGCAAGCCGGCCACGGTGACTGTGAGTAAGGGAAAAGTAAAAAGAATAACCGGAGGATAAGGGCGGTGCACTCGACCACGGTCGAGGGGGAAAGGAGCCGGACAGAAGTCGGGCTCAGAGGCGCTGAGACTGGGGCAGCGTGGAGCAAGGATGCCGCGGTACAGACAGGCTGGGGACGCAACGGCGTCGTGAGACAGCTAGACCGCGACCGGCGAAAAAGGCCGGGCAGCGACCGAAGCCACGAAGCGCTGCGACCGGGAGCATAGGCGCGGGAAGATATAAAAACTCAGCCGCAGCCGGGGAGGGAAGCACCGGACTGCGAGAGGGCTGGGAGGCGCGATTGGGAGCCGAGCGAGCAGGAGAGGCAGAGCCGACCAAGGGAGACTGAGCGAGAGCCAGTCCAGCGGCTGAAACTGTTCGCCGTCAACGGGGTGTACCCAGCGCCGGTTGCCCTGCCGAGAAAAGGGAAAGCACTGAAGCCGACGCGCAGGCTGTGAACCTGAAAGCCAGCGGCCGTCGCCCGTGGGGAAAGTGTACCCCTCCCGCCAGGGGAAGAAACGCGGGAAGCCGCCATTAGGCGGAGAAGAAGACAGAAGCGGGGAACCGCCATTGAAGTGGGCGGGGAGAGAAGATAAGCGCGGGAAACCGCCAATTTCGCGGGAACCGCCATCTTGAAGAAAAAAAAAGAAAATTTAATGAAATAATCCGTGGTGTTATCAGGAAGAGAGGAAGATGCCTAAGCGTGGTAACATCAACGATTTTAATTCCGAGGTAGAAGACTGGGCCACGTATGTGGAACGCATTGAGATCTATGGTGAGGCCAATAAAATAGAAGAAGATGACAAAGCTATAACCTTGCTAACCTCGATGGGCGCGAAGACATACGGGCTCTTGAAGCATCTACTAGCACCAGCTAAACCGGCGGATCAGACTTTCGATGATATTGTTGCTGTCCTGAAGGATCATTTTAACCCCGCACCACTGATGTTAGTGGGACGATCCAAATTTTACGCGAGAACGCAACGGAAAGAGGAAAGCAACGCGGAGTACCTGATTGAACTGCGTAGGCTAGCGAAACACTGTCAGTTTAGGGAAAATCTGGCAGAGGCACTCAGAGACAAATTCGTGTGCGGAATGTCGAAGGAAGAAACACAAAAATGACTGCTCGAAGAGAACGATCTTACACTTGATAAGGCTATCCTTATTGCTGCATCGAACGAAGCCGCAGCGAAAGGAACGGCGGAAATGCAGCTAAAGGCAGCGGCACTCAGTGTGCAGCAAATTGCTTCGGGTACAACGAAATGCTATCGTTGTGGGAAGACAACACACGACCAGAACCAATGCTGGTTTAAAAACCAGGAATGTAGGAAATGTGGCAAGCTCGGTCACATAGCTAAGGTATGCCGGTCAGGAAAGAAGACCAACAATAATGAGTCACCACAAAAGAGGTACAGAAAAGTACATGAGGTGACTAGGAAGAGTCCGGAAGAACAGAATTCGGACTCACACTCCAACCGCAAGGAACTGGATAGTCTGAGAATTCACAATGTGAGTAATGAAGCTGACCGACAAGCTATCTGGATCACACTACAGATTGCAAAAGTCCAAGTGAAAATGGAAGTGGACACCGGATCGGCGTTGACGGTCATGAATAAGCATGATTATAAAAAGTTATTCAAGCATATTCCCCTACGGGATACGGAACTAGTATTGCAGACATACACGGGGCACAAAGTATACCCCATCGGAAAGATATAAGTCAAGGTGAGATACAAGGACAAAGATCACCAAAGGATGGACCTGTATGTGTTGCCTGAGGGAGGTCCACCACTTCTGGGACGGGAGTGGATCAGGAAAATAAAGATAGACTGGCATTCACTAAACACCATGACAGTAGATTCCGGAAAGGAAGATGTCAAACCTGAACGGTTGTCCAGAATATTGGATGAAGCTAAAGAGGTATTCCAGCAAGGACTGGGAACACTGCGAGGAATTAAAGCAAAGGTTAAGATTGCAGAACATGCAAGCCCAAAATTTTTCAAAGCCAGATCGGTACCTTACGCGATACGACCTGCTGTGGAGGCAGAACTGGAAGAGCTTGAACGATCAGGGGTACTGTCAAAAGTGGACTGGAGTGAGTGGGCCACGCCCATTGTTCCCGTCATGAAGTCTTCACCAAGTAACAAGCCAGGGGGACCGGGGAAGGTCCGCATCTGCGGAGACTTCAAGATCACAGTGAATCCGGTGCTTCACACGGTACAATACCCGCTTCCGCGGATTGAAGATATCTTTGCTTCGTTGGCTGGAGGGAAACACTTCACCAAGATAGACCTGGCACAGGCATACTTACAAATGGAAGTCGAGGAAGAGTCGCGTCAGTACCTCACCATCAACACACACAGAGGCTTGTATCGTTATAATAGACTGGTTTTTGGGGTAGCTTCGGCTCCAGCAATTTGGCAGAGGGCCATGGAGCAGGTATTACAAGGAATTCCAAGCACGCAGTGTTACTTAGACGATATCCTGATTACGGGAGAAGACGAGGAAGAACACCTCACAAATTTGAAACTGGTGCTCACTAGGTTGAAGGAATATGGCCTTCGAGTTAATCGCAAGAAATGTGAGTTCTTCCAAAAACGGATCTCGTACTGCGGTCACGTCATTGACCGAGAGGGGCTGCACAAGTCACCTGACAAGATAGAAGCTGTCGTGAAGGCCCCCGCTCCGGAAAACGTATCACAGTTAAGGTAATTCTTGGGGTTGATTAATTATTATTACAAGTTTCTGCCGAATCTATCCACGGTGCTGCATCCGCTGAATGCTCTGTTGCGGAAAGAAGTACCATGGAAGTGGAGTGAGGAATGTAAAAAGGCCTTTCGCAGAAGCAAGGCGTTGATTACCTCTGAAGAGGTGTTGGCTCATTTCAACCCAACGTTACCTCTTCGTCTAGCTTGTGATGCTTCCCCCTATGGAATTGGAGCAATACTTTCACACAAGTTACCAAATGGCTCGGAAAGGCCAGTGGCATTCGCGTCCCGATCATTGACCACCGCGGAGCGAAATTATGCTCAAATAGATAGGGAGGCCCTCAGCCTTGTGTGGGGCATAAAGAAATTCAATCATTACCTGCAGGGCAAGAAGTTCACATCACTGACAGACCACCAGCCGTTGGTGTCCATATTCAACCCTAACAAGGCCGTTTCCACCATGACAGCGCAAAGGTTGCAGAGGTGGTCCGTGTTACTTGGGGCACACCAATATGACATCGAATACAAAAGGTCCAAACAGCATGGAAATGCTGATGGGTTATCGCGCTTGCCATTGCCGATAGTAGAAGAAGCGACTACAGTGGACCCGGTAGAGATGTTCCACTCATCCATAGTGGAATGTCTACCAGTAACAAATTCGATGATCGAAAACGAAAGAAGAAATGACCCGACTCTCTCACGAGTCTATGATTTAATGGTGGAGGGATGGCCAGCACAGGGCGAACCAACGCTGCCAGCATTTTCGCAGAGAAAAGAACAGCTGTCAGTGTGTCGAGGAACCCTGATGTGTGGATCTAGAGTGGTGATTCCACCCAAACTTCAACAGAAGGTGTTAAAGGAGCTGCACGAGGGACATCTGGGTGGAGTGAAAATGAAGAACCTAGCAAGAGCGTTTGTGTAATAACAACAGAAAATGCTGGAAAAACTCAGCAAGTCAGGCAACATCTGTGGAGAGAAATTTGAGTTGACGTTTCGGGTGTTTGTGTGGTGGCCAGAAGGTCCAAAACGTACCACCACAGGCTCCTCTGCATCCATGGGAGTGGCCCTCATCTCCTTGGCAAAGGGTACACATCGGCTTTGCTGGTCCATTTATGGACTCAATGTTTCTAATAGCGGTGGATGCACACTCCAAGTGGCCGGAGGTAATAAAGATGTCCACCACCACCACGGAAAAAACCATCACAGTGTTAAGGACCATGTTTGCTAGGAATGGGCTGCCGGAACAGATCTGTTCTGATAATGGACCGCAATTTGTGTCCGAAGAATTCAAGAAATTCTTAAAGAGCAATGGGGTTAAGCACTACACGTCAGCCCCATACCATCCCGCCTCCAATGGATTGGCTGAAAGGTTTGTCCAGACCTTCAAGAAGGTCATAAAGGCCATGGGTAATGAAGCCATTAACTTACAACATAAGGTGGATAGCTTCTTGTTGGTGTACAGGAATGCAACACATGCGGTCACAAATCAAACTCCCGCCATGATGTTTTTTAATAGACGACTAAGATGCCAGCTGGATTTGCTTAAGCCAAACGTCAGAAGGGACGTAGAGAACCGGCAATTCCAGGGCATGAATGAAAGGCCAACTAGATCTTTTCAGATAGGTCAACAAGTTTTGGCCCGGGACTACCGTACCGAGAAATGGCAGCCTGGAACTATTGGAAAAAGGCTAGGGCCGTTGATGTATACGGTGGACATTGGGGACAGTATAATAAGGCGCCATGTTGACCAGATCATAGGGTCAGCCACAAATGGCCAACCTACTCCACCACCTTACACGGTTAATGTTGAGACAGAGATACCCAGAACACCTACCTCCGATCTGGTAATACTGGAATCAGATGAACCTGACACTGTCCTTCAAGCCGAATCGACCTTGCCAGAAGCACCTACTACCCCGCCGGGAGTTACGACACCACCGAGGCGTTATCCGGACAGAGTCCGGAAACCTCCAGAGAGACTGAATCTGTGAACTGTCTTGCATAAAGTTGTATATATGTTATAATGTATGTTTAATGGGGAATCAGTATGTTGTAATCTAAAAAGGGAGGATTGTAGTGTATGTACCCGTCTACCTTTAAGAGAACTATTGTATGTAACCGTCCACCTTTAAGAGAACTACTTTAGGTGTTGCACTACTTTGTTGGCTTCTGTATACTGTAATACCGACGGTGACCACACCGGTATATAAGTGCTGTGTCAGGATTTATTGGGCAGATTCGCCCTGACCTTCGAATAGTAAAGTCCTGTTTTAAGTTACTCTGGTAGTCTGTGTATTAATTAACTAAACAACCCACAGACTTTACACCGCCGATCCTTCATCATCGCTGGGTCAAAATCCTGGAACTCCCTACCTAACAGCACTGTGGGAGTACCTTCACTCCATGGATTGCAGCGGTTCAAGAAGGCGGTTCACCACCACCTTCTCAAGGGCAATTAGGGATGGGCAATAAATGCTGGCTTTGCCAGCGATGCCCACATCCCATAAACGAATGAAAAAAAAATCTGGACAAAGCCTCTATATTCTAAAAGCTAATGACTATAATTTTGCTTGTTGGTTTTCTGCCAGGTCTTTGCGGAAATATTGAACGGTGTGGCAAAATATTGATCTCATCCACGCCTTTGTTAACTCGAGACTTGACTATACCACTGCTCTCCTGGCTGGCCCTCCATCTTCCACCCTCCATAAACATGAACTCGCCCAAAACTCAGCTCCCATATCCTACCTTGCACCAAGCCCCGTTCACCTATCACACCTATGCTCGCTCACCTACATTGCCACCCGGTCCGGCAACACCTTGATTTTAAAATTCTCATCCTTGGTTTTAAATCCTTCTATGGCCTTGCCGCTCCCTATCTCTTTAACCTCCTCCAGCCCAACAAACCTCTGAGATCTCTGCGCTCCTCCTCTTGCGCATACATGATTTTAATCGCTCCACCATTGGCAGCCGTGCCTTCAGCTGCCTGGGCCCTAAGCCTCTCCACTCCTCTGGGCTGGATTTTGTCTTTGGGCCGGGCTGGGGGCATGTCAGGTGGTCGGCATGTCAGGACCCCGCTTCCGATGTGAGTCGGGACAAAAATGCAATTTTGCCCTAATTGAGCACTTGATTTCCAGCGTGTGGGAACCCCTGGCCAATAAGTCTTTTGATTCTGAAACTCGCCTCCGATGATGTCATCTATGCAGCTGGATTTGAGGCCTGCAAGCAGCCTTGGTTCTTTTTCAGCCTTTCAACTTTATCATCATACTTCTGAGGGGTTCCTACTGCAACTAGGACCAGCACCAGACCAAACTGTGCACCCCGATTCGATGAGGCCTCCCTCCAAGCTCTGGTGGAGGGAGCAAGAGCAGGGAGTAAAGGAAAGAGTTAGACATGTGAGGGAGGAAAAAGCCTCCACAACAGAACAAAGCTGTGTGGCTGCAAATGGCACAGGAGGTGAATGTGATTTCAATGTGCAGCAGAAGCTGGCTGCAGTGCAGCAAGAGATTTCATGACCTTCTCCGCACAGGGAAAGTGAGCATTCCATCCCCATGACCCTCAGTCTGATCCCCATCGCCTCTCATCACCAGCACTATGCTTTGCCAACCTCCTTCACCCTTACATCCATGCACCCTTACCCATTCTCTCTCTCTGTATGTTCACATTCACTTAAGTATTCAACTATGCAGCCTTCACACTCCCTACCACTGTGATACTATGACAACAACTTACAGCACACAGGGATGGCCCTTGGTCTTGGCACCTCACTCCATCTTTCTGTCCTTCTAAGCATCTATGTTATGGATTCTCTACACTCACTCCTTCATTCTCCACTCAAATTCCACTTGTGCCCCTCATTGCAGGAAAAGAGAGCTCACAATAAGAGGGAGAGGATGAGGATAGGAGAAGGGCCACCCTCAATAGCCCAGCTCACCACTGCAGAGGAGGCGGCCCTGGAGATCATGGGAGTAGAAGAGGATGCGCAAGTGGGGGACGGACAGACAGGCGCATCAGAGCAAGCTGGCGGCAGAATATTTTTTCATCTCTCTCATTGACATTGCATGAGTGACTGATATGGATTATGATGCTTCAATGTGCATGCAACGTTTATCTCACATGTCTAACTCTTTCCTTTACTCCCCCACAGGACCATCGACAGCCCCCTCCCCACTGTGCAGGAGGAAGAGCCTGAGATTCCAGACTCCTCAGAGGAAGCTGCAACCTCTGAGGGCGCAGTGTCAGCAGAATTAAGCGCACCCAGCACCAGCGCAGAAACTAACACATCGGTGGGACCTTCGCGAGACAGAGTAATGTTGTCACCTGGTGTATCACAGCTCACAAGTGAGCATCAGCAGATGGTGGAGACAGGGACAGCAGTGGAGAGTCCTCATCGGAGGGCGCAGGACTCTGCCCGCTTGGCTCAGCTGCATGTCGACCCTGTGCCTCCCACTCCATCCAGAAGGATAGCGGTGCTGGAACTCCAGGAACAGGTGCAGGAGTATCTGGCAGCTTTTGTCTCCAGGGTCGCTGTGAGTGTGGAGTGAATGGAGGAATCCATCGCTAACACAAGCAGAGCTTTTATAGAGGCATTGGCGCATGAAAGCATCACCATGGGAAGGATGGCAACCTCCGTGGAAAGGATGGCTACCTCTGTGGTAAGGCTGGCTACCATAGAGGAGAAGATAGCTACGGTAGAGGAGAGGATGGCTACGGCCATGGAGGAGCTTAGTCGCCAGGGTCCTGAAAACATGGTCATTGTTCAGAATTGACTGACATCTCTTGAGGAGCGATGGTAAGATATTGAGCAGATAAACCAAACCTTCATGGAAGTCCTCTGGAGTAGGACTGCCAGTGCAGAAACGGATCCTCGTGCCCCCCCTGAAGTGCAGCAAAGTGCTGTCAAGCCACTTGCTAGCTCTGAAGTGGGGCTGACCCATGAGAGGGATGTTGGTGGCAGAGAACAAAGAAGTGGGGGCTCCTCTCCAAGTGCTCACACGACCATGTCACTGCAGAGCACTCGGTAAGAGCCCCACCAGAGTCCTCACCCAACTGAGATCGGCATCTCAGCCCCTGCACAGCCGCAGGAGCAGCAGACTGTTGCTGAGTCCTCACAGTCTCGCAACCCCAGAGGACGTCAGCCAAAGGTGTCGAGGCAGGAGCAGCAAGAAAGTGAGCAAGGGGCCTTCACATCTGCTGAAGCCACAGGGGAAGCACCATGTAGGAGCATGCGTAAGAGGAAGATAAAGCACAAGTAGTCACTTGGGTGTTCTGTTGTGTTTATTTTTGAAAAGCCATCCGTGAATTGTGATGAAAGAAAAATTTGATGGCAAGCTGTTGAAGTTGTGGTCTGTGTCATTTCGCAAATGGGACTTCCACATTGAGGGCTTAGGATGACTTGCAATTGTCAGTATGGTGGTCAGAGTGATAGGAATCCGCAGATTCTTGGCCATTGTTGATGCTCTGGTAAGAAGGTGCGAGGCAAAAGTGTTTGATTGGGCAGGCTAAGCAAATCTGGCCAAGATGAGTGCATCCCTTGCATCCCGGGCAGCAATGTGCTTGTGTGCTGCTGCCGCTGGGTGATGCACCTCTGCAAGCTGTTCGTTGCCGCTCTCCTCCTCCTCCTCCTCATCTGAGGAGGCTATGCGATCAGCCACTTGTATCTCAGCCAGCTGCAAGCCACGATGCTGTGCGGTGTTGTGAAGTGCACAGCAGACCATGACGATTCTGGAGACCCTGGCTGCTGAGTACTGCAGGGCTCCACGTGATCTATCAAGGCATCTGAATCGCATCTTCAGCGAGTCGATGGTTTGCTCGATTATGGATCTGGTGGAAATGTGGCTGGAGTTGTAGCGCTCCTCAGCTTCGGTGGATGGGATCCGCAATTGCTTCATTAGCCATGTCTTCAGGGAATAGCTCTTGTCTCCAAGTAGCCATCCGAAAAGTTGGTCTGGCGGACTGAAGAGCGGAGGCACACTAGACTGAATGAACACACACAGGATGAATGAGTCATGGCAAATGCCAGGGTATTTGGCACAAACATGCAAAATTTTCTTCTTGTGGTCACATACCAGCTGCACGGTGAGGGAGTGGAAGCCCTTGCGGTTGACAAAAATACCTGGATTGTGATGGGTTGCCTTAAGGGCGACATGTGTGCAGCCAACGATGGCCTGCACCCATGGAAAGCCTGCCAGATTGTCAAACCCAACCGCATGCGCAGTTACACTGGCTTGGTCCTTGGAGAATTTGATGTAATTGTGCTCGATGGCAAAGAGGGCATCGGTTACCTGTGTAATGCAAGTGTGTGCGGCCGCCTGGGAGACGCCGCTGATGTCTGCTATTGATCCCTGGAATATAGAAACATAGAAGATAGGAGCAGGAGTAGGCAATTCAGCCCTTCGAGCCTACTCCGCCATTCAATGAGATCATGGCTGATCATCCAAACTCAGTACCCTGTCCCTGCCTTCTCCCCATATCCCTTGATCCCTTTAGCCTTAAGACACATATCTAACACCTTCTTGAATATATTTAGTGAATTGGCCTCAACTGCCTTCTGTGGTAGAGAATTCCACAGGTTCACCACTCTCTGGGTGAAGAGATTCCTCCTCATCTCTGTCCTAAATGGCTTACCCCTTATCCTTAGGCTGTGACCCCTGGTTCTGGACTCCCCCTCCATCGGGAACATCCTTCCTGCGTCTAGCCTGTCTAGTCCTGTTAGAATTTTATAAGTTTCAATGAGAGCCCCTCTCATTCTTCTAAACTCCAGTGAGTATAAGCCCAATCGACCTAATCTCTCCTCATACGTCATTCCTGCCATCCCAGGTATCAGTCTGGTGAATCTTCGCTGCACTCCCTCCATGGCAAGAACATCCTCCCTCAGGTAAGGCGACCAAAACTGCACACAATACTCAATGTGTGGTCTCACCAAGGCCCTGTACAACTGCAGCAAGACATCCTTGTTCCTGTACTCGAACCCTCTTGCTACGAAGGCCAACATACCATTTGCCTTCTTAACCGCCTGCTGCACCTGCATGCTTACCTTCAGCGACTTGTGCACAAGGACACCCAGGTCTCGTTGCACTTCCCCTTCTCCCAATCTATTGCCGTTCAGATAATAATCTGCCTTCCTGTTTTTGCCACCGATGTGGATAACCTTGCATTTATCCACATTATACTACATCTGCCATGCTTCTGCCCAATCACCCAACCTGTCCAAATCATACTGGAGTTTCTTGGCATCCTCCTCACAGCACACACGTCCACCCAGCTTTGTGTCATCTGCAAACTTGGATATATTACATCAGTTCCCTCATCTAGATCATTAATATATATTGTGAATAGCTGGGGTCCTAGGACCGATTCCTGCGGTACCCCACTAGTCACTGCCTGCCACTCGGAAAAAGACTTGTTTATTCCAACTCTTTGCTTCCTGTCTGCCAACCAGTTCTCTATCCAAGTCAGTACCTTGCCCCCAATCCCATGTGCCTTAACTTTACACGCTAATCTCTTATGCGGGACCTTATCGAATCAGCCTGAAGCAAAAAAGTTGAGTGCGGTGGTCACTTTGACATCCACTGGTAAGGAGTGACCACCCGCTCCTCTGCGCTCCATGTCTTTCTGCAGCATTGCGCAGATGTCACCCACTACCTCTCATGAAACTCTGAGCTTCCTTTGGCACTGCTACTCAGTCATGTTGAGGTAGCTCATCCTCTGTCTGTAAACCCTGTTTTGGGGGTATCTCCTGCGGCGACATGCTTCCATGCGCTGGCGCCTTCTGGCCTGTGCAGCTTCAGGTGGGTGAGCAGCAGGTTTGCACTCCTGTTGTTGCTGCTGCTGTTGGTGGTGCTGTTGTTCAGGATTCTGCTGCTGCCGCGGCTGGTCTTCGTCCAAACCTGATGTCCAGGAGGAAAGGAAATAAATGGTTCTCATTCTTCTGCTATATACCTCAGTTGAGTAAGCGCTCAGTCAAGGTGGCGAGAGGGGTTTCCCAGGAGGTCACACTGGAGATGGGTCTCAGGCTCCAAACGTCCACAACAATGAGTAGGCCGCTAAAAGTTCCCCCAGACCTGAGACAACAAAGTTCTGCTGATGATTGCTGAAAACTCCTTTTTAATGGTGGAGCTGCAGCTGTTAGTAAGCAATCCACTTGTGAGGCCGTCAAGATTAACTGGTGTGTTCTAGAGGAGACATGCAGCATGGGGGAAATGTGTTAAATTCAGAAAGGCCTCTCAAAATGGGATTATAGGGGCACTTAACTGGTTGTTATGGGCCTTAAGGGCCTAACCGCTGTAATGTATGTACCTTTAAGGGGGAGAACTACTTTTTACAGCTCCTGTATCCTGTAGTACTGGCAGTGACCACACCTGTATATAAACCCTGAGTAGTGATCTGTACAGTTAGTTCTAGAGTAACCCTCATTCAGTAAACACCTGTTGAATCGTTCCCTGCAGTCATTGTCTGATTATTGAAGGACACAACATTATGATACACGGATCTAACAGTGGCGACGAGCAAGTTCGAACCTACCTGCAACTCTGCATCACCTCCCAGGGATTCGCTCCTGGAGAACAGTGGAAGGAGGTCGTGTCCAGAAGCACAGGCGTCGACCACGGGCAACTGCCCAGTCATCCAGCGGCGATTTGAGCATTGCAGGGGAGGCTGTCGAGAGCCAGGCTTGGGTTTCCAGTCACGGTGGTCCAGCGAAGCGGGCTGGCAACAGGTACTGCGCAGACGCTTCCCAGACAGTGGCGGCTAGAGCCAACTGAGTGGCACAGAAAAAGGCCGAGCAGTGTCGACGGGGGAGTTAGAGAGGGCAGAGCACACAGGGCACAGCCGGTGTTCAGGACCGAGCGGCGTCAACGGGGAGAGAGACGAGAAAGAGCAGAGCGCAGCCGGTGTTCAAGGGCCGAGCAGCATCAACGGGGGAGAGAGGCGCGCAGGAAAACGTGAGGCGCTGCCATTGCCACGAGGACCGCAGAGAGCGGCATTGGCAGCAGCGCAGGAGCAGCGCACAAAACCCACAGGGTGTCGCCATTTGCCACGAGGACCGCCGAGAGCGGCATTGGCAGCAGCACGGGAGACGCCATTTTTAGCTGCAGCGGGGAAGAAAGGAAAGCGCGGGAGATGCCATTTTGAGCCGCAGCGGGGAAGAAAGGAAATCGCGGGAGATGCCATTTTAAGCCAGTCCAACCACACCCAAAAATGCCAAAGAGTGGCAGTATCACAGCGTTCGAAAATGAAGTCGAAGATTGGACGACATATGTCGAATGCATAGAAGTATACTGCAAGGCGAATGAAGTGCCAGATGACAAGAAAGCGCTGGTATTGTTGAATTCAATGGGTGCAAAAACGTATGGCCTACTATGAAACCTAGTAACCCCAGAGAAGCCAGTAGAAAAGGATTTTGAAAACATAGTGTCAATCCTACAGGACCACTTAAACCCCACACCGCCGCTGATAGCAGAAAGATTTAAGTTTCACAAAAGGAAGCAGCATAAAGATGAAAGTAATGCTGAGTATTTAACGGAACTGCGCAAGCTATCGAAACACTGCCAGTTTGGAACGGGACCAGCAGATACTTTAAGGGACAAGTTTGTGTGTGGGCTTCAAAGTGAAGGAACCCAGAAACGGCTTCTATCAGTAAAGGATCTTACGCTGGACAAGGCTTTCAGCATTGCAGTATCACACGAAGCAGCAGCACGGGGTGCTGCAGAGATACAACGGAGACCGCAAGAATATGGCAGAAATGAAATGTCATACGGAACAGTGAAGTGCTATCGCTGCGGCAGAACAACACATGACCATAATGATTGCTGGTTCAATGACAAAGTGTGCAGACAGTGTGGAAAAGTAGGACACATAGCAAGAGTCTGCAGGTCGGGAAAGAAAACCAGCAACAAGAAATCTCCACAGGAGATGTACAAGAAGGTACATAAGATGATGGAGAGTAGTTCAGACGAACAGAAGAGTGATACAGACTCCGGAAGCAAGGAGCTGGGTTGTCTGAAACTACATAATGTGATCAAAACGGAGGATCACCAAACTATCTGGGTCACGCTCAAGATAGCAGGAGTCCAAGTGAAAATGGAATTGGACACAGGATCAGCCCTAACAGTCATAAACCGAAGGGGACTACAAGCGGCTATTCTCACATATACCCTTGAGAGATACAAAGATTGTCTTGAAGACGTACACGGGGCAAAAGTCTACCCCAAAGGAAAAATAAGGGTGAACGTTATATATAACGGCAAGGAAACACCAAAAATGGACCTATATGTATTGACAGATGGAGGACCACCACTACTAGGACGTGAATGGATCTGGAAGATACAGCTAGATTGGCATTCCATACAAGCACTGACTGTAGATGCCAAAAAGGATGACGACGTCACACCTGGGCGACTGTCAAAAATGCTAACTGATGCACAAGAAGTGTTCCAGCAGGGACTCGGAACACTAAAAAGCATAACAGCAACGATCAAAATAGGGGAAAATGCAAGCCCAAAGCTTTTTAAGGCCAGACCGGTACCTTATGCGATCCGCCCAGCCGTCGAAGCAGAGCTGGAAGGTTTGGAACATTCAGGAGTACTGTCCAAAGTGGACTGGAGCAAATGGGCTACACCCATCGTTCCTGTAATGAAGAGGTCGTTGAGTAATACGCCTGGGGAACCAAAGAAGGTTCGCATCTGTGGGGACTTTAAGGTGACAGTGAACCCAATCCTTCACACTGTACAATATATGCTTCCGCGGGTTGAAGATATTTTCGCCTCGCTATCTGGAGGGAAACGCTTCACTAAGATTGATCTGGCCCAGGCGTACCTGCAAATGGAGGTAGAAGAAGCCTCGAAACAGTACCTCACGATCAACACTCATAAAGGTCTCTACCAATACAACCGGCTGGTGTTCGGGGTAGCATCAGCTCCGGCTATTTGGCAAAGGGCAATGGAACAAGTCCTGCAAGGGATTCCAGAGACCCAGTGTTATTTGGACGACATCCTGGTCACGGGCGAAAATGACAGTGATCACCTCACCAACCTGGAGCAGGTGCTCACTAGATTGAAGGAATATGGGCTCCGAGCTAATCGCCACAAATGCGAGTTTTTCCAGAAGCAGATCTCGTATTGTGGCCACGTTATTGATAAAGAGGGGTTACATAAGTCCCCTGAAAAGATTGAGGCAGTAGTCAAGGCTCCAGCACTGGAAAATGTGTCACAACTGAGGTCGTTCCTCGGGCTGGTGAACTACTACCATAAGTTCTTGCCAAATTTGTCTACCATATTACACCCACTGAACACCCTACTGCAAACGAGGGTACCATGGAAGTGGAGTGACGAATGTAAACGAGCTTTCCCGAAGAGCAAAGCATTGATCACATCAAAAGAGGTGTTGGCTCATTTCAACCCGGCACTACCAATTCGGTTGGCGTGTGATGCATCACCCTATGGCATTGGAGCGGTGCTGTCGCACAAATTCTCGGATGGCTCGGAGAGGCCAGTAGCCTTTGCGTCTCGGTCACTAACCTCAGCCGAGCGTAACTACGCCCAGATTGACAGGGAGGCCCTCAGCCTAGTGTGGGGAGTGAAAAAGTTCAATCACTATCTGCATGGGCAGAAGTTCACCTTGCTGACTGACCACCAACCACTTGTCTCCATCTTTAATCCAAGGAAGGGCGTTCCGGTGATGACTGCGCAACGGCTACAAAGATGGTCCCTTTTTCTAGGGGCGCACCAATATGAAATCGAGTATAAGGGCACGAAACAGCATGGAAGCGCTGATGGGCTATCACGCCTGCCACTGCTTACTGCGGAGGAAGCACCAGCAGTGGATCCTGTCGAAATATTTCAGTCGACTATAATTGAATGCTTGCCAGTAACTAACGCTGGTATAGAGAAGGAGACCTGAAATGACCAGACACTGTCTCGGGTATATGATTTGACGGTGAAGGGATGGCCAGCACATGGCGACTCACTGTTGCCAGCATTCTCATCCAGAAGAGAACAGCTGTCAGTATGTCAGGGGACCTTGATGTGTGGATCCCGAGTAGTAATTCCACCCAAGTTAAGGGAGAGAGTGCTCAATGAGCTTCACGAAGGTCATCTGGGAGGGGTGAAAATGAAAAGCCTTGCTGGGGCTTATGTGTGGTGGCCGGGGATCGATCAGCAAATCGAGGACCTGACAAAGAGCTGCTAAAGATGCCAGAAGGTCCAAAATGCACCACCACATGCCCCTCTACACCCAAGGGAGTGGCCCTCCTCTCCATGGCAACGGGTGCATATTGATTTTGCTGGTCCATTCATGGACTCAATGTTTTTAGTAGCCGTGGATGCGCACTCGAAATGGCCTGAGGTGATCAAAATGTCCTCCACCACCACAGAGAAAACTATTGCAGTCCTGCAGACCATTTTTGCCAGGAACGGCTTGCCAGAGCAGATTTGCTCTGATAACGGACCACAGTTTGTGTCCGAAGAGTTTCGAAGATTTATGAAAAGGATTGGGGTAAGGCATTACACATCCGCCCCGTATCATCCAGCCACAAATGGATTGGCTGAGAGGTTCGTACAAACCCTTAAAAAAGCAGTAAAGGCCATGTGCGATGACGACATTCCACTGCAGCATAAGGTGGACAATTTCCTGTTAGCCTACAGAAATGTGACACCTGCAGTCACCAACCAGGCCCCGGCCATGATGTTCTTTAACCGAAGGTTGAGATCTCGTCTGGATTTGCTCAGACCAAATGTACGAAGAGATGTTGAGAGTAAGCAATTCCAGCACATCAATGAGAAGCTGACAAGGAGCTTCAATGTAGGGCAACCAGTCTTGGCCCGCGACTGCCGAACAGAGAAATGGCAACCAGGAATGATATGCACATGGCAGGGGCCACTAATGTACACAGTGGATGTTGGGGAGAACATTGTAAGACGCCATGCTGACCAGGTCCTAGAGTCACAGGAACGAGTCAACCCCATGTCTCGGCCATACGTACCTGGTAAGGAACCCAACGTACAGGTCGCATCTACCTCAGGAACAATAGCATTGGAAGCTGATGAATCAACTGATGACAGGGTGTTAGAATCGCCTCCGCACCAAGAGCGAGACGCTCGGGAAAGGCGTTATCTGAAAAGAATCAGGAATCCTCCCCAAAGACTGAATTTATGAATAGACTATTTTCAGTTAATGTTGCATGTTAAAAGTGTTAATTGTAATTAGTTGATATTTAATTGTTAAATGAGTGTTATGGTACTGTTAATCTAAAAGGGGAGGAATTGTAATGTATGTACCTTTAAGGGGGAGAACTACTTTTTACAGCTCCTGTATCCTGTAGTACTGGCAGTGACCACACCTGTATATAAACCCTGAGTAGTGATTTGTACAGTCAGTTGCAGTTTGAACCCTCATTCAGTAAGCACCTGTTGATCGTTCCCTGCAGTCTGTTGTCTGATTATTGAAGGACACAACATTAAGATACACGGATATAACACCCGCCTCTTGGAGGCGGGGTGGAAATGAGGTCTGAAACCACGATTGTGGGAAAATTGATCAGAGGCAGGCTGGAGGTGGGATTGGATCCATCCGCCATTTTTTGCGATTTTAGCACCTCACTTGCCTCCAAACCCGCCTCCTCAGGCCTGGCAAAATTGAGCCCTCTAACTCACTCTCCTCCTATAAGATGCTCCTTAAAACCCTACCTCTTCGGCCAAGTCTGTCCTAACATCTCCTGGTATGGTTCGGTGTCAAATTTTATTTGATAATGCTTGTGAAGAAACTGTAAGATTCGAAATTTTCAGCAAAAATCACGCAAGAAAACCGGATAAAATAAGACTGTTTATTGACCAAAGTAAGCTTGCACAGAAAAACCTTTGATAAAAGGGCATACAAAATGGCCGCCGGGCCCCGTGATCAGTTTCTGAACCATTTTATTTCTGTTACTGCAAGCCAGACAGGCTTGTGGATTGAAGACAGTAAGCCCGCGAAAACCAGTATCTGGGAACTGAAACTCAGAGAAACAGCATACATATTCAATGAATTCTAAGTACAGGATGGGGCCCATCAAGATATGGGCGGACAATGCAAAAACACTTATACCCATTTATTGTACAAAGGAGAAACCGTTTAGCAGCCATCAAGGAAAATCTCCGGACCGATCAATATGCGAACCGAGTCGCGGTGACAATGAAAAAGACATTAAAAGACATTATCGGCCAGGAAGGCCAGTTTAAGTTATCACCGGCTCCGTTACAAGACAAAGCGCCCCTGCAGAGATTTCTGCCCGCCAAAATTAATACAAAGACAGGACTATGATTTGGCGGGAGATAAGACTGTCCCAAAAGGGTATAACTATGGATTGAAAGTCCATCTAAGTTACTGGAACAACTTCAGACTTCTTCCTCGACTTCTGCTACGCTGGGCGACTTCAGACTTCTACTTCTTCAAGGACTTCTTCTACAAGGAACGAACGAAGGACGGACGGTGCCAGGCTAGGCGCCTCTTCCACTTCGGCAGATGCGGAATCGATGAAGACGTTTTCGTCTTTTTAAAGACGGACGACTTCGGTGAAAAGACAACGTGGTCGGTGTTCAGTCGAACAAGGCTCGGCCACGACGAGAAGACGACGAGGGTGGCCCGGGTACTGGGGTCGGGAGATCATCGACGACCCAGGCCGACGGAGAAGAAACCCTCTGGAGAACCGGCGATCCAGGCCGGAAAGATTCTTCCATGTAACATGCACTTCTTCAACAGCCTGCATCTGAGGTCTGCTCCATGAACCCAAATCCACGATAGTGGATCTCAACCTTGACGAGCGCTCATCGAGGCTGTGTCTACCCCACCGCCTCGAGGGAGAGAGAATATCGACTGCGCCAGAAGCTTCCAAATCCACGTGACGACGGAAAGCGGTGCCAAAAGGCTGCGAACCCCCTTTTTCGCGATTACAAGAGTGGTGAGCATGATCCCAAGTTCCCCAGGTCGAAACTTAGTTTAGGTATAAGGGAGGGAGTTAAGGGTAATCGTAATGTGTTTCCCCTTTTACGATGTGCCGTGTGTTCCCCATTTCCATAGAGTTAAGTTCATAAATTTGTGTATGATTGTAGTAACTTTAATCTGTGCCTATGACATGTATTTTGTAATGCTTCAAACTGTTTAAAAATAAAAGCATCCATTTCGTGCTATTCAACCTGGTCTACTGAGTTCTTTCTCTGCACTACTGTTCTCTGCATCTAAGTCCAAGGTCTAGAACCGTAGGGGGAGTGGGTCGAACCACTCAAGGGTAATTATTGCACGAAGCCTGGCAGGAGACCAGAACGAGCAAGAGAAACCCCCTACAATACGCCTTGGGACATTTTACTATGTAAAAGGCGCTACATAAATGCAAGTTGTTGTAGTCGTGTGGCCAAATATTGAACTGAGCATCAAAGTGGATCACAAATGCTGTCATAAAGCACATTGTACAGATAAGAACATACAATCACTCGAGCCTGTTCCGCCATTCAATAAGATTACGGCTGATGTTCGACCTCATTACTTTCCCGTCTGATCCTCATATTCCTTAATACAAATGCAATCCCCATATTTCTTGATTCCCTTAGAGTCCAAAAATCTATCTATCTCAGCCTTGAATATACTCAATGACTCAGCATCCACAGCCCTTTGGGCCAGAGAATTCCAAAGATTCACAATCCTCTGAGTAAAGAAATTCCTTCTTACCTCAGTCCTAAATGGCCGACCCCTTATCCTGAGACTATGCCCTCTAGTTCTAGACTCTCCAGCCAGGGGAAACAGCCTCTCAGCATTTACCCTGTCATGTCTTCTCAGCATCTTATATGTTTTATGAGATCACCTCTCATTCTTCTAAACTCCAGGGAGTATAGGCCCAATATACTCAATCTCTCCTCATAGGACAACCTTCTCATCCCGGGGATCAATCTAGTTCCAGCACCCCTTCACTAAATCAAGATTTTGACCCGGTAATTGCACACACTGGATTATTAAAATTTCTGACATTTATGCTAGTTAAGTAGCTAGTTAATTCATTTTTGAGGAGTGTTAAAGGTAGGCAAAAAAGAAAGGGAGGTGGGATAGCATTGCTGGTTAAAGAGGGGATTAACATAATTGAAAGGGAGGATATTAACTCTGATGATGCGGAATCTGTATGGGTAGAACTGAGAAATATCAAGGGGCAGAAAACGTTAGTGGGAGTGGTATATAGACCTCCAAACAGTAATACGGAGGTTGGGGATGGCATTAAAAGGGAAATTAGAGAAGCATGCAGTAAGGGCACAGTAGTCATCATGGGTGACTTTAATTTACATATAGATTGGGCTAACCAAATTAGTAAAAATACTGTGGAGGAGGAATTCCTAGAATGTTTACGGGATGGTTGTCTGGAACAATATGTCGAGGAACCAACCAGAGATCAGGCCATCTTAGACTGGGTATTATGTAATGAGAGAGGATTAATTAGCAATCTTGTTGTGCGAGGCCCCTTGGGTCAGAGCCATCATAATATGATAGAATTCTTCATTAGGATGGAGAGTGAAGTAGTTGACTCGGAGACTAGGGTCCTGAATTTAAATAAAGGAAACTATGATGGTATGAGGCGCGAATTGGGTAGGATTTATTGGGGAATGTCACTCAAAGGGTTGACGGTGGATAGGCAATGGCAAACATTCAAAGACCGCATGGATGAACTACAGAAGTTGTTCATCCAAGTTTGGGATAAGAATAAAACAAAAAGGGTGACTCAACCGTGGCTAACAAGGGAAATTAGGGATAGCATAAGTTCCAAGGAGAGGGAATATAAATTGGCCAGAGAAAGCGGTAACCCTGAGGATTGGGAGCAGTTTAGGATTCAACAAAGGAGGACAAAGGGATTAATTAAGAAGGGGAAAATAGAATATGATAGTAAGCTTTCAGGGAACATAAAAACTGACTGTAAGAGCTTTTATAGATATGTGAAGAGAAAAAGATTAGTGAAATCAAGTGTAGGTCCCTTGCAGTCAGAAGCAGGGCAACAAAGAAATGGCTGACCAATTAAATGCATCTTTTGGTTCTGTCTTCACAAAGGAGGACACAAATAACCTCCCAGAGATGTTGGAGAACATAGGGTCTGATGAGAGGGAGGAACTGAAAGAAATCAGTATTTGTAGGGAAATGGTGTTAGGGAAATTGACGGGATTGAAGGCCGATAAATCCCCAGGGCCTGATAATCTACATCCTAGGGTACTTAAGGAGGTGGCCCTAGAAATAATAGATGCATTGCTGATCATCTTCCAAAATTCGCTGGAATCTGGAACAGTTCCCATGGATTGGCGGGTAGCTACTGTTACCCCACTATTCAAAAAGGGTGGTAGAGAGAAAGTGGGGAATTACAGACCGGTAAGCCTGACATCGGTAGTGGGGAAAATGCTAGCATCCATTATAAAGGATGTAATAGCTGAGCACTTGGAAAACAGTGACCGGATCGGACAAAGTCAACATGGATTTACAAAAGGTAAATCGTGCTTGACTAATCTACTGGAATTTTTTGAGGATGTAACTGGGAAAATAGATAAGGGAGAACCAGTAGATGTGGTGTATTTGGACTTTCAGAAGGCTTTCGATAAGGTCCCGCGTAAGAGATTAGCATGTAAAGTTAAGGCACATGGGATTGGGGGCAAGGTATTGACTTGGATAGAGAACTGGTTGGCGGACAGAAAGCAGAGAGTAGGAATTAACGGGTCTTTTTCCGAGTGGCAGGCAGTGACTAGTGGGGTACCGCAGGGATCGGTCCTTGGACCCCAGCTATTCACAATATACATTAATGATCTAGATAAGGGAACTAGATGTAATATCTCCAAGTTTGCAGACAACACAAAGCTGGGTGGGCGTGTGTGCTGCGAGGAGGATACCGAGAAACTCCAGGATGATTTGGACAGGTTGGGTGATTGGGCAGAAGCATGGCAGATGCAATATAACGTGGATAAATGCGAGGTTATCCACTTTGGTGTCAAAAACAGAAAGGCAGACTATGATCTGAATGGCAATAGATTGGGAGAAGGGGAAGTGCAACGAGACCTGGGTGTCCTTGTGCACCAGTCGCTGAAGGTAAGCATGCAGGTGCAGCAGGTGGTGAAGAAGGCAAATGGTATGTTGGCCTTCATAGTGAAAGGGTTTGAGTACAGGAGCAAGGATGTCCTGCTGCAGTTGTACAGGGCCTTGGTGAGACCACACCTTTAGTACTGTGTGCAGTTTTGGTCGCCTTATCTGAGGAAGGATGTTCTTGCCATGGAAGGAGTTCAGCGAAGATTCACAAGGCTGATCCCTGGGATGGCAGGAATGACGTATGAGGAGAGATTGGGTCGATTAGGCTTATACTCGCTGGAGTTTAGAAGAATGAGAGGGGATCTCATCGAAACTTATAAAATTCTGACAGGTCTGGACAAACTAGATGCAGGTAGAATGTTCCCGATGGTTGGAGAATCCAGAACCAGGGATCATAGTCTAAGGATAAGGGGTAAGCCATTTAGGACAGAGATGAGGAAGAATTTCTTCACCCAGAGAGTGGTGAACCTGTGGAATTCTCTACCACAGAAGGCGGTTGAGGCCAAGTCTTTAAATATATTCAAGAAGGAGTTAGATATATTTCTTAGTGCTAAAGGTATCAAGGGATATGGGGAGAAGGCAGGTACGGGGTACTGAGTTTGGATGATCAGCCATGATCTCATCGAATGGCAGAGCAGGCTCGAGGGGCCGAATGGCCTACTCCTGCTCCTATCTTCTATGTTTCTATGTTTCTATCATTTATGAAGGTGCGTCTTAATCAGCTGCTATTTTTTTATACTAGCTAAACCATAATCTCAGAAAGCAGATATCTGCTATTTCTGTGGCTGGCTTTAAATTACAATGAAAAGCAGGCATTTCTCCTGGCTTGTTTATTTTTGATAAACAATAAAAATCTAGCCCTAATGGCTTGGAGCATTGACATCTTCAGAACAAATGGTTCTAATGGAGAACATCGAACCAGTAGCTAGCATATCCTGCTGAGTATGGAGCCTTTGAAATGCTCCAGAGACATGTGTTACATAGCTCAATATTTCTTCTTCATTCAATATCTCATGGGTATATTGGTTTTAGAGTTCTGAAAGGAATATACTATTAACTATGCAACATTATATAGTTAACCTGTTCACAGTTGTTTCTATGCACGTCAAGCCCCTAGTCATAGGCTACAGAGGGTGAATTTCAGATTACAGATCTGACAATTTTCTAATATTTGACTGAAGCCAGCACAGCCTCTGTGATACTGACCAAAGCTGTGTAGTGCTTTTTAATAGTACAGCAAAAGTAAAAAGATGCCATTTTAGGCATTCATTTCATACACACTGAATCTGAATTAAAACCTGCTTTAGATCAAGAAAGATAGTACCTACAGTATTAGAATTTAAAATATGTAGTGTGAGGAGTTAACAGATTTAAGGAAGGCGGAGAAGTACAAAACGGGGTGAATTAGGTATATGTTCCTATATGAGGGCTTAACTGACAGCCGGATTCGCTTAGTGTTTTTTTTCTAATTCCTAGCTCCCAAATATGGAAGATTCTGATTCATATATAGTTGTGAGAATTCATATCCCAAATCTTGGCAATGGGGTCATTTAAGTAATGAGGGCAGATGCCCGCACCTGTAGCATTGCAACAAAGTCACCATTTCAGTACTTTTGAATTTTAATTTACAACATGTACTTTTAGAAGAATATTTTGCGAGGAGAATTATTTATTATTGAGGTATGTTTGTTTGCTAAACATCTAAAAAACACCAAGGCTGCTGTTGTAGACTAAATTATCGGAAACTGGACTGTAAATGAAGCATTTACAGGACTTCAACAGAAAAGGAACAGAGGAAAAAAGGGCAGATGAAAAGGAGTTCTTCCAATACCATCTTTTAAGGGAGCTCAGAGATCCACAAGGTATCTAGGTGCAAGAAAGGATTCCCATGATGGAGGTTATGTGAAGGTAAAGTTTATGGTGGGAGTTGGTTTAGATGTGTCTCACATACAGACGAATAAAGACCTGTCAAGGAGATCAGCATGCACCAGACAATGACTACTCTCACCTGCCATTATGCCAGCAACCATATCTGCAGACCCTGCCATGCCTACCTCACAATACCATGAGGAATTGGCTTCACAGGCTCAGGGACAGTACAAAGCCAGTAGGAGATCTGTGCCACCTGCTGCAAGGACACCTGTAGCTATCCTACACCACAGGGATGAAACTGTTGGTAATAGTCAAGGTCACCTCCTAGCTCAAATTGATTTTCCACCATCTCCTGTGTAAGATTTGCAAAATTTCTGCTTTTCCCCGAAGGTTGTTATTAATAAACAGGACCCTGCGTGGACATTTTAAATCAAAAAGGGTACCCAAGATGGCGTCCGTGCCTCGTGGCAGAAAGCCTGTGAGATTTTAAAATGGACTCTGCAACGCAGACAGCTTGTGGATCGAAACCCAAGCTGCAGGTTTCTGTGAAGAGAGACTTTGTATTTTGAAACCAGGCAGGACTCTGAATTATGCATTAGACCGAATTGGAGACAAATCTAAATTCAGTTTAGGCCTATAGATAAGGCCATCAAGCAGTCTACATATATAAAATCGGAAACAGATTAACAGAGCCATCGAGGCTGGACAGGCCCATCAAGGAACTTTCATGACAATACAAGTCGATTACCGGGCCGGTAGACGCGATTACCGGCCATCTAAAAACAGTTAGTATGCATTGCTACCATTATTTAAAATAGCCCGCCAAGATTAAGACAAAGAACTAACCTGATTTGGTGCGCAGCTAAGGGTTTTCAAAAAAGGTATAATTGAAGGCCCCCGGGTAGCAATCATTGTCGAGTGTGCTGCTGCTCTTCTCTTCTCTCTCCGCTCTTTGGCCCCTCACCCTCGTGGCTGCCGCTCTTTCCCCGTCCCGCGCTTAACCCTGGCCTTTGCCCGTGCCTTTCCCCACTCCATCTGGAATCGCCCCGGCACCGGGTCGGGCGGACATGGACAATTCAGGCCAGGCGGGACGTGACAAGAGGAGGAGGGAAGACCACCGGAGGGAAGGCTACCTGAGGAAGACCGGCTGAAGAAGACCAACTGAGGAGACGAACTGAGGGGAGGCTTCGAATTATCGGGCCTTCAGCCTCAGCCGACCGTCGAATATCTGCACACCAACTCAAACTGTCGGCTGGCGATGAAGAATCATCCCTGCAAGGTAAAGTACCCAAACAGAGACTTTAACTTTGGGGTACTCGAACCTGGACAACGCCCTTGCAGCACGCGGAGACCACGTGATGACGGCAAGCTCCAGAGAGCACCCAGAGCAAACCCCGAACCCCACCGCTGTTTTGAGTCCAACAAACCTTTTGATTGGTGAGCATGAAGTTCTGAAACCTCATAGCTTAATCTAGTTAGGTATAGGGGGTGGAATAAGGATAAGGGGATTGTTAAGGTAGTTGTTTTCCCTCGATGTGCCGTGTGTTCCTCATTCCCCGTATAAGTATAGTTATTCTTTTGTATTTTTTTTGCCTGTAGAAGTGTACACTAGTAATTTTCCAAAAGATTGTATCAGTTTTTCCTTTTAAATAAAATCTTCGTTTTTGTTTACATCCAACCACCTGTCTACTCGAATCTTCTCTGTACCGCCGCCTTGTACCTAAGTCCGGTGTCTAGAACCCAGGGGCGTGGGAGCGATTTGAACCGCTCACAAAGCAGTCAGAGGCATAACTGACTGGGCGTACGCGCCAAACACCACCACACGCCACCCCCTACAGAAATGGCGACCACGGCAGGACACCGGCAACAAGGTTGCGATGCAGTGGACAGTGGTTCGGATGAGCGAACCGTGATGGAGGAAAGGATTTCTGATTATGTCTTGAGCAAGGTGAATATCACTAAGAAGTGGATCACCACTCTGTTAAGGGCTGGGCGTCCGATAGATGCAGCAGCTAAGTGGACAGAGGGAAAGGAACACAAGAAGTCCTTAGAGAAGGCAGTTTGGCTGATGTGCTTTAAAAAGCAGGTCCAGCTCTTGGACGGGCTCATTGCAGCACAGGCAGTCGAGTTAAGGGAGTCAGCCCTGGAGATCCAGGATAAGGCTCTCGCAGGGGAGAAGTTATTAGTAGCTTTGCAGGCTTTGAACCATGAAGGAGTGCATTTAGTGGGAGAATACAAGGCTAAGTTGGAATACCTACAGTGTCAAGTCACTGAGGCCAAGGGAAATGAGTTAAGGTTGCGGGAGAAAAACGCCCGCTTGGCAAGGCAGATTAGGGAACAAGAAGAGGAAGTGTGGGAGGAAAAAGCCACTTACAAGCTAGCAGGTGAACAGGGGTTTGAGGAGGCAAACCACAGCCCCTGTAGAGAGAGGATAGAAAATCTGAGCCGGGCCCTCCGGAAGGCAAAAGGCATGGTATGCCTCATAACCCCAAAGGCAGGCCAGGCAGATTTTCTGGGGAACGAGGGGAGGACAGTTCCAACGTCACCGGTAGTGCTTAGGGACGACCCGGTTGAGAGAGAGGAGACCTCACAGCCACCACCCGTAGCGCCAAGTTTCAGCGAGGTTTGTCAGCAAGGGGGGTGCAACCGGGGGTGGAACCCGAAGTGGAGCCAGAGGTGGAGGCGGAGGTAGAGCAAACCCCGCCCGAGAGGCTGGAGCCGGGACTGATGTGCCCAGCACGGCATCGGAGGTTCGGCCCACCCGCCAACGGCAACATTGGGGGACCCCTCCAAAACCAGTTTGTGTTACCCTTTAACACCCAACATATCCCTAAGCTCTCCGAAAAGGGAGACCCCTCGATACACTGCAGGGAAATAGAGCAGACCGCCAGCGTCAACGACTGCGATGACGCTGAGAAGGCCAAGGTGCTGCTATTCTCCCTGGAGAGTAACCTCCTCCAATCCCTCTCTGACAAGTGTAAAAGGGGGGAGAGCGGGTATGAGGAGCTTAGAGATGCAGTTCTAGAGGCCGTGGGGATGGATGAGGGAAGTCCCTTCTCCCGCGTGGAGAAGACGATCCAGCTTTCTGGGGAAACCCCGCAGGCTTTTGCGGACCGGCTGTGGCCGGTGTACCAGAAAGCTTGCCCGGGGGCACCAGGCCGGACATTCCTGAACGGGGATTCCCTGACGCTTTGGCTCCGTTGCCTGGTGGCGAACAGCTTGCCACAGGTCTGGGCCAAGGCAGAAGCCTGGTTCGACCCCAAAGATCCCCAGACCACAGAGCTCACGGTAATTAGGCAGCTAACCCTAGCCTACAAAAACGGCAGGGGAACCGATGCACACCCACCCAGGGGGAAGGTGCATGAGATAAAACCAAGAGTGCAGAGTAGGAAAGAGTGGCACCAGGAAGGGAGTAACCCCCCCAACACAAAGACCAATTGTTACGGGTGTGGGAAGGATGGTCACTGGCGGATGGAGTGTAAGAACCCTTGGAAGGATAACAAGGGAAAGCATCCCACAGCCCCAGCCCAAAAGGCGGGGGTAGGGACCCCTTCCGCAGAGGTCGAGTTGCATTTGGACGCCATGAGGTCCTTACTGACTGGCCAGGGGAGAGCAGCAGCCGCCACCGGTGCTCTCACCCTGTCAGCCCCATCCAACCCACAGCCGTGACTAGAGCCGGCACAGCCTGTGTATCTGTGTTCGCTCCGATATGATGAGTGGAGAAGACCCCTTTTGGAGATGGAGGTGGAGAAGGTGACAGGGACCTATCTGTTGGACATGGGGGCATCGCGCACCGTGATCTACTCAGCTAACCCCATCACCTCAGCTCTCTCCAGCGGGGTCCCATACAGTCTATCGGGGTTCACGGGTAGGGAACAGGCTGGCTCGGTTTCCATCCCGCTCGCCATTCGGATAGGACCGCGCCGCTCTGCTCCAAGTGGACGTGTGTCCTGATGAAATGGGACGTGGAGGATGGAAGAGGGTTCCTGGGAGCCGACTTTATTGTAGGTCATGGGATCCTAGTGGATTTGAGGAATCACTGCCTTTGGGGGGCAGGAAAAGTAAAGAACGGAGAGATCATAGTTATCCCGGGTAAGGAAGGGAAGGGGACCCTCTGCACCATGAAGCCCAAAGAGGATTATAACCTCGGGCTCATGGTCAGCAACACCCCACCAGAGTTCCAGGCATTTGTGCAGGCCCACCTGGCCACATTTGCCACTCACAAACATGACTGCGGGAGGGTCACAGGGTTTGAGGTCAGCGTAGATGGGGACCCCATGGCCCGACCACAGAAACAGTATAACTTCCCCAGGGAAGCAGAGCCAGACATGGAAGCAGCCATGTCCTCATTAGTGCAGCAAGGAGTTCTGAGACCGATAGCTGCCCACGTGAATTCTCCGTAATGGCTGGTCAGAAAGCCGGACAATTCCTGGAGGGCCACGGTTGACTATCGGGTGCTCAATAGCGACATCCCAGCCTGCGAACCCACAGTAGCAGCAGTTGCCGACCTCATCGGGAGTATTCCAGCATCCGCAGCCACTTTCACGGTGCTCGATATTTCAAATGGGTTTTGGTCCATCCAAGTTTGCCTTTACGTTTAAAGGGCAACAGTACACGTGGAACTGTTTGCCACAGGGCTTCCACAACAGCCCCAGCATTTTCCATCAATGCATTGCCGACAGTTTGAAGGATTTTAGCCAGCCCAGACAGTTGGTTCAATATATTGATGACCTGCTCCTGTTCACTGATTCGAAAGAGGAGCATGGCCCGCTATTGGCCGAACTGCTGGAGCTGTTAGGACAGAAGGGTTTCAAGGTAAATCCCAAGAAGGCGCAGATCGGCCAGCAGTAGATGAAGTTCCTCGGTTTGACCGTGCACGCTGGAGAAAGGGCCATAGATCAGGCTAGGAGGGAGGCGGTACAAGAACTATCAGTTCCTAACACAGTAACAGGTGTGAGGTCATTCCTAGGGCTAACCGTGTACTGTAGAGACTACATTGAGGACTATGCAGACACCGCAGCCCCTCTGCTCCGACTCCTACACAAGGGAGTGGAGTGGCTTTGGGATGAGGGTTGCCAGGCTGCATTTGTCAGGCTCAAGTAGGACTTGCAGACCGCGCCATCTTTAGGGGCCATAGATGGGGGGAAGAAGTTTTTCCTGGAAGTAGCAGCCAGCGGGGACAGCCTGAGTGCTGTGCTGCTCCAAGAGCGGCACGGCCGGCTGCGGCCGGTGGTCTACTCCTCCAGGATACTCACAGATGTGGAAAGGAGCTATTCCAATTGTGAGCGGCATCTTTTGGCCACACATTGGGCTGTGAAAAGATCATTGATCTTCACAGGCACCTCTCCCATCACCCTCCTCACCCATCACACACCCACCCAGATGCTTCTGGATGGGAGGATCAAGGATGGGACAGTGAGCAGTGCCCGCATTGCCCGTTGGACCTTGCTCCTCTCACAGATGGATCTGAAGGTGAAGGGTCTCTGTGAGCCAAAGCTCGCAGCCAACATGGTATATCCCGGAACAGACCACCGGTGTTCGATTGAAGGGGTTTGGGAAGTAAAAATAGGTTTACGGGCCGGGAAACATCCCACAGGCCGCAAAATCTATGTAGAAGGTTCCAGCATGGTATCTGCTGGTGAGCGTCTCATGGGGTGTGGAGTTTACGACCCAGCGGCAAACATTGCCCTGGCGATTAAGCTCCCCAGCACCATGAGCGCCCAGCAGGCTGAACTGTCCGCGGTGGTGTACGTTGTTACACACCCCAAAATCTTCCCCACCCCCTACACGATTTGCTTGGACAGCATGTTCACGTGCAATTCGTGTACGGAGTACCTGGCCACCTGGTCCCGCCGCAGATATACCTCCACTGATGGGAGACCCCTCACAGTAAAGCCCCTGCTGGAAAACATCCTGGCAGCAGTGGGGGAGGAAGGGGGGGTTTTCATCCACAAGGTGAAGGTCCATTCCTCCACAGAACCCCGCGGCCAAGGCAACCAGCAGGCTGACTGGCTCGCCAAGGAGGGTGCCTGCGCAGGCACTTTCTGGGACCCATTTGGGTCCAGGCGCATGGCGGCGGTCAGAGGTAGGGATGGGACCCAAGGGTGTGTAGGGGTAGAGTTTGCCCCGGACCTTAAGACGGTCCAAGCCCAAGTCCCCATCCTCAAAGCAGTCCTCAACGCTTTAGCTGAGGGAAAAGGGATTTTAGGCCCGTACGGCACAGCAACCCTCTCTGTTAAAGAGGGCATGCTGTTCCGGGGGGAACAGTGGGTTGTCCTGCAGCAGCACCCGAGGGAATTCCTTCAACTGGCCCATGAGGGTCCAGGAGTGGGACACCCTGGGCCTGAGACCACCTGGCAACGGATGGAACAGGCGGGATGGTGGCCGGGACTCAGGGACGATGTCCGCGAGTTCTGCGCAGGCTGTCTTGTGTGCGCTGCGAACAACCCTGACCCCCACAAAAGGAAGGTCCCTATGGGACACGTCAGGAGGGTAGGGGGACCACGGTTGTCGATACAAGTCAACTACATCGGGCCCCTGCCCACCGCCTAGGGAGGCTATAATTACTGCCTAGTCCTGGTGGACGTGTTTACCAAGTGGGTAGAGGCCTTTCCCTGCAGAACTGCCACAGCTCTGGGTACTGCCAGGATCCTAGTCCGGGAAATGTTCTCGAGGTGGGGACTACCACAGTTTGTGGAGTCCGACCAAGGGAGCCACTTCACTGCACAGGTGATGCAGAACACCCTGATGCTGCTAGGCATTGAGGGGAAATGGCACGTGGCCCACAACCCCCAGTCATCCGGGATTGTAGAACACATGAATCGGACCCTCAAAGAAATGTTAAGAAAGGAAATGGTGGGCTCGCCCCAAAAATGGGCCGAGGTCCTACCGTTGATTTTGATGTGGATCCGGGCCAGCCAGTCTAAAAGCATGGGGTATTCCCCGTGCGAGCTAATGAATGGCAGGGTTATGCGGACCCCCACCCATGTACTAGCCCCGGTGCTCACGGAGGGTCAGCTCAGGGAGGTAAACCGGGACAGGTTTGCCCGAAACCTCTTTGAGCACTTGAAGCAGGTCCATGAGCAGACGGCTGGGAACATGGGAAGGCAGCATCGGAGTAACCGATTGCTGCTCGAACCGAGAAAGCACCACGAGTGGGAGATAGGAGATCAGGTTATGGTAAGAAATTATGCCCGAGTAGGTAGTTTGGAGCCATTGTACATGGGTCCCTATGGTATTGTAGATAAAGCCAACCCCATGGTATACGCCATGAAGGTGCCCCGGCGTACAAAATGGTTCCATATCAACCAGTGTAAGCTGTTTACACCTGAAAGGGGAAAGCAGCCAGTTGGGGAAAGGTCTGAGGATAAAAATCCTCAGCTTGCAGCAGGAGTGAGTTCACAGACTGCACAGGCAGGCGCTGTGGCTTGCTTGAAGGGAGGGGCCATCCCGCCCATCGATTGGGACACTCCCCCACTCTTCTGGAAACCAGACGAGGGGGAGGGACCTGAAGGTGAAAACCCCGCCCCTAACCCAGGTGTAGAGAGGGAGCGACCTGAGGTCGAAAACCCCACCCGGGACCCAGCCATGGGACCTGGGGGCGGAGACTCTCAGCTCGCAGCAGCAGGCTGCGAATAGTTACCTTCCCCCAGCCCAGGTTCGGGAGGGGTCAAGCCTGGGGGAGCAGCAGTTCGGGTAATATGCCCAGCGGCCAAGAAAGCCCCACCCGTCAAAGCCCCTAGAAGGTCCCCACGGACGCCCCAGCCGAGAAAGCCATGGTCACCAGCCCTCCAGTTACCAAGGGCCACCTCTCGAGTCAGGGAGAGGTCCAAGGACACAGGTCCTCAGCCAGCAGCCACGGGCTACGAGTGACCAACCATCAAGGACGGTGAGGTCACGCCGGGGGTAGCGGCGAGCTGCAGTCGGACCAGGGATTAGCCTGGCCGCCCGGAGACAGGTGGCGCATGTATATAGCTTAGTTTAAGTTAAGGTTAAGTAAAGTGTAATTATTTAGCTTAAGTTTGAGTGTTTATAATTTAAGTTAAATAAGGTAATGGGTAGTTTTAAGTTAAGTAATCTGTTAAGAGTGTATATTTGGGTCGAGGTCGCGGGACCCGACTGTGCTTCACCAAGCCAGAGAAACTCTTGGGGGCCTGGCTGCATGTTCTTTTACATCTTTTTAGAAAGATTTTTGGGATGGAAGGGATCATGATCCTATTCGCCCTGATTGGGATGAGTGCAGGGAGATGGGGCGACGTCCAAGACTCCCATATCTACGGGTGTTCAGGAGACAGAGCGCCCCTGGCGATCGATGGGAACGGTGAACGGAATGCTGAGGAAATCGCCGTTTACTTCCATGAGGGAAGGTGGCCAGGATGGTTGGGGTCCAATTCATCTCAGTACTCCAGCCAAACCGGATTCACGTACGGGAAAGCCTCCCTCCTGTGCCCCAGGGTACGAGTCGTTACCACGACGGTCAGCTTCACCATTGGAAAGCGAATATGTTTGACGTGTAAAGGACACATTCCACTGGAGAGGTGGTGGTGGCTCAGAAAGTTGAGCAAGGACGTGAGGAACCCCGAAGTCGAGTGGGAACGGTTGGGAAACAACACCCAGCAGACAATTACCGGGACTCATGGAGGACTAAGCATGTGTTGGGACAAGTGGTGGGAACCGGATCAAGGGATTTATATCTGTATGTGGGGGTCAGAGACGGTCTGCCCTGCAGGCATATCCATCGTTTTCTACTGGTAGTGGCAAAACGCCGGGGAGGGGATAAGGTGGGATACCAGCCTAAAGGTGTGTGCGGTTCCATACACCCAGATCCCAATCAATGCCACTGAGCTTGTGCCCTGCCCACAGCGCAGGCTGCAAGGTTATCCAGGAAAGATTGCCCCACCGCCACCAAGGGACCAGGAATGGGTTGGTACTAGTCCCCACCGATCAGATGCTGTACCAGTGGGTACACTGCGCGGTAGCCTCCGTGATTTTAAATCTCACGGAGGTACATTTACCGGAGTGGTGCCCCAAAGAAACAGAGCAGTTATACCAGGCCCTATTAAAGGACATGTTCAAGAAATTTTACGAGTTCGATTTTGCCCACGTGGACAAGACCGAGCTCTACACCACACACTGAGAATTTTTGAGTAATGCAGGGAGGCAAAGAAGGGGTGTATGGAATTATTTTTTTACTGCGTTTAACACTGGGTCGTCTGTCATCAACAGTTTAGATGACATAGAGTTGTAGACCCAGATAAACGGTTTAAAAACACAGTTAAAGAGAATATTATTGGATGAGAACAAGGTAGCGGGCTCAGAGTCACATGAGGACCAAGCCATGATGGTCCATTTAAAGGAGATCACAGCCAAGTTGGAAAAGCACGCAAAGACGGTAAATGCTCTCATAAGGGAGGACATAAATGCTTCTGACCAGGCTGCACAGAATGAGGTGTGCGTGTTATATGGGGCGTGGTTACTGGGCGAGGGCCGCAGTAACCTGGAGGATTTAAAGCAGGGTTTGGTCCCCTCCTGGATTAGCAACAAGCGCCTCGCAGCCCTCACCTTTTTGAGGATGCATTGAGCCCGTGCCAACTCCGGCTAGCCTCTGAAGCCTATCCAGTCCCTATGGATTGTGGGCGGTCCAACCACACAATCATGGGAGTAGTAGTTAGGATGCCGGGCATGGGTAGGACAGCCCGACCCGCGCCGGTATACAGGGTTGAGAACACTGGAGTCATTCAAGGGGGTGCACACATTCGTTTCACAGCTGTCCCACCTTACGTCATTAAGTGAGAGCACGCTATGACAGGTACTGACCTCTCAGGTTGCCGGAGCCGGGGAGCACACATAACCCTGTGTCCCCAGCACTTAAATGCCTTTTCAAAACCGTAGTGTGGGTTCAGAGCTGCTGGCGTGAAGCCTATAAATTGTACCATGGAGGCAATGGCACAAGGCCATGTTTCCCCGCAGGTAGCATATATAGGAGGTGGGACATACTGCGTCACCACCGGCGCGTCCCACTACCAGCATGGACAGCATAGTTGGTGTCCGGTTAGTGACAGCAGTTTCTGTTTAAAACCCAAGGCAGAAGTACAAGTGGCCCAGGAGGGAATTGTCCCTAATCCTGAACCTTCCACTGTTCACCTCACTGTGAAGGAGAATTTTACGAATTTGCAAAAGCACGTAGCGCACTTTGGCTACGAAATTCCCCCTCTCCCTGAACACCTTACCAAAATACTCAAAGCCGTTATAGTTTCGCAGAAACATTTTTACACTCTGGAACAGAAAACAGTAGAGATAGGGATTAAGATATTGGATATTGTGATTCCACCCTGGTGGAACATTTTCAATAATATAGAGGTCCCTTTGTGGATCAGACTGGCTTCCCACAATCTCATTGTTTGCCAGTTATGGATAGTGTTGTAATTAGTTTGTATCCAGTGTAAGGGAAAAGGTCGGTTGTCAGAATTCCGAAACCAGAGGATTTGGAAGGAACATTATGTAAAGGTGGAGGGAGATACGCCGGTTCAAGTCTTTTCCCTGTTTTATAAGTAAAGGATTATCGTTGCTTTGTGTTTGTTATTTTTAATAAAGGTGTTTCTTTTGTTGGTTTTTTTGCGACGCCGTTTAATAAAGATGTGTTCCAAGTGGCGCAGGCGTGTTGGACCCCCTCCATGCTTGGATGTGTGTGTAAAGTCTGTAATTTTATTCTCTGTATGCTGATGTGCACTACATTTTTGCGGAATGGGAAGTGCATATGTCGTGGGTATATTAGATAGGTAATTACAGGGGAAGCTTGACTATGGAGGGTCAGAAAAATTTTGCTCACTTTAAAAATATGATACTTCATGCAAGTTTTAGTATCACAGAGGGGAATGTAAGATTTGCAAAATTTCTACTTTCCCCCGAAGGTTGTTATTAATAAACGGGACTCTGCGTGGAAATTTTAAATCAAAAAGGGTACCCAAGATGGCGTCCGTGCATCGTGGCAGAAAGCCTGTGAGATTTTAAAATGGACTCTGCAACGCAGACAGCTTGTGAATTGAAACCCAAGCTGCAGGTTTCTGGGAAGAGAGACTTTGTATTTTGAAACCAGACAGGACTCTGAATTATGTATTAGACCGAATTGGAGACAAATCTAAATTCAGTTTAGGCCTATAGTTAAGGCCATCAAGCAGTCTACATATATAATCGGAAACAGATTAACAGAGCCATCGAGGCTGGACAGGCCCATCAAGGAACTTTCTTGCCACTGCAAGTCGATTATCGGGCCGGTAGACACGATTACCGGCCATCTAAAAACAGTTAGTATGGATTGCTACCATTATTTAAACTAGCCCGCCAAGATTAAGACAAAGAACTAACCTGATTTGGCGTGCAGATAAGGGTTTTCAAAAAGAGTATAATTGAAGGCCCCGGGTAGCAATCTCTTCTCTCTCTGCTCTGCTCAGCTCTTCTGCCCCTCGCCCTCGTGGCTGTCACTCTTTCCCCGTCCCGCGCTTACCCCCTGGCCTTTGCCCGTGCCTTTTCCACTCCATCTGGAAATCGCCCCGGCACTGCATCGGGCGGACACGGACAATTCAGGCCAGGCGAGGCAGGACGCGATGAGGGGAGGAGGGAAGACCAACTGAGGAAGACCAACTGAGGAAGACTGAAATAAGGAATAGATTTGCCTTTCTAATCTAGGCTCTATTAACTTAAAAATCCTGTAGCACATCTTTCAACACCCAGTCCCAACTAAAGGCTGGAAAGAGCTGAATTTAAGATGGCCACCACAAATCACATGACATCAACTACCAATGAGATTACAACATATATCCCAAGGCAGGAAACAAACAACCAATCACAATACTTCTTACTAAACATAAAGAATAATCACCACATTCACCCCTCCTTTTAAAATATACTCCAACCTAAATAATCTTTACAATTTATAATTAATTATTTACAACTAAAACTATGCACAGACAAAATAAAACTATTCAACATGACACAATACTAAGTGAGCAACAGCAAATAGTAACATTGCACATAAGTATTAAGTATCTCTCAACTAAAACAATATAATATAATATTTCAACAATTTTAAAACATTACTATCGATTTAAAAGTCCATTTTCAATCGGTCGACCAGATATCTTCTTCGTGTCGACCTTCTTAACCTTGGTGAAATTCCTTGCCCTCCCACACCAGGAGACACAGAAGTATCTTCTGCAGGAAGGCTATCCATATCCCGATTTTCAACGGTTTCCGGATTAGAAATCCCATCAGGAGGTAAACTGGGACGGTCATGAACATCCATCGAGGGCTGACTAATAGAAGTATAATTATCTGCAGTCGGATTGGAAATATTCGTAGTATCTGTAACAGCATCCACATTATCTGAATCATGACTATTGTTAATATCCTCAGAAGAGGGCTGGCCACCACAAGGAGCCAAGTCTTTAATTGAAATGGTACTTTCTTTCCCATCTTGGAATTGAATATGAGCATATTGGGAATTTGCCTCCAACAGCTCCACCTCCTCCACTAAAGGATCATATTTTGACAATCTAACATGGCGTTGAAGCAGCACAGGTCCCTGCATAGTAAGCCATGAAGGTACCGAATATCCCGTAGTAGGTCTCCGCGGATAGTTAAAGAGCCTTTCATGGGGGGTCACATTAATAGCCGTTGAAAGCAATGATCTAATGGAATGCAGGGCATCAGGCAGTACCATTTCCCACTGTGTATTCTTAAGGTTCCGGGATGTCAAAGCCAACATAACTGCCTTCCAGATCACCCCATTGTATCGTTCGCACTGTCCATTACCCTGGGGATTATACGGGGTAGTTCTGCTAGTAGAAATTCCCCGACTCTGAAGGTATTCCTTCAACTGGGAAGACATAAAAGAACTTCCCTGATCCGAATGGATATACGCAGGCATCCCAAAGATGACAAAAAGTTGAGTCAGACATTTGATAACTGTAGCAGCTGATACATCTGCGCAAGGAAAAGCAAAAGGGAACCTTGAAAACTCATCCACAACAGTAAATATATATCGGTTTTGAGTAGTTGAAGGAAGAGGCCCCTTAAAATCGACGCTCAAACGTTCAAAAGGAGAAGTAGCCTTTATAAGATGAGCTCGTTGAGGCTTAAAGAAATTCGGTTTACACCGAGCACAGATAGAACATGATGAAGTCATCCGGTTGACGTCTTCAACTGAAAAGGGCAAATTCTTACTGCATACGAAGTGTATCATCCTCGTAACCCCAGGATAGCATAAGGCATTGTGAAGATTAATAAGCGTATCTCCGTGAATCACAGAACAATAAGCCCTCGACAGCGCATCAGCAGCAACATTATCCTTCCCCGGACGATAAACTATATCAAAATGGTAACATGCCAACTCAATCCTCCACCTCATTATTTTATCATTCTTAATCTTTCCAAAATGTTTGACATCAAACATAAAGGACACAGACTTTTGATCAGTTACCAACGTAAAATGTCACCCCGATAAATAATGTCTCCATTTACGCAGTGCTTCTACTATTGCATACGCCTCTTTCTCTATTGAAGAATGGCTTTTTTCACTATTGTTCAAGGTATGTGAGAAAAAGGCCACAGGTCTTCCATTTTGGTTCAGAGTAGCCCCAATTGCAAAATCAGAAGCGTCCATCTCAATCACAAAAGGAACCTGCTCATCAATAGAATGCACAACTGCTCCAAGGATATCCTTTTTAAAATTATCAAAACACGTCCTGGCCTCCCATGATAGAGGATATGTCATAACCTGAATAAGAGGCCGGATCTTCTGTGAAAAATTTGCAATCCAATTAGAATAGTAAGAAAACAGGCCAACAACTCGTTGCAAAGCCTTAGAATTAGTAGGACAAGGTAAATCAATCAATGGTCGCAGACGTTCTGGGTCTGGTTTAATCTTGTTTCCCGAGATAATGTACCCCAGTAGATTTACCTCAGTGGTCGAAAAGGTACACTTCTCTTTATTGAAAGTTAAACCAACTTTTTCCGCAGCTTGAAGGAATCTTTCTAAATTAGAATCATGCTCCACCCTTGATTTGCCACACACCGTGATGTCATCTAAGTATGAAAAGGTGTCAGAGAGAGAGTTATCACTTATAAAAGCACCCATTGCCCGTTGAAAACAAGCAACACCATTAGTAACACCAAATGGTATTCGGCAAAACTGATACAGCTTTCCACCAGCCTCAAAGGCCGTATATGGTTGATCCTTCTTAACAATAGGAATCTGATGATAAGCACTCTTTAGGTCAATAGTGCTAAAAACCTTATACTGAGATACTTTATTGATAAGCTCATCAATCTTAGGCAAAGGGTACGCATCTAATTGAGTATACCTATTAATAGTTTGGGAATAGTCTATCACCATTCGTTTCTTATGTCTCTCGTTAGTCGTGACAACTACCTGTGCCCGCCAAGGCGAACAACTAGGTTCAATGATTCCTTCCAATAAGAGACGCTGAACTTCAGAATTAATAAATTCTCTATCCTGACTGCTATACCTTCTTGACTTGGTAGCAATTGGCTTACAATCCGGCATCAAATTGGAAAAAAATGATAATGGAGAAATGGATAAAGAGGTTAATCCACAAATAGATAAAGGTGGCTTGGTCCCTCCAAATGAAAGACTGAGAGACTTGTGTAACTGAAGCACATCATGACCAATCAAAATATCCGCACAGAGATTAGACAAAACAGATAGGCGTATATCAGTATATACGTATTACCTAGAAGAATCAATTTCACAAGGCAACAACCAGCTACTTGTGAAGTGAGAGTCGTCTGAGCCATACACACCTGATAGGAAACAGGTGAAATTTTCAAATGCTTCTCCTTTGCAAACTGAAGACTTATAAAACTCTCGGTACTGCCCGTATCTATAAGGGCCTTCACTTCCAACCCATTAACTTGGGCCATAACTATAGCTTTGTTTAGGCCATGAGCAAATGCAGCAGAAATTGATGCAATAAACGCCCTATCTAAAGGCTGAATAGTCACAGAGGAGGTAATTGAACCTGATGATTTACACACACGTGCGTAATGACATCTCTTGCTGCATTTACTACACACAGCCTCCCGAGCAGGACACTTCAGATGAGGGTGCCGGACGTTCCCACAAAAATAACACTTCTGAATCCTAGAGGCAACAGCCGCTGAAGTAGAAGCTGTTTCAGAATCTAGTAAACCACTCCTATTAAGTCCACATAATTCCTTTTCATCCGGAACTGCCGAAACCACAGTCACAGGCCGATTAAAAAGAGCATAAGAATCCGAACTTCTCTGAGCCACATCCAATGTAGAAGCTTGCTCAAAAGCACTCTTAAGATCCAAAGTCTTATTTTCTAACAACCGCTGACGAATTGATCTAGACAGTAATCCATTAATAAAAGCATCCCGTACCGATTCTTCCTTAAATTCTTCAGCCGTCACGGCCTTATAATTACAGTTAACACTAAGGCACCGAAGTGCTTGTAAATAAGTATCCAAAGATTCTCCCACCTGCTGCCTACGGGCAGATAGAAGGTGACGTGCAAATATCTCATTCTTTGGCTTAACAAAAATCTTTTCCAATGTAGAAATAGCCACTTCATAAGTTTTACAGTCCAAAATATACTTGTACACATCCGGAGCAATGTAGTTGATCAGCATATTCAGCTTATTTAGAGACTCTTGATCCAACACGCCCAAAAAGTTTTTAAATGTGCAATACCATTCCTGCAGAATTAGGGTCAGCATTGAATCGTTCTGGTTGAAGATATCGCTCCATTCTGACATAAAGTTAATAAATTGAAATAAAGAATAGATTTGCCTTTCTAATCTAGGCTCTATTAACTTAAAAATCCTGAAGCACATCTTTCAACACCCAGTCCCAACTAAAGGCTGGAAAGAACTGAATTTAAGATGGCCACCACAAATCACATGACATCAACTACCAATGAGATTACAACATATATCCCAAGGCAGGAAACAAACAACCAATCACAATACTTCTTACTAAACATAAAGAATAATCACCACAAAGACCAACTGAGGAGACGAACTGAGGAGACGAACTGAGGGTAGGCTTCGAATCATCGGGCCTTCAGCCTCAGCCAACCTGCGACTATCTTCATGCAAACTCAAACTGTCGGTGGAAGAAGAAGGATCATCCCTGCAAGGTAAAGTACCCAAACAGAGACTTTAACTTTGGGGTACTCGAACCTGGACGACGCCCTTGCAATGCCCGGAGACTACGTGACGACGGCAGGCTCCAGAAAGCACCAAGAGCGAACTCTGAACCCCATCGCTGTTTTGAGTCCAACAAACCCTTTTGATTGGTGAGCATAAATTCTGGCCCCTCATAGCTTAATCTAGTTAGGTATAGGGGGTGGGATAAGGATAAGGGGATTGTTAAGATAGTTGTTTTCCCTCGATGTGCCGTGTGTTCCCCATTCCCTGTATAAGTCTAGTTATTTGTATTTGCCTGTAATGTTATATACTGGTAATTTCTCTTAAGACTGTATTAACTTTTCCTGTTTAATAAAATCCTGAGTTTTGCTTACATCCAAACCACCTGTCTACTCGAGTCTTTTCTGTATCGCTACCTATACCTAAGTCCGGTGTCGAGAATCTCAGGGGCGTGAGAGCGATTCGAACCGCTCACGGGCAGTCAGAGGCATAACTGACTGGGCTTACGCGCCACCCCCTACAAAAGTAAGCGCGCTACCAACTGAGAAATTCAAAACAAGTGTTCCAATGTCTTGAATTTTGGCTCTTCAAACATGTGTTACTTTTATTTTCTGTGCTACTCCACTGCTCTTACTAATTTTCTTACCTGCCTTCTTAATTGTAGTTATCTTCTTGTCACTCTCTGAGCTCCTCTGCTACAAGGACTATGTATATATCACAATATGCACTACCCACTGCTCTCAATTCCAAAGTTAGAAAAAGTTGAAGTTATCCCTAAACACTTGGAAGTATAAAAGTAAATATAGAAATAATTATAGGTAGATGGATAGTCAGATAGATAAGTGATAGATTGGTAAACATACAGACGACAGACCAAAAATGACCTGCTTTTCCCCAAAAAACATATTGCTGACCTTCCTCCCCAGCTGACCACCTCTGACCTGACCCATGCTCCCTGCATAATCAATGTTTGCTCTGGATAGGGTGCTGCCTGACCAGACCTGGTCCCATTTTCTGGTCCAGCACCTTTTTGCGCTGCTTACCTCCATTTTGTGCTCTCACTCCAACCAGAAGTGACACTTCTCCATTTACCCCAACTGTAAGAACATAAGAAATAAGAGCATGAGTAGGCCGTACGACCACTCGAGCCTGCTCCACCACTGAATAAGATCATAGCTGACCTTCGACCTCAACTCCACTTTCCCGCCCAATCCCCATATCCCTTGATTCCCCTAGAGTCCAAAACTCTATCTATCGCAGCCTTCAATATATTCAAAGATTCAGCATTCACAGCCCTCTGGGGCAGAGAATTCCAAATATTCACAACCCCCTGAGTGAAGAAATTCCTCCTCATCTCAGTCTTAAATGGCCTACCCCTAATCCTGAGACTATGCCCCCTAGTTCTAGACACTTCAGCCAGGGAAAACAACTTCTCAGCATCTACCCAGTCAATCCCCCTCAGAATTTTGTATGTTTCAATGAGATCACCTCTCATTTATCTAAACTACAGAGAGTATAGGCCCAATCTACTTAATCTTTCATCATAGGACAGCCCTCTCATCCTTGGATTCAATCTAGTGAACTTTCGTTGCACTGCCTCCAAGGCAAGTCTATCCTCAGAGTGTCGGCGGGTGTTTCAGCAGCAGAGCGGGGCTATAAAAGGCTCCCGAGACCCAGGTAAGGCCTCAGAGCGTCGGCGGGTGTTTCAGCGACAGAGCGGGGCTATAAAAGGCTCCCGAGACCCAGGTAAGGCCTCAGAGCGTCGGCGGGTGTTTCAGCGGCAGAGCGGGGCTATAAAAGGCTCCCGAGACCCAGGTAAGGCCTCAGAGCATCGGCGGCTGTTTCAGCGGCAGAGCGGGGCTATAAAAGGCTCCTGAGACCCAGGTAAGGCCTCAGAGCATCGGCAGGTGTTTCAGTAGCAGAGCGGGGCTATAAAAGGCTCCCGAGACCCAGGTAATGCCTCAGAGCGTAGGCGGGTGTTTCAGCGGCAGAGCAGGGCTATAAAAGGCTCCCGAGACCCAGGTAAGGCCTCAGAGCGTCGGCGGGTGTTTCAGCGGCAGAGCGGGGCTATAAAAGGCCCCAGAGACCAGGTAAGGCCTCACAGCGTCGGCGGGAATCTTGAGCGGCAGAGCGGGGCTGTAAAAGGCTCCCAAGACCAGTCTCCGAACTCGGAACACAGAGGAAAGGAGAGAGGTACAAAGAAATCGAAGTGTGACATCACCAGAAAGCAGGTAAGTGATTGGTTGGTGAGTATTTCTCTCTTTTTAAGCTTAAACTCTGGTTTATAGTTTCTAAGGTGTGATATTGATCATCTAGAATCGGGGCAGAGGGTATTTAAAAATAACATTAATAAATGTAATTCATTACATAGAATGGGAGATCAGGTGATGTGTTGCTGCTGCAATATGTGGGAGCTGGTGGACACCATGGATGCTCACGGTGATCACACTTGCAGTATGTGTTGGCTGCTCGAGGAATTCCGGCTCCGTGTTGATGAGCTGGAGTCTGAGCTTCAAACACTGAGACACATCAGGGAGGGGGAGAGTTACCTGGACTCTGTGTTTCAGGAGGTAGTCACACCAATTAGATTAATTAATTCAGATGTAGTCCGTGGCCAGGGTCAGGATGGTGTGACTAGAAGTGAGGCAGGTACGGGGATCCAGGAGGTAGTGTTGGAGGAGCCGCAGCCCTTGCTCTTGTCCAACAGGTTTGAGGCTCTTACTCCCTGTGAGGATGGGAACGGGGACTGCAGGGAGGATGAGTAACCTGGCCACAGCACCGTGGAGCGGGGGGTCATTCAAGTGGGGGGAGTTAAAAGAAATGTTGTAGTGGTAGGGGATAGTGTCGTTAGGGGGATAGATAGGGTTCTTTGCAACCGAGAGCGAGAGTCCCGAAGGCTGTGTTGCCTGCCCGGTGCCAGGGTTAAGGACATCTCCTCTGGGCTGGAGAGAAACTTGGAGTGGGAGGGGGAGGATCCAGTTGTCGTGGTCCATGTTGGTACCAACGACATAGATAGGACAGGGAAGGAGGTTCTGCTGAGGGAGTTTGAGCAGCTAGGGGCCAAATTAAAAAGCAGAACCACAACGGTAATAATCTCTGGATTAGTGCCTGAGCCACGTGCAAATTTGGCTAGGGTAAATAAAATTAGAGAGTTAAATGCGTGGCTCAAAGACTGGTGTGGGAGAAATGGGTTTTGCTTCTTGGGACACTGGCACCAGTACTGGGACAGGAGAGAGCTGTTCCGTTGGGACGGACTTCACTTGGCCAGTGCTGGGACTAGAGTCCTGGCGAATCGAATAACTAGGGCTATAGAGAGGGCTTTAAACTAATTAGTGGGGGGGAGGTTTTAAGAGAGCGATAAATAAAAATGACAGCGGAGAAGGCAATAGAGCAAGGTAGCAGTGGGGGAATTAAAAACCAGAGCGTGTCAGGAAGGGACAGAATGTATAATGGTAAAGTAGTAAAGGGGGTAAAAGCAGGAATAAATTGTCAGAAAACATATTTGAAAGTTCTTTATCTGAATGCACGCAGCATTCGTAACAAAATAGACGAGTTGACGGTACAAATAACTACACATGCGTATGGTCTGGTGGCCATTATGGAAACATGGCTGCAAGATGATCATGACTGGGAACTAAACATACAAGGGTATTTGACTATTAGGAAGGACAGACAGGAAGGAAAGAGAGGTGGGGTTGCTATGTTAATCAAGGATGGAAACACTGCAATAGTCAGAAATGATATTGGGTCAAAGGATCAGGATAGTGAAACAGTTTGGGTGGAGATAAGGAATAATAAGGGGAAAAAGTCACTAGTGGGCATAGTCTATAGGCCTCCTAACAGTTGCAAATCTGCTGGTCGGTGTAAAAATCAGGAAATAGTTGGGGCTTGTAATAAGGGAACAGCTATAATCATGGGGGATTTTAACTTTCATATTGACTGGACTAATCAAATTGGGCATGGCAGCCTTGAGGAAGAGTTCATAGAATGTATTAGGGATGGGTTCCTTGAGCAGTATGTAACTGAACCAACCAGGGGGCAGGCAATATTAGATCTGGTCCTGTGTAATGAGACAGGATTAATAAAAAAGGTCCTAGTAAAGGATCCCCTTGGAATGAGTGACCATAATATGGTTCAATTCCAAATTCAGTTTGAGGGTGAGAGAGTTGGATCTCAAACCAGCGTACTGAGCTTAAATAAAGGAGAATATGAAGGTATGAGAGTAGAATTGACTAAAGTGGACTGGGAAAACAGATTAAAGTGTAAGACGGTACAAGAGCAGTGGTCTACATTCAAGGAGATATTTCACATCTTTCAAGATAAATATATTCCACTGAGGAAAAAGGGGAGTAAAAGAAAAGACAGCCATCCGTGGCTTAGTAAAGAAATAAAAGATAGTATCCGACTGAAAACAAGTGCATATAAAGTAGCCAAATCTAGTGGGATGATAGAAGATTGGGAAGCATTTAAAAGCCAGCAAACAATAACTAAAAGATTAATTAAGAAAGGGGAGATAGATTATGAAAGTAAACTAGCAAAAAATATAAAAACAGATAGCAAGAGTTTCTACAGCTATATAAAAAGAAAAAGGGTGGCTAAAGTGAACGTTGGTCCCTTAGAGGATGGGACCGGGAAACTAGTGGTGGGGAACATGGAGATGGCAAAGACGCTGAACAAATAGTTTGTATCAGTCTTTACAGTAGAGGACACTAAAAATATCCTAGTACTGGACAAACAGGGGGCAATGGGGGAGGAGGAGCTAAACACGATTAAAATCACTAAGGAGATGGTACTCGGTAAAATAATGGGACTTAAGGTGGATAAATCCCCCGGACCTGATTGCCTACATCCTAGGGTCTTGAGAGAAGTGGCGGAAGGGATTGTGGATGCATTGGTGATTATTTACCAAAACTCCCTGGACTCAGGAAAGGTCCCGGCAGATTGGAAAACTGCTAATGTAACACCCTTATTTAAGAAGGGTAGTAGACAAAAAGCTGGAAACTATAGACCAGTTAGCCTAACATCTGTGGTTGGCAAAATGTTGGAGTCCATTATTAAGGAAACAGTAACAGAGCATTTGGATTAACATAATTTAATAGGACAGAGTCAGCATGGTTTAATGAAGGGGAAGTCATGTTTGACAAATTTGCTCAAATTCTTTGAGGACGTAACATACAGGGTGGATAAAGGGGAACCAGTGGATGTAGTGTATTTGGGCTTCCAAAAGGCATTTGACAAGGTTCCACACAATAGATTACTGATCAAGATAAAAAATCACGGGATTACAGGTAATATACTGGCATGGACGGAAGATTGGCTATCTAACAGAAAACAAAGAGTTGGGATAAATGGTTTGTTCTCGGGGCTGGCAATCAGTAACCAGTGGTGTTCCGCAGGGGTCAGTGCTAGGACCCCAACTCTTTACAATCTATATTAACGATTTGGAGGAAGGGACCGAGTGCAACATATCCAAGTTTGCCGATGATACAAAGATGGGAGGGAAAGCAGTGAGTGAGGAGGACATAAAAAACCTGCAAAAGGACATAGACAGGCTAAGTGAGTGGGCAGAGATTTGGCTGATGCAATATAATGTTGGATAGTGTGAGGTAATGCACATTGGCAGAAAAAATCAAAGAGCAAGTCATTATCTAAATGGAGAGAAACTGCAAAGTGCTACAGTACAAAGGGATCTGGGGGTCCTGGTGCATGAAACACAAAAGGTTAGTATGCAGGTGCAGCAGGTGATCAGGAAGGCCAATGGAATCTTGGCTTTTATTGCAAGGGGGATGGCATATAAAAACAGGGAAGTCTTGCTTCAGTTATACAGGGTATTGGTGAGGCCACACCTGGAATACTGCGTGCAGTTTTGGTTTCCATATTTAAAAAAAGATATACTTGCTCTCGAGGCGGTTCAGAGAAGGTTCACTCGGTTGATTCCGGAGATGAGGGGGTTGACGTATGAGGAAAGGTTGAGTAGGTTGGGGCTCTACTCATTGGAGTTCAGAAGAATGAGAGGCGATCTTATCGAAACATATAAGATTGTGAGGGGGCTTGATCGGGTGGATGCAGTGAAGATCTTTCCACTGATGGGTGAGACTAGAACTAGAGGGCATAATCTTAGAATAAGGGGCTGCCCTTTCAAAACTGAGATGAGGAGAAACTTCTTCACTCAGAGGGTAGTAAATCTATGGAATTTGCTACCCCAGAGAGCTCTGCAACATTAAATAAATTTAAAATGGAGATAGACATTTTCCTAGCAGATAAGGGAATTAGGGGTTACGGGGAGAGGGCAGGGAAGTGGACGTGAGTCTAGATTCGGATCAGCCATGATCCTATTGAATGGCGGAGCAGGCCCGAGGGGCCATATGGCCTACTCCTGCTCCTACTTCTTATGTTCTTATGTTCTTATGTTCTTCCTTAGATAATCCAATACTGCAGGTGTGGTCTCACCAAAGCCCTGTACAATTGTAGCAAGGCTTCCTTACTCTTTTATACTCTAACCCCCTTGCAATAAAGGCAAACATGCCATTTGCCTTCCTTATTGTTTGCTGTACCTGCTTGCTGTACCTTGCATGAGGACACCCAAATCTTTCTGAACACCAAGATTTAAAAGTTTCTCACCCTTTAAAAAATATTGTTTTTCTATTCTTCCTACCAAAGTGAATAATTTCACATTTCCCACATTATACTCCATCTGCCACCTTACTGCCCACTCACTTAGTCTATCTATATCCCTTTGCAGACTCTTTGGGCTGGATTTTCCCAGCGGAGGCGGATTCGCAGCGGGAGAAGTAGTTAGCAGGTTCTGGCCCTGCTCCCGGATCCAGCCACTCTGTACAAACAATTTTGCGTTGATTGGGATTGTTAAGCCCGCTGTGCGCGTTACCAGGCCCAATCACTAGGTGTGGGTCTGCTGAGCTCCTCTGATGACTGTTGTGTATGTACCTTTAAGAGAGAACTGTTTTACAGCTCCTGTATACTGTAGTACCGGCAGTGACCACACCTGTATATAAAGCCGGAGCAGGCGTCTGTACTTCAGTCTTGAGACTACTCTACTCCAGTAAACACCTGTTGATTGTTAAGTTACAGCATCCATGAAGTTCTTGGGGAAACATCCTATTTAAAGAATCACGGATCTAACAATGATGCATTTGCTGTCGGTGTATTTAAGGGGGCCATGTCCCCATTTGCTCTCACTTCTGATTTCATGTTCCTGAGTGCTGCTTGCTTGAAGTATGACTGCCGAGAGACAAAGGGCTGCACCGCGATTCAGCGATGACTCCCTCCATGTTCTTCTGGAGGGAATCAGAGGACACAGGGAGGTTTTATTCCCTGGAGATGGAAGAGGGAGACCTCCTCACCAGGCAAAGGCAGCCTGGCTGCAAATAGTTCAGGAGGTGAATGCACCTGGATAGGAAGAGGTTTAATGATCTCCTGCGTTCAGGAAAAGTGAGTATAAAAGCAACTTACCTTCATTCTGCTGTGCCTGTCATCACATCCCCATCACTCTGCATTGCTATCCCTACTCTTGCACATCATAACTCACCTCAACATCCCTTGCACCATCACCCATCCCTCTCCCTATGTACAGAATCACATCCCCATCTTACTATGCACCCCTCACACTCACCCTCAACGTTATGCAATGAAAACAACTAACAACTCAAATGGAGTCAACTTGGTTTGGCACCGCACTCCATCATAGTATCCCTCTAAACATCTATCCTATCCATTCTTTACACTCATTCCATCACTCTCACTAAAACAGCACTTCTTTCTCTCATTGCAGGAAAAGAGAGCCCACAATAAGAGGAGGACCACCATCATTGGCTGAGCTCACCAACGCTGAGGAGGCAGCCCTGGACATCGCAAGGAGTAGTTGACCAGCCTGAACTGGGGGACGGAGAGAGGGGCTCATTAGAACAATCTGGTGACAGAATTATTTTCCAGACATCTTATTTTGCATTCATGAGTGACTCATTTGGGATCTGATATCAATAGAAATTGAATGCTCATCATGTGCATAATGGGATGTGTCTGCAATCTACATAACAAATGTCCAACTCATGTCATTACTCCCCCACAGGACCATCAAGAGCCCGGCTCCCCACTTCCAGGTGGAAGAGCAGGAGCACTCCTCAGTATCGGAGTTTAGGTCCAACCTGCTCAACCTTTCGTCACACGCCATCCCCTTCATTCCAGGGATCAACCTAGTGAACCCTCTCTGCACTGCCTCCAATGCAAGTATATCCTTCCTCAAATATGGAGACCAAAACTACGCAGTACTCCAGGTGCGGTCTCACCAGCGCCCTGTAAAGTTGCATCAAAACTGCCCTACGTTTATACTCCAACCCCCTTGCAATAAAGGCCAACATTCCATTAGCCTTCCTAATTACTTGCTGTACCTCATGTACTAGGACCCCCAGATCCCTTTGTACCGCAGCATTTTGTAGTCTCACAGCAAGTAATCAAAAAGGCAAATGGAATGTTGGCCTTTATTGCACAGGGGTTGGAGTATAAAAGCAGGGAAGTCCTGCTACAACTGTACAGGGTATTGGTGAGACCACACCTTGAGTACTGCGTACAGTTTTGGTCTCCTTATTTAAGGAAGGATATACTTGCATTGGAGGCAGTTCAGAGACGATTCACATGATTGATTCCTGAGATGAGGTGGTTGACTTATGAAGAAAGGTTGAGCAGGTTGGGCCTATCTATACTCATTGGAATTTAGAAGAATGAGAGGTGATCTTATTGAAACATACAAGATACTGAGGGGGCTCGACAAGATGGATGCAAAGAGGATGTTTCCCCTCGTCGGGAAATCTAGAACTCGGGGGCACAGTTTCAGAATAAAGGGTTGCCCTTTTAGAACTGAGATGAGGAGGAATTTCTTTTCTCAGAGGGTCATAAATCTGTGGAATTCTCTGCCCCAGAGAGCCGTGGAGGCTGGATCATTAAATACATTTAAGGTGGAGATAGACAGATTTTTACAAGATAAGGGAGTGAAGGGTATTGGTGAGTGGGCGGGGAAGTGGCTTTGAGCCCAAGATCAGCCATGATCTTATTGAATGGCGGAGCAGGCTCGAGGGGCCAAGTGGACTATTCCTGCTCCTATTTCTTATGTTCTTATGTTCTCACTCCATTTAAATAATAATTTGCTTTTTCATTCTTCCTTCCGAAGTGGATAACCTCACATTTTTCCACATTATACTCCATCTGCCATATTTTTGCCCATTCACTTAAACTAGACTCTTCGTGCCCTCCTCACAACTTGCTAACCCACCTATCTTTGTATCATCAGCAAATTTGGCTACAGTACACTTGGTCCCTTCATCCAAGTCATTAATATAGATTGTAAATAGTTGAGGGCCCTGCACTGATCCCTGTGGCACCCCACTAGTTAATGATTGCCAACTGGAAAATTACCCATTTATCTCTGTTTTCTGTTAGTTAGCCAATCCTCCATTCATGCTAATATATTACCGCCAACCCCATGCGCTCTTATCTTGTGCAGTAACCTTTTATGTGGCATCTTATCGAATGCCTTCTGGAAATCTAAATACACAACATCTACTAGTTCCCCTTTATCCACCCTGTTTGTTACATCCTCAAAGAACTCTAGCAAATTTGTCAAACATGATTTCCCTTTCATAAAACCATGTTGACTCTGCTTGATTTTCTCATGATTTTCTAAATGTCCTGCTATTACCTCCTTAATAATGGATTCCAGCATTTTCCCAATGACAGATGTTAGGCTAACTGACCTATAGTTTCCTCCTTTCTGTCTCCTTCCTTTCTTGAATAGTGGTGTTACACTTGCAGTTTTCCAATCCACTGGGACCTCTCCAGAATCCAGGGAATTTTGGTAGATTACAACCAACGCATCCATTATCTCTGCAGTCACTTCTTTTAAGACCCTAGGATGCAGGCCATTAGGTCCAGGGGACTTGTCGGCCTTTAGCCCCATTAGTTTGCCTAGTACCTTTTCTCTAGTGATAGAGATTGTTTTAAGTTCCTCCCTTCCTATAACCCCTTGATTATCTATTATTATTTGGATTTTTTTGTGTCTTCTACCGTGAAGACTGATCCAAAATAATTGTTTAGAGTCTCTGCCATTTCTCTACTTCCCATTATTAATTCCACAGTCTCATCCTCTAAGGGACCAACGTTTACTTTAGCTACTCTCTTCCCTTTTGTATACCTGTAGAAGCTCTTACTGTCTGTTTCTTCACCACTGCAGTGATCTCATCCTTTATTAACAGAGCTACCCTACCTCCTTTTCCTTTCTGCCTATTCTCCCAAAATGTCAAATACCCCTGAATATTCAGTTCCCAGCCTTGGTCACCTTGCAACCATGCATCTGTAATGGTTATCAAATCATACCCATTTATTTCTATTTGTGCCGTCTTTCTTGTTACGAATGCCGCGTGTATTCAGATAAAGAGCCTTTAATTTTATATTATCAGTTTTCCTTACTCTGACTTTATTTTGTTATGCTTGTATGTGTAGGAATTAAACAAGCGGGGTTGGGGTTATTGTCTCTAGCCAGTCAGAAGCCTCTGAGCTGCTCCAGGGACCCCCGTGCGGTTTCGAAGTGCTCCCCTATTCCTGGTTCTGACCACCGGACTTATTCGTTAGCGATGTAGACAAAAAAAAACGTGACTCGGGGTTCGGGTGCAAAACAGACCAGTATTTATTGAAACAAAAGAAAGAAGCAACTTAAAAATAATTGATACAACACACCTATGCCTGGTACAGCACTTTTGCTTAACACAGTTCACTTATCGTTTACTGCAGCACTCTTTTGCTCAGTGGCTTTACTTAAATACAGTACCTTTAACTAGTGCAGCACGCCTTTAATACAGTACACTTTGCTTACAACAGCACCTCTGCTTAGTGGCTTTTACTTAAATACAGCACTTTAATACAGCTGCTTAGTATCCACTGAAGCACCTTTCTGCTTAGCGCAACACTCTTACTCAAATACAGCACTTTACTTCTTACAAATCACTTAATGTTCACTACAGCACTTCCCTGCTTAGTGCAACACTTCTATTTAAATACAGTGTAGGAATGTCTAGTTCCTATCCAAGGACTGAGGTCCACTCAGGCGCTCAAACAAAACGAAGTTTAATGGAAACTAACAGGTTTAAACAAGTAACTGCAGGAGAACATCGAGTGTAGGTCTGTTCAGTTCGGAGGCTCCACAAGGACTGCTGGCTGGTCCCGTTGTTGACGTCATGATGTCACGAAGTTCTTCCCACCAGTGGGGATCACATGATGTACGGCGTGACGTCATCGTGTTTACCCGCGCTGCTAAAGTAATCACGCTCTGTACAAGTAAACAGTAAAAATAAAGGTACAGACTCAGGCTGTAGCTAACATGTTGTTAAAGGGAATTATATACAAACGATCTGAGTCCTTTAGTGGCTCCGCCACATGCGCCCCCCCAGAATTGTCTTTAACAGCAAAAGTGAGACGGCAAGGAGGCCTGACAAGTCTGTCCGAGCGACTTCTGTAACCCTGAAGTGGAAGATGATGGACGGTGGTCGAGCTGGCGGGCGGTTGTGGTGGGTCTGGCATGGTGACTGTGGGTGGTCGCCCCCATTTTGGCGGTTGAGCAATTTCAACTGGGTGGTCCAGGTCTCAGTGTGCCGGCTTCAGCCGGTCAACCGAAATGTGGTCCGGTTTAACTCCGATATCGACCGAAAAGGTTTTGTCTCCCGGCTCTATGACGTGGAAGGGACCAGTGTAAGGAGGCTTGAGTGGATCCCGGTGAGCGTCGTGGCAGATAAACACGTACTCGGCACTTTTCAGCTCAGTTGGGACGTGGGAGCTCTGTAAGCCGTGATGTGATGTAGGCACTGGAGCAAAACATCTGGCTGCTTCCTGGTGGCTGACGAGTTGCTGGGATGCGGACCATGGCTCTGTTGGAGATGGGAGGAAATCCCCTGGTACCCGTAGTGGCTGGCCATATACGAGTTCCGCCGAGGACGATTGCAAATCTTCTTTGGGTGCCGTACGAAGACCCAAAACGACCCAGGGAAGTCTGTCCACCCATCCCGCGCCTTGAGGACTGGTCCGCAGAGCGGCTTTGAGCGACCTGTGGAATCGCTCGCACAGGCTGTTCGCCTGTGGATGATAGGCGGTAGTGCGATGTAGATTGGTGCTGAGCCCCTGAGCCACAGTGTTCCAGAGCTCAGAGGAAAACTGTGGTCCATGATCGGAAGAGATGTCTGCCGGTACCCCGAAATGAGCAACCCAAGAGGAGATGAAAGCTCTGGCCATGTCTGCCGAAGTGGTGGAAACCAAAGGAACTGCCCCTGGCCATCTAGTGGTGCGGTCTACCATTGTGAGGATGTGTGTAAAACCTTGAGAAGGTGGAAGCTGTTAGATCCGTGGTTCAGTGGATAAATAATCACACGGATGCTGTACATTAACAAATAACAGGTCTTTACTGGAGGAGGGTAATCTCTAGACTGGGGTACAGAGGCATGCGCAAAGCTTATATACCGGTGTGGTCACTGCCGGTACTACAGTATACAGGAGCTGTAAAAAGTAGCTCTGACTTAAAGGCACATACACTACAATTCCTCCCTTTTTAGATTAATAATACCCCCTTAATATTCAAATAACAATTCCATTTTCACATGTACATTCAATAACAAAAGTCTGTTTATAGATTCAGTCTTTGGGGCGGCTTCCTGACCCTTTCGGGGGAGCGCCTTTCCAGAGGTTCTTGTTCTTGGTGCAGAGGCGATTCTGACCCCTTTTCATCGGGTAGTTCATCGGGTTCCACTGCTACTGGGTCTGAAGTACATGCTACCAGTATGTCGGGTTCATCCCCAGGTACTCGAGACATGGGGTTGACGCATTCCTGTGACGCTAAGATCTGATCGACGTGGCCTGATCAATGTTCTCCCCGACATCCACTGTGTACATTAATGGCCCCTGCCTTGTACATATCGTTCCGGGTTGCTACTTCTCTGTTCGATAGTCATGGGCCAAGATTGGTTGCCCTACATTGAAGCTCCTTGTCGGCTTCTCGTTGATGTGCTGGAATTGTTTGTCCTCAACATTTCTTCGCACATTTGGTCTGAGCAAGTCCAGAGGAGATCTCAACCTTCGGTTAAAGAACATCATGGCGGGGTCTGGTTGGTAACTGCATGTGTCGCGTTTCGGTAGGCTAATAGGAAATTGTCCATCTTATGCTGTAGTGGAATTTCCTCGTCGCACATGGCCTTTATCGCCTTCTTAAAGGTTTGTACGAACCTCTCAGCCAATCCATTGGTGGCTGGATGATACGGGGCGGATGTGTAATGCCTTACCCCATTCCTTTTCATGAATTTTTGGAACTCGTCGGACACAAACTGTGGTCCATTATCAGAGCAGATCTGCTCTGGCAAACCGTTTCTGGCAAATATGGTCCGTAGGACTGCAATCGTTTTCTCTGTAGTGGTTGAAGACATCTTTATCACCTCAGGCCACTTTGAATGAGCATCCACTTGCAATTAAGAACATTGAGTCCATGAATGGACCAGCGAAATCAATGTGCACCCATTGCCATGGAGAGGAGGGCCACTCCCATGGGTGTAGAGGGGCGTGTGGTGGTGCATTTTGGAACTTCTGGCATCCGAAGCAGCTCTTAGTTAGGTCTTCGATTTGTTGATCGATTCCCGGCCACCACACATAAGCCCTAGCAAGGCTTTTCATTTTCACTCCCCCCAGATGACCTTCATGTAGCTCATTTAGCACTCTCTCCCTTAACTTGGGTGGAATCACCACTCTGGATCCACACATCACTGTCCCCTGGCATACTGACATCTGTTCTCTTCTGGATGAGAACGCTGGCAACAGTGAGTCACCATGTGTTGGCCATCCCCTCACCGTCAATTCATATACCCGTGACAGCGTCGGATCATTGCGGGTCTCCTTCTCTATATCCGAGTTTGTTACTGGCAATCATTCAATTATCGACGAATAAAATATCTCGATAGGGTCCACTGCTGGTGCATCCTCCACAGTAGGCAGTGGCAGGCATGATAGCCCATCAGCGTTCCCATGCTGTTTCGTGCCTTTATATTCGATTTCATATTGATTCGCCCCTAGAAACAGGGACCATCTTTGTAACCGCTGTGCAGTCATTACTGGCACGCCCTTCTTAGGATTAAAGATGGAGACAAGTGGTTGGTGGTCAGTCAGCAAGGTGAACTTCTGCCCATGCAGATAGTGGTTGAATTTTTTTACTCCCCATACTAGGCTGAGGGCCTCCCTGTCAATCTGGGCGTAGTTGCGCTCGGCTGAGGTTAGTGACCGAGACGCAAAAGCTACTGGCCTCTCCAACGCGTCTGGGAATTTGTGCGACAGCACCGCTCCAATGCCGTAGGGTGATGCATCACATGCCAAACGAATTGGTAGTGCTGGGTTGAAATGGGCCAACACCTCTTTTGATGTGATCAATTCTTTACACTTCTGGAAAGCTCATCTACGTTCGTCATCCCACTTCCATGGTATCCCTGTTTGCAGAAGGGTGTTCAGCGGGTGTAATACCGTAGACAAATTTGGTAAGAACTTGTGGTAATAGTTTACCAGCCCGAGGAACGACCTCAGTTGTGACACATTTTCCGGTGCTGGAGCCTTGACTACTGCCTCAATCTTGTCAGGGGACTTATGTAACCCCTCTTCATCGATGGCGTGGCCGCAATACGAGATCTGTTTCTGGAAAAACTCGCACTTGTGGTGATTAGCTCATAGCCCATACTCCTTCAATCTGGCGAGCACCTTCTCCAAGTTAGCGAGGTGATCACCGTCATTTTCACCCGTGACCAAGATGTCGTCCAAATAACACTGGGTCCCTGGAATCCCTTGCAGGACCTGATCCATCGCCCTTTGCCAGATAGCCGGAGCCGAGGCTACTCCAAACACCAGCCGATTGTATTGATAGAGACCTTTATGAGTGTTGATCGTAAGGTAATGTTTCGAAGCTTCTTCTACCTCCATTTGCAAGTACGCCTGGGCTAGATCAATTTTGGTGAAGCGTTTACCACCAGTTAGCGAGGCGAAAATATCCTCAATTCGTGGCAGCGGATATTGCACCGTGTGAATGACTGTGTTCACTGTCGCCTTAAAATCCCCACAGGTGCGGACCTTCTTTGGTTCCCCAGGCATATTACTCAACGACCTCTTCATTACAGGAATGATGGGTGTAGCCCACTCGCTCCAGTCCACTTTGGACAGTACTCCTGAATGTTCCAACCCTTCCAGCTCTGCTTCAACCGCTGGTCTGATCGCATAAGGCACTGGTCTGGCCTTCAGAAACTTTGGGCTTGCATTTTCCTCTATTTTAATTGTTGCTGTTATTCCTTTTAGTGTTCCTAGTCCCTCCTGGAACACTTCTTTTGCGTCAGTTAGCATTTTTGACAGTCGTCCAAGTGTGACGTCATCATCCATTTTGGCCTCAACCTTCAGTGCCTGTATGGAATGCCAATCTAATTGTATCTTCCGGATCCATTCACATCCTAGCAGTGGTGGTCCTCCATTTGGCAATACATATATATCCATTTTAGATATTTCCTGACCTTTATATGTCACTTTCACCCTTATTTTTCCTTTGGGGTAGACTTTTTGCCCCGTATACGTCTTCAAGACAATCTCTGTAGCTTTCAAGGGTATGTGTGAAAATAGCCGCTTGTAGTCTCTTTGATTTATGACTGTTAGAGCTGACCCTGTGTCCAATTCCATTTCCACTTGGACTCCGTCTATCTTGAGTGTAACCCAGATAGTCTGGTGATCCTCTATTTTGGTTACATTATGTAGTTTCAGACAACCCAGCTCCTTGCTTCCGGAGTCTGTGTCACTTTTCTGTTCGTCTAAACCACTGTCCATCACCTGGTGTACCTTTTTGTACTTCTCCTGTGGAGATTTCTTACTGTTGGTTTTCTTCCCAGACCTGCAGACTCTTGCTATGTGTCCTGCTTTCCCACACTGTCTGCACACTTGGTCCTTGAACCAACAATCTTTCTGGTCATGTGTTGTTCTGCCACAGCGATAGCACTTCCCTTTTCCATAGATCATTTCATTGGTGCCATATTCTTGCGGTCTCCGTTGTATCTCTGCAGCGCCCCTTGCGGCTGCTTCGTGTGATACTGCCACACTGAAAGCTTTGTCCAGCGTAAGGTCCTTTTCTGATAGAAGCCGTTTCTGGGTTCCTTCACTTTGTAGCCCACACACAAACTTGTCCCTTAACATGTCTGCTAGTCCCGCTCCAAACTGACAGTATTTCGATAGCTTGCGCAGTTCCGTTAGGTGCTCAGCATTGCTTTCGTCTTTGTGTTGGTTCCTTTTATGGAACTTAAATCGTTCTGCTATCAGCAGCGGTGTGGGTTTTAAGTGGTCCTGTAGGATTTCTACTATGCTTTCAAAATTCTTGTTTACCAGCTTCTCTGAGGTTATTAGATTTCGCAGTAACCCATAAGTTTTTGCACCCATGGAATTTAACAGAACCAGTGCTTTTTTAGCATCTGGCACTTCATTCGCCCTACAGTACACCTCAATACATTCCACATATGTCGCCCAATCTTCGACTTCATTGTCGAACGTAGAGTTACTGCCACTCTTCGGCATCCTTGGTTGTGCGTTAACTATCACCAATGGCGCCTCCCGTGCTTTCCCTTCTTCTCCGCTGGCACAAAATGGCATCTCCCGCGCTTTCCTTCTTTCCCGCGCTCGCCCTTCTTCTCCGCTGCGGCTTCGCAAAATGGCGTCTCCCGCGCTCTTCCTTCTTCTCCGCGGCTCAATGGCGTCTCCCGCGCTCTCCCTGCTTTTCTGCGGCTCAATGGCATCTCCCGCGCTCTCCCTGCTTCTCCACGGCTCAATGGTGTCTCCCCTTGCTTCGCCCCACGGACCCTGATCAGCCCGTGATCCCTGGCTGTGCTCTGCGCGTTCTTCTCTTGATATTTGTCGACGTCGCTCAGTCTAGAACCCGGCTGTTTCTTACCTTCTCTCTCTCCGGTTTGCAGTATTTTTCTTCGACGCCGCTCGGTGTTCAACCCCCGGCTGCACCCTGCTCTCTTCACCCTCTTCTTACCCCGTCGATGCTGCTCGGCTCTCTCTCTGCCGTCAGTCGGCTCCAGCCGCCGCTGCTCGGGAAGGGCCTGCTCTGGACCTGTCGTCGGTCTCTTACTGCTCGTTGTGGCTGGGGAACCAAGCCCGGCTCTCCACAGCCTCCCCAGCGAAGTTGGATCTCTGCCTGACTGATGGGCGGTTGCTCGTGGTCGATGCCCGTGTTCCTGGCCTCGACTATTTTTATTTTTTATTTTTTTATGTTGCAGGTAGATTCGAATTGACACTCGTCACCACTGTTAGATCCATGGTTCAGTGGATAAATAATCACACGGATGCTGTACATTAACAAATAACAGGTCTTTACTGGAGGAGCGTAATCTCTAGACTGGGGTACAGAGGCATGCGCAAAGCTTATATACCGGTGTGGTCACTGCCGGTACTGCAGTATACAGGAGCTGTAAAAAGTAGTTCTGACTTAAAGGCACATACACTACAGAAGCGGCCCCACGAGGTCCACATTCACGTGGTTGAATTGACGCTCCGGAACAGCGAAAGTGGCCAATGGAGTTTTTGCATGACGCTGTACCTTGGCCTTTTGGCAGACCATGCAGGTGTTGGCCCAGTCGTGGACATCCATGTGCATCCCCCTCCAGATGAATTTTGACGACATCAGCCTTTGCAAGGCCTTCATGCCAGGGTGTGACAACCCATGTATGGCGTTGAACACTTTTCGGCGCCAGGCGACTGGTACGATAGGGCGGGGAGCTCCCATGGAGACGTCGCAAAGTAGCGTGGTGCCTGCGGCATGGAATTTGACGTTGGCCGCTTGGAAGCCAGAGGGGCTGGTCCTGTATGCTTGGACCTCTGTGTCCGAGGCTTGATCCGCAGCCATGAGGGCATAGTCGATTCTGAGTTGGACTGCGTGCACAGTCGTGCAGGAGAGTCAATCCGCCACCAGGTTGTCTTTGCCAGACAAATGCTGAATGTCCGTGGTGAATTCTGAAATGAACGTCAGGTGACGTTGTTGCCGAGCTGACCACGGTTCGGCGGTCTTGGCCATAGCGAACGTTAGTGGCTTGTGGTCTACAAAAGCCGTGAACGGACGTCCCTCTAGTAAGATCTGGAAATGGCGGATGGCTAGAAAAAGGGCCAGCAACTCCTGGTCGAAAGTGCTGTACTTTCTTTCGTTTCACCGTAGTTGACGGCTGAAAAACACCAGCAGTTGCCACGTCCCATTCACCCACTGTTCCTGCACTGCGCCGATTGAGTAGTCCGACGCGTCGGTGGTAAGGGCAATGGTGGCACCTGGAAGTGGGTGCGCCAGCATGGTTGCGTTGGCCAAGGCGCCTTTGGTGTCGACGAACGCCCGGTCCATCTCGGCCGTGCAGCTGATTGGATCCTTACCGGACTTGGCCTTGAGGGCCTCGTACAAGGGCTGCATAAGCAGAGCCGCCTTAGGGATGAACCGGTGATAAAAATTGACCATCCCGAGGAACTCTTGTAGGGCCTTGATGGTCTGCGGGCGCGGGAAAGATGTAACCACCTCGACCTTCGTCTGTAAGGGAATTGCGCCGTCTGATGTGATGCGGTGGCCCAAGAAATCAATCCGCTGCAGGCGGAACTGGCACTTGGCCGGGTTGATAATCAAACCGTGTTGACTGAGGTGTGTGAAGAGGGTGCACAAATGGCAGAAGTGCTCCTCTTTGCTAGGGCTGGCGATGAGGATGTCGTCGAGGTAGACGAAGAGGAATTTTAGGTCCCAAATCACGGAGTCCATCAAGCGCTGGAAAGCCTGTGCAGCATTCTTCAAGCCAAACGGCATCCGCAGAAATTCAAACAGGCCGAATGGGGTGATGACTGCGGTTTTTGGGACATCTTGCGGGTGCACGGGGACCTGGTGGTATCCGCAGATGAGGTCGACTTTTGAAAAAAAGGTATTTCCCGCCAAATGAGATGAGAAATCTTGAATATACGGGATCGGGTACCGATCAGGAGTAGTGGCGTCATTTAGGCATCGGTAGTAGCCGCATGGCCGCCATCCGCTGCTGGGTTTCGGAACAATGTGGAGAGGCGAAGACCAGGGACTATTCAACCAGCGAATAATCCCCAGCTGCTCCATCGTGTCGAACTCCACTTTCGCAGCCGCGAGCTTGCCGGGTTCGAGTCGTCGGGCCCGTGCATAAACAGGGGGGCCGGTGGTGATGATGTGATGTTCTACACCATGTTTAGTGGCCGAAGAGGAGAAAGTGGGCCTGGTCAGATCTGGGAACTCTCTGAGGAGCCGAGTGAAGTCGTCTGGAGGTGGGAACGCACAGAAGGCAGTGCGCGGCACGGTATTATAGCGGTGGCACGGGATGGAGTGGAACGTGGCCAAATTGATCAACCGGCGGTGCCTGACATCGACCAGGAGGCCATTGGCGCACAAAAAACCTGCCCCAAGGATGGCCTGCGTGACTTTGGCCGTGATGAATTTCCAGTGGAAGCGCTGGCCGCTGAAACACATCTGGACCCGCCGCCTTCCGAAGGTCCGAACGGCCGCGCCATTAACTGCCGCGAGGACGGGGCCGTGGCCCCCAGCTAGTATATCGAGATTTGAGGCAGGTAGGATGCTACACTGCGCCCCGGTGTTGCAAAGGAAACGTCGACCAGATAGGGAGTCGGTGATGAAGAGAAGCTTCCCTGAATCTCCAATGGCCATCGCAGCCACGGGGTGTTCGTTAGACCCGGTCCTCTTTCGCCAGGGTGGCTGCAGATGTTTTTTTTTGAGTGAAAAACTGTAGGGAGGGCGACAGCATCTTGCTTTCACGCCAAAACGGGCGTGGTAGAAGCACAACCCCGCTGATGGAGGAGCTGGAGCAGCGTCTGTGGGGGATGGGCACCTCGTGGCAGCGCAGTGCTGCTGTGTCACCGCAAAAATCTTGTCCGCTTTGGCAGCAAGCTCCGCGCAGTCTGTGACTTCGGACCTGGCTAGGGCAGCCTGAACTTGCTCCGGGAGTAGGCTGAGGAATAGCTCCCTGAAGAGGAAGCATTCCAGCTCGGAACCGAGGAGCGTGAGCATCTGGCTCATGAGCTCGGACGGCTTGGAATCCCTGAGGCCGGGCATAGCGAGCAGCCGGCAGGCGCGCTCCGACTTCGTGAGCCCGAAGACCTGCAGCAACCGCGCCTTTAACGTGTCATACTTGCGATCAGTAGGCGGACTACCGAGTAGGCTGACGATCCGCGAAACTGTGGCGCTGTCGAGGGCGGAGACCACGTAATAATAATGGGTCTGATCCGCAACGATGTCCCTGATGGCAAACTGGGCTTCAGCCTGGATGAATCACGTGGCTGGTTGTTGCTCCCAGAACTGCGGCAGCTTCAAGGTAACGGCGTTCGTTTCCATGTTGATTATCTTCTGCGAAAACCGTTCACAAAAGTTGGGGTCACCAATGTAGGAATGTCTAGTTCCTATCCAAAGACTGAGGTCCACTCAGGCGCTCAAACAAAATGAAGTTTAATGGAAACTAACAGGTTTAAACAAGCAACTGCAGGAGGACATCGAGTGTAGGTCTGTTCAGTTCGAAGGCTCCATGAGGACTGCTGGCTGGTCCCGTTGTTGACGTCATGACGTCATGACGTTCTTCCCATCAGTGGGGGATCACGTGATGTATGGCGTGACGTCATTGCATTTACCCGTGCTGTTAAAGTAATCACACTCTGTACAAGTAAACAGTATAAATAAAGATACAGACACAGGCTGTAGCTAACATGTTGTTAAAGGGAATTATATACAAATGATCTGAGTCCTTTAGTGGCTCCACCACAACAGCACTTTTAATACAGAACTCAGTGTTCACTACAGCACTTCTCTGCTAGTGCAACACTGTTACTTAAATAGAGGAGGAGAGAACAGACACAACAAGTGAAAATCAACTAAAATTACAGTTCTAACAAAATTCCCTTTAATTCCCACCCCTATACCTATTCTAAGTTGCCTTGTAATGTTATGCTCACCAATGAAAACGCCTGCTCCATGCCCCCTGCAGTCTATGATCTTCACTGCCCCAAAGTAGAAAATACCCCAGTATTTAAAAGTAAACTGCTGGTATCCCACTCCTTTAGGCAGGCTTCTGAGCTGTTCTTCTGTAGGCAGAGCATGGAGGCGAGGCGGCAGAGAGAGAGAGAAAGATGGCTTCTTGAGAAGCTATCTTATACCCCATTTGGGGCCGAAACCTTCCCGCCCAAATCCAGGTGCATCTGGGCTGAACAAAAGGGATCCAAACTGTCCCCATTGTCTGTGATGGGTTTGGATGAATTATCCATTTATCGTGATGGGTTTGTGAATGTATTCCCACTCATCATACTGAGTTTGAATGGAGCTGTCTTGGTTTGAAAAAAAAGCATGTCTTTCTATAATTGCTGAGTAAACAGCTTTGAAAGTTAGTGTGATAATAATAATAACTTCCGGGAAGTTATGTGCACATCACTTCCTGTGAACTGTGAACTCTGTGCACACATCACTTCCTGTGCATACGTCACTTCCTGTGTTTGGACTAGTATAAATACTGTACTGCTCAGTATGGTAAAAGGGCTTCACCTAGAGGCATGGTGAAGACCGCTCTTGTATATAGTTTAATTATAAGTTGCTTAAAGCTTACTTTAAAGTTCCTTGATGTGTGAGACTCTTTTGTTACATCAATTTAAGCAACTTAGTATTTACACTCACAAATACTAGACCTTCGGACAAACTCGGAGCTAAGGATCCAGGGAACCACCCATCATGGAAAACATCCTTAAACCTACTCGTCTGGACTTGGACCCAAACGCACCAGCAGCTGGCAGGGTATGGAAGCATTGGTACCGTACTTTTGAGAATTTTCTTGATGAATGTAAAGCGAATGCTTCTACTAAACTGAGGATACTTATCAACTATGTGACCCCAACAGTGTTTGAATATGTTGATGAATGGGATAATTATGATGAGGTGATCCAGGCACTTAAAAAACTATATGCCAAGACTGCAAATGAGGTCTATGCTAGACATCTACTGGCCACAGCCCGACAAGGGCCAGGGGAATCGATTAACGAATTCCTTCAAGAACTTCGCAGGCTCAGTGTAGATTGTAACTTTCAGGCAGCCTCGGCTGAGCTGTACCGTGAAGAAATGATTCGTGATGCTTTCATCTGCGGGATTGCCTCTCCATTTATACGCCAGCGTCTGCTAGAAAGTAAAACACTTGAGCTACAAAAGGCTTTTGACCTGGCTTGTTCTCTGGATTTGGCAAAGAAAAATGCAGACCTCTATCAGCTGCCCAGATCTCGATCTGCTGCTGTAACTGCAACCAGACGATTCAAGTGGCCTCAGGTGAACCCTATCATGGAGGAATCTAATCCTGATGATAATTCTGATGAAGAAGAGGAGGATGACCCCACTTTAGCAGCCTCTTGGCAATCTAGGAAGGAATGCTTCTTTTGTGGAGATTCTTTTCACCCTAGGAAATTTTGCCCTGCTCGCAATGCGATCTGCAGTCATTGCGGTAAAAAGGGACACTTTGCAAAAGTTTGCCAATCAAGAGCCTCTGCGAGGGCCTATCCAGCTAAGGCCTACCGTACTGCCCCAATTAGGGCCTATCAAGATGCTCCGGCTAGGACCTATCAAGCTTCCTCTCGAGCTCTCTCCCGAAGAAGCACACCTAGAGTTTCAGCCACTCGCTGTGCAACCACACCAATTACAGCTGCTTGCCCACAGAACCTGTTTCATGCAGCTACAAAAGTTTCAGTTAATGGGCATACCTTAGATGCCTTAATTGACTCAGGAAGTACTGATTGTTTTATTAGAGAACAGATTGTTGCGAAATTGAAACTACATATCTTCCCATCGGACCAGGCAATTGCGATGGCTCAGTCATCGCTTAATACCAGAATCTCCGGCTTTTGTATTATTGATATGACACTTAATGGTCGCATGTATCCCTCCACCCGACTTTCGGTGCTCAAGGACTTATGTAGTGATCTCATCTTAGGGCTGGATTTTCAAAAACAGCATAAGAAACTCACCATTGAGTTCAGCGGATCCAAACCTGGACTTACTATTTCTAATATATTGTTTTGTGCATTATCAGCAGCTTCACTTGATGAACCCTCATTATTTGCCAGTATTCCTCCTCAATGCAAACCAATAATAATGAAATCGCAGCGCTTTAGTCAGGAAGACCAATCTTTTATTGAGGCTGAAATCTCTTGACTTTTAGCAGAGGACATCATCGAACCATGTTCGTCGCCCTGGCGGGCTCAAATCGTCATCGTCAAGAACCCTCTAAAACCTCACAAACAACGACTATGCATTGATTATTCGCAAACCATCAATCAATATACTGACTTGGACGCCTACCCATTGCCACGCATTGATGATATGGTTAATAAACTGGCCGAATACAAAGTGTTCTCAACTTACGATTTGAAAAGTGCCTATCATCAGGTAGCCTTGAAGGTCTCAGATAAGCAGTACACGGCCTTTGAGGCTAATGGACGGCTGTACCAATTTCGTCGCCTCCCATTCGGGGTTACTAATGGAGTGGCTGTCTTCCAACGGGCAATGGATGACCTGGTTAAGCAGGAAAACTTAAGGGACACGTTTCCCTATCTTGATAACATTACTATTGCAGGTCACGATCAACAGGAACACGACGCCAACCTCCAAAAATTTCGGGATGCCCTCCATCACCGTAACTTAACTTTGAATGAATCGAAATCTGTTGAGTCGCAACCGACCATCAACATCCTTGGCTACTGCGTAGGCAATGGTATCATTAAGCCAGACCCAGAAAGACTTCGCCCGCTCCAAGAGCTCCCGTCACCTAAGAATCTGGCTTCTTTACGTCGGGCTCTCGATCTGTTTGCATACTACGCTAAATGGATTCCTCATTTTTCAGACAAAATCCAACCCTTGCTGCATGCTCGATCATTTCCATTGGAAACAGTGGCTGTTGCAGCCTTTAACCTTCTCAAAAAACAGTTGGAGAAAGCGGCTCTTCACTCCATCGATGAGAATCTCCCTTTCATAGTCGAATGTGATGCCTCGGAGGTGGCGATCTCGGCTACTCTAAATCAGGAAGGTTGTCCTGTAGCATTTATGTACAGGACCTTGCAAGGTGCCGAGCTACATTATCCTCCGGTTGAGAAGGAAGCCACAGCCATCATAGAGGCAGTACAGAAGTGGAACCATTTCCTAGCTCGCCAGCACTTTACATTAATCACGGACCAGCGATCAGTTGCCTTCATGCTCGATAATCGAAAACGAACCAAAATTAAGAATAATAAAATACAGCTTTGGAGGATGGAACTGACCTCTTTAGGTTACACCATTCACTATCGACCTGGCAAGGAGAATGTGGCCCCGGATACCCTCACACGAGCATTCTGCTCCACTATGTCGTCCTCTACTCTCATAGATGTCCATAATGGATTGTGTCATCCTGGCGTTACGTGCATGCTACATTTCGTACGATCGCGGAATCTCCCTTTTTCTACTGGAGATGTAAAGAAAATGTGCTCAGAATGCCGGCTTTGTGCAGAATTAAAACCTCAGTTCTTCCGCCCCTCAGATGGTATGCTCATACATGCAACCCAACCGATGCAACGACTTAGCATCGATTTTAAGGGCCCAGTACCCTCTTCAACTCGGAACACATATTTGCTCACCATGATTGATGAATATTCACATTTTCCGTTTGCCTTCCCCTGCTCCAATATGCTGGCGTCCACAGTAATCTGCTGCCTTGAGCAGGTATTTTCTCTCTGTGGCATGGCGGCTTACATTCACTCGGATCGGGGTCCATCCTTTATGTCAAGGGAACTCAAGGACTACCTCTCAGAACGGGGAATTGCTACAAGCAAAACGACGCCATATCATCCCATCGGAAATGGGCAGGTAGAGAGGTATAACGGTATCATCTGGAATTCCGTACATCTTGCTTTAAGATCTCGGGGCCTACCAAACCAGCAATGGGAAACAGTGCTTCCGGATGCATTGCACTCTATACGGTCCCTTCTTTCTACAGCCACAAATACTACACCTCATGAGCAGTTCTTTGGATTCCAGTGTCGCTCATCTTATGGGACATCCCTCCCGTCATGGCTAACTACTCCAGGACCTGTACTACTCCGAAGATACGTTCGGACGTCTAAAAATGACCCTCTCGTAGACGAGGTCGAACTAACTGATGCCAACCCCACCTATGCATACATACGATATCCCGACGGCCGAGAATCTACCATATCATTACGGGATCTGGCTCCCTGCCCACCAGGGCCTAGTGGGACATCGAGTGATGGTATTTTACCAGGAGCCTCTTGGAACCTACCGGGTACCCCTCTCCAGGATCCTGATCTGACACCAACTAGCTTGGTGCCGGTAGAACCCCGTACTCAAAGTTGCGACCCTCCCAGTACCGTGCACCAAAGTACTGATCCGCCACAGACCAGCTCTGCACCTCCCTCTGAACAGAGACAGACCGACTCTGCACCTATTGGGACTCGTACACGAAGCCATGATCTCCCCGACCCTTCACAGGGCAATCCAGGCCACACAGACTCTGACCAATGGCCAACAGCATGTAAGCGGACCAGCGACCCTCTACGACGGGAACCCAAATGGGTGCGACTCTTCCTCGTTCGGCGGCTGCGGAATAAAAGGAAGACCACAGCCTTCTAATCTCGCAGGAGTGAAGAATGTGATAATAATAATAATAACTTCCGGGAAGTTATGTGCACATCACTTCCTGTGAACTGTGAACTGTGAACTCTGTGCATACATCGCTTCCTGTGCATACATCACTTCCTGTGTTTGGACTAATATAAATACTGTACTGCTCAATATGGTAAAAGGGCTTCACCTAGGGGCATGGTGAAGATCGCTCTTGTATATAGTTTAATTATAAGTTGCTTAAAGCTTACTTTAAAGTTCCTTGATAAATGAGACTCTTTTGTTACATCAGTTAGTGTAAACAAAAGTCATTGTCCTGTGGTCAAACTGAAACCGCAGTCTCAAGTGGTTAATCCTTTGTGTAAACATAGTAGCAGTTTCTGTAGATTGTCTCTGCAGGAAGGGGAACTCCCTGAACTGCCTTTGATTGGCAGTTTAGTCAGCCATCTTTGATCTTCCCTTTTCATATGTCCACAGTCTGTGTCCTGACACGAGGTCGGGCAGCCATCTTTGATTACCCCTTTTTCACAGACACACACAAGCTGCCTTTTCAATGTCTTTTGTCTTCTGCCACGAGGTCTGATAGCCATTTTGATCCCTGGATTATTAAAGGTATATTACCCAGGTATTCTTTTTGTAGAGTATGTACTTTGCAGAAGGAACTATATTCTGCAGCCCCTGTATACTGCAGTACCAGTAGTGACCACCCCTGTATATAAGCCTGTGTAGTAACTTTGCACAGTTAGTTCCAGTTTGTCTCCACTCAGTAAAGACCTGTTATAACCAACTCCTGCAGTCCGTGTCTCAATTACACATGGACATAATACTGGCGACGAGCAGATCCGAACTTACCTACAGTCTGCAACATCTCATGGGGATCCATCCCTGAAGCGAAGTTGTCAGAGGTCGAGGCCAGAAGGAAGAAAGAAAAAAACAAAAAACAAACAGAAGAAACGGGCGTCGACCGTGGGCAACCGCCTCTGATTCATCGGAGTTGAAGATTTGCAGGAGAGGCTGTAAAGAGCGGGGCTTGGTTATCCTGTCGATGGTGTTCCAGCTAATCGGGCTGGTGGCAGGTAGTACACTGATCCTTCCTGGGCTGCGGCGGGCTAGAGCTCGATCGGGTGGCTTTTCAACGGGGCCGAGCAGCGTTGTTAGGAAGAGGAGAGAGAGAGAGAGGGTGGAGCACACAGGGCGCAGCCGGTGCTACAAAGCCGGGCAGCGTACAGACCCGAGAAGAGGGAGGAAAGTGTCCCATAGGGTTGCTCCGACGACGGGGAACTAAAAGAAATTAAAAGCGCAGAAAGCCGCGAGGAGCTGCAGTTTGCCACGGGAACCGCGGAGAGCGGCATTAGCAGCAGCACGGGGGGAAGTGCGCGATGACCATAGGGCATCGCCATCAAGGCATAAAACGCCAGCAACAGCGCTAGCAGCAGCGGAGAAGACGGAAAGCACGGGAGTCGCCATTTTGTTAAATCAGGGAAGAAGGCAAGATTTCCAAGATGCCGAAGACTGGCAATATCACTGCCTTCGATAATGCAATAGAAGACTGGACCACGTATGTGGAAAGAGTCGAAGTATATTGCGAGGCAAACGAAGTAGCCAATGAGAAAAAGGCATCGGTACTACTAAACTTAATGGGCGCAAGAACGTACGGCCTATTGCGGAACCTGATTACTCCAGCCAAACCGATGGTGAAGAGTTTTAACGAAATTGTTGATATCCTACAGGAACACCTAAATCCTACACCGCTGCTGATAGCAGAAAGATTTAAATTCCACAGGAGAAATCAGCATAAAGATGAGAGCAATGCTGATTATCTTACGGAACTACGCAAGCTATCAAAGCACTGCCAGTTCAGAGCAGAACTGACAGATACTCTACTGGACAAATTTGTCTGTGGACTCCTGAGTGAAGGAACCCAGAAGAGGTTACTCTCAGAGAAAGAGCTGACGCTAGATAAGGCTTTCAGCGTGGCAGTATCGTACGAAGCAGCAGCAAGGGGAGCTGCAGAAATACAGCAAAAGCCACAGGAATACGGCACCCATGAAATGACACGGGGATTTGAAAAATGTTATCGCTGCGGCAGAACAACCCATGGCCAGAAGGACTGCTGGTCCAAGGACAAAATATGCAGGCAATGCGGAAAGATGGGACACATTGCACGAGTTTGCAGGTCTGGGAAGAAGACTAACCACAACAAGAAGGCTACTAAGGAACAGTACAGGAAAGTACAAAAGATGACGGACAGTAGTTCCGAAGACCAGATGAGCGATAGTAAATCCGGGAACAAGAGACTAAGCTGTCTCAAACTTCACAACGTAATCGCAAAAGAGGATCACCGAACCATTTGTGTCACCCTCATGATAGCAGGGTCCCAAGTCAAAATGGAATTGGATACAGGATCAGCCCTGACCGTCATGAATCGACGAGACTAGGAGCAGCTATTCTCACACATACCCTTGAAAGAGACATCCATTGTCTAGAAGACGTATACGGGGCAGAAAGTATACCCCAGAGGGAAAATAAGGGTGCCTGTCGAATACAACGGCAAGAAAATACAGAAATTGTATCTGTACATACTGCAAGATGGTGGACCACCGTTATTGGGACGTGAATGGATCAGAAAGATAAGTTTAGACTGGCACTCCATTCAGGCACTGACGGTGGCTGGTAAAAAGGATGACGACGTCACACCTGGACGATTGTGAAAAATCTTAGCTAACACCAAAGAGGTATTTCAACAAGAACTGGGAACTCTTAAAGACGTAACCGCCTCGATAAAAATAGAAGAGAATGCAATTCTCAAGTTTTTCAAAGCAAGACGAGTACCATATGCAATTCACCCAGCCGTCGAGGCAGAGCTGGAGAATCTGGAGAATGCAGGCATGTTATCTAAGGTAGACTGGAGTGAGTGGGCGACACCCATCATTCCTGTCATGAAGAAAACGTTAAACAATAAGTCTGAGGAGCCAAGGAAGGTTCGCATCCGTGGGGACTTCAAGGTGACGGTGAACCCAGTCCTTCACACAGTACAATATCCTCTCCCGAGGATAGAAGATATTTTCGCCTCACTATCTGGAGGGAAGCATTTTACAAAAATTGACCTAGCACAGGCATATTTGCAGATGGAGGTTGAAGGATCCTCTAGGAAGTATCTCACGATAAACACTCACAAAGGTCTTTACCAGTATAATCGACTGGTATTCGGAGTAGCATCAGCTCTGGCGATATGGCAAAGAGCAATGGAACAAGTCCTGCAAGGGATTCCGGGGACTCAGTGTTACTTGGACAACATCCTAGTGACAGGTGAAGATGACAGTGAACACCTTGCCAACCTAGAGCAGGTGCTCACTAGACTAAGAGAACATGGGCTACGAGCCAATCGCCCCAAGTGCGAGTTTTTTAAGAAACAGATATCGTATTGTGGCCACGTGATTGATGAAGGGGGGTTACATAAGTCCCCTGACAAAATTGAAGCGGTAGCTAAGGCTCCATCTCCTGAAAATGTGTCGCAACTGAGGTCAATCCTCGGATTGGTGAATTACTACCATAAGTTTTTGCTGAATTTGTCCACAATTCTGCACCCACTGAATGCCCTACTGTAAGCTGGAGTAGCATGGAAATGGAGCGATGAATGTAAGCGGGCCTTTCAGAAGAGTAAAGACCTAATCACTTCAAAAGAAGTACTGGCTCACTACAACCCATCACTACCGGTAAGACTGGCGTGTGATGCGCCTCCCTACGGCATTGGAGCGGTACTGTCACATAAATTCCTTGATGGTTCAGAGAGGCCGATAGCTTTTGCGTCACGCTCGTTAATTTCAGCCGCGCGTAACTACGCCCAGATTGACAGAGAGGCCCTCAGCCTGGTGTGAGGGGTGAAGAAGTTCAATCACTACCTGCACGGTCAGAAATTTACTCTACTAACTGATCATCAACCTCTTGTCTCCATTTTCAACCCTCAGAAGGGCGTCCCGATAATGACAGCACAACGGCTACAGAGGTGATCCCTTTTCCTAGGGGCACACCAATATGACATCGAGTACAAAGGAACTAAACAGCATGGGAATGCTGATGGATTGTCGCGCCTACCGTTGCCGACGGTGGAAGAAGCACCTGCAATGGATCCAGCGAAGCTTTTCCACTCGACCATAGTCAAATGTTTACCTGTGATGAATGCAAACACAGAAAAGGAAACACAAAATGACCCGACACTCTCCTGGGTCTATGATTTAATGGTGAAGGGATGGCCAGCACATGGCGAACCACTGTTGCCAGCATTCTCGCCGAGAAGAGAACAGCTGTCAGTGTGCAGAGGAACCTTGATGTGTGGATCCAGAGTAGTAATTCCACCCAAATTGAAGGATAGAGTGCTCAATGAGCTTCATGAGGGTCATCTGGGAGGGGTAAAAATGAAGAACTTAGCCAGAGCGTTTGTGTGGTGGCCGGGAATCGATAGAGAAATCGAAGAGATGACCAAGAGCTGTACAGGATGCCAGAAGGTCCAAAACGTCCCACCACAAGCCCCTCTACATCCATGGGAGTGGCCCTCATCTCCATGGCAAAGGGTGCACATTGATTTTGCTGGTCCATTTATGGACTCGATGTTTTTAATTGCAGTGGATGAACATTCAAAGTGGCCAGAGGTAATAAAAATGTCCTCAACCACCACAGAAAAAACTATCAGTCTTACGAACCATATTCGCCAGAAATGGGCTGCCTGAACAGATTTGCTCCGACAATGGACCACAGTTTGTGTCTGAAGAGTTCTGGAGGTTCTTAAAGAACAATGGTGTTAAGCATTACACATCCGCCCCATATCATCCAGCCACCAATGGATTGGCTGAGAGGTTCATTCAAACATTCAAGAAGGCTATCAAGGCAATGTGTAATGAAGTCATACCCCTACAACACAAGGTGGATAACTTCTTGTTTGCCTACCGGAATGCGACACATGCGGTTACCAACCAAACTCCAGCCATGATGTTCTTCAATCGAAGACTACGATGCCGCTTGGATTTGGTTAAGCCAAACATCAGAAGAGATGTGGAGAACAGGCAGTTTCAGAATATGAATGAAAGGCCAACCAGGAGTTTTAAGATAGGTCAACCAGTTTTGGCCCGGGACTACCGCACAGAGAAATGGCAGCCAGGAACGATCTGTACACGGCAAGGACCTCTAATTTGTACCGTGGACGTTGGAGAGAGCATTGTAAGACGCCATGCTGACCAGATTCTAGAGTCACTGGAAAACGTCAATTCCACACCACGATCCGATACACCTGATGATGAAACCGAAGTATCAATTGCATCTACCTCAGAATCGGGAATATTGGAAGCAGACGAACTCAACAACGACGTTGATTCCGAATCAACTCTGCCAGAAGAACCTGATACCCCAAAGAGGCGTTATCCAGACAGAATCAGGAAGCCTCCTCAAAGACTGAACTTATAATTGCTTAACTTCAGCTAATGTATATGACAACTGTAATTGTAAATATGTTATTTAATTATTAATCGAATGTTATGTACTGTTTAGCTAAAAGGGGAGGAATTGTAGTGTATGTACTTTGCAGAAGGAACTATATTCTGCAACCCCTGTATACTGCAGTACCAGTAGTGACCACCCCTGTATATAAGCCTGTATAGTAACTTTGCATAGTTAGTTCCAGTTTGTCTCCACTCAGTAAAGACCTGTTATAACCAACTCCTGCAGTCCGTGTCTCAATTACACATGGACATAATACTTTTAATCAAAAATCAATCTTCGGAACTGTAGGAAATTTCAAAATTGTTGCGAAATCCTTACATATGCTCTGCCCCTTCCTGATACATTCAGGTTATTGTTACCCCTGTCGTTGCCCTGCACTATTGCCTTCTCCATTCTCTTTGCCTTTCTAAATACCCCTTTACCTGAACCCCTATCTTCTACTTTCAGCTTAGCTTTTCTCCCTTCTGATTCTACCCTCAGGTTCCAATCCCCCTGCCAAGTTAGTTTAAACCCTTCCCAACAGCACTAGCAATAACCCCCTGTGAGGATATTGGTCCCATTCCCGTTAAGGTGCAACCCGTCTGGCTTGTAGAGGTCCCACCTCCCCCAGAAACAGTTCCAATTTCTCAGGAATCTAAAGCCCTCCCTCCTACACCATCTCTCCAGCCACGCATTCATCTACTCTAACTTCCTATTTCTGTGCTCACTAGCATGTCGCACTGGAGATTACTACCTTTGAGGTTTCGCTTTTTAACTTCTTTGCTAGTTCCCTAAACTCTGCCTGCAGGACCACATCTCTCTTTCTACCTATGTCGCTGGTACCGATATGGACCATGACCTCTGGCTGTTCACCCTCCCCCCTCAGAATGCCCTGCAGCCATTCAGTGACATCTTTGACCCTGGATCCAGGGAGGCAACATACCATCCTGGAGTCACATCTGCGGCCGCAACAACGCCCATCTGCTCCCCTAACTATTGAATCCCCTACCTCTATTGCTCTCCCTCTCCTCTTCACCCCCCCACACCCCGCCCCCTGTGCAGCTGAGAACTTCCATGGTGCTGTGGACTTGGCTCTGGCTGCACTCCCCAGAGAAACCATTGCCCTCACCAGTACTCAGCACTGAATCCAGGAAGAGGGCGAACCTGGAGCTTCAGGAACAAGTTCATGAGGCTCTAACAGGGTTTGCAACCACGGTGACTGCGAGTATGCAGAGAATGGAGGAGTCCATCTCACATATGAGCACCGTCATGGCGCACGCACTAGCTACTCTAGGTTCTGCCATGGAAAGGGTGGCAACCTCCATGGAGGGCATAAATCACCAGACTCAGGAGAACATGGTAACACTTCTAAATAGATGGTCATCTATGGAGGATAGATGGGCATCTATTGAGGAGAAAAACCAAAGGTTCATGGATGTCCTTGTTATGTCAGCACAGACATGGGTTATCATTGCCCCACTGATGTGCAGTAAGGTGCCCTCCAGCTACTTGCTAGCAGAGAAGTGCTGGTGGCCCATGAGAGGGATGATGGTGGGAGGGGACATGGAAGTGGGGGCTCCTCTCCAAGCACTCACACTTCCTCCCCCCCCTTTGCCAACCCCTCGGTCAGAGCCCCAGATGCCTCCCCGAACAGTGATGGCTGAGTTTGCCCCTGTACAGTTACAGGAGGAGCAGTCTTTGGCAGGGCCCTCAAAGGCTCTAAAACCAGAGGACGACCGCCAAAGGCGTCTAAGCAGGCGCAGCATGGAAGTGAGCAGGCTGTCTCTACATCTGGTGAAGCCACAGGGGTAGCACCATGAAGAAGCACGCGGAAAAGAAAGCTCCCACATAAATGCACAAGGATAGGCACCTGGGTGATTTGCTATAAATGAATGTTAAGTTTCTCTTCTTTTATTTTGTTGTAATAAAGTAATGTTTTCTGAATGTTCTAAACTCCTGCTGAATCTAGTGGGAGTCATTAGCGGCGTCACGCCTGGGCAAAAAGTCGTTTGACCCCCTTTAGCGTCCCCCGGAGGTGCTAACGGGAGGCGCAAATGCACCGAATTTCTAGCCCTTAGTCCCTTCGTGTCACACTCTGCTTATTTTTACCCAAATCGCACATTGCTCTATTGCCTTGACCTTTCTCTTTAGATCTCTAAATTTCCCCTCACCTGACCACTTCCACCCCCTTTTTTAGTTTAAAGCCCTATCTACAGCCTAGTTATTCGATTCACCAGGACGCTGGACCCAGCCCGGTTGAAGTGGAGCCCGTCCCAATGGAACAGCTCCCTCTTTCCCCAGTACTGATGCCAGTGCCCCATGAATTGAAACCCCTTCTTCCCACACCACTCCTTGAGCCACGCATTTAACTCTCTAATCTGCTTGACCCTATGCCAATTTGCGCGTGGCTCAGGTAGTAAGCCACAGATTATTACCCTTGAGGTTCTGCTTATTAATTTACACCCTAGCTCCTCAAACTCCCTCAGCAGAACCTCATTCTTAGCTCTACCTATATCATTGGTTCCTACATGGACCACGACAACTTGATCCTCCTCCTCCCACTCCAAGTTCTTCTGCAACCGCGAGGAGAGATCCTTTACCCTGGCACCAGGCAGGTAACACAGTCTTTGGGACTCTCTTTCACGGCTGCTGAGAACAGTATCTGTCCCTCTAACTATACTGTCCTCTACCACTACCACATTCCTTCCTTCTCCCCCCACTTGGATGGCCTGCTGTAACACAATGCCGTGGTCATTTTGCCCATCCTCACTGCAGTCCTTTCCCTCATCCATACAGGTAGCAAGTACCTCGTACCTGTTGGACAAGGTCAAGGGCTGAGGCCCCTCCATCACTACATCCTTGTTCCCCATACCTGCCTGACTCACAGTAACACCCACCTGTCCCTGACCACTGACGAACTCTAAAGTACTACTTAACCTAAAGGGTGTGACTGCCTCCTGGAACAAAGTGCCCAGGTAACTCTCCCCCTCCCTGATGCATCGCAATGTCTGCAGCTCGGACTCCAGCTCAACAACTCTGAGCCGAAGTTCCTCGAGTTGCAGACATTTAATGCACAGGATCGCGATGCTCTCCACAAACTCCCGCATGCTGCAGTTATGACACAACTCCTGCCCTGACATCTCTAACCTTGTTTTATTTATTAATTAATTAGTTAAAGCTTTTATTCAATTGATATTTTAGTTTTATTGTTTCATTATTTTATCTAGTTTAAGTTATTAATTTAATAAGTACTAGCAAGTTAGAGTTTCTCAGTTTTTAATTTAACCCCCTTCCCTAACTTAGAGAGCAAAAAAAAGCTGTTATACTCACCAACCAATCACCTACCTGCTCTCCTGTTTTTGAATGGGAGCCTCGTCGCTGCCACTACTTTAATTCAGGTCCGCTCTCGCGCTGCTCTTTATCCTCTCGCCACTGCTGCTGCTTTAATTTGAATTCAGGTCCGCTCTTGGGCCGCTCTTTATCCTCTCGCTGCTGCCGCTACATCTTGCACTACTCAGGATTTGTTTGATTATTCTTTGGGATGGTCAAAACATAGTGGAGGTGAAATTGGACTTAAGAGAAAGTGCAAAATGGATGACAGCAAACTGTCGACCTGTTTTACATGTGCCTGATTTTCGTCCCGTAGAAGTCCATGGAAAAGAAAACTGGACGCAGTGCAAAAGGGGCTGCAGAATTGCTATTGTCCATTTCACATTTTTGCCGAAGACCAATTTCACCCCCAGAGGCTGAAATTACATTGATTTAATAAATGTTGCAAGTCATTAAATAAGTCAACGCATCAGCTAATTAACTGTCACAAAAATTAATGACAAAATATTGGCTTTTTGCCACTTGAAAACAGTTTCCAATACTTAAGGAAACAAGTAACAATAAATAATGATCATTCCTTTGATACTCATTAAGCACACATCTCTCACTAGTGCACTAGTGCAGTGATAACATTACTCCCGTCAATGCTTCTTCTGGAAACATAGCTTGACGTACAGCCCATTGTTTGACACCATATTCACACAACTCACAATTACTTAAATCAAAATGTTACAAAGGTACTATTCGTTTATCATGTTGTTATCTGAAGATTAGTTTATTTGTAAAATTAATTATAACAGCTGAATGAAAACACATTGAGCATAAGTCATATTATCAGTATCTTATATGATAACAAAATAACATTATCAAATAGCAACTGATAGCAAAAAGAGAAACATATTTTAATAAAAAGTGTCAAAAATTAATTGAACAAGAAATTACTTTAGTACCACTGATATAAAAATGCAGATAATTGCAGCTTTTTATGTTATTATTTCCAATTTGCATCATTTATTCAGTTGTGGGGCCTAGGAATAATTTCCTATTCTACTCAGTTCCCAGATTAATACGCTGAAAAGGTGCATTTTAATAAATTCTTAGTGCTGATCTTATTTTTTATTTTCGTGATTTATTGGGAATACAAATATAAAAATATTAAAACTGGCAATCTGGGAAAAAACCTGAAGTGTAAAATCCCCTTTATGCTGAGAGAAGATGAATTACTCACCCCATGTACGCAACAAATATAATTACAACATTAGGGGGGAAAAATTCAGTTGGTTTGCGCCTCCCGCTAGTGCCTTAAGAGGGCGCTAATGGGGCGCAAAGCATCTAGCGCCCGGGCGCGGCGATGTTTGCGCCGCTCGTGAAATTAACTTGACATTTTTCGGTGGCACTAAACACTACCGCCACGATCTCCTTCGCTGGCAGATCGTGACGTCAGTCGAGTGCGCAACGCCCCGGTAGCGCCCCGGACCCGATATTGAGTGGCGCCCCCTGCCTTATTGCCTGCCGCTAGCAACGACAGGTTGAGGGGAGCGTTCTGCAGTCAGAAAGGGACTGGGGGAGCGCTATTTAAAGGCGACCACTTCCTGCCATTTTTTGTTGGTGAAATTTTTGCACCACGCATTCTGAGAGAGAGACTTCTGGAGAGATTCAACACTGTGTAAAGGAGTTTAGGGTACTGAGCAGCACTTTGCAGGTTCATTATGATTTGCCCTTCCTTGTATCGATTTAGAAGAGACTGTGGGGGCTGCACTGTGAGCTCTTTCCCTGGGTCTCTCCATTGTTCTTTCCAGCAGATTTGATGTACAGGTTTCTCCAGGCTGAGATTCAAGGCTGCAATGAGCAGGATGTGGATGGAGAGCAAGATCAACCCACCCCTTTAAGAACTGGCCTGTGCCATTGTGTCTGTGTTGCATTGCTGACTGACATCACATGAGCTTCGCCAGCGCTCTGAGGTAGCGCCTTGCTCCTCGGCTTTTGCACCTTAAGACAGGTTTGAAGTGCCTGATTTAGCGCTCCAATCACCTCCAGGGGCGATAAAAGCCAAGTTTGCAGTCGGAGGCGATAATTAGCACCAGGCGCTAAACTTTGTGCCCGGCTGATAATTGCGCCCCAAATGGGGCGATACTGAATTTCTCCCCCTAGGCCTACAAATTCGGTTGCTTTGCCCCTCTTAGTGCGCTAATGGGGCGCAAAGCAACTAGCGCCCAGGCGTGGCTCCGTCAATGCCTCCTGCGAAATTCAGCGGGAGGTTAGCGGCGGCGGTAACCGTTAACGCCCCGCGGTGCTGTGCCACCGGCGATTACATCATCGCCATGCGCAGCGCCCTGCTCACGTCCCGCCCACGATCTTCGGTAGCGCCCCCTGATTTACTGCTGGACGCTATGTCCGACGGGATCAGGGGGGCCTACCTATGGCCGGGGCAGTGCTAATTTAAGGGAAGGTGCCGGGCAGCCATTTTTGTTGCTGCCAGCACCTGCCTCCTCTGCCGTCCCTGGCCTCCTCTGAAGCCCCACCGTGGTGTGCCGGCTGCGCTGCATGAGCCCGGCACTTCTCTTGAGTGCCGGGCTCTTCTGCTGACACTCTGATCCCTGGTGGCCCAGCTGGGCCCCGGGTCGCGCTGTACAAAGCCCCTCCCCTTTGAGAAGGGGAGGAAGGCCTGCAGTACCACGGAGCAACGTGCCACAGCGCATGGTGCTGCAGCACGTAGCGCCACAATATTCACTTGCAGCGCCCCGAGAGGGAGGCGGGGTGCTTCCAGTAGCACTCCCCTTCCCTCTTGGGGTGCTACCGATGAATTTCGGCCATGGGGGCGCTACTTTTTTTGGGGCGTTAAAAGTAGCACCCTGGCGAAATTAGTGGCCCAAAGGGGGCGTGGCTCAATTTTTCCCCCTAATAATATTAAATGTTTGTGGTATAAATGGAATATTTGTTCAAAATTGCAATAGCATGCAGCTAAAATCTTCCTCAAATTTCAGAATTAAAATGTAGATTAAGAAAGGTACAGTAAATTCTTTCTTATCCGGCACCTATGGGACCAGGATGGTGCCGGTTGATGAAAAATCCTGGGTAACAAAGAGGTATACCTACCAAGGCAATTTTTAACACAAACAAGAATAAAAACCACTGACTAACTCGGCCACCGCGGGAGACTCGGTCTCGGCAAAACGAGTGCTGGATGAATTCGGCAAGATTACCGGTTATCTATTTTGCCGGTTATTAAAGTATTCCGGATGATTAAGTGCCATTTAAACAAAAGTTTACTGTATATTAAATTTACCTACCTTTTACTTACTTATTTGATGAATGGCATTTCAACAACAACAACCACTTTTAATGTTGAAACACATCCCAAGCTGAGCCAAAGAAGGAAATAATAGGAGCGGTGACAAAAGCTTGGTCAAAGAGATTTGTTTCAAGGAGGGTCTTAAAGGAGGAGAGGGATCTGGAGTGGTTTTAGGGAGGGTATTCCATGGAATGGGACCTCAGTGGCTGTTGGGGCAAAAGTGGTGGATTACGCACCAGAGGACAGAGTCAGAGGAACAGAGAGTACAGGAGGATTGAAGGCTGGAAGATACACAGGTAGAGAGGGGCAAAGACATGGAGGGATTTAAACACAAGTATCAGAATTTTAATCTGAGGCATTGGGGTAGTGGGAGGCAAGGTAGGGCAGTGCGGATGGGTATGATGGGCGAACGTGACTTGGTGTATGATAGGATACCAGCAATATAGTTTTGAAGGAACGGAAGCTAATAGAGGGCGGAGGATGGGAGGCTGGTCAGACAGCATTGGGGTAATCAAGTCTGGAGGTGACAAAGACATGAATGAGGGTTTCAGTGGCAGATGGGCTGAGGTAGGGGCAGAGGTGGGCGATCTTACAGAGGCGGAGGTAGATTGTGTTTGTGATGTAGAGGATATGAGCTTAGATGCTCAGCTTTGGATTGAAGAGGATGCCTAGGTTGTGAACATTGTGGTTCAGCTGGAAAAAGTCTAGGGAGAGAGATGGAGTTGGTGACGAGGATATCGAGTTTGTGGCGGGGCCTGAAGATGATGGCTTTGGTTTTCCCAATGCTTAGTTGGAGTAAGTTATGGCTCATATAAGACTGGTGTTAGAAAAGCAGTCTGACAACTATGAAGTAGTGGAGATGTCAATAGAAGTGGTGGAGAGGTAGAGCTGGGTGTCAGTAGTGTACATGTGGATGCTGACCCTGTTGCTCCAACTGATGTCACTGAGGGGAAGCATGTAGATGAGGAAGAGGAAGGGCCAAGGATAGATCCTTGGGGGTGTCCCAGATGATAGTGCAGGGGTAGGAAGAGAAGCTAATTGCTATAGATGCTCTGGCTATGATCGGATGGGTAAGAGTGGAACCAAGCGAGGGCATGCCATGGAGCTGGACAGCGGAATAGAGGCATTGTGTGCTTGCAGACAGGGCAAGGATGATGAGGAGAGATAATGTAGTGCAGTTGCTGTCACAGAGAATGTTGTTCATGACTTTGATTAGGACCATTTCTGATTACGCACCAGAGGACAGAGTCAGAGGAACAGGGAGTACAGGAGGATTGAAGGCTGGAAGATACACAGGTAGAGAGGGGCAAAGACATGGAGGGATTTAAACACAAGTATCAGAATTTTGATCTGAGGCATTGGGGTAGTGGGAGGCAAGGTAGGGCAGTGCGGATGGGTATGATGGGCGAACGTGACTTGGTGTATGATAGGATACCAGCAATATAGTTTTGAAGGAACGGAAGCTAATAGAGGGTGGAGGATGGGAGGCTGGTCAGACAGCATTGGGGTAATCAAGTCTGGAGGTGACAAAGACATGAATGAGGGTTTCAGTGGCAGATGGGCTGAGGTAGGGGCAGAGGTGGGCGATTGAAAGGATTTAAATAAAGTAGTGGGAAGCTGAGTATGAATCTTGGACATGACAGCACATTTAAGAATCTAGAAAAAAGGTAATTTGGAGATGGGATGGTAGTTAGGGAGGACAGAGGGCTTAAGGGTAGACTTTTTGAGGAGGGTGGATATTGGCTGTTTTGAACGGTAGGTGTATAATACCGAAGGAAAAGGAGCCATTTACAGTATTAGCTGAAATAGTTTCAGGGAGTGGAAGTTGGATGAGTTATTAAGAATGGGGTTGAGGGAGCAGAAGGTAGGTCTAATGGAGTGGGTGGGGGCAGATGGAGAGAAATTAGAGAGAGAAACAAAAGTATAGGGCTAAAATGGGGATGGGCCAGTGTGGACCTTTGGCTTGGTGGGTAGGAAATTTGAGGGAGCCAGCTGAATGGATGGTCTCTGTTTTGGAGATGAAGAAATCCAATTTAACATTTTTAGTGTGGCGTTATTAGGGTGGAATGAGCTGGCTTTAAGGAGGCAGTTGGTAGTAGCGAAAATTGTCTAGTACTGTCTTTGCTGTCCAGGATGATCCTAGAGTAGTGGATGGTTTAGGCAGAGGAGAGTGAAGCCTGGTAGAGTTTGATGTGGTTCAATCACATCTGGCTTATCCAGATGTGCATTAGGTTTGCACTCTGTGCAGTAGAGTGAGCAAAGCTGGCATTTTACCAGAGGGAATGACCAGAATGGGAGGCTGTGCAAGTTTTTCTGGGACAAGTGCATTAAAGATGGAGGTGAGGCAATAGTTTAACAAATCAACAGCTGCAGTATTGTCATGGGGAATGGAAAACCAAAGGCTTGGGGGTTCAGAGTTTAAAATGTTTATAAGTGACCAGGATGGATAAAGAAGTTGATGGATTGAAGGTGAACAATGGGTTCTAAGAGGTGAGGGATACAAGGAAACAGTCCAAAATGGGGTCAGGGTTTGAGAAGGAGATTGGTGAGGTTATTCCCCAGTGAGCAATGGTCTGCAATGGTTTCTCTTCCCGTTCACACACCGTTACCTCTAGTGACCCCAAGGATCTATCCTTGGTCCCCTCCTATTTCTCATCTACATGCTGCCCCTTAGTTTCATCATCCGAATACACAGAATCAGTTTCCACATGTACGCTGATGACACCCAGCTCTACCTCACTACCTCTTCACTCGATCCCTCCACAGTCTCTAAATTGTCAGACTGCTTGTCCGACGGATGAGGAGAAATTTTCTCCAATTAAATATTTGGAAGACCGAAGCCATTTTTTTTGGTCCCTGCCACAAACTCCGTTCCCCAGCCACTGACTCCATCCTTCTTCCTAGCATTTGTCTGAGGCTGAACCACACTGTTCGCAACCTTGGTGTCATATTTGACCCTGAAATGAGCTTCCGACCACATATCCGCGCATACCTAAGATCGCTTATTTCCAGCTCCATAACATCGCCTGTCTCCACCCTTGCCTCAGCTCATCTGCTGCTAAAACCCTCATCCATGCCTTTGTTACCTTTAGACTTGACTATTCCAACATACTCCTGGCTGGCCTCCCACGTTCTACCTTACGTAAACTTGAGGTCATCCCAAACTCGGCTGTCCATGTCCTAACTCGCAACAACTCCCGTTCACCGTCACCCCTGTGCTCACTGACCTACATTGGCTCCCGGTTAAGCAACACCTCAATTTCAAAATTCTCATCCTTGTTTTCAAATCCCTCCATGGCCTCGCCCCTCCCTATCTCTGTAATCTCCTTCAGCCCCACAGTCCCCAGAGGTATCTGTGCTCCTCTAATTCTGCCCTATTGAGCATCCCTGATTATATTCGCTCAACCATTGGTGGACGTGCTTTTTGTTGCCTAGGCCCTAAGCTCTGGAATTCCCTCCCTAAACTTCTTCGCCTCTCTACCTCTCTTTCCTCCTTAAAATCGACCTCTTTTCATCTGCCCTAATTTCTCCTTATTTGGCTCAGTGTCAAATTTTTTGTCTTATAATACTCCTGTGAAGCGCATTGGGACGTTTTATTATGTTAAAGGTGCTATATAAATACAAGTTGTTATTGTTGTTGTTGAGCGCACAAGTAGAAAGATCAGCAAGAGAGGAGGATGGGGCACTTGGGGTTACTGCTCTTAAGGAGGCAGCGGCAGGTACTTTGTTGGGTCCATTGGAGAATGCCGAGAAAGGTAGCCATGCACTTGTTCAAAGGGAATTCGAGCCTGGGATGGCATCAAGCTAGAAGGAAGGCTGCGGAATAGTGGTGGTTGGGGTCGGTGGCGGGAGGGGGGTGGGGGGGAAGCAAATTACATACCTGGAAGGAGTGAGATGAAAGGTCGCATAGTTGGGTGAGGGGAAGGGGGTGAAAGAGGAGAGAAGGGCCCATGAATGGCTGAAAATAGAAAAAGGAAGACAGAAGTAATGAGCTTATGTCAAAACGCAGTCAATACTCAACAAAATGGGCGAAGTCTGATACAGGGTAATGCAGTGTAACTTTCTGCAGGGAAACACTAAAATGCATTTACTTTATCTTCTAGGGTATTGGCACTCATTTCTTTTTATAAAGATGCAGCTCCTGATGAAACAGTTTCAACCAGTTAGAGCTCAGTAAACCAGTTTGATATTTCAATATTCCCCAAGCGTGCAATGGAATTCGGTCAGGGGAAAATTTAAAGATTTGAGACTTGCGCAACGGAAGCACATACTGGGGAATTCAGACACACAGGTTCGTGAGGCTGATTCCTGGCCCATGTGTTTTTCCATCCATTGAAATGTTGTGGAAAGCTTTATGCTGGGAGCACTAAATTGTAAACTTTACCCATGTCTATATTCTGAGAGGGCTTGACAGGATAAATGCTGAGAGGTTGTTTCCCCTGGCTGGGGAGTCTAGAACCAGGGGTCATAGTCTCAAAATAAAGGGTCAGTACTTAGGACTGAGATGAGGAGAAATTTCTAGGCAGAGAGGGTTGCGAATCTTTCAAATTCTCTACCTCAGAGGGCTATGGATGCTCAGTTGTTGAGTATATTCAAGCCTAAGATCGATAGATTTTTGGACACTAAGGGAATCAAGGGATATGGTGATAGGGCGGGAAAGTGGTAGGAGTGAGGTAGAAGATCAGCCATGATCTTATTGAATGGCGGAGCAGGCTCAAGTGGCTGTATGGCCTATTCCTTCTCCTATTTCTTAAGTTCTTAAATTGTTATGTCAGGGTTCTGAACACCTACTTTTCAGTCAAGATTTCTTGATAGCTATTGATTTCACCTTCTGGTAACTGAAGATAGCACATGATTTTGTGCTTATTGTATCTTTTTGTGTTTATATCTACCAGAAGCAATATGGTCACTGTTTGTTAGAAGGGGATTTAACCTTTATGTTGAAGGTTTGCAAAAGGAGCAGCACTTTTGAGGACGAGGAAAAGTGAAGCCAAGTACACTTCTCTGAGCCCCTCTATTATAAGAAGATTGTTATATGTTTTTCATGACGACTATTTGTGTCACCCAAGGAAGTCATATTTTAATTGAGCACCTCTTTAGCTAAGCCAAATGAGGTCAGTGGCATGATGTCAGGAAGCCATGGCATATCAAAAACTCTTCCAGTATTTTAACTGAAAAGGGAAATCAATCAAGAAGCATATATAGATGTGAGTCTATTGGTTAGGTAGTGTTCAAATGCTTGAAAACACATATAAAGTAAACTCTGGGGTAGAGATTCCTCTTGGGTATGGTGTAAAATGGGTGATAGTGAATCAGCAACCTGTCGTCAATGGAAAAGAAAAATGGGCTGACAATTCGTTATCACCCGTTTTGCTCCACCGCTCAAGCCCATTTCTACCCCTCTATCTCATTGAATAAGGTCCAGTAGAATATGCGTCAAATCAAAGTATGGACCTAAAATATAAATCAAACGGAAGCCAAACCGAAAAAAAATTGAGGGCGCCTAAATCATCGTTACAATTGTACTCAGTGAGTGCCACATGCAGATTCTTACGCAAACTCCTGAACCCTGAATGAACAGTTATTCCACCAGCTATGATCAGATTAGCCATGAAATTAATTTTCACTGACCAAAACGTCCACTCTCAAGTGAAGCAATAATCCTTATCAGAAACCATCCATCGGTGCCAACTTCCGTGGTTTGTGCATATTGTAAGGAAATGAGAGGAACAGCCAATAAACATCTGCAAATATTACTAACCCACTTATGAAAACTGAAGTTCAGTCTCCTCTGTACCAAAATCTTGAAGCAATTCTGCAGTAACAGCAACTCTGAGCTTGATATAAAAGAAGCTACCAAAGACAATTCATGATTACTTGATTTACTGTAAAACTGATTGGGCCAGAAATTGGGCTCCTTTGCGCCTCCTGTTAGTGCCTCCAGGGGCACAAATGGGTTTGCGACTGGGCGCTGAAAGGCGATCAAAGCCTTCTGCTAAATTCGGCGGGAGTTTTGCGGCGGCGGTAAGACATTGCACCCCGATCTCCTGCAGCCAGAGATCATGACGTCATTGCTGTGCACAGCGCCCCGGTAATGCCCCGGATGAGAAATTGCCTCTCACCCCCTGCTTGTGCACCTGCCGTTAACAACGTCAGGTAGAGGAGGCAGTTTTCAGTCAGATGTCCCCTGGAGGAGCACTATTTGAAGGCGTCCACATCCGGTGTAGTTTTCATCGGCCAACAATGCTGCATTGTTAGTTTCACACAGGCAAAGAGGCCTTTTGGCCAATTTCAGCATTTTGCATTTTAACGAGTGTTCTGGCACATAAAGATTCTTCAGTTTCATTGAGGGGAGATTTGAAAGTGCAATATTTGTATTCTTTCATGAGGGCTGTACTGGCACTGGACTTCACCCTCCAGCATCAACATGGGAGGCAACTGAGGCACAGAGAAAGAGTGCAAAATGTGGCCAGAGGTAGGAGGGCCAACAGGGCTCTCAACAGGAGGACTTACCCACCCAGGCTATTCTGGCAGCAGTTCTCCTACATGAATTTCACTGAGGGCCAGTGCGTTAGAAGGCTCCACTTCAGAAAGGACATGGTCACAGATCTCTGTCACCTCCTGTAGCCAGACCTCGAGCTTCAGATCAGGACCACCACGGCTCTCTCAGTGGCAGTCAAGGTCACCGTCACCCTCAATTTCTACACCAGCGGGTCATTCCAGTGTGTGACAGGAGACATCTCCAACATCTCCCAGTTTGCTGTCCATTGCTCCATCTGCCAAGTCACAGATGCCCTGTACAGAAGGAGAAGGGAATACATTTCCTTCCCCATGACCAGAGAGAAGCAGCGCAAGCATGCCTGTGGCTTTCCCAGGATAGCGGGCTTCCCCATGTTGCAGGGCGCCATTGACTGCACCCACGTTGCTTTGCAGGCACCTCATAACAATCCCGTGGTATTCCATAACCGCAAAGGCTAACACTCACTTAGTGTGCAGTCAGTGTGTGACCACACACGGCGAGTCCTGACCGTCAATGCCTGCTATCCTGCCAGCAGCCACAATGCCTTCATCCTGTAGCAAACCGGTGTGCCAGATCTATTCCAGCCACCACAAGCTCACAGCTGGCTGGTCGGAGACAAGGCCTATCGACTCTCCACCTGGCTCATGACTCCCCTCCGCAACCCCAACACTCCTGGCCAGCACTCATATGAGAGCCATGCTGCCACCAGGAACACCATTGAGCAGACCATCGGAGTGCTCAAGCAACGGTTCCGCTGCCTTGACCGCTCGGGAGGAGCCCTCCAGTACGTGGCTGAGTAGGTGTCACTTTTCACCGTGTTCTGCTGCATGCTGCACAACTTGGCCATTATGAAGGTGCAGCCATTGCCACCAGGCACAGTGAGACCACCTCAGGAGGAGGAAGAGGGAGAGGAGGAGGAGGAGGATGATGTGGAGGATGAAGAGGAACATGAGGAACAGGAGGATGAACAGCAGCGACAGAGGAGGCAGCCACTCAATCGGCGTTCTGCAAGTTCGGTCCGTGACCGCCTCATCAGACTTCGTTTCCAGTGACTTCGAGTCCTCTTTCCGGTTGCTGAGCACGTCGCCATCATTCCATCACTTTGTGATTCCAAACCACACCCCAGAACTGAAATGAGACACAGCACCAAATCTGCAACATTCCAGTAATAAATGTATCAAAAACTATTAACTGTGGCGACACGCCACCATTGGACATAATCCGCTCACGGCGGCACGGACAGTATACGCAGGCGCACTGCCGGCAGCAGCCGCCCCCAGCCGGGGGCCCTTTCCTCCGGCAACTTGTTTCCCGCAGGGACAGGCTGCCCGGAGCACTTCCTGTCTGGGGAGTATTTAAGTGGTTGCGCGGGCTTTTCAAGCTCTCTCTTTGCCATGATGTAAATTAAAGCAGTTGTGTTCCATCAACTCTGGTCTCGACTCCCATGTTTGCCGCGGTATCTCAACACTGGTGACCCCGATGCTCAGGACGAATCCTAAGCTAGCATGGCGGATACAAATGCAGTCACGGTTAAACTACCGGACTTTTGGGAGAACCTGCCCGAGGCCTGGTTCGTTCAAGCCAAGTCCAGATTCCGGCTGAGCAGCATTACAGTCGACGCCAGGAAGTACGACTACCTCGTCGCCTCTCTCACCTGTGCCACAGTCCCCAAGGTTTGGGCAGCGCTGCAGGATCCCCCAGAGGAAGGCAAGTACGAACATCTGAAGGCCGCGCTTCTGAAAAAATTTCAGCCGTCCTCTTACCAGCGCAACTGCCAACTCCTCGACCTCCCAGGCCTTGGTGACGCTTCACCATCAGACCTGCTTTCCCACATGCTGTCCCTCTCGGATGACAAAAACCCCGGCGCCCTCTTTCGCACGCTTTTCATTCGACAGCTCCCCGCCAGCATCCGCCCGCTCATTGTGGAGTCTGGCTCCACGGACCTGAATGAGATAGCCGAAAAGGCCGACCGGCTGCTCTCCGCGCAGACCGCCCGCGACGTCGCACCCGACCTCACGGCAACGACCACGCGGGCCCCCTGGCCCACTAGGCCCGACCGCCCTTCCACTCCGGGTCACTGCTATTACCACACCCGTTTTGGCACTAGGGCCCAACGCTGCACGCCACTGTGCACTTTCAAACCCCCCCCCACATCGGCCCCCACGATGGCCGCGGGGCAAAAGGGGCCCCTACTGTATGTCACCGACGACAGCACCAACTGCCGATTCCTGTGCGACACAGGAGCCCAGCACAGCATTAGCCCCACCTTCGCCCTCGAAATCCAACGCGGCGCACGGGGTATCACGCTGGCCGCAGCCAATGGCTCTGACATCCGCACATACGGCACCCGCATGGTCACGCTCGACCTCGCAGGCCGCCGCTACCGCTGGGATTTCCTCACAGCCAAGGTCCTCTGCCCACTCATCGGTGCCGACTTCCTACGCGCCCACGGCCTCCTTGTCGACATTCCGAGGCACCGCCTCGTCTACATCAACACTATGGCCCCCATCCCTGGCGCATTCACCCTGGCCCGTTTGGCCGGCCTGACGACCTACTGCCTCGCCAGAGCCACGGACGACTACTCGGCACTACTAGCCGAGTTTCCTGCCCTCACTAACACGACCTTTTCGGCCAAAGCCGCCAAACACGGTGTGGAGCACTATATCCCCACCACCGGCCCCCCGGTCTCTGCCCACGCTCACAGACTCAACCCGGCCAAGCTGGAAATCGCGCGGGCCGAGTTCACCACCATGGAGCAACTCGGCATCATCCGCCACTCCAGCAGCCCTTGGGCCTTGCCCCTCCACATCGCCCCCAAGCCCGGCTGGCGCACCTGCGGGGACTACCGCCACCTCAACGACGCCTCCACCCCCGACCGATACCCGGTGCCGCACATCCAGGACTTCTCGGCCCGACTGGCCGGACGAACCGTCTTCTCCAAGGTCGACCTGGTGCGAGGTTACCACCAAGTCCCCGTACACCCCGCGGACATCCCCAAAACGGCCGTCATCACCCCATCCGGCCTGTTCGAGTTCCTGAGGATGCACTTCGGCCTCAAGAATGCAGCCCAGGCTTTCCAGCGCCTTATGGACTCAGTCCCCCGGGACCTGAACTTCCTATTCGTCTATCTAGACGACATTCTCGTGGCCAGCTCCTCCAAACAGGAACACCTCGAACACCTTCGCACCCTGTTCGGGCACCTAGCCCAACACGGACTCATCCTCAGCCCGGCGAAGTGCCAATTCGTCCTAGCCGAGTTCGATTTTCTCGGCCACCACATCACCCCTGCTGGGGCCGTCCCCCTGCCCAACAAGGTGCAGGCCGTCCAGCAATTCCCCCGCCCCAAAACCATCAAGGGCCTCCAGGAGTTCCTCGGGATGGTGAACTTCTACAACAGGTTCATCACCAGAGCTGCAGCCCTCATGAAGCCCCTATACGACTCCCTCCGAGGTAAATCCGGCAAGATGGCCGTAGCCTGGACCGCTGACACGTCAGCCACCTTCGACGCCACCAAAAACGCGCTCGCCAACGCCACCCTGCTCGCGCACCTGAGGGCCGATGCCCGGGTCGCGCTCACCACCGACGCCTCCGACCATGCGGTCGGAGCCGTGTTCGAGCAGTGGGTCAATGGCGTGTGGCAGCCACTTGCCTTCTACAGCCGCCAACTGCGCCCCCCAGAAGTCAAATACTCTACTTTCGACGGTGAGCTCCTCGCGCTCCACCTGTCGGTCCGCCATTTCAGGTTCCTCCTGGAGGGCCGCCCCTTTACCGCATACATGGACCACAAGCCGCTCACATACGCGATGGCCAAGAACACCGAACCCTGGTCCGCTAGGCAGCAACGCCAGCTCGCGGCCGTGTCCGAGTTTACCACGGACATCCAGCATGTCTCCGGTAGAGACAATGTTGTCGCTGACTGCCTTTCCCGTCCTGCCATCTGTGCGAATCACCTAGCGGTCGACTACGCGCAACTAGCAGCGGCCCAGCTCACGGACCCAGACCTCCTCTCGGCGGCTACCAGCCTGCCAGGGCTACGCCTAGCCAAGGTCGCGCACGGGCCCGAAGCCACGGCAGTCATTTGCGACGTCTCACTCGGCCAACCCAGGCCGGTCGTCCCTGCAACCTGGCGCCGCCGCATCTTCGACGCGCTCCACGGGCTCTCCCATCCGGGTTCCCGCTCATCCTTCAAACTCCTCTCCCAGCGCTTCATCTGGCGCGGCCTCAGCAAAGATGTTCGGACTTGGGCCACCTCCTGCCTCGCCTGCCAACGGGCTAAGGTACAGCTGCACACAAAAGCACCCCTGGGAGACTTCGAGGTACCCAGCCGCCGCTTCAACCACATACATGTCGACATCGTCGGCCCTCTGCTGCCATCGCAAGGCCAAACTTATCTCCTCACGATGGTCGACCGCTACACACGCTGGCCTGAGGCAGTGCCGCTGACCTCCACCACCACAGCCGACATTGCCAGGGCGTTCGTTAACACCTGGGTCGCGAGGTTCGGCGTACTGGCCGACATAACCTCCGACAGAGGCGCCCAGTTCACCTCCGAACTCTGGACGGCCACAGCACGCAACCTCGGGGTGACGCTCCACCGAACCACGGCGTACCACCCGCAGGCCAACGGGCTGTGTGAACGCTTCCACAGGTCACTCAAGGCCTCACTCCGCGCCAGCCTGCAGGACAGTACCTGGACTGACCGCCTACCGTGGGTGCTACTAGGTCTACGCTCCGCTGTCAAGGAAGACATCCAGTCCTCAGCAGCCGAGTTAGTCTACGGACAACCGCTGCGCGTACCAGGCGAATTCCTCACGGAGGCTACCATGCCTTGGTCGGCCGAACAGCAGCAGCTCAACTCTTTCTCTTCCGCTCAACAGTTCGCCCCACTTCCGGTCAACCGACACGGCGAACTCGCACCTCACGTCCCGCCAAACTTACAGCAGGCATGCTTCGTCTTCGTGCAACACGACACGCACCGCGGACCCCTGTGACCCCCGTACGACGGACCGTACGAGGTACTACAAACCGGGGACAAGGTCTTCAAGCTGCGACTCGGCGACAGGGTCGAAACAGTCTCCATCGACCGACTCAAACCAGCACACACAGAACCAGGGGAACAGGTCCCCGTGGCCCGACCTCCAACTAGAGGCCGTCCCGCCAGCAAGCCAGCACAGCCGGCGGCGAACCGCCCGGCCCCACCAACTAGACCGGCGACCACTCAGAGCCGCTCCGGCAGAACCACTAGACCACCGTCACGACTCGTCCACTCCTCCTAAGTGGATTCTGGGGGGAACTCTGTGGTGACACGCCACCATTGGACATAATCCGCTCATGGCGGCACGGACAGTTTACGCAGGCGCACTGCCGGCAGCAGCCGCCCCCAGCCGGGGGCCCTTTCCTCTGGCAACTTGTTTCTCGCAGGGACAGGCTGCCGGGAGCACTTCCTGTCTGGGGAGTATTTAAGTGGTTGCGCGGGCTTTTCAAGCTCTCTTTTTGCCATGATGTAAATTAAAGCAGTTGTGTTCCATCAACTCTGGTCTCGACTCCCACATTTGCCGCGGTATCTCAACATAACCACATATATGCAACAACAATATTGACTAATCACCCTTGTGCAAACCCTTGCCTTCCCTCTTTACAGTCCCCTTTCCTAATCTAGTGCTCCTACATAGTGTCTTCCCAATGGTTGTAGCAGGGCTGGTGGGAGGCTGCTGAGTGTCATTGCCAGAGATTACAGATGGCCTTGCAGGACGCCCTCGACCAGCTCCAACCCTGGAAGGCCCGGCTGTACACTGCACCACCTCAGGCTGGGCGGCGGCAGTCTGGGCTGTCTGGATGACAGGCACCCAAACAGGCAATGGCGGAGTGTCTGTGGTGGGACCAGGAATGCTGCCATCCTGAGAGAGGACAGCAGGTTCCTGCTCCACTGACCCACTGCCACTCCCCTGGGGCAGCACCTCAGCATCCCTAGCAACCTGCTGCAGCACAGATTGCTGGCCTGCTGTGACACTGTGAGATCCCCGGTGGACTGTGGTGGGCCCAGCGACGATGGCAGCAGTCAGAGCTTTCGTGGCATCAAACTGAGATTGCATGAGAGCAGTCTGAGACACGATGGCAGCAACCATTGACTGCATTACAGCACTAAGACATTGCATCGCTTCCACCTATGCTGCAATGGAAGCTGTCACATCGCCCATGACACACATCATGAGGTCTAGATCTGCACGGTCTCTCTGGGAGCGCACTATCCTTTGCACAATGGGAATGATGGGCTCCTTGGTGTGTGCAGAGCTCTGTGCAATGTTGGAGGCAGACTCCTCCATGCTCCTTACCATTGGCGAGAGGCTCTCAGCCATCCTTAACATTGCACCTATCATCTTGGTGTGCATGGTCATCACCCTTCTTGTGAATGCCTCCCCATCGAGGTCCTTATCTGAGTCTTGTGCAGCAGAACTCACGCACAAACTCACCGTCCAGGGAGCTGGCTCCCGTGCTACCCTTTCTCCCTGGCCTTGCTGCAGCCCACTCATCCCTGGTGCATCACCCAGTGCAGACCCCACTACTAAAGTTGCCTCTAAAGATCGCGGAGTGCCAGTATCTGAGGTGGTGCCTGAGGGTGAGACATGCAGTGAGGTGGTGCTTTCTTCCTCCTCCTCTTCTCTTTCCTCACTCTCACTGGGGGGTTCAGGGATAGGCTGGTCATCTGGTTGTTGATTATCTGAAAGCATAACGGCACAACACTCGCATTAAGGTGAGGGTAGGGGGGCAGGAATGTATCAAGGAATGCAGATATTCTCAGGAGGTGGAAAGTGGGAAATGTTTATGGTGTGAAGGGGAAGTGGGATGATAGAAGGAGAAGGGATGAACATGCTGTCATTGCGCCCAATGGGGTTGGCGTTGCTGATGGCCATGCTGCCCATCACCTGCTGCCGAACAAGTCACAGCACTCATTCCTCAAGGTCTGAGAGCTGCTGGAGCTGTGCATCACCCCCGCCTGTTCTCTCCTATTGTGGGCCATCTTGGCCTGCAAGAGAAACAAATGTATTTGAGTCAGTGTCCAGCTATGTGTTTGGGAGATATGCCTGCCGTCGTTGAATAGCTGTGATTGTAGGCAAGGCGTGAGATGTGGATGTGAGTTTGAGTAGCTGAAGATGTTTGGTGGGTGAGTGGTGGCGGTGTGGTTGTTTGCGCAGTGTGCACAGGCTGAGGTTCAGATGCTGGTATGTAGGAACTGTTGAAGCATGTACTCACCTTGACCACCCGACTGAGATCGTTGAATTTCTTGTGTCACTGTGTCAGGCTGGGTTCCACCACACTACTGGTCGAGACCTCCTGGGCCACTTCCCTCCACATTGCCCTGAACACCTGAAGTGATGGCCTCCTTCCAGTGGCTGGGAACAGCATTGCCCTCCTTCGCTCCACTCCAGCCACCAATGCCTCCAATGCCACGTCTGTGAACCGACGCGCTCTCTCCCTGGGAGTGGGAACAGCCATAGCCATCAGGGGATTCACTTGCTCGCAGGTCGCCTCAAAGCCAGCAGTGCTGAAAATGAGCTTCTGCACAATGATGCAACCTCCCCTTTAAGAGTTGGAAGGAACCCGTGTGAAGGATCATTGCTGAATGCATTGCACCTGAAATTCATTGGTGCTCTGCTGGTAGCACCCCTGTACCACCACACTAGGGTCATTAGCGCTTGATTTAGTGCCCCACTTCCTTCCTGGGGCGCTAGCATCCAATTTAGTAGAAGTTCAGAATCCTTAGCGCCTGAAGCTAAATTTTCAAAATTTCAAAAGTTAGCACCCCAAACGGGGCGGTACCCAATTTCACCCCCATTGTTTTTACTATAGACTTAAGCTGCAAAAATATATTTACTGCACTTTTATAGAGCATATGCAATGAGTTTGAATCACAAATTCACATTTACTGTGAAGATGCCCAGCAAAACTTTTATGAAGCAATTTAAAAAAAAATGTATAATATCTTCTCGGTATGTGGGCATCACTGGCAAGGCCAGTATTTATTGCCCATCCCTAGATGCCCTTGAAAAGCTGGTGGGGAGCCTTCTTCTTGAACCGCTGCAGTCCGTGTGGTGAACGTACTCCCACAAGACTGTTAGGTAGAGAGTTCTAGGATTTTGACACAGCAACAATAAAGAAATGGTGGTATATTTCCAAGTCAGGATGGTGTGTGACTTGGAGGGAAATTTGTAGGCTTTGGTGTTTCCCTGCACCTGCTGCCATTATCCTTCTAGGTGGTGGAAGCATGGGTATGGGAGGTGCTACCAAAGAAGCAGTGCATCCTGTAGATAGTGCACAGTGCAGCCATAGTATGCTGACGGTGGAGGGAGTGGATGTTTAAGCCAAAAAGAATAGTAAGCCTGAGGATTGGGAGAATGTTAGAATTCAGCAAAGGAGGACCAAGAAATTGATGAGGAAAAAGAAAAAGGAATATGAGAGTAAATTAGCAAGAGACATAAAAACAAATTGTAAATGTTTCTATAGGTATGTAAATAGGAAGAGATTAGTGAAAGTTAATGCGGGCCCATTAGAGGCTGAGACAGGAGAAATTATAATGGGCAATAAGGAAATGACAGAGACATTAAATAAATACTTTGTATCTGTCTTCACGGCAGAAGACACAAAAAAAATCCGGAATTAATGGGAAACCAAGGGTCTAGAGAGAATGAGGAACTTAAAGAAATCAGTATAAAGACATGGGCCTAGAAATTCAGTTGCGTTTGCACCCAATTAGGGGTGAAAGAGTGGGTTGCGCCGGAAGTTGCGTCGCGCCCGAAATTAGGTGGGCCCTAACATCGGCATTAGCCGGTAGCGCTGCGCCGGCACCGATGACGTCATCGGTGTGCGCAGTGCCCCGGTACCGCCCAAAACCACGCCAATCCCCATCTTCAGTAGCGGCCGCCTCTTCCGTGGCGGGCGCTAACAACATCGGGAGACCGGGTCCTTACTGCAGCCTTAGCAGCGCAAGTTAAGGTGGAGGTGCGGGGCGGCCACTTTTTCGGCGGCCGCCTGCCCGCACCTCCTTCCCCGGCCTCCTCCACGCCCCCCCCCACGGCATTGCCGGCTGGTTTCCGTGGAGCCCGGCACTTCTCCGTTGTGCCGGGCTCTTTTGCCGGCACTTGCAATCGGGGCTCCGGCCGTTGCAGGCACCTCCCCCTTAAGAGAAGGGGAGGTCTGCAGTACAGCAGCCTGCCGCACCGCATCGGGTGGCGTAGCGGGACCGGGAGCGCTGAAATTCACTTTCAGCGCCCCAAGCGGGGTGGACACACCCTGTACCAGCGCCCGGTTCCGCTTTGGGGCGCTGAAAGTGAATATGGGGCGGGCACAACTGGCTCCGCGGCGGGCGCAAAATTTTCGGCGCAAACGTGCTGGCGGGGCTATACCCAATTTCTAGGCCCTAGTACTGGAGAAATTAATGTGACTAAGTGGCAACAAATCCCCTGGACCTGACGACCTGCATCCTAGGGTTTTAAAGGAAGTAGCTGCAGAGATAGTGGATGCACTGCTATTAATCTTCCAGAATTCCCTAGATTCTAGAACAGTCCCCAATGATTGGAAGTTAGCAAACATAACCCTGCTATTTAAGAAAGGAGGAAGAGAAAAAATGGGAAATTATAGGCCAGTTAGCCTGACATCAGTAGTAGGCAAAATGCTAGAATCTATTATTAGGGATGTGGTAACAGGGCACTTAGAAAATTGTAAAATGATTAGGCAGAGTCAACATGGTTTTATGAAGGGGCAATCATGTTTGACACATCTGTTACAGTTTTTTGAAGATGTAACTAATAGGATGGATAAGGAGGAACCAGTGGATGTAGTGAATTTGAATTTTCAAAATAAGGTGCCACACAAGAGGTTTTACCCAAAATGAGGACTCATGGGATTGTGGGTAATATATTCGAATGGATTGAGGATTGACTATGGACAAAAAACAGAGAGAAGGAATACAAGGGTGTAACTAGTGGGGTACCGCAAGGATCAGTGCTTGGGCCTCAGCTATTTACAATCTTTATTCATGACTTAGATGAAGGGACTGAGTGTAACGTATCCAAGTTTGCTGATGATACAAAGTTAGGTGGGAAAGTAAGCTGTGAGAGGACGCAAAGAGGCTGCAGAGGGATATAGACAGGTTGAATGAGTGGGGAAGAACATGGCAAATGGAATACAATGTGGGGAAGTGTGAAGTTATCCACCTTGGTAGGAAAAACAAAAAAGCAGAATATTTTTTGAATGGTGAGAAACTGGGAAATGTTTGCATTCAGAGGGAACTGGGTGTCCTTGTACATGAATCACAGAAAGTTAACATGAAGATACAGCAAGCAATTAAGAAAGCAAATGGTATGTTAGCTTTTGTTACAAAGGCATTAGAGTATAAGAGTAAAGAAGTCTTACTACAATTATACAGGGCATTGGTGAGGCCACACCTGGAGTACTGTGTACAGTTCTGGTCTCCTTAACTAAGGAAAGACATACTAGACATACAAAGGTTCACTAGACTGGTTCCTGGGATGGGGGGATTGTTCTATGAGGAGTGATTAAGTAGATGAGGCTTATATTCTCTAGAATTTAGAAGAATGAGAGGTGATCTCATTGAAACATATATGGGGAAAAACGTTAGTGCCCCAAAAATGTTAGCGCCCCTCCGCCGGAAATTCAGTAGTAGTGCCCCAAGCAGGAGAAGATCGCAGTGCTACAAGCAACAGTGCCACGCTGATTACAGCGGAGGGGCCTAGCACTGTGCGCACCAGGGCCCAGCTAGACTACTGGGCTGAGCGATGGCTGCCGGCACCCCGAGAAATAAAGGGGAAGGGGGCAGATGCTGGCAGTCCGCCCCCAAAAAATGGCCGCCTGACACCTGCCCCTTTTACAAGGGCCGCCTTATCATCAGCAAACTTGAATACGTTACACTCAGTCCCATCATCTAAGTCATGAATATAGATTGTAAATAGCTGCTGCCGCTGCAAAAACATCCCCTGACCCAGTCGGACAGCTCGTTCAGCGATAGATCAGGGGGCGCAAGGGAAGTTTGCGGCCAGGGCACAAGCGGGGTGCTGCACATGGCGATGATGTCGTTGCCGGTGGCGCAGTGTGGTGGGGCGCTACCGGCTACCGCCATCGATAACCTCTCGCTAAATTTCGCGGAAGGCGTTAGTGGCGCTGCACCCAGGCACTAGGGGATTGCCCCTGGGGAGCTAACAAGAGGTGTAAATCAACCCAATTTTGCCCCATAAAATCCTTAAGGGGCTTGACAGGGCTAATGTTGGGAAAATTTTCCACAAAAAGCAGGACAAATCCAAACCGGCTAATTACCGCCCCATCAGACTACGCTCCATCATCAGCAAAGTGATGGAAGGGGTCATCAACAGTGCTATCAAGCGGCACTTAATCACCAATAACCTGCTCACTGATGCCCAGTTTGGGTTCCGGCAAGACCACTCGGCTCCAGACCTCATTACAGTCAATGGGAATCGGGGGGAAAACTCTCCACTGGCTGGAGTTATACCTAGCACAAAGGAAGATGGTTGTGGTGGTTGAAGGTCAATCATCACAGCCCCAGGACAGCGCTGCAAGATTTCCTGAGGGCAGTGTCCTAGGCCCAATCATCTTCAGCTGCTCCATCAATGACCTTCCCTCCAACATAAGGTCAGAAATGGGGATGTTCGCTGATGACTGCACAATGTTTAGCGCCATTCACAACTCCTCAGATAATGAAGCAGTCCATGCCCGCATGCAACAAGACCTGGACGACGTTCAGGCTTGGGCTGATAAGTGGCAGGTAACATTCGCCCCACAGAAGTGCCAGGCAATAATTATCTCCAACAAGTGAGCGTCTAACCACCGCCCCTTGACATTCAACTGCATTGCCATTGCCGAATCCCCCACCATCAATGTCCTGGGGGTCACCATTGACCAGAAACTTAACTGGACCAACCAAATAAATACTGTGGCAACAAGAGGAGGTCAGAGGCTAGGTATTCTGCAGCAAGTGTCTCACCTCAAGACTCCCCAGAACCTTTCCACCATCTACAAGGCACATGTAAGGAATGTGATGGAATACTCTCCACTTGCCCGGATGAGTGCAGCTCCAACAACACTCAAGAAGCTCAACACCATCCAGGACAAAGCAGCCTGTTTGATTGGCAACCCATCCACCATCTTAAACATTCACTCCCACCGTGGCTGCAGTGCGTACCATCTACAAGATGCACTGCAGCAACTCGCCAAGGCTTCTTTGGCCGCACCTCCCAGAACCATGACCTTTTCCACCTAGAAGGACAAGGGCAGCAGGCGCATGGGAACACCACCACCTCTAAGTTCCCCTCCAAGTCACACACCATCCTGACTTAGAAGTATATCGCCAATCCTTCATCATCGCTGGGTCAACATCCTGGAATTCCCTGTCTTGTTTTGCAAACTTTGTATAAAAATAATAAATTGCAGGACAACGGAGTATTACAGTTTAACTCTTTTATTAAGCATTAGGTCTGTGATCTTACTCATAGCAGCACCATTGGGGAAAGTACGGCATGAGGACCCCTAGCCTGAGTCGCCCAAACAATAGTAGTCCTTACAGATGCCTGCAGGCCAATGACAACTCAGCATGTGATCACAAGTGAATATAATAGGTATTCCTTACAGATGCCTGCGGGCCAATGATAATTCAATATGCAAATATTACATCCCCTTTCTTATAAAAGAAAAATGTTGTGCGTTACTTTTAAACCTTTCTTCTACATAATGTTCTCGGTAGCATAAACATATAAGTAAACTCAGCATTTAACTAGCACTGAAAACATCTCAACGTTTCAAGAATGATGTGCAGTTTTTTTTAGGGCAGCGATCCGCCTACACCCTTTGACAGTTCACAAGTCAAGGATAACTCTAGGCTTGACCTCTCGTCCCGACCTTGTGTAGTATGAAACTGAGCATGCTCCTGAATCAGTCAACAATTCAGGTTCAGGTTTAGGTTCAGGTAAGTATGATGTGTTTTGTGTATTGCTCTGTTCATCACACTCTGTTGAACTGATCCTCTCGTCGGAATGATGGTGTTGTTCCTTGGTGTTCAGGAGGTGCCTGCGATTGCGGCGGTACACCTGTCCTTCTGGGGTGCGGATGTGATACGATCGCTCAGTGTCAGCTGGCTGGATGACGACTGCTGGCTTCCAGTAGTCATGCTCCTGGATTCTGACGGATTCTCCATTGTGCAGCGGCGGCTGTAGTCTAGCTGACCTGTCATAGTATCTCTTTTGGTGTTGCTGTCTCTGTACACGTTTTGCATGCACTTGCTTGCAGCTGACAACCTCTGGCTGCAGCTGCTGGTTGGTGCTTGGAAGGATTGAGTGAAGTCTGCGGCTCATCAACGGCTGTGCTGGTGACTTGAAGTTGTCAACCGGAGTGTTGCGGTACTGAAGGAGACTGATGTAGGGGTCTCTTTTTTTCCGCTTTGGCTTTGTCCATGAGTGTTTGTGCAATCTGGACAGTTTTTTCAGCAAGGCCATTACTTTGAGGGTAATGTGGGCTTGATGTGACATGTGTGAAATCCCATGCCTTGGCAAAAAACTCGAACTCTTTCGATTTGTATTGGTGGCCATTGTCTGAGACTAAAGTCTCTACCATGCCATGCCTGGCAAAGGCTGCCTTTAGCTTGTGGATCACAGCTGCAGATGTGGTCCAGTTCAAAAAATCTGCTGTAGTAATCAACAGTCACAATGTAGTCCTCGTTGTTCCATGTGAAGAAATCCGTTGCCGCGACCTGCCAGGGCCTGTCTGGGATACGGTATCATGGGCTCTTTGACATTTGATGGGCAGTGTTCTAGACAAATGGAACATTTTCCGACAATGTCCTCAATGTGTTTGTACATTCCTGGCCAAAACATGTCACGTGCTCTTTGTTTGCTTTTTTCCATGCCCATATGTCCAGCATGAATTTTTGTCAACATATCTTCTCTGAGACTGGTAGGAATGATGATTTTCTCCCCTGTGAAGATGATTCTGTTGATTTGTGACAGTTCGTCTCTGTGGTTCCAGAATTCAGATATGCTCTGAGGGCATTTCCTCCTTTCCTCAGGCCATCCTTCATGTATGACTTTGCTCAACAGTGTGAGTTGTGCATCTTTCTCTGTTCCTGCTCGGATCTCCTTCAGTTTTGAGTTACTCACAGTTAAGCTGTTGTACACCATGTGCACCTACACATCCATGCCTTCACTGAGGCTGCTGTCCTGGTAGCTAAGAGACTTTCTGGAGAGCGTGTCTGCGACAGGAATGTCTTTGCTTGGACGGTGAATGATTGTGAAGTCGTACTTCTGTAGCTGAAGGATCATTCTCTGTAGCCTTGGTGGGGCTGCGGCTAGTGGTTTCCTCATGATTGACTCGAGGGGCTTGTGGTCAGATTCCACAATGACTTGTTGGCCATAGACATACTGGTGGAAACGCTTACATCCAAACAGAATTGCATATAGCTCTTTCTCGATTTGAGCATAGTTGATTTCACTGTCTGTGAGAGATCTGGAAGCGTAGCCGATGGGCTTTCCTTTTTGCAGTACTACTGTGCCAAGTCCGTACTTTGACGCGTCCACTTGTAGTCTGAGCTCTTTGTTTGGGTCGAAGTAGGCAAGAACTGGTCCTGGTTCTCTGGTGATTAGGTCTTTCATTTTCTGAAATGCTGTGTCATGTTGTTTGTCCCACAAGAACTCATTGGATTGTTTGAGCAACTGACGCATGGGTGCGTTGATTTCGGAGAGGCTCAGGGCAAACTTGGCTAAGTAGTTAACCATGCCTAGTACTGTCTCTAGCTCTGCACGGTTCTTCGGCGGCTCCACCTTCTTGATGGCGGAGATTTTCTCTGGATCCGGCTTAATGCCATCAGTTGAGAGGCGATGCCTGAAATAACTGATCTCGGTGGATCCGATTATGCTTTTCTCGGGGTTGAGCCGGATACCTTTCTCCCGTGATCTTTGTAGCATCGCATGGAGGTTCCTGTCATATTCCTCTCTATTCCTGCCATAGACGAGGATGTTGTCTACGATTGTGACTACTCTGTCGAGGCCTTCATAGGTTTTGTCGATCTTCCGCTGGAATTCATCCTGAGCTGAGATAAGACCAAATGGTAAATGCAGAAATCAATAGCGTCCAAATGGTGTGTTGAACGTTGTTAGCTTAGATAACTCTTCCGTGAGCTTGATAGTCCAGTATCCTGATTGTGCTTCCATTACACTGAAGTAACATGCTCCCACTAGCTTGGGTGTGATGTCATCTAGCGTTGGTAAAGGGTAGTGAGGGCATTTGATAGCCTTGTTCAAATCTCTGGGGTCGAGACAGACTCTGAGCTTGCATGTACGTGGTTTCTCAACCACTACTAACGCGTTGACCCACTCTGTCGGTTCTGTTTCCTGGATGATGATTTCTGTCTTCTCCATGCTCTGCAGCTCCTCCTTGAGGTGACTACGTAGAACAAGGGGTATCCTTCTCGGTGGGCAAACCACAGGGGTTGCTGCTGGTTCAAGGTGAATAGTACATTCACCTGGGAATAGTCCGATTCCTTTGAAAACGTCAGCAAACTCCTCCATGACTGTCTGCTTCTCAACTGGTGCTGTCAATCATAGCACTAGCTTGATGAGGTCCATGTCTAAACATGCCTTTAGACCTAGCCCTGGAGGTGCTCGAGTGTCAACAATATAAATGTCCAACATTATGTCGCTTTCGTTGTACTTGAATTTCATCATGCATGTGCCTTTTACAATAAGCTGCTCACCCCCATAGCTGGTCAGTCTGCATGAGGTGGGCTGTAGCTCACACTCATCCTTCAAGCTGTGATACTCACTCAGAGGAATTACATTAACCTGAGCTCTGGTGTCTAGTTTAAACTTAAGCTCTGTGCCCTGTTTTCCTATCTCAATATCTGCAAAGGCTTGCTCAGTCTCTGAAATCTGTTTTTTCTGTGACACAGAATTAATAAACAGTTCCTCTGCATTTGGCTCTCTATCTGGCATTTGGCTGTCACTCACTGTGTGTACTGCTCTTCCAAATCAGTCCTGCAAACTTGAGCAAAGTGATTCGGTTTACCACATTTAGCACATTGCCTTCCTTTGGCAGGGCAGTGCTCCTTTTCCCTATGCACCTTGTTTCCACAATATCCACAGTTTTTGAAGCATTTTATGTCTGTCTCGCTCATTTATAGAACTCTCTCTGTTCTTTCTGTTCTGAAACACGCTGTCTGGGCGGTGTTCTTTGGTGTGTGTCTATTAACTGCGTGCACTGTCTGTTCACGCGAGCTGCTCGTGGTGCCGGTTATGGTATTCAACTGTGCTTGGGCTATCTCGTGCGATCTAGCTATGTCCATAGCTTTGTCCAGCGTTAGACCAGACCCAACATTCAAAAGTTTCTCTCTCACTTTAGCTGAATGTATTCCAAACACGATGCGGTCTCTGACCATCTCATCTTTATCTGCATATTCACAGTCTTTTACCAGCAGTTTTAACTCAGTCACGAACTGTTCAAACGACTCACGAGCTCCTTGTACTTTCTCCTGAAACTTGTACCGAGCGAATATCATATTTGTCTTGGGCATCACATATGATTCAAAACGGTCAAAATAACTTTTCAGTACCTTTGCTTCATCCACGGTGAGACACCATGTGTTAAAAATGTCTCTCCCTTTTTCTCCGAACCACAGGAGTAGGTAGCTGCATCTTTCTTCCTCCCCTTTGCTTTTCAGCGGACCCGAGAACATCAACTCCACGTGTTGCTTGAACTTGCGCCATTCTCCAGGTAAGTTCAAAGATTCCCAATCCATTCGAGGCAAGGGAGCTCCAACGATGTCCATTTCAAATCCCTATTCTGACACCATGCCTTGTTTTGAAAACTTTATATAAAAATAATAAATTGCAGGACAACGGAGTATTACAGTTTAACTCTTCTATTAAGCATTAGGTCTGTGATCTTACTCATAGCAGCACTGTTCTGCCTTATAATTGCAGGAGTTTTGTTTTGTTGCCGCCAGTAGGTGGCAGTAAACGGAAACTGCCAGTAGGATCACTCAACAGGAAGTAGTATAGTGATAGCAATCAAAGAGGTCACATCAGCATGGAGCGTGCTGCAAGTTAATCCACTGTAATCTTACATTGTTACGCCTTCAAAAGCATTGCCTATGAGTTGAATGGTTTCATTACATATTCATGTTTAGACATTAGTTATATCTCATGTATGTAACAAGGTGCATTTCTTTCTTTTTTCTTTCTCAGTTTTACTCCAACCCAATGCAACTGATTTGTATTGTTTCATTGACCTCATGCAAGTGTGGCATTATTAAACTCCGGAGCTTGGACGCTACATCCTGACTCCCATGTCGTTATTGAAAGAAGTTTGGCTGGCTGTCTAACTGCGTACAGACACATACACGTAGGGAGGACAGTACAGTAAAAAGGCAAGCCATCAGCTGGCGCAACAAGTAACATTTGCAGTGCAGCACGGTGCAATCATGGACGGCAAGAGCTTCCAAGACGAGCAGAGATCTGTGACCAGCTCAAGAAGTACATGCTCAGCTAGATCATCAACAGCCAGTGTAGCAGCAGCTAGAGCCTGGGCTAAAGCTAAAGCAGCACAGGCTCGCGTGACCTTTGCCAAACAGGAGCTGGCTGTGAAGAAAGAGATGGTCCGACTACAAGCAGAGGCTGCTACATTGGAGAAAGAGAAGGTCCGACTACAAGCAGAGGCTGCTACATTGGACGCCACGCTGGAGGCACTACACATTGAGAAAGAAGCAACTGCCGCTACTGCTGAGGCGGAGATATGGGAAGCGGCACTAGAAGCAGAGGTGGGAGAGCACCGCAGCATTGCTCGTCCTGCATCACCTCAAAGCACTGAGAGGCGGACAAGCGACTATGTCCAGGAGCAGGCTAGGATACGCACAGACATCTCCTCCTTCCCAAACTTTGAACCATTGCACGAGAACACGGAATTGCCATCACCAGCCCAACATGAGGTCACTCAGGTGGATCATTCACGCTACACTGATGATGACCCCTTCCTCGTTATTGATGACTGGTCACACGAAGGAGAGTTTGCAGCACTCCCGAAGAAACCTGTGCCTCAATCCGCCGCTCCCAACCACTTGGAAGGTACTCATGCCAAAATTCCACACATCAAAAAAGAACCCTTTTTAAAGGCTAGAATAGGTCATCCGGCATGGCAGTCTCCCATCCAATCGCAGCCCTTCCGATGCGATCATACTCTGGCAACCCATGCACAGACTCCTAATATGACAGGCATTGCCCAATATTTGGCACGTAGAGAACTTGTAAGGACAGGTCTCACAAAATTTGACGACAAGCCAGAGAGTTTTAGAGCATGGCAGTCATCCTTCCTTAATGCCACTGGCGGCTTGAGCCTGAGTGCTAGTGAGGAGTTGGATTCATTGTCATCATGGCTGGGCAAAGAATCGTCAGAACATGCCCGTAGGATCCGGTTTGTGTACACAAATGACCCAAGCACAGCCCTTAGAATGGTCTGGGCAAGACTCAGGGAGTGTTACTGCGCTCCTGAGGTGATAGAGAAAGCCCTCTTCAGTAAGCTGGAAAACTTTCCTAAAATAGGTAACAGAGACTACCTTAAGCTTAGAGAACTCGGAGACCTTTTAATGGAGTTACTGGCAGCCAAAACAGACGGATACTTACCTGGGCTCTCCTATTTAGATACTGCTCGCAGCATCAACCCAATAGTGGAGAAGTTGCCCCACCCTCTCCAAGAAAAATGGATCAACGTAGGCACAAAATTCAAAGAAGACAACCACATGTGGTTTCCCCCATTTTCCTTCTTTGTGAACTTTATCTGCAGAGAGGCCAGAATTAGAAATGATCCAAGCTTTGCCCTGTCCAGCTACTGTAGTGGACCCTCAAAGTATGAGAAGCCCATGTCAAAGTACGCAGGCACAAGAATGCCTATATCTGTGCATAAGACGGATGTCACTGCAAAGACCGACATCAGCATAGATACAGCAAAGAATGAAGACGATCCTGGAAAACACTGCCCCATCCATCATAAGCCTCATCCGCTTGCAAAATGTAGAGGCTTCAGAAACAAGACCATAGATGAACGCAGAGCCTACCTCAAAGATAATAATAATGGGATATGTTTTAGGTGTTGCGCCTCCGTTTCCCACACTGCAAGAGACTGTAGGATAGAGTTGAGATGCAGGGAGTGTGAGAGTGACCGCCACAGCACAGCTATGCACCCAGGTCCTACCCCCACAACAGAAAAGCCAACCATCAAAGACTCTGAGCCCAGAGACGAGGGAAAGGGAACCCTTACCACTGCACCAGCGGTGAGCTCCATATGCACTGAGGTATGTGGCCAAGGCCTCACAGGACGATCGTGTTCCAAAATATGCCTTGTAAGAGTCTACCCATAAGGACAGCTCGACCGCTCAGTTAACATGTATGCAATACTCGATGACCAAAGTAACCGGTCACTCGCACGGTCAGACTTTTTTGACATATTTGGCATCAAGAGTAGCCCAGTCCTTTACTCACTGAGAACCTGTGCCGGACTCTTGGAGATGGCAGGAAGGAAAGCAGATGGGTTCTGTGCCGAGGCAGTGAGTGAAGGGGTAAGCAGAGACTTACCGCCACTGATAGAGTGCAGTGAAATCCCGAACAACCGATCGGAGATACCAATGCCTGAGACAACACTTCACCATGTCCACCTAAAGCCCATAGCATCACACATCCCAGCATTGGATCCAAAGGCCCAGATTCTCCTCCTGCTCGGGAGAGATGTGGTGAGGGTGCGTAAGGTGAGAGAGCAAGTTAACGGACTACACGATGCCCCCTTTGCCCAAAGACTCAACATAGGCTGGGTGCTCGTGGGAGAAGTGTGCCTAGGCCAAGCTCACAAGCCCAACATAAGCACCTTTAAGACTAACGTGCTAGAAAGCGGATGACCCTCTTTCCTCACTCCCTGCCCAAGTCACATCCGCCGGAAAGAGAGAGCGAGCTACGGCGGGGAGCAACAAGGTGATTTCCCCCACACACCAGAGCTGTCAACAAACTGGGGTACACCGTGTTGAAAAGACAAAAGATGACAAGCATGGTGGCATAGTGGTTAGCACTGTTGCCTCACAGCGCCAGAGACCCGGGTTCAAATCTGGCCTCGGGCGACTGTCTGTGTGGAGTTTGCACATTCTCCCCATGTTTGCGTGGGTTTTCTCCGGGTGCTCCGGTTTCCTCCCACAGTCCAAAGATGTGCGGGTTAGGCTGATTGACTATGATAAATTGACCCTTAGTGTTAGGGGGATTAAATACGTGGGGTTACAGGGATAGGGTGGGATATGTGTTGGTGTAGGGGTTACAGGGATCGGGTGGGATATGTGTCGGTGCAGGCTCGATGGGCCGAAATGGCCTCTATCTGCACTGTGGGGTTTCTGTGATTTCTGTGATTTCTGTGATGACAACAAAGGTGCTCTCTTCTTTGAAGACGAAGCTTTCATGAATATTATGGAGAAAGAATTTCACAAAGATGAGGTGAACAGCTGGGTTGCGCCTCTCCCCTTCAAGGTACCCCGGCTTCTTCTGCCTAACAATCGCGATCAGGCACTGTCACGCCTCGCATCACTGCGGCACACATTAAATAGAAAGCCCAAAATGAAGGAACAGTTCATTGCCTTCATGGAAAAGGTTTTCGAGAGTAACCATGCTGAATTCGCACCTCCACTCAAAGAAGGAGAAGAGTGCTGGTATCTCCCGATTTTTGGAGTTTATCACCCCCAGAAACCTAGTCAAGTAAGAGTAGTTTTCGACTCCAGCGCTCAGCACTGTGGCATCTCACTCAACAACATTCTGCTCACGGGTCCAGACCTAAACAACACCCTCCTTGGCGTGCTGATTCGCTTTAGGAAAGAGCTCGTAGCATTAACCGCAGACATCCAACAGATGTTCTATTGCTTTGTGGTGAGAGAGGACCATAGGAACTATCTGAGGTTCTTCTGGTATCGCGACAACAACATGTCAAAGGACATCACTGAATACAGGATGCGGGTCCACATTTTTGGTAACAGCCCCTCCCCTGCAGTCTTCATCTATGGGCTCAGAAGTGCAGCCAAAGAGGGAGAACACGAGCATGGAAAAGACACAAGACAGTTTGTGGAGAGACATTTTTATGTTGATGACGGCCTCATATCCTTACCTTCAGAAGCAGAAGCCATCAACCTGCTGAAGCGAACTCAAGCTTCATTAGCACAGTCCAACCTGAGGCTGCACAAAATTGCCTCAAACAGTGTAGCAGTGATGAAGGCCTTTCCAGCTGAGGATCTCTCCAAGGGCATTAAAGACTTAGACCTCAGCGACGAAACCATGCCAGCCCAGCTAAGCCTTGGTTTACGTTGGGAAATTGAACTTGACACCTTCACCTTTGCAGTGTCTGTAGGTGACAAGCCATTTACATGCCGTGGAGTGCTGTCAATGGTCAACTCGCTCTTTGACCCTCTCGGCATGGTGGCGCCCGTGACTATTCAGGGAAGAGCCCTACTACAAGAACTCTGCACAGACACGAGCGACTGGGACTCTCCACTCCCCGAAGGCAGGTTAACAGAATGGGAGACATGGAGAAAGTCCCTCAAAAATCTAAAAAATCTTCATATCCCACGCACCTACTCACCAGACACACTCTCCAAATCCAAACGCATCCGAGTTGTGTGTATTCTCAGATGCATCCGAGAAAGCTATTGGCACGGTAGACTACCTGAGATCCCTGGATGATAAGGGCCAAAGCAACGTGGGATTTGTCCTGGGAAAGGCGAAGTTGACACCCTGGCCAGAGCCCACCATACCATGCCTGGAGTTATGCGCTGCAGTATTAGCAGTGGAGATGGCGGATCTCATCCTGGATGAGATAGATTTCAAGCTTGATGCAGTGAAATTCTACTGTGACAGCAAAGTTGTGCTCGGTTACATCTCCAATGAGTCAAAGAGATTCTTCATATATGTACACAACAGAGTTCAGCGAATAAGACAATCAACATGCCCCGACCAGTGGCACTATGTGCCCACAGAGCTGTATCCAGCTGACCTCGCCACCAGGTCAGTGCCTGCCTCCCAGCTCTCCAATACAATGTGGTTTACCGGGCCAGCTTTCTTATACAAACCTGACCAAGCTGACCATACGGCACAAGAATCATTCAAGCTCGTCAGCCCAGATCTAGATGTGAAGGCCACTGTTCAAGGGACGGTCAAAAAGTTCTTCAGACCTATCTCAGAGGTCGTACTCCTCTTACCTAAGGAGGACTGAGTGTTATTGATTCTACAGTTCTGTATGTTTTATAAGTAGTGGCATCTAATAGACGCCAGGCGGGGAGTGTTCTGCCTTATAATTGCAGGAGTTTCGTTTTGTTGCCGCCAGTAGGTGGCAGTAAATGGAAATGGCCAGTAGGGTCACTCAACAGGAAGTAGTATAGTGATAGCAATCAAAGAGGTCACATCAGCATGGAGCGTGCTACAAGTTAATCCGCTGTAATCTTACATTGTTACGCCTTCGAAAGCATTGCCTGTGAGTTGAATGGTTTCATTACATATTCATGTTTAGATGTTAGTTATATCTCATGTATGTAACAAGGTGCATTTCTTTCTTTTTTCTTTCTCAGTTTTACTCCAACCCAATGCAACTGATTTGTATTGTTTCATTGACCTCATGCAAGTGTGGCATTATTAAACACCGGAGCTTGGATGCTGCATCCTGACTCCCATGTCGTTATTGAAAGGAGTTTGGCTGGCTGTCTAATTGCGTACAAACACATACAGATAGGGAGGACAGTACAAGCACCATTGGGGAAAGCTCGGCTTGGGTCTTCCAAACAATAGTAGTCCTTACAGATGCCTGCAGGCCAATGACAACTCAGCATGTGATCACATGTGAATATAATAGGTATTCCTTACTGATGCCTGCGGGCCAATGATAATTCAATATACAAATGTTACACTTCCTACCTAACAGCACTGTGGGAGTGCCTTCACCACACGGACTGCAGCGGTTCAAGAAGTCGGCTCACCACCAGCTTCTTGAGGGCAATTAGGGATGCGCAATAAATGCTGGCCTTGCCAGCGACGTCCACATCCCATAAAAACAAACTTAAAAATATAAGGTGTAGGCCACTTAGGACTGAGATGAGGAGAAATCTCCTCACTCAAAGGGTTGTGAATCTTGGGAATTCTCTACTCCAGAGAGTTGTGAATGCTCTTTTGTTGAGTATATTAAAGACAGAGGTCGATAAACTTTTGGGAACTAAGGGAATTAAGGGATATGGGATAGTGCCATGATCTGGTTGAATGGTGGAGCAAGCTCGAAGGGCCAAATGTCCTACTCCAGCTCCTATTTCTTTTTTATATTCTTATGTTCTAAGCTGGTGGATGGGGTGCCAATTAAGTGGACTGCTTTGTACTGATGGTGTCATCTTCTTGAGTGTTGAGCAGCTTTATCTATCCAGGCAAGTGGAGAATATTCCATCACACTCCTTACCTGTACATTGTAGGTGGTGGAGCGGATTTGGGGAATCAGAAGGTGAGCTACTTGTCACAGAATACCCAGCCTCTGACCTGCTCAAGTAGCCATGACATTTATGTGGCTGATCCAGTTGAGGCTCTTGTCAATGGTGACACCCCAGGATGTTGATGGTAGGGGTCTCATGATGGTAATCCTTTTGAATGTCATGGGGAGGTAGCTGGACTCTCTCTTGTTGGAGATAGTCATTGCCTGACACTTGTTTGCCACGAATATTACTTGCCACTTATCAGCCGAAGCCTGGATGTTGTCCAGGTCTTGCTGCATGTGGATATGGACTACTTCATTATCTGCTGAATTGTGAACAGCCCTACATCTGATCTTATGGTGGAGGAAAGCCCATTGGAGTAGGTGTACACCCACTAACCTGCTACTTACATTATCCCACTGATCTCATAATTTCCCACAGCTAGAGCAGAGCGCATCCTCAACAGCTCCATGGTCTGCTCCTTATGGTAGGTTAGTGGTCTGATGTCCAGAATACACCCTCCAGTCCCCTGCCTCTCATGTGATTGTATGCAAGTTTCTTCTGTAATGAGATTGAGTGAATTATGTGATGGGTAATAGTTGAGGGGTGCCTTGCTGGTGACATCAGACAGCTGATGGAAGAGACCTGCTCTTCATCCTGTTAAGTTGGGCAAAGGGTTGTGAAGTTTTGCTTGTAAGCAATGTTGTTAGGAGAGATGGAAACACTGTGAGATCCAGAGTTAGTGGCCCCCTTAATCACAATGTCTCATGTAGTTACTTGTGCAGCTATTAAGGAAATGAAAAGCATGTTGGTGCCATGGTGGCCAAGGAAAGAACTGGAGAGTGGCCAGTGTACAGCCTTGCCTGCCCTCGTTAGGTCATTGACCTATTTTTGGCACTGTACTGCGCTTCTGGAGGTGTGTGCAGTGCCACTCAGTGCCATCTCCCTCCACATGACACATCTCTCTGTGGCTTTCTCCCGTGGGGACCCAGTAGTCTTTCACTCTTTTGCTGCATCTCATCCTGGAGGGTTCGTAGATCAGCCTCATTAAATGTATGTGATTTTCACTTCTGCCTCCTTGCAATTCTCTGCTCCCTTCCTTGGGTGCCTCTGCCAGATCCTCTTTAAAGTGGTTCAAAATCTATTACAGCTACCTGAGTATACACACCGTGGCAAAAACTTTCCTACTTAATTGCTGTTCCCCAGCCTGCAGCTGCAATCTTCAGCTAGTCTCGGTTCTTAGAAGGCTGCACTTTTAATTTAGCCCTAGCACATTATTCCTGTTTAACATGGAATCTGTGCTACTGAGCCTCCAATGGAGATCAAAATGGCCTGATGCCACAGATAATGGCAGAGTTCATGCTGCAAAGGATTGGCAAGCAGAGGTCCCGTCTCAGGAGCGCCACACTGGAGTAAACAGCTCCATAGAATTTCGAAGCCATTGTTTTATTTCAACGTTAAATAATACTGAGCCCATCAAAGGGCTAAATTAGAAAAAAATCCTTGTTGTGTGTTGTCATATCATAGCTATCCTGACCAACGGTTCCACCACAGATCCAATTCACGTACAGGCCGGGGTCAAGCAAGGCTGTGTCATCGCACCAACGCTCTTCTCAATCTTCCTTGCTGCAATGCTCCATCTCACCCTCAGTAAGCTCCCCACTGGAGTGGAGCTAATTTACAGAACAAACAGGAAACTGTTCAACTTCCGTTGCCTCCAGCCCAGATCCAAGGTCGTCTCATCCTCTGTCGTCGAATTACAGTATGCAGGCGACGATTGCGTCTGTGCTCACTCGGAGTTCGAACTCCAAACCATCATCAACACTTTCACCGAAGCGTATGAGAGCATGGGCCTTACACTAAACATCCGTAAGACAAAGGTCCTCTACCAACCTGCCCCCGCCATACAGTACTGCCCCCCGATTATCAAAATCCACAATAAGACCTTGCACAACCTGGATCACTTTCCATACCTCGGGAGCCTACTGTCAACAAGGGCAGACGTCAATGACGAAGTCCAACACCGCCTTCAGTGTGCCAGTGCAGCCTTCGGTCGCCTGAGGAAGAGAGTATTTGAAGACCAGGACCTCAAACCCGGCACTAAGCTCATGGTCTGCAGAGCAGCAGTGATACCCACTCTGCTGTATGCCTCAGAGACATGGACCATGTACAGCAGGCACCTCAAAGCACTGGAGAGGTAACACCAATGCTGCCTCCACAAGGTCCTCCAAATCCATTGGTAGGATAGGCGCACCAACGTCAGTGTTCTCGCTCAGGCTAACATCCCCAGCATCGAAGCTTTGACCACACTAGATTAGCTCCGGTGGACGGGTCACATCGTCCGCATGCCCGATACGAGACTCCCAAAACAAGCGCTCTATTCGGAGCTCCGACACGGCAAGAGAGTTCCAGGTGGGCAGAGGAAATGCTTCAAGGACACCCTCAAAGTCTACTTGAAAAAGTGCAACATCCCCACTGACACCTGGGAATCCCTGACCCAAGACCACACAAAGTGGAGGAGAAGCATTCGGGAAGGCGCCGAACACCTCGAGTTTCTTCAGCGGGAGCAAGCGGAAGCCAAGCGCAAGCAGCGCAAGGAGCGCACATCAACCCAAGCACCCCACCCACCCACCCCTTCAACCACCGTCTGCCCCACCTGTGACAGAGACTGTAGGTCCTGCATTGGACTCATCAGTCACCTGAGAACTCATTTTTAATGTGGAAGCAAGTCATCCTCGGTTCCGAGTGACTGCCTAAGAAGATACTTGTGAAGATTGGCATTATTAGCAGGGAAACAACAGGAAAAAATTGAGCCCCTACATATATCGATACATTGCCAAAGGATTTTTAAGCGCCCTACATATTTATCAAATCACAACTAGTTCAGTTCACTGCCCTAATCTTGCTGCTGAATATTAACAATGATTATATTTCTGGAATTTTATACAAATGTAATTTAAATATTTTCAAAACATGAACTTTAATCTTAACAGAATTCTGTTTTTCTTTCCTAGAGGGCATATAATACAATGGTCAAATTCTGGGGGTTAATGAGAACAGCAAGACAGTTATTTTAAATGATGCAAAAAGGCTTATTTTATGTTATTCACCCACTGCTATCAAAATAAGTACTTTATAGCTTTAGTTTTTGTTGTTACACCAAGGACGCAAAAAATATATTTCCATGTTGTACAGAATAGATTATGACGTAATAAAACTCACTACGCACTTGGTTTGAGTATAAAGCAAGGCTTTAATCAACTTGTTTCAGAACATGAAGGTCTAGTTGTGCTTCACTAGTTCCTGTCATACAAAATGTCCCTGGATAAAGCTGGGCCCACGCCCGAGTATTTATACTCCTTGGACGGCGCCACCAGCTGGCTGTCCAGTGTTATTTCATGAGTAGTTTCTTTATGATGATGAGATTTATAACAGATTACATGGTCTTTATCATCATCATGATGCTTAATTAAAGAATACAAATCATTCAGATCTTGAGCTTGGAGCTGATTCCAGTATAAATATAACAATATATAAAACCCAAAGAAACTGGCTAGTTTACTATGGGTGTAATAGTGTAAAATGGATGATATTGGCTCAGCCACTTATTAAATACCTCTCCCAATTTTTGTTTCCATTCAAGTCAATGATAGTGAAAATTTGGAAAGTTGTTTAATGGGTGGCCGAGTCGTTAGCGCCCATTTTACACTGTTGCCCAAAATTGAAATGACCTCCTGTATGTGTGTGGTAAACCACTGTTTGTATTCCTGTTTGTCCTGTTTGTATTCCACTGTGTACATGCCTGGACATGCCTCGGCTGACTCCTCCCACAGGTCCTAGTATAAAGGTGACTGCTCCCCAGCCCTTAGTATCATGGACCGGTCGACCACGCGAGGCAGACCTCCATTCTGTTGTTAATAAAAGCCTTTAGTTACTCTTCTAACTCTCAGTCTTTTATGAGTAATTGATAGCGCATCAATGTGTAAACAGGCCCATTAATTCTAGTCGCTACAGTCAACTCAATGCCTGTTACTGGCAGTTGATTGTAGTGACTATAATTCCCTGCAATTATCATCTTGTAGTTATCAAGACCTTAATAACTGGGGCTGAAATTGAACATAAAAGATGGCATTTGATATCAAAGTGACATTTACTTGTTGATCCAAAGCTAGATGCTGAAACACACATCTGATGAATCTGTCATATAATTATTCATTCCAGGCACTAAAAGAGAAAGATAGCAAAGACAGGAAAAAAAGCATGTAATTTCTAACTTTACTGGAAATGTTGCAATTTACATTATTCAGCCCCTCTGATCTTCCCTTGCAGCATGCAGTTGCTTTTAAGACAGAGTTTCGGGATGTCAGGGAGTAGCTCTTTGGAGAAAGACAGGTGTATGAATCTGGCTTAGATACTGATCCAGAGTTGCTCTTAGGGTATGAAGAATGAGCACCTGTTCAATAATCTGGGAAGGATTGATTTGGGTTTTTAATCTACAGTTATTTATTTAATGATGAAAATTGTAATTTTGGCTCAGAATCAACCCTTCATAAAAACAACTCAAATAACAGAAAAGATCAAAAGCAGTGCTAGCAATTACTAATTAATGCTTAGCCATCTGGGGTAAGAATTCCCTTGGCCACTGTGTGTAGCAGCAAATGCATTTGTTCAGATTTCTTCTGTTCTATTCTTCCAAGCAAAATCACAAACACATTCTAAAAGGATGTCTACTTTTAGAAATAGCAAAGAGAGGAAGCCTTCACAGTGTATTTACAATGTTGCTACACAGAGCAGCCAGAGAAACTTATACCCTCTGGAGGCCAACAGATTTGTGACACAAATATTTCTGCATATATTGGCCCAGAACTTGGTGTCGGGGGCTTGCCGCGCGTGCAAGCCCCCGATGTGCACTTACCCGGCGCGCCGACATCTGAAACCTGGCCCGCAGTGGATTTCCTGTCAGTGGCCCGGTTCTGATGTCGGCGCGCTGTGCTAACCTGACCCAGCGGCGTAGTTAGTGCGATGTGCCGGCTGGGATCAGGTGAGCACTGTTCAGCCAATCAGGGGAGGGGAAACTTCATTCATAAGTTTGAGAGTAAGAACTGTCAAACTCATGAGAAGTACTGCACCCCAAAACACTACTTAAACTTTAAATAAAATTTTAAAAAACATCCCAATCATTAAATTAAGTATAAATAAGTTTAAAAAAATAATTTAAACAATAATTTTTTTTTAAAATACATTTTTAATAAAAAGGGTCTAAAAGTAAACTTACCTTATTGTAGATTCTTTAAAATAATAAACCTGTGGGAAAAAAAATTATAAATTGCACTAAAACAGCACTTACCTGTAAAAATAAATACTTACGTGTGCTTTTTACAAGCATAAAGACTTTATGCTTGTAAAAAGCCTTTACACATGCGCAAATCCCCCAAAACAGAGGAAATCCAAGACGCACGCGCTGCCCCCTACAGCGCACGCGCTAGCCTCTTCACCTCTTGGGTTAGAGGAGAGGAAATGCCGGTTTTCAGCACATGCGCTGTGCATGCTGAAAACCAGCATTTCCTCCGGCCAGACGCGTGAGTACCCCTTCCGTACTCATGCGTTTGGGGAGGAATTACTGCCCAAATGTATTGTACATTTGGCTTCTTTCTTTCTGTCGTAATAATATGGCATTTAAAATCTAGGTTCACTCATAAAAAAATGGCCCAGCTTGTTTTATACAATACTTCCAGAGTATGGCCCAGAATTCCCTGGAATGGTGTTATTGGCGAGGTAGGCCTTAAATTACCCCATTTCAATCGTCAATCTTCCTGTTACCAATTTATGCCCAAATGTCCTGGAGAAGTAATTTGAATAGACCACAGCATGGATAATAGCAAATCAGGGAGCTCCGATATGCGGTGGAGCCGATAGCGTACCGTCAACAATAGCTCTAAAGCTGAAGTTCATTACAGCAAACAATACAGCTCTTCAATCTGATGACAGATTAAATGATGTGCAGAGAAATTCAAGCACAGTTTTGTTCCTTTCTGTTACCAATGAGCAATCGATCCACCCTCTGGTTCAATGCACCAATTCAATGTCCTTTGGAATAGTCGGCAAAAGTCTTTTCTATCTCTGCTGTGATACGGAACAATCGTCACAGCTGGTGAGCTTGTTGCAGCAGTGACCTATTCATTCTTGCCTTTTAAAGAGTCTTGTTTCATTTTCTTCCCCAGTTATGAAAAGAAGTAGATGCTTGTAGAAAGATTCAGGATGGAAAGTGCACTCCAAAATCTGTCTCTTAAAAAAATCTCTTTAAACACACTTTCTGTTTACACACCAAAATACAATAGCCTGGTGCACACTAAAGAATGTACGAGTGCAGACAAAAAAGTGAAGGACTGAACCTAATCTGCATCTGAAAGACAATCTCTTTCTACACATTGTTAAAACAAAAAAATGGGTTAATAAATGAAAGGTAGCATGGATTTCTTAAAGACAAATCATGTTTGACGAACTGTGCTCAGTTGGTAGCACTCTCACTTCTGAGTCAAAAGGTTGAAGTCCCACTCCAGAGACTTGAGCACAAAAATCTGAGCTGACATTCCAGTGCAGTACTGAGGGTGTGCTGCACTGTCGAAGGTGCTGTCTTTCAGGTCAGATGTTAAACCAAGGCCCCATCTGCTCTCTCAGGTGGATGTAAAAGAACCCATGACACTATTTTGAAGAAAAGCAGGGGAGTTATCTCCAATGTCCTGGCCAATATTTATCCCTCAATCAACATAACAAAAAATAAATGATCTGGTCATTATCACATTGCTGTTTGTGGGAGCTTGCTAAGTGCAAATTGGCTGCCAAGTTTTCCACATTACAACAGTGACGACACTTCAAAATTACTTCATTGGCATTAAGCACTTTGGGATGTCCAGTGGTTGTGAAAGGCATTATATAAATGTAAGTCCTCCTTTAGCTTGATCGAGTTCTTTGATGAAGTAATGAAAAGGGTTGTTGAGGGTAGTGAGGTTGATGTTGTGTACATGGACTTTCATGGTATTGGATAAAATACCACATAATAGACTTATTAGTAAAATTGAAGCCCATGGGATTAAAGAGGCAGTTGCTGTAGTGGCTAAAGGACAGAAAGCAGAGAGTAGTGGTGAAACAGTTGTTTTTCAGACTGGAAGGAAGTGTGCAGTGGTGTCCCCGAGGGGCCGGTGTTGGGACCACTTTTCTTTCTGATATATATTAATGACCTGGACTTGGGTATATAGGGCATAATCTCAAAGTTTGCGGATAATATGAAACTCAGAAATGTAGTAAAAGTGAGGAGGATAGTAACAGACTCCAGGAGGACATAGACAGACTGGCGAAATGGCCAAACACATGGCAGATGAAATTTAATGCAGTCCAAAGATGTGCGGGTTAGGTTGATTTGGCTATGATAAATTGACCCTTAGTGTTAGGGGATTAAATATGTGGGGTTACGGGGATAGGGTGGGATATGTGTCGGTGCAGGCTCGATGGGCCGAAATGGCCTCTATCTGCACTGTGGGGATTCTGTGATTCTGTGATTCTGTGAAGTGTGAAGTGATTAATTTTGGTAGGAAGAATGGGAAGAGGCAATATGAACTAAAAGATACAATTTTAATGGGGGTGCAGAGACCTGGGGGTATACATACACATGTCTTTGAAGGTGGCAACACATGTTGAGAAGGATGCTAAAAAGGCATCTGGAATCCTTGGCTTTATTAATAGAGGCATAGAGTACAAAAGCAAGGAAGTTATGCTAAAACTTTATAAAACACTGCTTAGGCCTCAGCTGGAGTATAGTGGCCAATTCTGGGCACCACACATTAGGATGGATGTCAAGGTCTTAGAGAGGGTGCAGAGGAGATTTAGAATCATAGAATCATAGAATGGCTACAGTACAGAAGGAGGCCATTCAGCCCTGTAATGTATGTACCTTTAAGCGGAGAACTACTTTTTACAGCTCCTGTATACTGTAGTACCGGCAGTGACCACACCTGTATATAAACCCTGAGTAGTGATCTGTACAGTTAGTTCTAGAGTAACCCTCATTCAGTAAACACCTGCTGAATCGTTCCCTGCAGTCATTGTCTGATTATTGAAGGACACAACATTATGATACACGGATCTAACAGTGGCGACGAGCAAGTTCGAACCTACCTGCAACTCTGCATCACCTCCCAGGTATTCGCTCCTGGAGAACAATGGAAGAAGGTCGAGTCCAGAATCACGGGCGTCGACCACGGGCAACCGCCCAGTCATCCAGCGGAGATTTGAGCATCGCAGGGGAGGCTGTCGAGAGCCAGGCTTGGCTTTCCAGTCATGGTGGTCCAGCGAAACGGGCTGGCAACAGGTACTATGCAGACCCTTCCCGGACAGCGACGGGCTAGAGCCCGACCGAGCGGCACAGAAAAAGGCCGAGCAGCGTCGACGGGGGAGAGAGAGAGGGCAGAGCGCACAGGACGCAGCTGGTGTTCAGGACCGAGTGGCGTCAATGGGAGAGAGAGACGAGAGAGAGCAGAGTGCAGCCGGTGTTCAAGGGCCGAGCAGCGTCAACGGGGGAGAGAGACGAGAGAGAGCAGAGTGCAGCCGGTGTTCAAGGGCCGAGCAGCGTCAACGGGGGAGAGAGGCGCGCAGGAAAATGCGAGGTGCTGCCATTTGCCACGAGGACTGCCGAGAGCAGCGTTGACAGAAGCGCGGGAGATGCCATTTTAAGCCGCAGCGGGGAAGAAAGGAAAGCGCGGGAGATGCCATTTTAAGCCGCAGCGGGGAAGAAAGGAAAGCGCGGGAAAGAAAGGAAAGCGCGGGAGACGCCATTTTAAGCCAGTCTAACCACACCCAAAAATGCCGAAGAGTGGCAGTATCGCAGCATTCGACAATGAAGTCGAAGATTGGACGACATATGTCGAACGCATAGAAATATACTGCAAGGCGAATGAAGTGCCAGATGGCAAGAAAGCGCTGGTATTGTTGAATTCAATGGGTGCAAAAATGTATGGCTTACTATGAAACCTAGTAACCCCAGAGAAGCCAGTAGAAAAGGATTTTGAAAACATAGTGTCAATCCTACAGGACCACTTAAACCCCACACCGCTGCTGATAGCAGAAAGATTTAAGTTTCACAAAAGGAACCAGCATAAAGATGAAAGTAATGCTGAGTATTTAACGGAACTGCGCAAGCAATCGAAACACTGCCAGTTTGGAACGGGACTAGCAGATACTTTAAGGGACAAGTTTGTGTGTGGGCTTCAAAGTGAAGGAACCCAGAAACGGCTTCTATCAGAAAAGGATCTTACGCTGGACAAGGCTTCCAGCATTGCAGTATCACACGAAGCAGCAGCACGGGGCGCTGCAGAGATACAATGGAGACCACAAGAATATGGCACAAATGAAATGTCATACGGAACAGTGAAGTGCTATCGCTGCAGCAGAACAACACACGACCATAATGATTGCTGGTTCAATGACAAAGTGTGCAGACAGTGTGGAAAAGTAGGACACATAGCAAGAGTCTGCAGGTCGGGAAAGAAAACCAGCAGCAAGAAATCTCCACAGGAGAAGTACAAGAAGGTACATAAGGTGACGGAGAGTAGTTCAGAAGAACAGAAGAGTGGTACAGACTCCAGAAGCAAGGAGCTGGGTTGTCTGAAACTACATAATGTGATCAAACGGAGGATCACCAAACTATCTGGGTCACGCTCAAGATAGCAGGAGTCCAAGTGAAAATGGAATTGGACACAGGATCAGCCCTAACAGTCATAAACTGAAGGGACTACAAGCGGCTATTCTCACATATACCCTTGAGAGATACAAAGATTGTCTTGAAGACGTACACGGGGCAAAAAGTCTACCCCAAAGGGAAAATAAGGGTGAACGTTATATATAACGGCAAGGAAAGACCAAAAATGGACCTATATGTATTGCCAGATGGAGGACCACCATTACTAGGATGTGAATGGATCCGGAAGATACAGCTAGATTGGCATTCCATACAGGCACTGACTGTGGCTGACAAAAAGGATGATGACGTCACACCTGGGCGACTGTCAAAGATCCTAACTGACGCGAAAGAAGTGTTCCAGCAAGGACTCGGAACACTAAAAGGCATGACAGCGATGATTAAAATTGAAGAAAACGCAAGCCCAAAATTTTTTAAGTCCAGACCGGTACCTTATGCGATCCGCCCAGCTGTCGAAGCAGAGCTGGAGAGTCTGGAACGTTCAGGTGTACTGTCCAAGGTAGACTGGAGCGAGTGGGCTGCACCCATTGTCCCTGTGATGAAAAAGACGTTGAGCAGCACGCCTGGGGAACCAAGGAAGGTTCGCATCTGTGGGGACTTTAAGGTAACAGTGAACCCGATCCTTCACACCGTACAATATCCACTTCCGCGGATTGAAGATATTTTCGCCTCGCTATCTGGAGGGAAACGCTTCACTAAGATTGATCTGGCCCAGGCGTATCTGCAAATGGAGGTAGAAGAAGCATCAAAAAAATACCTCACAATCAACCCCATAAAGGTCTCTACCAATACAACCGGCTGGTATTCGGGGTAGCATCAGCTCCGGCTATTTGGCAGAGGGCAATGGAACAAGTCCTGCAAGGGATCCCAGGGACCCAGTGTTATTTGGACGACATTCTGGTCACAGGCGAAAATGACAGTGATCACCTTGCCAACCTGGAGCAGGTGCTCACTAGATTGCAGGAATATGGGCTCCGAGCTAACCGCCCCAAATGCGAGTTTTTTAGAAAACAGATCTCATATTGTGGCCACGTTATCGATAAAGAGGGGTTACATAAGTCCCCAGAGAAGGTTGAGGCAGTAGTCAAGGCTCCAGCACCGGAAAATGTGTCACAACTGAGGTCGTTCCTCGGGTTGGTAAACTACTACCATAAGTTCTTGCCAAATTTGTCTACAATACTACACCCACTGAACAACCTACTGCAAACTGGGGTGCCATGGAAGTGGAGTGACGAATGTAGACTAGCTTTCCAGAAGAGCAAAACACTAATCACATCGAAAGAGTTATTGGCCCATTACAACCCGGCATTACCAATTCGGTTGGCATGTGATGCGTCACCCTACGACATTGGAGCGGTGCTGTCGCACAAATTCTCGGACGGCTCAGAGAGGCCAATAGCCTTTGTGTCACGATCACTAACCTCAGCCGAGCGTAACTACGCCCAGATTGACAGGGAGGCCCTCAGCCTAGTGTGGGGAGTGAAAAAGTTCAATCACTATCTGCACGGGCAGAAGTTCACCTTGCTGACTGACCACCAACCACTTGTCTCCATCTTTAATCCAAAGAAGGGCGTTCCGGTGATGACTGCGCAACGGCTACAAAGATGGTCCCTTTTTCTAGGGGCGCACCAAAATGAAATCGAGTATAAGGGCACGAAACAGCATGGAAACGCTGATGGGCTATCACGCCTGCCACTGCCGACTGCGGAGGAAGCACCACCAGTGGATCCTGTCGAAATATTACAGTCGACTATAATTGAATGCTTGCCAGTAACTAACGCTGGTATAGAGAAGGAGACCCGAAATGACCAGACACTGTCTCGGGTATATGACTTGACGGTGAAGGGATGGCCAACACATGGCGACTCACTGTTGCCAGCATTCTCATCCAGAAGAGAACAGCTGTCAGTATGCCAGGGGACCTTGATGTGTGGATCCCGAGTGGTAATTCCACCCAAGTTAAGGGAGAGAGTGCTCAATGAGCTTCACGAAGGTCATCTGGGAGGGGTGAAAATGAAAAGCCTTGCTAGGGCTTAAGTGTGGTGGCCGGGGATCGATCAGCAAATCGAGGTCCTGACAAAGAGCTGCTCAGGATGCCAGAAGGTCCAAAATGCACCACCACATGCCCCTCTACACCAATGGGAGTGGCCCTCATCTCCATGGCAACGGGTGCATATTGATTTTGCTGGTCCATTCATGGACTCAATGTTTTTAATAGCCGTGGATGCACACTTGAAATGGCCTGAGGTGATCAAAATGTCCTCCACCACCACGGAGAAAACTATTGCAGCCCTACGGACCATTTTTGCCAGGAATGGCTTGCCAGAGCAGATTTGCTCTGATAACGGACCACAGTTTGTGTCCGAAGAGTTTCGAAGATTTATGAAAAGGAATGGGGTAAGGCATTACACATCCGCCCTGTATCATCCAGCCACAAATGGATTGGCTGAGAGGTTCGTACAAACCTTTAAGAAGGCAATAAAGGCTATGTACAATGACAACATTCCGCTGCAGCACAAGGTTGACAATTTCCTGTTCGCCTACCGGAATGCGACACATGCAGTCACCAACCAGGCCCCAGCCATGATGTTCTTTAACCGAAGGTTAAGATCTCGCCTGGATTTGCTCAGACCAAACGTACAAAGAGATGTTGAGAGTAAGCAATTCCAGCACATCCATGAGAAGCCAACAAGGAGCTTCAATGTAGGGCAACCAGTCTTGGCCCGCGACTACCGAACAGAAAAATGGCAGCCAGGAATGATATGCACACGGCAGGGCCCACTAATGTACGCAGTGGACGTTGGGGAGAGCATCGTGATACGCCATGCTGACCAGATCCTAGAGTCACAGGAACAAGTCAACCCCATGCCTCGCCCATACGTACCTGGTGATGAACCCGACGTACAGGTAGCATCTACCCCAGGAACAGTCGCATCGGAAGCTGATGAACCAACCGACGACAGGGGGCCAGAATCGCCTCCGCACCAAGAGCAAGACACTCGGGAAAGGCGCTATCCAGAAAGGATCAGGAAGCCTCCCCAAAGACTGAATTTATAAATGGAATATTTTCAGCTAATGTTGCATGTTAAAAGTGTTAATTGTAATTAGTTTGATATTTAATTGTTAAATGAGTGTTATGGTACTGTTAATCTAAAAGGGGAGGAATTGTAATGTACGTACCTTTAAGGGTAGAACTACTTTTTGCAGCTCCTGTATACTGTAGTACCGGCAGTGACCACACCTGTATAAAAACCCTGAGCAGTGATCTGTACATTTAGTTTTAGAGTAACCCTCATTCAGTAAACACCTGTTGAATCGTTCCCTGCAGTCGTCTGATTATTGAAGGACACAACATTAAGACACACGGATCTAACAAGCCCGTCGAACCCGTGCCGACTCTCTGCAAGAATACTTCAGCTTGTCCCAATCCCCCGTCCTATCCCTGTAGCCCTGCACATTTTTTTCCTTCAGGTACTTATCCAATTCCCTTTTGAAAGCCATGATTGAATCTGCGTCCACCACCCTTTCAAGCAGTGAATTCCAGATTCTAACCACTCGCTGTGTAAAAAAGTTTTTCCTCATCTCATCTTTGGTTCTTCTGCCTCACCTTAAATCTGTGTCCTCTGGTTTTCGACCCTGCCGCCAATGGGAATAGTTTCTCTCTATCTACTCTGTCTAGACCCCTCATGATTTTGAACACCACTATCAAATCTTTTCTTGGTGTGGAGATGCCGGAGTTGGACTGGGGTGGACAAATGTAAAAAGTCACACAACACCAGGTTATAGTCCAACAGCTTTATTTGAAATCACAAGCTTTCGGAGCGCTGCTCCTTCTTCAGGTGAAGTGGAGAAATGCATAAAGACACAGCTTATATAGTCAGAGAATCATGTCAGATGTTTACAGGTAACCTTTCCAACTGCCATTAATCACACCTCGGCAGAGAGATAATCACAGCAGTCAAAGGTGTGAATGGTGTCCAAACATGTCAGTCAGGGAAACATTACATCAAAGAACAATGAGGTGGGGTCACAAGGGGTCAAATATTGCAGATGCTGGTGTCTGTATGAAAAACAAAAAAACAGACAAAAAACATTTTTTTTTTTTTGGCTGGAAATCACAGCAGGTCCGGCCGCATCCGTGTAGAGAGAACAAGCCAATATCGACTCGAGTCTGGATGACCCTGCATCAGGTGGGGTTACATGTAGCGTGACATGAACCCAAGATCTCTGTTGAGGCCGTCCTCATGGGTGCGGAACTTGGCTATCAGTTTCTGCTCGACGATTTTGCGTTGTCGTGTGTCTCGAAGGCCACCTTGGAGAATGCTTACCCGAAGATCGGAGGCTGAATGTCCTTGACTGCTGAAGTGTTCCCCGACTGGGAGGGAACACTCCTGCCTGGTGATTGTTGCGCGGTGTCCGTTCATCCGTTGTCGCAGTGTCTGCATGGTCTCGCCGATGTACCATGATCCGGGGCATCCTTTCCTGCAACGTATGAGGTAGACAACGTTGGCCGAGTCACATGAGTATGTACCATGTACCTGGTGGGTGGTGTCCTCACGTGTGATGATGGTATCTGTGTTGATGATCTGGCATGTCTTGCAGAGGTTGCTGTGGCAGGGTTGTGTGGTGTCGTGGTCGCTGTTCTCCTGAAAGCTGGGTAATTTGCTGCGAACGATGGTCTGTTTGAGGTTAGGCGGCTGTTTGAAAGCGAGTAGTGGAGGCGTGGGGATGGCCTTAGCGAGGTGTTCGTCGTCATCGATGACATGTTGAAGGCTGCGAAGAACATGGCGTAGTTTCTCCGCTCCGGGGAAGTACTGGACGACGAACTTCTAAGGAGAACAATGCCAGCTTCTCCAGCCTATCCACGTAACTGAAGTCCCTCATCCCTGGAACCATTCCTGTAAATCTTTTCTGCACCCACTCTAAGGCCTTCACATCCTTCCTAAAGTGCGGTGCCCAGAATTGGACACAATACTCCAGGTGGGGCCGAACCACTGTTTTATAAAGGTTCACCATAACTTCCTTGCTTTTATACTCTCTGCCTCTATTTATGAAGCCCAGGATCCCATATACTTTTTTAACTGCTTTCTCAACCTGCCCTGCCACCTTCAACGATTTGTGCACATATACCCCCAGGTTTCTCTGTTCATGCATCCCCTTTAGAATTATACCCTTTGTTTAAATTGCCTCTCCTCGTTCTTCCTACCAAAATGTATCACTTCGCACATTTCTGTGTTAAATTTCATCTGCCACGTGTCCACCCATTCCACCAGCCTGTCTATGTCCTCTTGAAGTCTTTCACTCTCCTCCTCACTGTTCACTGTGCTTCCAGGTTTTGTGCCAAATGCAAATTTTGAAATTGTGACCTGTACACCCAGATTTACTAGAAACGTACCAGGGATGAAAGACTTCAGTTACATGGAGAGACTAGAGAAACTAGGGTTGTTCTCCTTAGAGCACAGAAGGTTAAGGGGAGATTTGATGGAGGTGTTCAAAATCATGAATGGTTTTGATAGATTAAATAAGGAGAACATTTTTCCAGTGCAGAAGAGTTGGTAACCAAAGGACACAGATTTAAGTAATTGGCAAAAGAACCAGAGGCTATCTTGTTGGTACTTGGGGGAGAGAGAGAGATACCCTGGCCTAGCAACAGATAAGAGAGAGAGAGAGAGAGAGAGAAAATTACAGATCACCCTAGCAACAGCCAGTTTTCAAGACTGAAGTAAGGCCTTGGGATGTTTATAGCAGTGCTATAATAGAATTTTTAGATTATAACTGTTATGATCACAACAACAAGGACACTGCAACTTACGTGAAAGGCTGTTAATGTTTGTATGTTGTGGAGAAATGTAAACTTGTGTGCATAAGAATAGGCTGAAGGACACAGTATTGACCAGAGATTACCATATAAGGCAATGCCAATTCCAGTTTGATAAGGAGAAAAACAGCATGTAAAAAAGAAGCTTTTGTGTTAAGTTTAAGAAGAGAGAAATGCCTACGTTCAAGTCTGCTGTCAAAATTCCGCTTGTAAATTGTGCTTTACTCTGAAGAAATTATACTCTGCTTTTAGATTATTTTTTCTACTTTAACATAAAAACAAAGGCTGGAATTTTCAGAGGTAATGGGTGGGTTGGAGGCGTGCGGGGAAGTGACATTTTAAAAAATGTAAACCCGACCCCAACCCGCCCACATTCACCTTTCAATCAGGCGGGACGGGTGTGGGGGGGGGGGGTGGGGGGGGGGCAGGCGCAGCCAACCCACTGCCAGGAGGCGGGTTGGCAATTTAAATATTATAATGAGGCCTGAAGCCTCTACTCTGCAGGAAGAAGGTGGGGTAGCTCTGTTAATAAAGGATGAGATCAGTACAGTGATGCAGTGGTGAGAAATGATATTGGCTCAGATGATCAAGATGTAGAATCAGTTTGGGTGGAGATAAGAAATAGTAAGGGAAAGAAATCAGTGGTGGGAGAAGTCTATAGACACCCCTAACAGTAGCTACACTGCAGGACAGAGGTTTTACTGCAGGCGGCTAGGGATCCTGGGGCTCCGGATTCCTGGTGGCTGCAACGAGGCGGCCTCAGCCTCTGGGAGCAATCCTTGTGGGCCAGGAGGAGCAGGAGTGTTTCCTACCAACCCCCCCAAGCTCCCCCACTATCAGCCTACCCCTCTCTGGGGTCGGGGATCAGACCTCTCCCAGGGATAGATCACACCAGCCCCCAGGTTCGGGATCATACTCCACCTCCATTGTCAGTGATCGAACCCCCACGGGGGATCGGACCAACCCCCCCGGGGGATCAGACCACCCCCAACCATCCTGCGGCTAGCACCTACTGGTCCTGCAGCCCCTTTGTCCGCGTTCTGCGCACGACTGGAAGGCGACCTGTCAATCAGGCTGACTTCTGGGCGAGCAACCCGCCCTTTACGTCACATGCATGCTGTGGAGTTAAAAACGGGAAACCTGAAATTCCGGGTTTCCTGCCGTTTCCCAGGTTCCCCCACACCATGCAGATGGGACCTGGGAAAATCCAGCCCAACGTGAACACAACCATATGACTGAATTCGTTATTACTCAAGTTAACAATGGTAGCTTGTTTACAACAACAGATATGAGGGGGGAAAAAATTACTCAGCGAGTTGTTATGATCTGGAATGCATTTTGTCCTTTAAGCACTCCTGCGTTCCATCCTATCAGCATCCCTTTTGTTCTTTCCTCTCTTCCCGACTTTCCCTGCCTCGGTACTTGCTTAAAACCTGTTATTTATTTTCCAGTTCCGACAAAAAATCACTGACCTGAAATGTTAACTCTGTTTCTCTCTCCACAGATGCTGCCTGACCTGCTGAGTATTTCTAGAAATTTCTGTTTATATTTCAGATTTCCAGCATCCTCAGTATTTTGTCTTTGTTCCATGGTATATCTGTTGGGAGAGCAGTGGAGGAGGCAGAACGTTGACTGAGCCTGGCCTACAATGCCAGCTTTCATCAGGGCCTGTTTGAGGCCTGGACCCCTTAAAATATTTGCCAGCAGGTCAGGGGAATCTTGGGGCTCTTAACTAGAATGACTGAGACAATTAACTCCCAAAAATGGGTGGGTTTGGGTCAGGTGGGAAGTTAAAATGTAAAAAATCTGAAACCTGCTTCGAACCCCACTTCCGGTTTTAACAGAGGGGGGATGAGGGGCCAGTGATCAATCTGCTCTCAGGAGGTGGGTCGGTCATTGAAACCTTTTAAGGAGGCTGCGTACTTCTATTTTTACAGGATTTCCATTTTTAACCTGTGTTTGCCGGGTTCTCCAGGCCTCAGGAAACCCGGCATGTAAAAAGAGGTGTGAAGGGCTGGATCCAGCAGATAAGTGTCTTTACAGCACTGCTTGTGGGCCAAGAGGAGCAGGGGTATTTCCCCCAGGCCCAATAAACTAACTTGTAAACACCTCCCCCACCACCACTATTTCCCCCCACGATCACCAAACCCCCTACCATCACCGCCCCCTCCATGATCACCAACTCTCTCCAACACCGAGCTCCCCATTACTAACCCCCGGTCTCCCTGGGATCTATGAGTCTTCCCCCTGATCCACCCATCTCTCCCCCCCTGATGTTTGACCCCACCACAATTACCTCTGGCCCTCCCAATCACACTCTACCCACCCCCCTGCGATCTCTACTTCCAAGAACCACTAAACCTACCTGCTCTTGGGCTGCAGCCTTGTGCCGTAGGATTTCCCCACCCTACAGGCAGGCAAGCCTGTCAAACAGGCTGTCAACCAGGCGGGGAATCTATATATTTTTTAAAACGCACGCCATGGAGTCTAAGCCCCACGCTCTCAAACCAAGCCCTAGTAAATAGCAGGTTCAATGGCGCCCATAGCTGCAATAGCAGCTTGTCAGTGCCACATTTCCTACCACCCTCCTCTGGCAGGCACTCAAAATGTGCCTATAGTGTTCTCCTATATATTTTATTGCCAGCAGACATCTGTGCCAGTACAGGCAATAGCAATGGTCACTGATGGCAGTAGCAATGGTCACTGCTGGCAGAGTGGGTCCACAAATTTTTGGAGCTAAAATACTTACACTGAGAGTGCAGTGGGACATGGACTTGGAATAAATTAAACTGCAGGCATATTCGATATGCTCCAAGTCTGTGCTACTTGCAGGGAGCCTTGCCTATCAGATACACATACTTAATTTAAATGATCGGAAAATCATGCACAATGCACGTCCAAATTTCTGATCTGTGCCTTTGGCTGGCAAGGCTCCCCACCAGCTGAATGAAATCAGAAAGTTACTCTTTAACTTCCCACCACTTGCATTGAAGAGAGAAAATTCAAGTATATTTTTTGCAGTGGTGGATTTAGAAATTTCTGAAGTGGAATATAAGGACCAAAGGCACAAGAATAATTTTTGAGGGCAGTGTTGTCCAATAGAAATTGCTGACTAGCCACTGGCATGGCTACGGCAACACCATTTTAGCTGCATACACTAATTTTAGTAGAAAATGCCTTAATAAACTCACACAATGCAGGTAAATTGACTTCACATGTGTATATTTACTTAAAATCTATTATCATATATTAACCAAGGCAGTAAAGCACTCACAATTTATCAAAAATCATTCACACTTTTCATCTTACCATTTTACCAGCAAATGCACAAAAAGGTTAAAGTGTTGTGCCTCTAGTTATGCTCTTCCCCACAAGTGGAAACATTGGCCTAGAAATTCAGTTGCGTGCGCCAGCCGTTAGCGCCTTAGGAGGAGTAGATCTCGAGCGCTAGGCGCTTAGCGCCCGGGCGCAGCGCGATCTGCGCCTCATCCCAACTTCAGTAGACATTTAGCGCCGGCGCAAAGTCTTTGCGTGCGCCCTGCTGCGCGCGCAGATTATGACGTCATTTCCTCGTGCAACGCCCTTTGTGCGCCCCAAACCGGAACTTCAGTCGCGCCGGCCCATTGTGCGCCGGGCGGCCCTAACGACTGTGGAGTGGATCGGTGCACAGCTGAAGCGGGCCGCGGGAAGCGCAAATTAAAGGGCACTTACCCTGCACTATAAAGGGCAGGCATTTTGCAGCAATCACTCTTGTGCAACGGATTTTTTGAAAAAAACCAAGGAAGGGAGCTTACTGCTTTGGGCCAACACTAGGACAGGTATTTTTGGCTTCAGGCCAGAGCTTTGCAATTCGCCTTCACTGATATCTCATTGTTTGCCAGCATATTATGGGGGCTGCATGGGGTGCCAATGCTGAGTTTCAGGGTTATGTCGGAAGGGCTCGCAGATGCTGTGTTAGAGGGGCAGCCCTGGCTAGATGCAGAGGGGGCAACAGGCGTCGGCAACGTGGGCCTTACCCACTCAGGCAATACCGCCAGCAGGTCTCGTATCTCAACATGACTGGCGTGCAATGTGTTAGGAGGCTGCGATTCAGAAGGGAGGTGGTTGCAGAGATCTGCCATCTGCTTCACAGAGATCTGCGTCCACAGCTGAGTTGCAGGACGTCTCTGTCGGTGGAAGTGAAGGTGACGGTGGCTCTGAACTTCTATGCCACCGGCTCCTTCCAATCAGCTGCTGGGGACATTGCTAACATATCCCAGTTCGCCGTCCATTGCTGCATCCACCAGGTCACCAATGCCCTTTTCAGAAGGAGACGCCAATTCATCTCCTTCCCCATGGCCTTGGAGAGGCAGCAGCAGCGTGCAGTGGGATTTGCAAGAATCGCGGACTTCCCCATGGTGCAGGGTACCATTGACTGCACGCATGTGGCTTTGCGGGCACCTCTGGACCATCCCGAGGATTACCACACCCGGAAGGGCTACCATTCCCCCAACGTACAGCTGGTGTGTGACCACAGGCAGCGCATCCTAGCTGTCAATGCCCGCTTTCCAGGCAGCAGCCATGATGCCTTTTTCCTGCGACAGACTACTGTGGCTGACATCTTCCAGGCACAGCCTCACCCAAGAGGATGGCTTATTGGGGACAAAGGCTATCCTTTGTGTACCTGGCTCATGACCCCGCTCCGTGCGCCCAAGACCCCCACTGAAGAGGCATACAACTCAACCCTTCCCCCTTTAAGAGCTGGCCGGCGCCAGGGTGTCTGCTGCCAATCAAGAAATGACCGCACCTGCGCTGCACCCGGCCTCGGTGGTTTAGCTCAGCACCGCCGGCTTTGCGCCTAAAGATAGTTGTGGAACGCCAGTTTTAGCGCTCGAGCAAACTCTTAGGGCGACGCTACTGAACATCGGCGAAGTGGCCTCGACGTTGCGCCGGGCGCAAACTTTAGCGGCCGCCTGACTTTTCCGCCCCAAAATTGGCTATACTGAATTTCTAGGCCATTCTCTCTGTATCCACTCTATCAAAACCAAATTGGGGGGGTGGGGGGGATAGTCAATACTGAGGAGGACTGCAACAAATTACAGGAGGACATTAATAAACTTGCAGAATGGGCAAATAATTGGCAAATGAAGTTCAGCGCAGACAAATGTGAGGTATTACATTTTGGTAGGAAGAATAGGGAGGTCACTTATTACTTGGAGGGTGCGAGTCTAGGTGGGGTAGAGGAACAAAGGGATCGAGGAGTACAAATACACAAATCACTAAAAGTTGCGACACAGGTTAATACGGCCATTTAAAATGCAAACCAAGCTCTTGGGTTTATTTCTAGAGGAAAAGAATTGAAAAGTAGAGAAGTTATACGAATCCTGTATCGAACCTTGGTTAGACCACACTTGGAGTACTGTGTGCGGTTCTGGTCGCCATGTTATAAAAAGGATATAGAGGCACTGGAGAGGGTGCAGAGAAGATTTACAAGGATGATACCAGAAATGCGAGGATATACATATCAGGAAAGGATGAACAGGCTGGATCTCTTTTCTCTTGAAAAAAATAGGCTGAGGGGTGACCTAATAGAGGTCTATAAAATTATGAAAGGTTTTGATAAAGTTGATACAGAGAGAATGTTTGCACTTGTGGGGAAGAGCATAACTAGTGGCCATCAATATAAGATAGTCACCAAGAAATCCAATCGGGAATTCAGAAGAAACTTCTTTACCCCGAGAGTGGTGAGAATGTGGAACTCGCTACCACAGGGAGTGGTTGAAGCGAATAGTATAGATGCATTTAAGGGGAGGCTGGACAAACATATGAGGGAGAAGGAAAAAGAGGGTTATGCTGATAGATTTAGATGATGAAAGACGGGAGGAGGCTCGAGTGGAGCATAAACACCAGCATGGACTGGTTGGGCCAAATGGCCTGTTTCTGTGCCATATATCCTATGTGAATAGGAGTATTGAGATCACATGCCCCAGGACGGTGTCGGTTACTCATTTTTTTAATTTACTGATCGGGAATGCAATTAGCCACTTCTGGATTTCCAATTAGCCACAGGTGGCTAGTGGCTAACGTATTGGACAGCATTATTCTAGGAGAGCCTAGGGGCTTTCCTTTCCCCATCGGTAATCTTTCATACTTCACATTTTATTTGCATTTTCCAACAGTTTGGAGGACACTTTTTATATATAAAGCCACAGAAAGTAACAGCACAGAAACAAGGTTTTCAGTCCATCAGTTTAGTATTTATCTGTTTTCAGAACCGATGTGTGCAGCTCTGCTGTGGAATACTCAGCATTGAATTTTTACTCAAATATAAGTCTCAACGTTTTGCTTACCTACTGTTTGGCTATTAACCTGATTATGGTAAAAGATGTAGCAGGTGGGACACATTCTGGAAAGTGCCTTATGGCAGCAGTATTTTGCAATTGAGTACTGTGGAAAATGTCTCCCGCCTGGGAGCATTATTCATGGGAAACCTGTCCACGATGCAGACAAGCAGAAAGAAGGGAAAATGTTGCTAGCCATACCTTTTAAAAACACTACACAGCTCTGGGCGTTGACCAGTGTTAAAATATATCAGGTTTTTAAAATGTGTTTAAAAAGAAGTGATATTGCTTTTTATTGTTGACACTAGAATCACTAACATTTGAACTCTGGCATCAGTTAATAACATATCATTTAGAGCAAACAACAATTTTCCAATCCCTTCCCAATTAAAGTAGCACTCAGTATGGATAGACTAAGCAGAGGGCAGCTCCCAGCTCCCATTCACCTGTGGCTTGACTCCATTTGATAGGTGGCCCATCGGCTAATAATAGATCTGCTTGGGTCATATTTGCATCTGGCACTGCAGCTGATCTTAATGGAAGCAGCATGAATTAACATATCTCTTTTGAAAGGTAATTAAAGGAAATAACTGAATTACTTTGTTGAAGTTTGCCATTATACCATTGTTCTTGTAAGTTTACTTGAATTAATTTCCCATCTCTGGAATTGCAACAGATTACAGTATTCTGTTTCAACAGATCGCCCACCCCCCCTTTTTAAAGAAGTAAAGCTAAGTTAAATGTTACTGAATCTAAGAGAATTTTTGTTTTCTGTTTCTTACTGATTCTTGGGCAATGGCTTCAGGCTTCAGTTTAGAGTATTCATATTAGGGACCTGCAAAATTAAAGTCGACTAGAAATTGGGCATCTTAGTGCCTCCTGTTAGTGCCTCTGGGGGGCATTAACAGGGCGCAAATGACATTTTGCCCAGGCGCGGCACCACAAACGACTCCCGCTAAATTCAGCAGGAGTTTAGCGGCGGCGGTAACTGGTAGTGCCCCGCTTCGTTGCGCAGTCAATGACTGCGTCATCACTGTGTGCAGTGCCCTGTTTTCGCCCTGCCTGCAAAATTGGCCCGCGCCCCCTGAATCTGCGGCGGACGATGACAGCGATCGATTTAGGGGGTGGGAACGGAACGGCAAGGGGCTTGTGGGGTGCTAACTAAAGGGGAGGTGGTGGGCGGTGAAAAAAAATCAGTCGACTTGCTTGTCATGGCCCGTTGAATCTTTAAATGCAGGGTCCGTGCCGTGATCTGGCAGACTGGCACTCCTCTTGTGTGCCGGGCTGCTGGCACGGCACCCCGCTCCCTGGTGGTCCAGGTAGAGCCCCGCAGAGTTGTGGGCTTGGGCTCTCCCCTTTAATGAGGGGAAGGGCCCTTCCTTGCGGCAGCATTACGTGGCCCATTGCGTAGCGCTGCAGAATGCACCGCCCCAATATTCGGGGTTAGCACTCTAAGAAAGAAGTGCAGCGCTTGAATTAGCACTCCACCTCCCTCTTGGGGTGCTAAAACTGAAGTTAGCGACCACTGGCGCTAATTAGCACCTCAAAATAGTCGATACCGAATTTTTCCCTCTAGGTAATAATATAACATGATACAATTGCAAATGGCAGGATTTCCTTGTGCTATTTAGAACACTAAAGTAACATTGTGACATTATCCGAAAACACAATGGGATCGAAATTCATCTGTTGAGCGCCACTCTGTTGTACCATAAAATGGCGATAAAATGGCGGCTGCCGCTCTTTCGCCAGCTGTTGGTGATTCCCACGGCGGCCACCATATTGCTCTCCTGCTTTGTGCTGCTGGTAACTGGCAACGCCTTGGAAAAGAAATGGCAGCATGGTGACATCAATCGCTGTGCAACATCAACTTAATGTCACCAATGCGAATTTCAACCGTAGCTGCGTTCTAAACATGCCAGGTTAACATGGCGTCCTAGCAGGCTGACAGTGGCATTGTCGTCAGCTGATAAAGGGACACACACATCATTCAGGTAAGTTTGCATTTAAGGGTTTGGACTGGGTTGTTTTTGATTTTATTGAAGTGGTGGCTTGCTGCAATAGATGTTAATTTTTTTTTAAGTGTGTAGGGAATGCTGCTGGACGCTTGCAATGGCTCGGATGGTAAATGAAGGCCGTTGACATGACAGAACATGCTGTGAATACTCAGCAGGTCACGAAACAACTGTGGAGAGAAAAACAGAGTTTACGTCTCAGGTCGACATGCTGCCTGACCAACTGAATATTTACAGCATTATATGCTTTCATTTCATATTTAGAGCATCGCTTGCAGAGGGAAGAGGAAGACGCAGAAGAGGAGGAAGCTAAAGAGGAGGAATCGGAAGGAAGGATGCATCCCGGACAACCTCTTTGTGGCCAGGATATCCGGGATGGAATCATCTGCCTGCGGTCCCATTGGCTGGGCAGGCTGCCTCTTCTTGTTGACCCATTGGCTGGGCAAGCTGCATTTATTAGGTGTGTGAAGTGAGGGAGGTACAAGGGTAGAGTTGTGCTGACGGGAAGGCGAAAAAGCAAGAGGTGCATGGCAGAAGGAGAATAACATACAAGGATACTTGCATCTTGTATCCTTTCAGCCCTGCCGCAGGCCAAGGGCTCAACCATGCCCCTGCCAAGAATGGCCTGCACCGTCTCCTCCAAGGGGATGACGTAAGGCTAGTTATGGGAGATGTGCCGCATCATTGGTGCAGATTGTTGGTAGGTGAGTGATTGGGGGTTGTGTATTGAGCAGTGTGTGAGGCTAGTGGTGCAGTTGGTAGGAGATCGCTTTTGAAGATGCATTCACTGACCTTGACCAGTGGTCTGACGTCATGAAGCTTCTTTGGGCACTGGAGCTAGGTGGTAGGGGCGACACTGTTGGCAGTGACGGCCTTAGTGATGTACTCACACATCGTTCTTTCTGGAGGGCCTCCTGGCCCCTGTGGGTAGAGGGCCGCTCTTGCAGTGTTGATCCCCTGCACAAAGCTGGAGTGTTGCGTGTGAGACCCTGGGTGCCCCTTCCCTAGCTTGCTGAGCCATTTGTGTTAATGCTGAGGCAGTTTTCCCATTTGTTGAGTTTAGGAACATTTGGAACTTCTTTTACAATTTTAGAATCTTAGAATGGTTACAGCACAGAAGGAAGCATTCGGCCCATTGAGCCTGCAAGAGCACTTCAGCTAGTCCCACGCCCCGTAACCCTGCAAATTTTTCCCTTCAAGTACATATCCAATTCCCTTTTGAAAGCCATGAATGAGTCTGCCTCCACCATCCTTTCAGGCAGTGCATTCCAGATCCTAACCACTCGCTGCGTGAAAAAGATTTTCCTCATGTCGCCTTTGGTTCTTTTGCTAATCAGCTTAAATCTGTGCCCTCTGGTTCTCGACTCTTCCACCAATGGGAACAGTTTCTCTCCATCTACTCTGTCTCGACCCCTCATGATTTTGAACACCTCTATCAAATCTCCTCTGAACCTTCTCTGCTCTAAGGAGAACAACCCCAGCTTCTCCAGTCTATCCACGTAACTGAAGTCCCTCATCCCTGGAATCATTGTTGTAAATCTTTGCTGCCCCCTCTAAGGCCTTCACATTCTTCCTAAAGTGCGGTGCCCAGAATTGGACACAATACTCCAGTTGAGGTCTCTCTGTTCATACACCCCCTTTAGGATTGTACGCTTCAGTTTATATGGCCTCTCCTCATTCTTCGTACCAAAATGTATCACTTTGCATTTTCTGCGTTAAATTTCATCTGCTACGTGTCCGCCCATTTCACCAGCCTGTCTATGTCTTCTTGAAGTCTATCCCTATCCTCCTCATATACTTCCAAGTTTTGTGTTATCTTCAAATTTTGGAATTGTACCCTGTACGCCCATGTCCAAGTCATTAATATATATCAAGAAAAGCAGTGGTCCTAGTACCGACCCCTGGGGAGCACTTCCTCCAGTCCAAAAAACAACCGTTCACCATTACTCTCTGTTTCCTGTCACTTAGCCAATTTCGTATCCATGCTGCCACTATTGAATATTTCTTAAAAGGCAGAAAGGGCTGAAAAATGTAAAGATTCACTGCATTTTATTTTGTACTGCTACAGTTTGCATGGCCCCTTTAATTCTCAGACCTCTTCATTGCCCACAATTTCTTGCGAGCTCCACAACTTTGCTCACAGATGCTGTGGGAAGCTGCAATGCTGGATCTGGACAGAAACTTCATCCCGTTCCCTCCAGCAATGTCACCAGGACGGCGTTGCATGGAAGATGAGCGCTGTGCCACCTATCTCCATGCCCCCAGACCAATTTCATGTGGTTAGCATTGCAGCCATTTCCAGCGGCCATTAACTGCAGTTGTTGGTATCACCAGCAACTTTGCTGGCCAACACGAATTTTCACCCAATGTCAGGTTCCACATGTACGCTGGTGACACCCAGCTCTACCTGACCACCACCTGTCTCGACCCTGCCATTGTCTCTGATTCGTCACGATACTGGATGAACAGAAATTTTCACCAACTAAATATTGGGAAGACAAAAGCTATTGTTTTCAGTCCCCCGCCACAAACTTTGTTCCTTAGCTACTGACTCTGTCCCTCACCCTGGCAACTCTCTGAGGCTGAACCAGAACTTTCGCAACCTTGGTGACATATTTGACCTTTAGATGAGCTTCCGGCCACATATCTGCTGCATTACCAAGACCGCCTACTTCCGTAACATCACTCTACTCCACCCCTGCCTCAGCGCATCTGCTACTGAAACCCTCATCCCTGCCTTTGTAACCTCTAGACTTGATTATTCCAATGTTCACCTAGCCGGCCTCCCATCCTCCTCCCTACATAAACTTGAGCTCATTCTAAACTCTCTTGCCCATATCCTAACCTGCATCAAGTCCCATTCATCCATCACCCCTGTGCTCACTGATCTACATTGGCTCCCAGTCCGGCAATGCCTCGAATTTAACATTTTCAACCTCCATGGCTTCGCCCCTCCCTATCTCTGTCACCTCCTCCAGCCCTACAACCCTCTGAGATTTCTGCGCGTTTCTAATTCTGGCCTCTTGCGCATCTCCGATTTTAATTGCTGCACCATTGGCGACTGTGCCTTCATTTGCCGAGGCCCTAAACTCCGGAATTCCTTCCTTAAACCTCTCCGCCTCTCTAGCTCTCGCCATTGGCCACTCTTCTGTGGGGAGACCCAGTGGTCCCAATATTAACAGGGGGGATGTGCTGGGAGTGGATGGGGGGGGGGAGGGGGAGGTAAAGATATTGCACGGGAAACCCAGAAGTGTGTTCAGTGTGTATGTCAGTGGCTTTTTAACTCAGCCACCTCATTATAATTTTACTTCCGGGTTTGATGTCCAATCAGCGGTAGTGGGCGTGATAAGGACCCACATGACACAATTTTTAAAAAATATTTGTTCATGGGACGTGGGTGTTGCTGGCAAGGTCAACATTTATTGCCCATCACCAGCTGCCCTTGAGAAGGTGGTGGTTAGCCTCAACTCCAGTATTTAAAGGGACAATCCAAAGATACAATTTGGAGGAGATGGAGTTGGGAAAAAGAGAAGAGGAAGTTCCAGAATGGATTTGAGATCTTCAAAGGCTGCGCCATATTTCACCGGTTCCACCCTTGATGTGCTGCTGGGGGCTGTGAGGAGCCAGAGGGAGATAATATTCCCTAGCAACGAGAGGAAGAAACCTCCAGCAGAAACAAAGAAGTCGATGGAGGTCACCACCGACGATTCCTCAGAGGAACTGAGTCTTTCTGAGGTGCACCATCACAGGATTCATGCATACTATGCACCAGCTAAGATACTTGTACTTTGGTAGAACCTCATAGACAGATAGTTGGGTTTTCACCTGGTGGCTCACACTACACCAAAGTGCTCACCACCACAGTAGTAGCAGGGAAATGTGGCTGGACCATAAAAGGGATGATAGTGAAAGGGGACATGGAACTGGGGACTCCAGTCAAAGCGCTTACACTCTCAGCCATTGCACCCCCACTCTCCCCCTCAGTCAGTAGCCCACACGCTGTCTCGTCCCCCCATGACCAAGTCTGCCCCCTTCATAGATGCAGTAGAGCAGTCTTTGGCGGGGCCCTCGCAGGCTCCAAAACCCAGAGGACGTCAGCCAAGAGCATCTCAGCAGTCAGATCAGGGATCTGAGCAGCCAGTTTCTACCTCTGCTCAAGCTACAGGGGTTACACCACATAGGAGTGGCAGAAAAAGGAAGAGTAAAGCTTTGTAGTTTCCTGTCTTATCCATTCTTGAGTGCTGATGGACACGTCACTTTTTAACTTGTTTGATAATGAATGGGAGGACATGAAGATCATATTGTCCTCATTCGATCTAAGGCAGCCATAGTGCCACCCATCCTGATGTGATTAAGAAAACCTCCAAAGTATAGAAAGCAACATCTCAGCAAAAGTATTGTGAACCCCCCCCCCCCTTTCCCATGAGCAGGTAAGAAAGCAGCTGTGTGTACTAAATATTTATTGCAGTATTTCCTTGAGTTTGATTCAGCCCCCTCAATTACCATTGTGTTCTTGCCTTGCCTTCACTGGCGAGTTTCAGGAAGCCTGGAAAATATGTGAACTCGACGTTAAACTTGAAAGTGTGTGTAAATATCGCTCTAATTGAGTGATTAACATATGTTAATTAGCAAGCCACCTCTCCCGAGGGGGTTGCGCACACACAGCCTTACGTGCTGGAATGAAATGTGGAAGTCGGCGGGTCGGAGTTGGCTTCCTGATGCTCTGTCATTTTCCACAGATTTAAACCCCCAGTCGCACCCAAACCCACGCGCTCCACCATTTTAAAATTCCTCCAAATGCTTCTGGGTTCTGCATGATTTTCTATCTCCTCTGCTGCTTTACCAGCCATTTTACTTATCACAGATGATTGGAAAGTTATTGTAGAGATGTTTAAGAACTTCTCTTTAGTGAGACATATGATAGAAGTAGCAGGGCTGTGCAATGGAATACTTCCTTCTCCACCTCTAAAAGGCTATCGACAAAGTGCCAAATATTGGGCTTGCCAGCAAAGTTGAAGCCCATGGAATAAAAGGGACAGTGGCAGCATGGATACAAAATTGGCTAAGTGAAAGGAAACAGAGAGTAGTGGTGAATGGTTGTTTTTCGGACTGGAGGAAGGTATACAGTAGTGCTCCCAGGGGTTGGTACTCGAACCACTGCTTTTCTTGTTATATATTAATGACTAAAACACCCTAGTCCACACCGCTATCACCCCCAGCACCCCTTCCCCTTCGCCCGGCACCTTCCTGTGCAAGCGCAGGAGATGCAACACCTGCCCTTATACCTCCCCACTTCCCACTGTCCAGGGCCCCAAACACCCCTTCCAGGTGAAACAGCAATTTACTTGTACTTCTTGCAATCTAGTATACTGTATTCGCTACTCACGATGTGGTCTCCTCTACATTGGGGAGACCAAATGTAGGTTGCGTGACCGCTTTGCGGAACACCTCCATTCAGTCCGTAAGGGTCACCCCGAGCTTCCGGTCGCCTGTCATTTTAATTCACCACCCCATTCCCACTGTACTCGGGCTCTTGCATTGTTCCACGGAAACCCACTGTAAGCTCGAGGAACAGCACCTCATCTTCCGATTAGGCACTTTACAGCCTTCCGGACTCAATATCGAGTTCAACAATTTCAGATCATAACCTCGGCCCCATTACATTTTTATATATATTTTTTATCCACACCTTTGTTTTGTGCCCTTCCCCCCTTTTTTCTCTCCCACATGGCAGCTCTGTCATTCTGCCAGCACATCTCACACCTAATCTCGAGCCGTCTTTTGTCTCTTTACTAGTCCTATCACCATCTCGTCTCGTTTTGAATACCTCTTAATGTCTCTTCACTTCTCTTTTGTTCTTTCATCCCCATTTCCCAGCCCCCAAACTGGCCTTTTAATCTGTTTCATTTCCTGTGTTTTTTCTCAGTCCTGACGAAGGGTTTCGACCTGAAACGTTGACTCTATTTCTCTCTCCACGGATGTTGCCTGGCCTGCTGAGTTTTTTACAGCATTTTCTGTTGTTATTTTTAATGACTAAGATTTGGGTGTACAGGGCACAATTTCAAAATTTGCAGATGACACAAAACTTGGAAGTATAGTGAACCATGTTGAGGATAGTGATAGACTTCATGAAGGCATAGACAGGCTGGTGAAATGGGCGAACACATGGCAGATGAAATTTAATGCAGAAAAGTGCGAAGTGATACATTTTGGTAGGAAGAATGAGGAGAGGCAATATAAACTAAAGGGTACAGCTCTAAAGGAGGTGCATGAACAGAGAGATCTGGGGGTATATGTGCACAAATTGTGGAAGGTGGCAGGGCAGGTTGAGAAAGTGGTTAGAAAAGCATATAGAACCCTGGGCTTCATAAATAGAGGCATAGAGTACAAAAGCAAGTAAGTTATGATGAACATTTATAAAACACTGGTTCGGCCTCAACTGGAGTATTGTGTCCAATTCTGGACACCGCACTTTAGAAATGGTGTGAAGGCCTTAGAGAGGGTGCAGAAAAGATTTACAAGAATGGTTCCAGGGATGAGGGACTTCAATTACATGGATAGACTGGAGAAGCTAAGGTTGTTCTCCTTAGAGCAGAGAAGATTGAGAGGAGATTTGATAGAGGTGTTCAAAATCATGAGGGGTCTAGATAGAGTAGATAGCGAGAAACTGTTCCCATTGGCAGAAGGGTCGAGAACCAGAAGATACAGATTTAAGGTGATTGGCAGAAGAACCAAAGGCGACATGAGGGAAAACTTTTTTTCCGCAGCGAGTGGTTAGGATCTGGAATGCACTGCCTGAAAGGGTGGTGGAGGCAGACACAATCGTGGCTTTCAAAAGGAAATTGGATAAGTACCTGAAATAAAAAAATTGCAGGGCTGTGGGGCAAGGGCAGGGGAGTAGGACTACCTGAACTGCTCTTGCAGAGAGCTGGCACGGGCTCGATGGGCCGAATGGCCTCCTTCTGTGCTGTAACCATTCTATGATTCTATGATTCACTGCACTGCTATGAATAGAATAAATGCAATCCATTGCAAGGACACGTGCCTCATGGTGATCATTTTCAGGCAGGGGTAGACAATTGGTCCACCAGCTACTTATTCAACTCACCACACGATTACTTCGATGCATTTCTCTAAATATTGGCCCAGAAATTCAGCTCTCCCCGGGTGAGTACGCACGGGGTACTCACCCGTAGGCCGAATGGAATTGCTGGTTTCCTGCATGTACTGCGCATGCGCGGGAAACTGTCACTTCCGATCCTCTGAACGAAGAGGTTCAGAGGTCGAACGCGCGCGCAGGAGAGGCTGCGCGTGCACTTTGAACTTAGTTTCTTTTTGCAGGTTTTCCCAGGAGGGTAAGCCTGCAGGATTTACACATTTAAAAAGTAGGCGTAAGGCCTGCTTTTTGCAAGGTAAGTGGTCAATTAATTAAAATTAAAACATTTTTTCCACAGGTTTATTATTTTTAAATACTTTAAAGCAAGGTAAGTTTATTTTTAGCCCTGTTATAATATAAAATTATTTTTTTCAAAAATTTAAATTATTCTTTAAAATAGTTATTTAAAAAGTGTGATTTAAAAAAAAAATTATTTTAAGGTTTACTGCTATTTTGGGCCCGTAGCATTTATAAGTTTTGACAAGTCTACCTGTCAATCTTATGAATGGGCTTTTCCCTCCTCCGATTGGCTGCCCATGGCTCACGTGATCCCACTAACTACGCTCTCGCACTAACTACGCCCCTGGGACACGCAAGCACAGCGCGCCGGCAGCTGGGCCAGGCCCCGGAACGGAATTCCACGGGGCCCTACAGCTCAACTGCTGGCGCGCAAGGTAAGTGCAGGTCGGGGGCTTACACCCACGGAAAGCCCCCGACCCGAATTTCTGGGCCATTATTGCAGATCTGTCCAGTACTTCTTTGAATCTTCTCAGATTGTTGTTCCACCACTCCTGCTTGTACTCTGTTCCATATGTTTATCACCCTTTTACTGAAAAAATGTTGCCTGAATTTCCCATTTTCTTTTTTACCTTAATTGATGCCTATGTCTTGAATACTGTACATGGCAGAAAACTTTATCTGACTCCATATTCTACAAACCCCTCTTAATCCTAAATATTTTGATCAAATCGCTCTTCAGTTTTCAAGTGAGAAAATTCCACGGGTAGCCAATCTCTTCCTTATTTCTGGAATTGATCTGGTAGCCCTTCTTTAAATTCCATCCAATTATGTAATAGGGGAGATTTTCGTGGGTCTGGACAATCACTTCCTCACGTTTGTATTCCAACTGCTTTGAGAGAAAGGCCAACATTCTATTTGGCTTTCTGATTACTTTTTGTACCTGTGCACTAGCTTTTAGTGATCAGTGCACATGGACACCCAAATCCCTTTGCTTCTCCACAGCTTCTAGTATCTCACCAGTAAGAAAATATTCCAAATTGTCTTTTTCAGATCCAAAGTGGACAACCTTACACTTTTACATATTGAACTCCATCTGCCAGTTTTGGCCACTCATTTAATCAATATATGTCCCTTTGTAGCTTCCTGCTCCCATCTACACAATTTACTGTGCCTCCTAACTTAGTGTCATCTGCAAACTTGAATATAAAACTCTCTATTCCATCATCCAATCATTAATATATATGGTGAAAAGCTGAGGCCACAGTACAGCTTACTGTATTTGTCACATCCCACCAACCAGAGCATGTTTCCATTATACTTACTCTCTGTCTCCTACCTCCCAACTAATTACCAACCCATGTCACAAGATTACCTCCAATTCAGTGCACTTTCATTTTGCGAATAATTTCTTGTGCGGAACCTTATTAAATGCTTTCTGGAAGTCCATATAAAGAACAGCCATATCCACCAAGCTAGTGAGCTCCTCAAAAAAATTAAATGAGATTAATGATAGCTGACCTACCTATCACATCCATGCCAACTGTCTTTGATCAGTTCATAATTGTCTAAGTGCTCAGTCTCTCTGTCCCTGATGATAGATCCCAGTAATTGCCCCACAATTGATGTTAAATTGACAAGTTTGTAGTTACCACGGCCGAGATTTTCTGGGGGGTCAGCGGGCGCGATCGATGGCAGGTCGGGTGGGAAAGTGTTTTTTTCTCCAGCGGGTCGGGACCCCACTGTGAACCCGCTGCCACGCGCCTTTACCAAATGTCGGGTCTGTCAGCGCTTGTTTACAGCCACTTAACAATGTTTTTAAACTCACCCTTTGAACTTGACAGCTCGCCCATGAGTTTCATGCTGTTGCTAGATCACGTCTGTGAAGCTGAGGTGGGAGGTCAGTGGTCATTGAAACAGCTGTTGAGTTGACAACTTCAAATGTCAAGTAAAAGCTCCCACCTTACAGAGATATCTTCCCTCCGCCACAAGTTCTTCCTTCCTGCATTTCCAAAACAGATTCACCATGCTGCAAGTCTTTACACAAGTCTCCATCCAGTCTGACCTCATTACCTCTCTCACCATTAACAGATCGCTTCTGTCATCTCTACTTCACCTGCCATCTACTCCATCAGCATGGATGTCCTTTATACTCACCTTGGTCCTCAGAATCCTACCATGATCAGCCCCAACACCAGCAGCACTAGGCACACCAGCAGCACCAAAAACAACACCAACCTTCTCTGCAATCACCTGATGCTGCACAGGACTGAGGGAATTAGCACCCGACCACATTGCTTTCCAAAAGGCCAGAGATGGCCTCAGCATGGCTAGGTTTACTTCACTTGATGCTGTGCACCCTGGCTGCCACATGATGCACCAGGTTGGCACCACCCCACACCAACATCATAAAGCATCCCTACAATGCCCAATTCATTCATTTCACACTCATCACCATTGTGGGGGTACCGTTATGTCTCACCATTCACTGCAACTCACTATGCCACTTCCAAACATGCACAATAATCTGTCCAAGAATGCAAAGTGTTGAAAATAAAGGTTTCAATGTTTGAAAGCATATTAAGAGAAACTTTACATGGACATTGCATAAAACAACTAAGTGCCTACACTTGTGTGTTGTTAGTTGGTACGATTGGACTAGGATCAGGGTGAGTGTGAGGAATGGCTAGTGAAATGGGATGTGATAATATAGATAAAGAGAGAGGGATGGGTAGAGGTGCAAGGTAAGTGGTGTGAGTAAGTTTGTACAGGAGTAGGGTAGAGAAGGCAGAGTAATGGGGATGTGTAAGGGGTGGTGTGTGCAGTCAGCTTTGCCCCTGACTGTTTTTGAGCGGTTCAAATCACTCCACACCCCTGGGTTCTAGACTCCTGACTTAGGTACAGGCGGCGATACAGAATTGGAGTAGACAACTGGTTTGGTGCAAGAAAACTGTATTTTATTTAGATACACTTAAAATTACACACTTAAATTACAGGAGTAGTTACAGGCATACAAGAATAGACTTAATTAAGAATGGGGAACACACGGCACAACGAGGGAAAATCACATTAATAATCCCCCTACCCTTGTCCCACCCACAATATCTAACTAAATTGTACTACAAGAGCTAGGGATTATGCTCACCAATAGGGGTTTCTTGACAGTTCAAATCCTGTCAGTTAAGCCGGTTGCGTTTTGGAGTTTGCTCTTTGTGTCCTTTGGGGCCTGCCGTCACCACGTGGTCCCAGTCTTGGGATCTGTGAAGATTCTTCACTTGGGTGGAGTCCGCAGATGCTGTGAGGGCACAGTTGTGGATTTGTCTGGGTAAGTACCTTCTTTTCTCCGTTAGAGATAGAGAGTAAAGTCTTTGTTGGGTACATTAGCTTGTAGAGTGGAAAACTTCAGGTTTTGTTCTTCTGGTGGTGGTCTGGTCGTTGAGTTTTGTTTCGGTTGGGGTTCGGTTGGCGGTCTTCGGTGTCGGCTCGGTCGCGGTGGCCTAGATCATTACCTGTGCAGTGGTAATGATCTGAAGGTATGGTTTACCCGGCCCTTTGTTACCATGGTGCTCATGGTCGGTCTCTGTGTAAGGCTGTGGTTGCGGCCTAGTCGTCTGTGGTCGAGCCTGCCCCACCGTGCCTCCTCGCCGTGATGTTCCGTGAGCCTTCCGGTTGGATGCCCCTGTGGCCTGAAGGCTTCTGTCTGCTTCTTTGAGTTTCGATTATCCTTGGTCCCGAGCATGTGCCTGCTAACCCGAGTCTGCTTGCTCTTGTTACCGGTGGGCCTACAATTATTTTTGATTCGTTATCTGCGTGCCAAATCAGGGCTAGTTCTTTGTCTGATTTTTGGCGGGCTCGTTAAGGTGATTATAGTCATTCACCTTAACTGGTTTTTGGGCAGTTGTCCCATTGTTAAATGGTTTTTAATGTCTTGGTGTTTGTTTATGCATGATGTAAATCGGTGTCTTCCTGGCTTGGTAGCTAGTTTGAACTGTAGGCGATTATATATGCATAGTCTTGATGGGTTTTAAGTTTGTGCAATATTAAATTGTTTCCTGAGTTGATTTTTTCTAAAGGGAAGAATGCGTGTTCTGTCTCCTTCAGCTGTCTGGTTTGAAATCACAAATCAAGCTGTCCCTCACAGGCCCGGGCATGTCAAGTTTGAGTTTTGAACTTGACATGCTGCGCAGGGCCCTGCTTTTAACCTTGCAGATCTTTGCTATAAAGTCCAAAAACCATTGTCCTTCAGGTTTCCCTTACTGAATAACTTGTCCTTCAGGGTCCCTTATTTAATAACTTGGGAAATGTGGGAATTTTGTGAATCCTACACCTGTGATGAGCGGCACAGCAAGATGAGGTTGAGTGTGGCTCTGTACTAACATTTCAAGATCTACTGAGATCATTGAAATGTTTGCGGCACTGCACCCAGGTCCTCCTGGTGACATCCCTGCTTGTGCTCTCCTGTGCAATGTGCAACCAGGCTGTGTTGCTGTACTGGGGAGCTCTCTTTCACCCATTGAAGGGAAGAGGACCTCCCTGTGTGCTGTGACTCCCTCCATAGGCATATAGAGGAAGTCATGGGAGAGCCTGGGTGCAGCTGTGCACCTCTGTGCAGTGCTTGTCAGTGTTTGCTGCACCTCAGTGCTGTAGAACACTAAGTATAAATGTCAAAAGAAACTTGGCCATAGTCCCTTTAAGGAAACTGGCTAATGTCAAATGATGTCACCAGACCTGATTCCTCTAATTGGCTGGGAAACACGCTGGGCGGGCTTAACCAGCCCCATCAAGGGAAATTCTTTTCAGAGGCCGGGATGGAGACAGCAGTGAGGCCAGGACCCGCCACCGACGTCGCCCGCCACAGACCTGCCGAGGTTAGTAAAGTCGCAGCCCAGGTTTCTCCCTCCTCCCTTCTTAAATAATGGAGTTAAATTTATGATTGTCCAGTCCAAAGGCACAATTCCTGAATCAAGAGAGCTTTGGAAATATATGACTAACTCACCTGCAATTTCCTCACCTATTTCTTTAATACTCTGTATATTTTTCTGTCTTGGGGCCTATTATTTTCTCCATTACCATTCATTTTACTTATATTAAACCCAGTGGCCTAGAAATTCAATCCAATATGGTGAGCACAAACTAATTACGAGCTGGAAGAGCACCGCCAGCCGTACTGTTCTCAGCCAACAAATCGGCATACAATGCCCACCAATGAAACAGGCATTAGGCACTTTACATAGGCAACTAAGGGGCCTGATGGCTGATTAAGGTCCACACTGCAAGATTGGTTTGACCTGAGGTTGCAGGCAACATTCAAGAAAACTAGGTCTACATGTGGCCTAACAGGTGGTTAAAGGGACAGCTTGTTAGGCTGCAACCAACGAGGTAAGTTTTTAAAATATACTTACCTGAATGTGGAGCTGGGTCCCCACATTCAAAGAATGTGGGCCACTACTGAACACAACTATACACCACCACCATTCGTCGCCGCAAACCTGCCACAGCCGCTACACCCCCCAACCTGCAGCAGATCCTGAAGTACCTTCTACTAAATAGGCATACAGGATTTCCCAAGGACAACATGTGGCCTGTGTCCACCCTCTTCATAAATATGGACCAATTCAAGTACTTGCAAGTGGATTGCACTTCCATGCACTCCATAGTAATTGTACCCAGATGCAGGTGGTAGTGGACAGTCAGGGTCATTTTTGTGAGTGTTCTTCCCCCACTACCTCCGTAACTTTGGCAGAAGATGGTGTAAATCACTGTTTTTATCTCTTTATGCTTTTTCTCTTCGGGTTCTACCAATCTTATGAATGCAAGAACATAAGAAATAGGAGCAGGAGTAGGGCACACAACCCCTCGAGCCTGCTCTGCCATTCAATAAGATCATGGCTGATCATCGACCTCAACTCCAATTTCCCGCCCGATCTCCATATCCCTTGATTCCCCTGGAGTCCAAAAATCTATCTATCTCAGCCTTGAATATACTCAAAGACTCAGCATTCACAGCCCTCTGGTGCAGTGAATTCCAAAGATTCACAACTCTCTGAGTGAAGAAATTCCTCCTCATCTCGGTCTTAAATGGCCTACTCCTTATCCTGAGACTATGCCCCCTAGTTCTAGTCACTCCAACCAGGGAAACAACCTCTCAGCATCTACCCTGTCAATCCCCTTCACTCTACCGCAAGCCCACGGACAACCTCAGGATGCTCCACTTCTCCAGCTTCCACCCTAACCACGTTAAAGAAGCCATCCCCTATGGACAAGCCCTGCGAATACACAGGATCTGCTCAGACGAGGAGGAACACGATGGACACCTACAGATGCTGAAAGACGCCCTCGTAAGAACGGGATATGACGCTCGACTCGCCGATCGACAGTTCTGACGGGCCACAGCAAAAAATCACATAGACCTCCTCAGAAGACAAACAAGGGACACAGCCAACAGAGTACCCTTCGTCGTCCAGTACTTCCCCGGAGCGGAGAAACTACGCCATGTTCTTCGCAGCCTTCAACATGTCATCGATGACAATGAACACCTCGCTAAGGCCATCCCCACGCCTCCACTACTCGCCTTCAAACAGCCGCCTAACCTCAAACAGACCATCGTTTGCAGCAAATTACCCAGCTTTCAGGAGAACAGCGATCACGCACCACACAACCCTGCCACGGCAACCTCTGCAAGACATGCCAGATCATCAACACAGATACCATCATCACACGTGAGGACACCACCCACCAGGTACATGGAGCAGAAACTGATAGCCAAGTTCCGCACTCATGAGGACAGCCTCAACCGGGATCTTGGGTTCATGTCACGCTACATGTAACCCCACCTGATGTAGGGTCACCCAGACTCGAGTCGTCATTGGCTTGTTCTCTCTACACAGATGCGGCCGGACCTGCTGTGATTTCCAGCAAAAAAAATGTTTTTTGTCTGTTTTTTGTTTTTCATACAGACCCCAGCATCTGCAACATTTGACCCCTTGTGACCCCACCTCATTGTTCTTTGATGTAATGTTTTCCTGACTGACCTGTTTGGACACCATTCACACCTTTGATTGCTGTGATTATCTCTCTGCCGAGGTGTGATAAATGGCAGTTAGAAAGATTACTTGTAATCATCTGGCATTATTCTCTGACTATATAAGCTGTGTCTTTATGCATCTCTCCACTTCACCTGATGAAGGCGCAGCGCTCCGAAAGCTTGTGATTTCAAATAAAACTGTTGGACTATAACCTGGTGTTGTGTGGCTTCTTACATTAATCCCCTTCAGAATCTTATATGTTTCAATGAGATCACCTCTCATTCTTCTAAACTCCAGAGAGTATAAGCCCATTCTACACAATCTCTCATCATAGGACAGTCCTCTCATCCCAGGAATCAATCTAGTGAACCTTCGTTACACCGCCTCCAAGGCAAGACTATCCTTCCTTAGATAAGGAGATGAAAACTATGCACAGTACTCCAGGTGTGGTCTCACCAAGGCCCTGTACAATTGCAGCAAGACTTCCTTACTCTTAAATACCAAACCCCTTCCAATAAAGGTGAACATGTCATTTGCCTTCCTTACTGCTTGCTGTACCTGCATGCTAGCTTTCTGTGTTTCTTGCACGAGGACACCCAAATCTCTCTAAATGAAGGGATAATTACAAGTGACAGGATCGGACAAAGTCAACATGGATTTACAAAAGGTAAATCGTGCTTGACTAACCTACTGGAATTTTTTGAGGATGTAACTGGTAAAATAGATAAGGGACAACCAGTGGATGTGGTGTATTTGGACTTTCAAAAGGATATCGATAAGGTCCCGCATAAGAGATTAGCGTGTAAAGTTAAGGCACATGGGATTGGGGGCAAGATACTGACTTAGATATTGAACTGGTTGGCAGACAGAAAGCAAAGAGTGGGAATAAATGGGACTTCTTCTGAGTGGCAGGCAGTGACAAGTGGGCTACTGCAGGGATCGCTCCTTGGACCCCAGCTATTCACAATATATATGAATGATCTAGACAAGGGAACTAGATGTAATATCTCCAAGTTTGCAGACGACACAAAGGTGGGTGGGCGTGTGTGCTGTGAGGAGGATGCCGAGAAACTCCAGGATGATTTGGACAGGTTGGGTGATTGGGCAGAAGCATGGCAGATGCAATATAACGTGGATAAATGCAAGGTTTTCCACTTTGGTGTCAAAAACAGGAAGGCAGATTATTATCTGAATGGCAATAGATCGGGAGAAGGGTAAGTGCAATGAGACCTGGGTGTCCTTGTGCACCAGTCGCTGAAGGTAAGCATGCAGGTGCAGCAGGCGTTTAAGAAGGCAAATGGTATGTTGGCCTTCGTAGCGAGAGGGTTCGAGTACAGGAACAAGGATGTCTTGCTGCAGTTGTACAGGGTCTTGGTGAGACCACATCTTGAGTATTGTGTGCAGTTTTGGTTGCCTTATGTGAGGAAGGATGTTCTTGCCATGGAGGGAGTTCAGCAAAGATTCACCAGGCTGATACCTGGGATGGCAGGAATGACCTAAGAGGAGAGATTGGGTCGATTGGGCTTATACTCGCTGGAGTTTAGAAGAATGAGAGGGGATCTCATTGAAATTTATAAAATTCTGACAGGACTGGACAGACTAAATGTAGGAAGGATATTCCCGATGGTCAGGGAGTCCAGAACCAGGGGTCACAGTCTAAGGATAAGGGGTAAGCCATTTAGGACAGAAATGAGGAGGAAATTCTTCACCCAGAGAGTGGTGAACCTGTGGAATTTTCTACCACAGAAGGCAGTAGAGGCCAATTGATTCAATGTATTCAAGAAGGAGTTGGATATATTTCTTATGGCTAAAGGGATCAAGGGATAGGGGGAGAAAGCAGGGACAGGGTACTGAATTTGGATGATCAGCCATGATTGCATTGAATGGCAGAGCAGGCTCAAGGGGCCAAATGGCCTACTCCTGCTCCTATCTTCTATGTTTCTATGTTTAAGTCCTAGCCCTGTTCAGGCTACCCCAGATCAGGCGTATTCCCCAGACGTTCACCTTCAACTAAATTTAGATAGCTGATTCTATAACATGCTTAAATGGGTCTAACAGTTCAGGCTATCTCTCCCTAAAGGAAAGGAATGGCTGAAGATGTTACCGTCCTCAGGATAGCACTTTTAATAAGTTTAACTAGACTGTAACCTTCCGGAAATTATGAGGGTCCGGAATACCCCCCAGAATTATGCAACTCCTTACAAAAGAGTGTACATAAATTGGGTTTGTGAGTTTATACAGCAATACTCTGTGAGATAATTCTAAAAATATATAGATTTATTTATAAGCCGACATACAGTTAACAGCTGTTGAGTCAGTCGCAACATTAACAATTCAAAATACAAATGGCTTACATTTCTTATATCTCAGAGATCCTTATTTTCAAATCTTTACTTCGTTACATTTCTACATTTCTTACTTATTTCTAAATCCAGAACATCCACCAAAATCAAATATCTTGATGAACCGAGACTCAAAGTTAAAAACTTACAGATGGTGCCTGTAAAGTTGGGAAACACTTGGCTCGTTCAGTGACTTCTGACTTTCTGTTTGAAAAGCTCTTATTTTTATACCCATTTTGAATGCTATTTTCTTTGAAGTTTCCTGCTGATGTAAGCTAATTGTCTTATTCATTCTCTCTGTTGAATGCTTTCTATTCTTACTGTCATTTCAGCTGCTGCATGCATAATTATGTCTCTACCTTTAGGTGTTCAATAGTTATCATAAAAACAATATGATAGCAATGGTTTCTGTTTGATGCCATCTTTACAAAACACATTCATTCAATTCTTAATATTGGCTTAACTGCTTTTTAGCAGACATTGTGGCTCTGTGGTGTTCCAAGTTCAATGCAAAAACAATGTAATTGCTTGGTGCATCTATTGAAGTCATATCTTAAATGTGTGCTGCAGGTATCATATTTACTATGTATAAATTAAAGACACTTTGACTGAGTGTTTACTTGTTTTCTACCTATCTCAATTGGTTGCATATTTAATCTTGATTCCTGTCTTCCAATTTTAACATAAAAACTATTTGACCAGCAGGTGTTTCTTTTACTTGATGTCATCTTTTCAAAGGCACATGCCTCTTTTAATGTTTGTGTTTCTGTTCAACGTGTTGGTTTCCAACACTTCACTTGGGTCTTTTCATTGTGATTTTCCCAAACTCCAGACCATCTGGAACCGCCAAACTGCCATTTCAATAGAGTCGTTGTTTTAGTATATTTAACTAATTCCCATTCAAAGCTTGTATGTTTACAACTTTGTTAAACAACTGATCTTTATCTCAGATGCCTGTATTTCTGTTTACAGCTTGTGTCTCAGGTTTTTTAGATTTTTAAACCCAGTTTCTCATGTATTAATAATGTCAGAAATCATAGGATTGTGTATTTTTCTGAAATATGGCTTATTCCTTCACACTCCCTTCTTGACCAAAAGATGAGCTCATAACTTCAAGGCAGAGTTTGGTCAATGATACTCATGAGGTTACAATAGCGTATTAAGTTCACGAGATGCACAATCATGTGCTACATGAGAATTCCTTTTAAGTCATCCTAGGACAATGTTTTCTCTTATTTTAAATTGTACACAAATTAAAAGGATGATAAGTACATAGTCATGTAATTAGCAAAACAACATGTACTTAGAATGTCCAATCAGCAGATGTACGTTCCGTAGAGGTGAGTTATTCATACGAGGCAAGAAAACATCAGTTGAAACTAGTTGAAGCTTGACACGCTGTTCCTTCGATCCGGCATGTGTACCGATGTATGTTTTCGTTAAGGCCCTACCAGGCACTTAGTTGATTCCTTCTTTTATCCGCGGTGTCTTCCTCCTTCGCTGAAGTAACTCGTTGATCTTTTCTTGTTTCAGTTGTTGCTTTTCGCAAATCCAATTCCTGATGCATTGGTAAGCAATGTGTGGAAGTGTCGGTGACACCTTCTGACTTCCCGTCGTCAGTAATTCGATCGCATCCATTTCCTGTGTCATGCCCCACCTGGGTCTTGAAAGACAGTGTACGACTGCAGTTTGTATTGTTCCTCCTTTTCAGTATCCTTCAGGACATCTTTTGATATTGTCTATGGAGACAGTTTTAAAAATATGCTTGCCATTCGGCTGGTTAATATGTATTTGAACTGTTCTTTCGTTAATAACAGAATGTATTTGAACAGGATTTTTCCACTTCGATCTAAAACCAGGTTTCTGCTCGAACTTCTTTTCCTGTACCCATTCTCCTACTATGGGTTGCCATGCTTTATTTGTCAATTTTTTCTGCCTATTTGCTTCCCTTATCCTCTGATCAATTCGATGAATCTCCTCTGTTACTTCTTCTTTTAAATCTAACTGTCGCTGTCAGGTCAAGGACTCAGAGTGTGCAGAGGCAATAAAAGAACTATGGGTAAGCAGTGTATGCATCTCAATCCCATACATCAGGTAATTTGGAGTTTTTTAGGGGACACTGTCCCTGATGCAGATGTGGGCACATTATTGAGTGATAGCTGTACTTCCGGAATGATGGTGGTCCACTTATTTCCTCTGATTCTCAACAGTTTGATCAATAGCTTTATTACTTCCCGATTTTTACATTCCACCCGCCCCGCTGATTGCGGATGACGTGGCATGCTGTGCTCTAACCCAATCCCCCTTTGTTCGCAATAGTCTTTGAAGACCTTAGATACAAAGGCTCCACCTTAATCGGAGTGTACGATTTTGGGCGCACCAGCTACAGTAATTATATCAGAAATAGCCCTGGCGAGTGCGTTTTCCAAAACAGTTTGCATGGGGACCAGCCAGCAGAAGGAAATGCATCCATCCACACAAACGAGAACATGTCTATATCCCAAAAATGGGGATAGTGGTCAAATAAAGTCATAAAGAATTTTCCCAATTGCTCATCAGTTTTCACAGGAGCCAATGGTGGTGGCTTCAGTCAGTGATGACTTATTGATCGAATAGCATGGCTCACAATTTGCCGCGTATGTTTTACAGGCTTTAAGCATGCCTGGCCACCAATATAAGGGTCAATTTGCAGAATGTTATTCTGGCACCACAATGTGATTGCCTTATGCCCTCGTGAGCTTCTTTTACAAGCTGTTCTCGTTTGTGGCTCGGGGGTACTTCTTGGTTTCCCTTGGGCAACTTAACTAGCACAATACCCGTAGGGGGTTCTGAGTAAAAGTACCTTGGTGGACATTCTGGTGGATTCTCTGTTGTTGGGTCTAATAGCTGAATCAGTTCCTCATCCTGATTAGCTGCCCGTTCTGCCCTAGTGATTACACTAACATTGGCAGGCCCCTCTCGAGGGGGTGTCATGCAGACCGACGTTTCACTGGTTCACCTGCAAGGTTGTTTCCTTTTGAGTGGTATGTCTGTCTACATGAATCACCTGACAATTCTTTTTCTCCATTCTTGAATGGAGAATATCTTCCAACAGTGTGGGTTTAATAAGGTCTGCTTTCTTTAAAACATACCGTAATGCTGTGGCTTCAGCATATTGCATTGTCTTATGGCCAAGGGGTATAAACAGTAATTTTTCTGAATATAAAAAATAGGAATCTCAAAGTCCCTACTACTATCCCCATCCCTGCTGAGGATTGTTGGGATGTCTCTTTTTTAAGTATCATTAGTTGTCTCAGGTGTTGAGTATTCCAATCTTGGCAACAGGTTTCCAATTTATCAAGGTTAGTTAGAATCCAGCAGGTTTTTTCCTGGCTGGTGTTTCCTGGTCTGCCACACATTGGCCTAGATTTTCAGTGTGCCGTGAGGCGGGCTTTTAGGCGTGCGGGGGGCTAAAATCCCGAATTCGGGGGTCCCGACATCATCCCGCCCAAAACCCGCCTCCACGTAAGTTTCAAAGGAGGCGGGTACCCACCGCGCACTGGGACCCACCGACCTGAGGCGGGAAGGGATTAGTGCCAATTAACTGCCTGTTAACAGGTAGTTAACAGGCAGTTTTTAGCCTAATCCCTATTTTGAAGGGTGTCGTGTGGGATTCCCGACTGCTCCAAACCACGCCAGGTTAGAGCAGGCGGGCCGTCGGGTTGAAGGACTTGGAAGGGTCGAGATGTCAGTGTTCAGGTGAGTGATGGGTGCATGAGTGCAAAGGTAAGTGTGTTTGGTGTGTCTAAAGTGTGTAAAGAAGTTTAAATTACCTGTACTTACCTTTACAGCCTTTCTTCCTGTCGGCTTCGGGAGTCCATCATTCAGCCGGCACTGAAAGCAGAACAGCCGCGAGCTGTCAAAAGTGACAGCCTTCAGCTTTCAGTGCCAGCGAGAGTTCTAACTGAGTCTGTGTAGAAGGACTCAGGTTAGAAGTCAGACTGTCCGTGTTTGACAGTTTCAAACAGCTGTGAAACACTGATATTTCATCTGTCAGCACGTCTTGAAAGATGAAATTTCAGTCTGTGATGTCACCTGTTGCTGGGTGGCCCTTAATTGGCCTGCTGAACCCGTTGGGCGGGCTCAACAAGGTCAATCAAGGGAAAATCGCGTGGATTGGCCGGACGTCAATGGAGGCGGGACTAAAACCTGAAAGTTGTAGTCTCGCCTCCTTCCCAACTTCTGAATGAAAATCGAGCCCATTGTGTAGATAGAGCTCAGGTTTACTTGACCAGGGGCGCAATTTGTGGTTGCTGGGGTTGGTTCACTGGACCATTAATCATTGCACCTCCAGCATTTAGATAAGTGTGAGCTAGTGCCTGTCGGCATTGATTACAATGGATTCTAAGCTGTCTATAGTTTTCTCGAAGATTGTTGTCATTTATTTCATCATGAGTTTGCCACCTTAACCAGAATCCATGGCCCCCAGGAGCATACGCTGCTTCGGGTCCTCCTATTCAGCCATGGTTGCCACCACCTTGTTGGGCATCGTTCATTCGGCCACCCAGTTGTGCAGGTGTGCACCTTATCATTAAGGAATTTATTGGATTTGGAGTATTCGTTTGATTATCCCACAGGATATCCTGTATCCCCTGGTTCTGGGGATCAACATTAATCGTGCCACGAGTTCTAACGGCTCCTTTGGCATCAAAGCCTTCTATTTCAAAATGTATCACTTGGTATAATAAAATAACTTGGCCAATTCCGACAGGATTTGCCATTTCTTCAAGACTTAATCTCGGTTAGGGTATAAAAGTTTGTCAGCACCTAACCTCATTTAGGGTATAATATTTTGTCAGGACCTAACCTCGGTTAGGATTTAATATGAACTTTATAAGAAGCCTCTAGACCTCACTGGTATTTTGAGGGAGTTCTGATTTAAGATCTACAAGGTGTGATCAGGGTCTTGTCGTCGCTAGAGACTTAAATCTGGGTCTTAGAACCACTGTCAGTAAACACTCCTTCTATACTTAACAATTTACAGGATATATATCGATATAAATATAAGTAGCAACTTGTTAACACACTCGTTGTGTGCCAACTGAAAGGGATAATTACAAGTCCTAGCCCTGTTTGGGCTACCTTAGATCAGGTGTATTCCCCAGACGTTCACCTTCAACTAAAGTTAGAGATAGCTGAATTCTATAAGATGCTTAAATGGGTCCAAAGGTTCAGGCTATCTCTCCCTAAAGGAAAGGAACGACTGAAGATGATACCATCCTCCGGATAGCAGTTTTAATAAGTTTAACTAGTTGTAACCTTTCAGATATTATGAGGGTCCAGAATAACCCCCAGAATTCTGCAACTCCTTACAAAAGAGTGTACATAAATTGGGTTCATGAGTTTATACAGAAATACTCTGTGAGACAATTCTAAAAATATACAGATTTATTTATAAGCCGACATTCAGTTAACAGCTGTTGAGTCAGCCGCAACATTAACTATTCAAAATACAAATAGCTTACATTTCTTATTTCTCAGAAATCCTTATTTTCAAATCTTTACTTTGTTATATTTCTACATTTCTTACTTATTTCAAAATCCAGAACATCCACCAAAATCAAATATCTTGATTATCCAAGACTCAAAGTTAAAAACTTACAGATGGTGCCTGTAAAGTTGAGAAATGCTTGGCCCGTTCAGCGACTTCTGACTTTCTGTTTGAAAAGCTCTTATTTTTATACCCTTTTTGAATGGTGTTTTCTTTGAAGTTTCCTGCTGATGTAAACTAATTGTCTTATTCATTCTCTCTGTCGAATGCTTTCTATTCTTACTGTCATTTCAGCTGCTGCATGCATAATTATGTTTCTACCTTTAGGTGTACAATAGTTATCATAAAAACAATATGACAGCAATGGTTTCTGTTTGATGCCATTTTTACAAAATACATTCATTCAATTCTTAATGTTGGCTTAACTTCTTTTTAGCAGATATTGTAGCTCCGTGGTGTTCCAAGTTCAATACAAAAACAATGTAATTGCTTGGTGCATCTATTGAAGTCATATCCTAAAAGTTTGCTACAAGTATCATATTTACTACATATAAATTAAAGACACTTTGACTGAGTGTTTACTTGTTTTCTAGCTATCTCAATTGGTTGCATATTTAATCTTGATTCCTCTCTGCCAAGTTTAACATAAAAAATATTTGACCAGCAGGTGTTTCTTTTACTTGATGTCATCTTTTCAAAGGCACATGCCTCTTTTAATGTTTGTGTTTCTGTTCAACATGTTGGTATCCAACACTTCACTTGAGTATTTTCATTGTGTTTTTCCCAAACTCCAGACCCTCTGTAATCGCCAAACTGCCATTTCAATAGGGTCATTGTTTTAGTATATTTAACTAATTCCCATTTCAAAGCTTGTATGTTTACAACTTTTTTAAACAACTGGGCCTAGAAATTCAGTTTGGGCCCGCCAGCTGGCTTGCGCCCAAAAGTTAGCGCTGCGCGCGGAGCCAGTTGCGCCCGTGAGATATTCAGTTTATGCGCCCCAAGTCGGAACCGGGCGCTGTTCCAGGGTGTGCCCGCCCCCGCTTGGGGTGCTGAAACTGAATTTCAGTGCTCTAGGTGCCGCTGCACCACCCGATGCGGTGCGGCAGGCTGCGGTACTGCAGGCCTCCTCCTTCTCTTAAGGTGGAGGTGCCTGCAATGGGGAGATCGCCGCTGGATTGTGCCGGCAAATGAGCCCGGCACCACGGAGAAGTGCCGGGCTCGCGGAAAGCAGCCGGCAATGCTGCGGGGGGGGTGGTGGAGGAGGCCGGGGAAGGAGGTGCGGGCAGGCGGCCGCCGAAAAAGCGGCCGGCTGCACCTCCACCTTTATGCACCCCACTAAGACTGCAGTAAGGCCCTGGTCTCCGGATGTTAGTAGCGGCCGCCACGGAGGAGGCGGCGGGAACTGAATATGGGGGTCGGGCCGGCATCGGGGCGGAAACGGGGCACTGCGCACACCGATGACGTCATCGGTGCCGGCGCAGCGCTACCGGCTACCGCCGCCATTACCGCCGAGCTCAATATCAGCGCAACCTCCTCTACTGGCGCAGAGGCCCTCTTTGGGCCTTAACTGGGCGCAAAGCCCACTGAATTTCTAGGCCCTGATCTTTATCTCAGAAGCCTGTATTTCTGTTTACAGCTTGTGTCTCTGAGGTTTTTTAGATTTTTAAACCCAGTTTCTCATGTATTAATAATGTCAGAAATCATAGGATGGTGTATATTTCTGAAATATGGCTTATTCCTTCACATAAGCACCAACATTTAAAAGTTCCTCACCATTTAAATAAATATTCTGTTTTTCTATTCTTCCTTCCAAAGTGATTAACCTCACATTTCCTTACATTATCTGTCCCCTTACAGCCCACTCACTTAGTCTATCTATTGGAGAAAGTATATACAGACCCTTAATTTTAATATTTCTTGAAATACTTTGCCAGGCAGAAAGGTTTTACAAAGTGATATAAAGTTGGTGAATGTAACAAGCAGTCTTTCACTGATAAGGCAGGAACATGGTTGTTACTGCGGGGGTAGTGATAGTCAACAGAGATAAACAAACCCTCTTAGATTGTAGACATGGTGGGCAGGATTTTCATTGGGCCGTGGAGGCGGGATTGGAGGCATGTGGGGGGTTAAAATCTCGAAATTGGGGGGCACGAACCCATCCCACCCCCAACCTGCCTCCATGCCAGTTTCAAAGGAGGCGGATACCCGACCTGTGCTGGGGCCCACCTCCCCGAGGTGGGAAGGGGATTAGTGCCAATTAACTGCCTGTTAACAGGTAGTTAACAGGCAGTTTTTAGCCTAATCCCTATTTTTATTCCTGAAGTGTGGGATTCCCGATGGCTCCAAACCACGCCAAGTTAGCGAGGCGGGCCATCGGGCTGAAGGACTTGGAGGGTTCGAGATATCTGGTGTTCAGGTGAGTGATGGGTGCATGAGTGAAGAGGTAAGTGTGTTTGGTGTGTGTAAAGCGTTTAAAGAAGTTTAACTTACCTTTACTTACCTTTACAGCCTTCCTTCAGGTCTCGGGAGTCCCTCATCTCATTGTCACAGAAAGCAGAATGGCTGCGATCTGTCAAAATTTGCAGCATTCAGCTTTCTGTTCCAGAGAGATCTCTAAATCAGCCTGAGAGGGAGGAATTAACTTAGAGTACAGATTGTTAGTGTTTGGCTGCATCAAACTGCAGTGAAATGCTGATATTTCATCTGTCAAAAGCTCTTGACAGATGAAATGTCAATCTGTGACCTGTTGCCGGGTGGCCCTTAATTGGCCTGCTAGGCTCCACAAAGTCAATCAAGTGAAAATCGCGTGGGTTGGCCACATTTCGATGGAGGTGGGACTACAACCCCGAAAGTTATAGTTCCGCCTCCTACTCGCCTCCGGAATGAAAATCCAGCCCTGTGTCTCTAGTGACCTGAGGTGAGAACTCAAACCTTTGAAGTTTTGAAATGCAGAATACGATGTAACTCATGAACCAAACCAAGTGGTTTTCTGCCACCTTTGTAAACTTTGTAAACTTTAGGATTGAATGATCAAATTTGGGCTGTGAAAAGGACAAACTGAATAATAGCCACACAGGATGTGTGAGTGTAAACGTTTAACAGCTCAAACAGCTCAAACCAACATTAAAGGAACATTTCACTAACTCTGAATGAATGATTTAAGGCTAAAGAGAATCAGCATTGCAGTCAGAAGAAGGTAGCTTGGCCAGTCATCTCGCCTACGAGGATCAGGCTGCAGTCAGAGGAAGGAGGGGCCTGGCCAGTCTTTTCGCTTACGAGGACCTACAATCAATGCTGGATGGATCATCGGCGGGTGGTTGTATGTATGATTTCCTGTAATATTATTGGTGACCTGCTCGAATAGTGTTTGGGGTTTTGAATCTGTCTTAGGAACAATAAAAAGTTAAAGACAGAACCCATGTGTCTGGTGTCATTTCTCATAAGTCTCAAGTCCGAACTCTATAACCTGCTGGACGGGTTGAGGGGTAATTCCGCATGTCTTATGGATTTTGGCGACCATGAAGGGACATTGTGTGAGAAATTTACCGACGATTAATATGGGTGGAAAAAACGGCAAGACAATGGATGAGCTAGTTATAAAGTATGTTGTGGGGAAGTTACCTCTCCAGGAGAGGTGGGTTTGGGCTATTATCGACAGTGATGATCCGGTTTCTGAGGCCGAACAATGGACACAAGGGTCCACACATCGGCAACGGATAATGAAAGCCATCTGGTTGTTAGCCTATCGACGGAAGGTTGCAAACGATGAGCATGAAAAGATTAAGCCACAAAGGGAAATAGAGGATATGGCAGGAAAAGCCAGTGATAGAGAAGCAGTGGTAAACCAGCTTCTTAAGGAATTAGAGGAAGAACGAGAAGGTTTTAAGAAAGATAAAGAGGTGTTTGAAAAGGAGAAAACGAGATGGTGTAATAAAGAGCAATTTTTGGAAAGTCAGTGTGTGAATCAAGGGAATGAGAGTAAAGCTTGGAAAGAGGAAGCTACTAGCCAACAACAATGGGAGAAAAAGCAGAGAAGGATAATGAGGATTTGAAAGCTGCCATTCGGGTGGTGCAAAAACAGGTTGTGAAACAAGGTGGGCAGCAGGACCAGGCGGAATGCAAAAGGAAGGTTAAAATGTTAGAAGCAAAACTACGAGTGCAAAGGGGAATTGTGTGTGCTATAACCCCAGGGGAACAGCCTGTATTTGGGTGGTTATCATCAGACAGTGAGTGGGAGAAGGTTGAAGAAGAAGGGGAGTTAGGACCTATACCTGGGAAAAAGATTAAACCACCTCCTACTGTGCCTTCCCCAATGAACCCCATGCGTCAACGGAGGTATCTCACCCTGGGAGTGGACGCCTGTCCGGGAGAGAGGGGTGACTTGGACAGGGAACTCTTTGTTAATTATGATTATAGGAGTTTGAAAGACATGGCGTCTGACATTAAAAAGTTAGAAATGGGAGGTGAATCCCAAGGATATTTCATTGCAGTTGAACAAAGAGCAGCTGTAAGTGAAGTGGACGAGGATGAAAAGAAGAAGTTATTATTATTTACTCTTAGTCCTGAAGTATTTAGCAGCCTCCCACCTGACATGAAGATTGGTAATGGGACGTGTGAGAATTTAAAATTAAGGGTTGCTCAGGTGATGAGGGTAGGAACAGGGGATCCCTTCAAGGCTATGGCAGAGATAGAACAGGGGCCCAATGAATCACCCACTGTGTTTGCCGAGAGATTATGGCCCACATATATGGAAGCAACTGGTGGGGGAGTAGGAGTGCGAGCTGATTTACTGGGACAACCCAGAAATCATTGGCTACGGGTTCTGATATCTCATAGTCTGCCATATTTACAGTCTGTCATGTTGGACTTTGATGCCACAGATGAAAATAACACTGAGGAAAGGGTTTTAAGGAAGCTAACTTTGGTGTTTGAAAAAAGACAGCTTGATGAAAGAAACACAGGGACAATTAACAAACCAAAGGGCAAGATGTGTGAGATGAAGGAAAGAACCCCTAAAAAATGGCAACACGAGGGTTTCACTGAAAAGAAGGATAAGATGTGTTATAACTGAGGAGGGAAGGGCCATTTTATCCAGGAGTGCTGGAAGCCCCGTAGGAACAAAATTGAATTAAGAAATGTTTCTCGCGCGCCCCTCCTTGAGAAGGATGCCGAGAAAATAGCTGAGGCCGCAGCACTAATTCTTGTTAGTTGCAGTCTGCCAACCTGAAAAAGACTTGTTTATCCCTACTGTCTGTTTTCTGTCCGTTAACCAATCCTCTAGCCATGCTACTGTATTACCTCCAACCCCATGAGCCCTTATCTTGTGTAATAACCTTTTATGTGGCACCTTATCGAATGCCTTTTGGAAATCCAAATATACTACATCCACTGGTTCTCCTTTATCTACTCTGCTAGTTACATCCTCAAAAGACTCTAATAAATTTGTAAAACACGATTTCCCTTTCATAAAATCATGTTGACTCTGCCTAATCATGTTGTGATTTTCTAAGTGCCCTCCACTTACTTAACAATGGATTCCAGCAATTTCCCGACAACAGACGTCAGGCTAACTGGCCTGTATTTCCCTGTTTTTTCTCTCCCTCCTTTCTTGAATAGTGGTGTTACATTTGCTACCTTCCAATCCACTGGGACCTTTCTAGAATCTAGGGAATTTTGGAAGATCAAAACCAAGCATCCATTATCTCTGCAGCCACCTCTTTTGGATCCCTAGGATGTAGACCGTCAGGTCCAGGGCATTTGTTGGCTTTTAGTCCTCTTAGTTTCTCTCGTACTTTTTCTCTACTTATATTAATTACGTTAAGTTTCTCACCCTCATTAGACCCTTGGTTCCCTGCCATTTTTGGTATGCTTTTTGTATCTTCTACTGTGAAGACAGAAACAAAATATTTGTTTTCTGTTTCTACCATTTCCTTATTCCCCATAATAATTTCTCATGTTTCAGCCTCTAAGGGGCCAATATTTACTTTTGCTACTCTCTACCTTTTCACATACTTGTAGAAGCTCTTACAATCTGTTTTTATATTTCTTGCTAGTTTTCTCTCATTCTATTTTTTCCCTTTTTATCAATTTTTTGGTCATCCTTTGCTAGTTTCTGAAACTCTCCCAATCCTTAGGCCTACTACTATTCTTTGCAACATTATAAGCTTCTTCTTTCAATCTAATGCTATCCTTAACTTCCTTAGTTAGCCATGGATGGATCACTTTTCCCAAGGAGTTTTTGTTTCTCAATGCAATGTATTTTTGTTGAATATTATGAAATATTTCTTTAAATGCTAGCCACTGCTTATCTACCACCATACCTTTAAATCTATTTTTCCAATCTACCTTAGCCAACTAGCCCCTCATACCTATGTAATTGGCTTTATTTAAATTTAAGACTCTAGTTTCAGACTTAGGCAAGTCACTCTCAAACATTTTGTGAAATTCTATCATATTATCATCACTGTGCCCCAGAGGATTCTTTACTATGAGATTGCTAATTAACCCTGTCTCATTACACAATACAAGTTCTAAAATAGTCTGTTCCCTGGTTGGTTCCATGATGTATTGTTCTAGGAAACTGTCCCGAATGCATTCCATGAACTTGTCTTCCAGACTGCCTTTGCCAATTAGCTTAGTCCGGTCTATATGAAGATTAAAGTCCCCATGATTATTGCATTACCTTTGTTACAAGCTCCTACTATTTCTTGATTAATATTCTGCCCAATGGTATAACTACTGTTAGGGGGACTATATATTACTCCCACCAGTGTTATCTGTCCCTTGTTATTCCTTATCGCCACCCATACTGATTCCACTTCCTGATCTTCCGAGCTGAGATCCTTTCTCGCTACTGTCCTTATGTCATCCTTTATTATCAGGGCTACCCCCCACCCCCACCCCTCCTTTTCCATTCTGCCTGTCTTTTCGAAACGCCAAATACCCTGGAACATTTAGTTTCCAATCTTGGTCAACTTGCAAATGCAACGCCAGAAAATCCTTCCAATACTCTAACAGTAAGACATTGGTTACGGAGGTGTTAAAATCCTTAGAGACCCATATGGAATTGGACAGGAGGATGAATAGAAGGTAGTTAGCATGCTTTATAGCAGCGACTTGCGGATTTTCGGTAGAGATAACACGAACAATATATCATCCGGCATCAAACACATACTGTATACGCACTGGGACTTTTATATCAGTGAAGCAAAGATTCTAGATAGAGCGAAAGGGCTGAAAAGCAAAAGAAACCTTCAGAACTTTGAAGAACTATACTTTAAGAAATAAGTGAGATAGTTGTGAAGCACTGATGGTTGTTGTGTGGGAGTTAGTGAACACTGGTGAATTCCCAATAGGATAAAGCCAAAAGCCCTTGCGCTAGCTTTCTTCAGGTGCCCCAAGCTGGGTGTAGTTTTCTGAGTTGATAATGCTAATGGAAAACTTTCAAGAACCACTTTGCTAGATATGACTGAGAAGCACTGCAACAACTGGCAGGTTGTCGTTAATCTATGCAGCCTCCTCTACCAGGACTTGCTTCCTGCTGGGCCTGGTGGCCATGCTTTACCAGTTGCTGTCAAAGTCACCACCACTCTTAACTTTTTTTTGCCTCAGGCTCCCTCCAGGATGTTACAGGGGACAACCAACAGGTTACACAGGTTACAGGGGACACCGCCCGCATCTTCCAGTCTGGAGTGCACAGAGCATCAAGCAAGTCACATTGGCCTATTTGTCAGGGCCAACTAATACATCAACTTTGCTATGGACGCCAACACTCAAAATAAGGGAGCTTTTGAAATTGCTGGCTTCCCTTGTGTCCAGGGCATAATGTAGACATCAAGGCACCAGAAGATGAGCCAGAAGCTTTTGTTCACAGTAAGGGCTTTCACTCAATTGAAGACCAGCTGATGTGTGATCACCACAGAACCCATCAGCGAAGGAGAAATTGGATCTTGTGGCACCTGTTTAACATTGGTCAAACAGGCTCAACGAGGCCCAGTTTCAAGGATTAATGACCTGCACATCAAGGATGCCTAAAATCGTCTGTCCCGAAATTGGGTTGAGCCATCCTTCAGGTATCTGAGACGGCCACCGAAAACAAGCATTCGGCCCCTTACATATGCTAATGAGGAGTCTAACGCCTGTTTTAGTTCTCCTCAGGGAAACTGGTGTCGGGCCTGCTCTGCTCAAGTTTTCTAAGCATGGATGATTCCTAGCCAATGGCCTCCACCAAAAAGATAAATATAATATAATTTATTTAAATATTGATGAGGAGCCAGGAGCAGCAGGAGTGCTCCTGCCAACTCCACAACACTCCTGCCGGCTGCTCGGGTATGGTCCCACAGGTGCAATTTACTCCCCAGTACTCCGTCAAGTAGCCTTTCTTGATGTGCAAGCCAAGATGGTTAAATTAACATCAGGTTTGCACATGATGATTGTGTGCTTGGTAGAGTACTGTCAGTCAGCTATTCAACTATGTAAGTATGTGAGTATCAAAGCCAAGCATGATCCTGTCCTCACCTGATGTCCACAAATGCCGTTTTCCAGCAAGGCCACTGGATAAGGATTAGGAGTGAAAATTATAGTGGATTTTCACATGTCTAATCCAGAGGCACTGAGGCAAACTATGGCCCCTCCTAATACCACTCAGATGAGTTAACTCAGTATAAATTGCAGATTTAACATGGACCCTCTGATCTATGTGGCTCAGCTACCCATACAGACTATGGCCGGCATTTTTTCATTTCCCAACCACTCAGTGTGGGGGGACCCAGGAGATGGCTAGAAACCCGGAAGCTCGGGTTTCCCGACATAAAGGGCGGGTTCCCCACCTGGAAGCCAGCTTGATTGACAGGCTGGCTTCCAGTTGGACAGGGAACGCGGACCAGGAGGCCGCAGGACTAGCTATGTGCTGGGCCCAGGATGGTGGGGGAGTGGGGTTCCAAGCCATGGGGGGGTCCAAGCCCCGGGAGGGGGCTCCCATCTTGTGGCTGCTTCATTGCAGCTACCGGGAATCCCATGGCCCGGGATCCCCGGCTGACTGCAGTAAAAAATAAGAACATAAGAAATAGGAGCAGGAGTAGGCCATTTGGGCCCTCGAACCTGCTCCGCCATTTTATAAGATCATGGCTGATCTGATCTTGGCCTCAACTCCACTTTCCTGCCCGCTCCCTATAACCCTTGACTCTCCTGTAGCTCAATATCTGCCTATCTCCGCCTTGAATATATTGAATGACTCCGTGTCCGCAGCTCTCTGGGGTAGAGAATTCCAAAGATTCACTCTGAGAAGAAATTCCTCCTCAACTCCGTTTTAAATGGGCGACCCCTTATTCTGAAACTGATCCCTAGTTCTTGATTCCCCCACGAGGGGAAACATCATCTCAGCATCTACCCTGTCAAGCCCCCTCAGAATCTTATATGTTTCAATAAGATCACCTCTCATTCTTCTAAATTCCAATGAGTATCAGCCCAATCTGCTCAACCATTCTTCATAAGACAATCCCTTCTTCTCAGGAATCAACCTCGTGAACCTTCTCTGAACTGCCTCCAATGCAAATATATCCCTCCTTAAATAAGGAGACCAAAACTGCATGCAGTACTCAAGGTGTGTCTCACCAGCACCCTGTACAGTTGTAGCAAGACTTCCCTACTTTTATACTCCAACCCCATTGCAATAAGGGCCAAAATTCCATTAACCTTCCTAATTACTTGCTGTACCCGCATGCTAACTTATTCTGTTGCATGTACGAGGACCCCCAGATCCCTCTGTGCTGCAGCATTTTGTAGTCTCTCTCCATTTAAATAATATTTTGCTTTTTTATTCTTCCAACCAAAGTAGATAATCTTGCATTTTCCCACATTATACTCCATCTGCCAAATTTTTGCCCACTAACTTAACCTATCTATATCCCTTTGCAGACTCTTTGGGCGTGATCTTGCCAGCCCTGGGGCAGTGGGTATGGAGGCGGGACTGCTGGGAAAATGGCAGAGTTTGGGGGCGGGTGCCATCTTGCCAGGAGGCAGGTAGCCATCCCGCACCGGGTCCTGTCTCCTTGGAGGCAGGAAGGGATTACAGCCACTTAACCGCCTGTTAACAGGTAATTAACAGGTAGTTAACAGGCAGAAAATAGGCTTATCACCATTTTGCCCACACAAGTGCAGGCTTCCTGAAGCCTCCGAACCCCACCAGGGTCACCGAGGCGAGTAGTGGGTCTGCAGGGGTCGGTGGGGTGCAAAAGTGTGCTGTGAAGGTAAGTGATGGGTGCAAGTGTGGAGAGGTGATTATCTGAGGTAAGTTGCAAGTGTTAGAGAAAGTGTACCTACCTTTGTTTCTTCCTGCAGGCTTCAATCGTTGGGGATGTGGAGTCTCGCACCTCCGCGGTAGAGGTGATAGATGGCCGTTGCATTCTTCAATGCAACAACCATCTTATTTCTGCAAAAGAGGTTTAATGAGGTCTTCAATTCAAGACCTCATCAAACTACAGAGAATGGCAGTGTTTGACAGCTTCACAGAGCTGTCAAATGATGACAATTCATCTGCCAAAAATTTTTGACAGATGAAACGTCATACTTTGCCATCCTCTGCAACCGGCTTTCCCTTAAATGGCCTGCTAAGCCCGCTGGGCGGGCTTAACAAGGTCAATCAAGAGAAAATAACGTTGGTTGGCCAGAAGTTGATGGAGGCAGGACTGAAACCCGACAAGTGGGAGTCCCGCCTCCAAAAGCTCCCCATTGACAAAATTACCCATTTTGTGTCCTCCTCACAGTTTGCTTTCCCACCTATCTTTGTATTATCAGCAAATTTGGCTACAGTACACTTGATCCCTTTATCCAAGGCATTAGATTGTAAATAGTTACGGCCCCAGCAATGATCCCTGTGGCACCCCACTAGTTACAGTTTGCCAACCTGAAAATGACCCATTTATCCCAACTCTCTGTTTCCTGTTAGTTAGCCAATCCTCTATCCATGCTAATATATTGAAGGGATAATTACAAGTCCTAGCCCTTTTTGGGCTACCCCAGATCAGGCGTATTCCCCAGATGTTCACCTTCAACTAAAGTTAGAAATAGCTGAATTCTATAAGACGCTTAAATGGGTCTAAAGGTTCAGGCTCTCTCTCCCTAAAGGAAAGGAACAACTGAAGATGTTACTGTCCTCCAGGTAGCACTTTTAATATGGTTAACTAGACTGTAACCTTCTGGATATTATGAGGGTTCGGAATACCCCCCAGGATTCTGCAACTCCTTACAAAAATGTGTACAGAAATTGGGTTCGCGAGATTGATACAGAAATACACTGTGAGACAATTCTAAAAATATATAGATTTATTTAAGAGGCAACATTCATTTAACAGCTGTTGAGTCAGTCGCAACATTAACAATTCAAAATACAAATAGCTTACATTTCTTATCAGAGATTCTTATTCTGAAATCTTAACTTCGTTACATTTCCACACTTCTACTTATTCTTAATCCAGAATATCCACCAAAATCAAATACCTTGATTACCCGAGACTCAGATTTGTAGGCTTACAGAGTGGTTCTGAAGCCGAGAATCGCTTGCCTCTTCCCAGTGACTTCTGTTTTCCCATTTGAAAAATCCTGGGCTGAAAATTCAGTAGGGTTAGCGCCCCATTTGAGGCGCTAGAGGGCCTAGCGCCGGAGTTATGGCCGGTTTGTAAATTCAGTGGGGCCCTGCCATCGGCGTTAGACCGGTTGCGCTGCGCCGGCACCGATGATGTCATCGGTGTGTGCAGCGTCCCGGTTGCCGTGGTGATGGGCCCCAACGCCGAAATTGAGTTGCAGCCGCCTCACCCGTGGCAGCCGCAACTAACGATGTTTCAGCAGAGTCCTACGCGAGTTAGCGCCGGCGCATTAAGGTCGCGCGGCGGCCGGCCGCTTTCCCGCCGGCTGCCTGCCCGCACCTCCCTCCCCGGACTCCTCCACTGCCCCCCCCGCGGAACAGATGCGTCTGGCCTGCGAGCCCGGCACTTCTCCGAGGTGCCGGGCTCATTTTTTTCAAGATTTCAACGGCCAGCGGGCGGGTGCAGGCAGCTCCTCCTTAACTGAAGGAGGAGGCCTGCACTTCCCCAGCCTGCCGCACCGCATCGGGTGCCGCAGCGCCGGAATTGCGCCGCAATGCGGCAGTCAGCGCCCATTTCGAGGCGCTGACACCCTCCTGTAGCGCCGGCAGCCGTTTGGGCGCGGCGCTACTGAATTTTTGGTGCACGCAGGGGGACTTAGCGCCGGCGCTAAATTTCCGGCGCTAAAGCCCTGGCGCGGCGCCAACTGAATTTCTAGGCCCCTATCTTTTATACTCTTTTTTAGTGGTATATTCTTTGAAGTTTTCTGGTGATGTAAGCTAATTATCTTATTCATTCTCTCTGTTGAATTATTTCTATTCTTACTGCCATTTCAGCTGCCAACTCTCAGACTTCTGTCTCTATTTTAGGTGTTCAATAGTTATCATAAAAACAATATGACAGTAGTATTTATTTGATGTCATTCTTATCGAAGAGCTTTCATTCAATTCTTAATATTGGCTTAACTGGTTTTAGCGGATGTCATGACTCTGTGGTATTCCAAGTTCAATACAAAAACAATGTAATTGCTTAGTGTATCTATTGAAGCCATATCTTCAAAGTTCTGCAGGTATCATATTTACTACATGTAAATTAAAGACACTTCAACTAAGGTGGTTGCTTGTTTTCTAGCTATCTCAGTTGGTTGCATATTTAATTGTGTTTCCTGTCTTATTTGATGTTACTTTCACAAAGGCACATGGTTTTTTAATATTCAGTGTTTCTGTTTCACGTGTTAGTCCTGAACACTTTACTTGGGTCATTCCATTGTGTTTCTCCCAAACTCCAGACCTTCTGGAAGCGCCAAAATGCTATTTCAATAGGGCCATTGTTTTAGCATATTTAACCAATTCCCATTTCAAAAGCTTGTGGTGTTTACAACTTTGTTAACAACTGATCCTTATCTCAGAAGCCTGTATTCTGTTTGCAGCCTGTGGCTCCGAGGCTTTAGATTTTTAAACCCAGTATATCATGTATTAATAATATCAGAAATCTGTTCATATTATGGTGTATCTGTTGAAATATGGCTTATTCTGTCACAATATTACCCCCAAGCCCTGAGCTCTTATCTTGTGCATAACCTTTTATGTGGCACCTTATCGAATGCCTTCTAGAAATCCAAATACACTACATCTACTAATTCCCCTTTATCCACCCTGCTTGTTATATCCTCAAAGAACTCTAGTAAATTTGTCAAACACAATTTCCCTTTAATAAACCATGTTGACTCTGCTTGATTGTATTATGATTTTCTAAATGCCCTGCTATTACTTCCTTAATAATAGATTCCAGCATTTTCCCAATGACAGATGTTAGGCTAACTGGCCTATAGTTTCCTGCTTTCTGTCTCCCTCCTTTCTTGAATAGGGGGGTTACATTTGCAGTTTTCCAAACCGCTGGGACCTCTCCAGAATCCCGGGAATTTTGGTAAATTGCAACTAATGCATCCATTATCTCTTCAGCCACTTTTTCAATACCCTAGGATGCAGGCCATCAGGTCCAAGGGACTTGTCAGCCTTTAGTTTGCCTAGTACCTTTTCTCTAGTGATAGTGATTGTTTTAAGTTCCTCCCTCCCTATAGCCTCTTGATTATCAATTATTATTGGGATGCTTTTCGTGTCTTCTACCGTGAAGACCAATACAAAATATTTGTTCAAAGTCTCTGCCATGTCCCTGTTTTCCATTATTAATTCCCCAGTTTAATTCTCTAAGGGACCAAGGTTTACTTTCGCTACTCTCTCCCTTTTTATACACCTGTAGAAGCTCTTACTGTCTGTTTTTATATTTTTTGCTGGTTTACTCTCATAATATATCTTCTCCCTCTTTATTATTTTTTTAGTCATCCTTTGTTGCTTTCTAAAAAAATTCCCAATCCTCTGGCCTACCACTAAACTTTGCAACATTGTATGCCTTTTCTTTCAATTTGATACCATCCTTAACTTCCTTAGTTAGCCACAGATGGTTCATCCTTCTCGTAGAGTCTTTCTATCTCACTGGAATAAACCTTTGCTGAGAGTTGTGAAATATCTCCTAAAATTTCTGCCACTGCTTATCTCCCGCCTTACCCTTTAATCTAGTTTCTCAGTTCACTTTAGCCAATTCTGTCTTTATACCTTTGTAATTGCCTTTATTTAAGTTTAGGACACTAGTTTCACACCCAAGTTTCTCACCCTCAAACTGAATTTGAAATTCTACCATGCTATGATCATCCTTCCCTAGAGGATCCTTTATTATGAGATCATTAATTAATTCTGTTTCATTACACGTTACCAGATCTAAAATAGCCTGTTCCCTGGTTGGTTCCACAATGTATTGTTCCAAGAAACCATCCAGAATACACTCTATGAACTAATCCTCAAGACTACAGTTGCCAATTTGATTTGTCCAATCGATATGAAGATTAAAATCGCCCATGATTATTGCAGTACCTTTCTTAGAAGCCCTCATTATTTTTTGATTTATACGCTGTCCTACAGTGTAGCTACTGTTAGGGGTCCTATAGACTATGCCCACCATTTCTTACTATTTCTTATCTCCACCCAAACTGATTCTACATCTTGATCATCTGAGCCAATATCATTTCTCACCACTGCACCACTGCACTGATCTCATCCTTTATTAACAGAGCTACCCCACCTTCTTCCTGCAAAGTTGAGGCTTCAGGCCTCATTATAATATTCAAATTATCAACCCGTTTCCTGTCAGCGGGTTGGCTGCCCGCCCCCCGCCCTGCCTGAGTAAAAGGTGAAAGTGGGCCGGTTGGGGTCGGGTTTTAGACTTAACAACTTTCACTTCCCCCCCACCGCGTCCCCCCACCCCACCCCAACCCACCTCCAACTCACCCATTTTTTTCCTGTGGAAATTCCAGCCTAAGTCATTGGGGGAATTTTCTGCCAGTCTGAAGATCAAAATAATAAAAAAAAGGATGTGAGAGGAAGAGGCAAAACAGGTGGAAAAATGGAAAACAGTGCAAGCAGATGTGGTGTCAAAACTGTATTTAGAACTGTTTTCTGCAAATTTGTTTTTGTAGCATAGGGTTAATATGTGAATAATAACACTAATTCTAATATGCAGATAGCTTTACTATTTTAACATGAGGGTTTGTTTCAGCCCCCAGTGTGTGAACTGAAAACTTCAAGTGGACATGGAATTTCCTTGGACTTACTGGTACTACCGCTGAGTATGGTAATACAGAGAAATGCTAATGTTTTCTTTGTGACAGCGCTAAGTGATATCCATTCTTCCAGGGTCAGGTGAGAGATGTTGTGATTGCGATATTCTTGGCATACTTTCATTTCCATGTCCTGTCTGCTATGAGAGAGTGATTGAAATTCATGGCAACTGGTGCCAGTGTATTGATAAAAGGAAAGACACACTGAAAACAGAAAAAGTACAGCAGATCAGTAAACATCAAAATAAAAAGTCAATGCCTTGGGCGCAAACACTTTGTCGAGCACTCATCAAAAACCTCCACCAGAAATTGTTTTCTTTTCAGGTGATTTTCAGGACCTGTTGGCTGAGAAATCTGACTTCTGGCCAAAACGGGCGAAAATTTGGCAGAGCAGGCATTCCGATGGCCCATTCATGCCAGTGTGAAGCCCAAATCAAATTTGGGTTCGGACCTCATTTAAATGCCACCAGCGAGTTATAGACGCCCTGCTGCAGCTTGCCAGTTGAAGGAAATTACGTGATTCCAATGCTGAGCTGGCCAGCAGGTCAGGTTTTTCTGTGGGCACAGGAGCAGCACTCCTGCTTCTCTTGAGCCCACAAAAATAAAAACTCAAAATTCCCAGGGTCGTTTTCTGAGTAGAATCCAGCTGTTCCTTTAAGGATCGCTGGTTAGGCTTCCCAATGTCTGGTACAACTAACTGGAGCATGTGCTGTTCAAGCTCTGTCCATCATAGGGTACTTGATTGTAGTATCTACTTGAAGAAAGTGAGCAAAATTTTCTGACCCCCGACAAACAACCATCCCCGGTATTTACCTATAGCTACCTGTCACTGATCCCCCGACCCATCTATTTCCCTCACATCCGAGAAAGACCGTGGTGCGGTAGGCATCTATAGATACATCAGTTACAAAATGTTACAACAAGGGGTCTCATACCCCTGCACCACTTGTTACATTATAACATATTACAAAATGTTGCAATCTTGGTTATACAATGTAATCAAAATGATTCCAAGCACGGAGAGGGTCCTACACCTCTGCACCACTTGGAACTGTAAAACAAAATACAAAAATCTCCATTAAACATTTGAAACAAAATGCTGAAACATTTGAAACAAAATGCTGAAATAAACCCCAGCCATCACGTGCCAATGATGGGTTGCGAAATTCGAGTGGGTATTGCTCCTCCCACCGGGGCAGTAAATGTTCCTTCCACCCCCCTTTAATGGTCTTAAACTTTTAAGACATACAGAATGGATTTTACAGAACAGTCTGCTCCACCAGCCCCGAGCTGTTCCCTTGTCCCTTTGTGGAGGTGGGGTACCCCTCACGTTTCGCAGACCGAGACCAGGGAGTATGGGATCTTGACTCCCAGTCCCTCCCCCTCCCGTCTTCCCTCGATTGGCTGCAGAAAATGATGGGTGCCAGTGTGGCGGCTCTCACTGGCCCCACACTCAAACTTTAATCCCAGATCCGGCCACCCACTCATCCTCCCCAGCCACACTTACACTCTAACTTTGCCCGCGGGCCCCCGGGTGAGATCCTCCCTTCCCCGAATGCACCCACACGACTCTTGGGTCTCCCCCTCCCCTTTACAATCTTTCCCGGGCCATCACCACCCACTCCCGGGGAACACGTCCCTATCTGACAAGGCACCCGCGCTTCCCCACCATGACTCCTCAATAGCAAGGTCTCCCACAAGTGAAATTCAGTCAGGATAGTGCTGGGTTGGGGCTGTGTCCCACCCAGCTGGGGCCATCTCTTCCGCGTAGGATGAGTAGGCAAGTTCCTCTGGACCCTGTCCGGTTTCTCCCGAAGGTCGCTGCGGGGTCTCCTCCTGGATTTGTCCAGTGGCGAGGTGATCCCCAACATTCTGTATCCATTCGATGCCCAGCTCGGGCTGGGCGAACAGGGCTGCTCCTTTGTCCACTCTCCTGTAAAAAACTTAAAAGGACATGCAGCCAGGTCTCTCACTGACCTGCTGCCTTAGGTGGAGACATGGTCGGGTCCCTTGACCTCGGACCAAAATACAAACATTTGGCACACTTATAAACTTAAACTTTAAACTTCTAGTTACATTCTAAACTTAAAATTTAAACACCCTAACAGTAAGCTGTACAATGTAACTTAACACAAAGCTATAATACAAATGCCGCCCATCTCCGGGCGGCCAGGCTAATCTCTGGAGTCACTGTCGCAGATTACTGCTGCCTGCAACGAAGCTGGACTGATTCCAGCTTCTTGTCCCTCGCAGCTTATGGCTGCTGATTGGGGACCTCTGCCCTTTGGCTTCTCTCTGGTTCAGGAGACCGCCCTACTCCACTGTAAAGTGGGTGACCATGCTTTCTTGGGCTGGGGCACCCAAAGAGACCTTCTGAGGGGCGTCTCTGTGGGGGAAACTTTGGCTGATGGACCCTGAGCCTGGGTCACAGCCCTAGCTGGCTGGGAACCTTCTCCCCCTGATGCAAACAGCCTGGACTGTATAACATACCTGGCAGCCTGCCGGTACTCTGGGTTTGTCTCCTTTTCCCTACCCACTCCGGTACTGGGGGCAGGTATACCCTCACCACCCGCTGCTGATGGCTGAAAATCTTCCTCTCCAGGTCCAAAACCTGGTACCAGCTCCTTCCCTATGTCCCCTGCAAGAGGAATTGCTATCCCTGCCTCCCCAGGGTCCCACACCATGGGGGGGAACCACTCTAGAAGCGGGTTGGGAAGCTTGTCCCTTTGAACAGGTGACTGCACCTGCGTGAACCTCCTCCCCGGAGTCCCTCGGCAGAGGCTGTGAAGCCTCTGTTTTCAAATAGGCGACTGCACCTGCGCGACAAAACTGAAAAAGAGCTGCTGTGGTCCCGCAGGCAACTGCGCCTGCGCGAACAATCTCTTCACAGGGCTGGGGAACTGCTACACTATCACAGGCAACCACGCCTGCACATTCGATTTCTTTGAAAAGGGTAGGAAGAACTGCTGGGTCTTCCAAGCAGGCTACTGCGCCTGCGCGTATAGACTGAGAAGCAGGGACCTTTAAACGGCCGACTGCGCCTGCCCGCGCAGCCTCACAGTGGAAAGGAGTCGTTGGGGGTTCCAAGTCCGCGACCACGCCTGCGCGAACCCGGTGTTGGGAAACCTCTCCCCTCAGGCGCGCGACTGCGCCTGCGCAGGAAAACTGAAGAAGAGCCGCTTGGGTCATGGGCTGGGGAACTGCGCCTGCACGAAGCTGGTGTTCAAAAGACTGGGGAATTCCTGTCTCCAGACCAGTGACTGCGCATGCGCGGGCAGTCTTTTCAAAGGGCTGCTCCTCCCTGTAGCCCCCCAGGCGATTTTCTGTGAATGGACTCACAGCAGCCTGCAGATTTCTATTCTCAGGCTGCTGTTTCTCTGCTTCTGAACTAGATAACTGGTTCAAATTTAAACTTGGCCAAAACTTAGGTCCCACTGGGGTGGGGAAGTGTGCCAATTTGTGGGCTGGACAACTTTTCCCTTGAAACAAGCCACAGCGCCTGTCTTTTCAGCCTGTGGACTTGAACTTGCATGGTCAGATTTATACAGTTTACATTGGTTGGCGTGGAACCACTTTGTGCACCGGGGTAGTTTTACTGCATAGACCATGGGGCTGGCCCTATCAACTATAATATAGGGTCCCATGTAGAGCGGCTCTAAACTTCCCACCTGGGCATAGTTTCTTACCATCACTAGGTCTCCTATCTCCCACTGGTGGCTCTTGCTAGGCTCGAGCCGCAGCCGGTTATTCCGATGCTGCTTCCCCATGCTGTCTGCTGCCGGCCCATAAATTCATTTGAGGTGTTCTAAGAGAGTTCGGGCGAATTTATCCCGGTTTATTTCCTGCAGTTGTCCTTCAGTGAGGACTGGGGCAAGGGCATGAGTGGGGGTCCTCATAACTCTGCCGGTCATGAGCTCATGTGATGAATGCCCTGTACTTTTGGACTGGCTGTCCTGGATCCAGGGTCAAGGATGTCACTGAGCGGCTGCAGGGCATTCTAGAGGGGGAGGGTGAACAGCCAGTGGTCGTGGTCCACATTGGTACCAACGACATAGGTAAAAAGAGGGATGAGGTCCTGCATCAAGAATTTAGGGAGCTAGGTAACAGATTAAAGAGCAGGACCTCAAAGGTTGTAATCTCTGGATTACTCCCAGTGCCACGTGCTAGTAAGTATAGGAATGGGAGGATAGAGCAGATGAATGCGTGGCTAAAGAGTTGGTGTAGGGGGGAGGGTTTTACTTTCCTGGATCACTGGGCCTGCTTCTGGGAAAGGTGGGACTTGTACAAGTCGGACGGGTTGCACCTGAACCAGAGCGGGACAAATATCCTTGTGGGGAGGTTTGCTAGCACTGTTGGGGGGGGTTTAAACTAACTTGGCAGGGGGATGGGATACAGAGGGGAGCTGAAATAGGGGGGGATGTGCTGCCAATTATAGAGAAAAAAACAAGTCAGCTTGGTAGACAGGGCAAATATATAAGGGCAAGGCTGGATGGCATCTATTTTAATGCAAGGAGTCTTGCAAATAAGGTGGATGAACTGAAGGTGTTGATAAACACATGGGAGTATGATATTGTTGCTATCACGGAGACATGGTTGAGGGAGGGGCAAGACTGGCAGCTCAATATTCCGGGGTACAGAATCTTCAGGCGAGACAGAGGGGGAGGTATAAGAGGAGGGGGTGTCGCAATATTAATTAAGGAGTCAATTACTGCAGTAAGGAGGGATGATATATTAGCAGGGTCCTCTAATGAGGCCATATGGGTGGAGCTTAAAAACAAAAAGGGGGCAAGCACTTTGCTGGGAGTGTACTATAGGCCTCCAAACAGTCAGGGGGAGATAGAGGAACAGATATGTAGGCAAATCTCAGAGAAATGTGCAAATAATAGGGTAATAATAATGGGGGATTTCAACTTCCCCAATATTAACTGGGATAGTCAGAGTGTGAAAGGCTCAGAGGGTGCAGAATTCTTAAAGTGCATCCAGGAGAGCTTTTTGAGCCAGCATGTAGAAAGTCCTACAAGAGAGGGGGCGGTACTGGACCTAATTCTAGGGAATGTGGCCGGCCAAGTGGAAAAAGTGCTAGTAGGTGAGCACTTTGGTGATAGTGACCATAATATGGTAAGATTTAAGGTGGTCATGGAAAAGGACAGGGATGGGCCGGAAATAATGGTTCTAAATTGGGGGAAGGCCGATTTTAATAGGATAAGGCAGGATCTGGCCAAAATGGACTGGGATCAGCTACTTGTAGGAAAATCCGCATCGGAGCAATGGGAGGCTTTCAGAAGGGAGATTGAGATCATACAATGGCAACATGTTCCCGTAAAGGTCAAGAGTGGTTCCAAAAACCACAGGGAACCGTGGATGTCAGGGGATATACGAGAATGGATTAGGAAAAAAAGGAGGGCTTTTGGTAGATACAAAAGGCTAAAGACGGAGGAAGCCCTAGAGGAGTACAAAAAGTGCAGGGGGATACTTAATAAAGAAATTAGGAGATCAAGGAGGGGCCATGAAATAACACTGGCGAGCAAAATAAAGGAAAATCCGAAGGTGTTTTATAAGTATATTAAGGGTAAGAGGATAACTAGGGAAAAAATAGGGCCCATTAGGGACAAAAGTGGCAATCTGTGTGTGGAGCCGGAAGATGTAGGAGGGGTTCTAAATGAATTTTATGCATCTGTTTTCACTATGGAGAAGGACGCTGTAGACATAGAAATAGGGCGGGGGGACTGTGATATGCTCGAACATATTAACATCGAGAGGGAGGAGGTATTGGCGGTTTTAGCTGGCCTAAAAATGGATAAATCCCCAGGCCCGGATGAAATGTATCCCAGGCTGCTGTGTGAGGCAAAGGAGGAGATTGCGGGGGCTCTAACACATATATTCAGGACCTCTCTGGCCACAGGGGATGTGCCAGAGGACTGGAGAACCGCTAATGTAGTACCATTATTCAAGAAGGGTAGTAGGGAAAAACCGGGGAACTACAGGCCAGTGAGCCTAACATCAGTGGTAGGAAAATTATTGGAAAAAGTCCTGAGGGACAAAATTTGTCTCCACTTGGAGAGGCAAGGATTAATCAGGGATAGTCAACATGGCTTTGTCAAGGGAAGATCGTGTCTGACTAATTTGATTGAATTTTTTGAGGGGATGACTAGGTGTGTGGATGAGGGTAACGCAGTGGATGTGGTATACATGGATTTCAGTAAGGCCTTCGATAAAGTCCCGCACAGGAGGCTGGTCAAGAAGGTAAGAGCCCATGGAATCCAGGGTGCCTTGGCACATTGGATACAAAACTGGCTTAGTGGCAGAAGGCAGAGGGTGATGGTCGAAGGTTGTTTTTGTGACTGGAAGCCTGTGGCCAGTGGGGTACCACAGGGATCGGTGCTGGGTCCCTTGCTGTTTGTGGTCTACATTAATGACTTGGATATGAATGTAAAGGGTATGATCAGTAAGTTCGCGGATGATACAAAAATTGGTAGGGTGGTAAATAGCGAGGAGGGTAGCCTCAGTCTGCAGGACGATATAGATGGGTTGGTCAGATGGGCGGAACAGTGGCAAATGGAATTTAACCCGGAAAAGTGCGAGGTGATGCACTTTGGGGGGACTAACAAGGCAAGGGAATACACAATGAATGGAAAGACCCTCGGCAAGACGGAGGGTCAGAGGGATCTGGGTGTGCAAGTACACAGATCCCTGAAGGCGGCGGAACAGGTGGATAAGGTGGTAAAAAAGGCATATGGGATACTTGCCTTCATTAGCCGAGGCATTGAATATAAGAGCAAGGAGGTTATGATGGAGCTGTATAAAACACTGGTTAGGCCACAGCTGGAATACTGTGTGCAGTTCTGGTCGCCACACTACAGGAAGGATGTGATCGCGTTAGAGAGGGTGCAGAGGAGGTTCACCAGGATGTTACCAGGGCTGGAGCGCTTCAGCTATGAAGAGAGACTGGGCAGATTGGGTTTGTTTTCCTTGGAGCAGAGGAGGCTGAGGGGGGACATGATTGAGGTGTACAAAATTATGAGGGGCATAGATAGGATGGATGCTGAGGAGCTTTTTCCCTTAGTAGAGGGGTCAATAACTAGGGGGCATAGATTCAAGGTAAAGGGCGGGAGGTTTAGAGGGGATTTGAGAAAGAACTTTTTCACCCAGAGGGTGGTTGGAGTCTGGAACTCACTGCCTGAAAGGGTTGTGGAGGCAGAAACCCTCACAACATTTAAGAAGCATTTGGATGAGCACTTGAAATGCCATAGCATACAAGGCTACGGGCCAAATGTTGGAATATGGGATTAGACTAGACAGGGCTTGATGGCCGGCGCGGACACGATGGGCCGAAGGGCCTCTATCCGTGCTGTATTACTCTATGACTCTATGACTCTATCCCCATGAGGATCAGAGGTAGGGTCTCTGCCCATTTTTGGGGCGACCCCACTGTCTCTTTCCTCAGCCTTTCCTTAAGGGTCCGGTTTATGCGTTCCATAATCCCTGAGGACTGGGGATTGTGAGCGACATGCCACTTTCCCTGAATGCCAAGCAGCCTGAGGGTGTTCTGCATGACTTGGCCAGTGAAGTGGCTTCCCTGGTCGGACTCCATGAACTGGGGCAGTCCCCACCGCGAGAACACCTCCTTCACCAAGATCTTTGCAGTCCCCATTGCTGTGGCCGTCCTGCAGGGGAAGGCTTCGACCCACTTGGAAAACACATCCACCAGGACGAGGCAGTATTTGTAGCCTCCCTGGGTGGTGGGCAAGGGCCCTATATAGTCGATCTGGATCGACTGCCATGGTCCCTCCACCCTCCTAATGTGTCCCATGGGCACCTTCCTTTTGTGGGGATCGGGATTTTTTGCTGCACACACAAGACAGCTAGCACAGAACTCGCGGACATCATCCCGGAGTCCTGGCCACCATCCCGCTTGTTCCACCCATTGCCAGGTGGTCTCAGGCCCGGGGTGTCCCGCTCCCGGCCCCTCATGGGCCAGTTGAAGGAACTCCCTCCGCTGTTACTGAGGCACTACCCACTGTTCCTCTCTGAACAGCATGCCCTCCCTTATGGAGAGGGGGGCTGCACCGTAAGGGCCTTCTAACTTCCTGCCCTCCATCACTGTGCTGATAACAGTTTTGAGGACAGGGTCCTGAGCTTGGACCGTCTTAAGATCCGGGGCTAACACTACCCCTGAGCTCCCTTGAGTCCCATCCCTGCCTCTAACTGCTGCCACGGGCCCGGACTCATACGGGTTCCAGAAAGTCCCTGTGTGTGCACCCTCCTTGGCCAGCATGTTGGCTCGCTGGTTGCCCTGGCTGCGGGGTTCTGTGGAGGAATGGGCTTTCACCTTATGGATGAAAACTGCAACTTCCTCCCCCACAGCTGCCAGGATTTTCTCCAGCAGGGGCTTTACTGTTAAGGGCTTCCCATCGGCGGAGGTATACCCACGACGGGACCAGATGGCCAGGTACTCCGTACATGAGTTGCAAGTGAACATACTGTCAGAGCAAATCGTAAACGAGGTAGGGAAGGTGTCGGTGTGTGTAACCACGTACATCACCGTGGACAGTTCAGTCTGCTGGGCACTCATGGTGTTAGGGAGCCTGATTGCCAAGGCAGTGTCTGCCGTTGGGTCAAAGATCCTGCAACCCGTGAGTCGTACCCCAGCGGATACCATGCTGGAACCGTCTACATAAATCTCACGGCCTGAGGGATGTATCCCGGCCCGTAATCCTATGTTCACCTCCCATAACCCTTCTATGGAACACCAATGGGCTGTTCCAGGATATACCATATTGGCCACAAGCTTTGGCTCGCAAAGGCCCTTTACCTTCAGATCCGTCTGTGATGAGAAGGGTCCAGCGCACAATGCGGATGCTGCTGACTGTCCCAACTTTAATCCTCCCATCCAAAAGCATCTGAGTGGGTGTGTGGTGCGTGGTGAGGGTGATGGGAGAGGTGCCTGTGAAAATTAAAGATCTTTTCACAGCCCAAATATGGCCAAAAGGTGCCATTCACAGTTGGAGTAGCTCCTCTCCACATCCGTGAGGACTCTGGAGGAGTAGGCCACGGGTCTCAGCCTACCGTGCTGCTCTTGGAGCAGCACAGCACTCAGACTATCCCCGCTGGCTGCTACCTCCAAGAAGAACTCCCTTTTCCCATCTATTGCTCCTAGGGCTGGTGTGGTCTGCAGGTCTCCCTTTAACTTAACAAATGCCGCCTGGCATCCCTCATCCCAGGACCACTCCACCCCCTTGTGTAGGAGATGGAGCAGAGGGGCCGCTGTGACTGCATATTCCTCTATAAAATCCCTGCAGTACCCCGTCAATCCCAGGAACGACCTCACCCCTCTTACTGAATTGGGAATCGGTAACTCCTGGACCGCTTACCTCCTTGCCTTATCTATTGCCCTCTCTCCTGTGCGGACAGTCAGACCCAGGAATTTAACTTCTTGCTGACCGATCTGCGCCTTCTTGGGGTTGACTTTAAACGCCTTTCTCTGCAGCAGCTCCAGCAGCTCAGCCAGCAGTGAGCCATGCTCTCCGACCGAGTTGGTAAATAAGAGCAGGTCATCCACATACTGCAGTAACTGAGTGGGCTGACTGAACTCTTTTAAACTATCCTTCATGCATTGGTGGAAGATGCTGGGGCTGTTGTGGAAACCCTGTGGCAGACAGGTCCAGGTATACTGCTGTCCCTTAAAGGTGAAGGCAACCTTATATTGGTCCTCCTGTTTTAAAGGGATGGACCAGATCCCATTCAAAAGGTGCAGCACCGTGAATGTGTTCGCGGATGCTGGAATACTGCTAATAAGATTAGCCACTGCTTCTAATGTGGGGGCACATGCGGGGATATTGCTGTTAAGCACCCGATAGTCCACCGTGGCTCTCCATGAATTGTCCGGTTTCCTAAACGGCCAAAGTGGAGAATTAACATGAGTGGCTATGGGCCTCAACACTCCCTGTTTAACTAAGGTGGGGATGGCTGCCTCCATGTCAGGTTCTGCCTTCTTGGGGAAATTGTACTGCTTCTGTGGTCGGGCCATGGGGTCCCCATCTATTTTAACCTCAAACCCTGTGATCCTCCCGCAGTCGTGTTTATGGGTGGCAAACGCTGTGAGGTTTGCCTGCACAACTGCCTGCAGTGCCTCCGGGACCCCATTTACCATGAGCCCGAGGTCGTAACCTTCTTTGGGCATCACAGTACACAAGGTCCCCTTACCCTCCTTGCCCGGGATGACCACTACACCTTCTTCCCTGTCTGTGCTAGCCCCCCAAAGGCAATGGTTGCGGAGATCCACGAGGATCCCATGGCTCACCATGAAGTCGGCTCCTAGGATCCGCTTTCCTCCCTCCACCTCCCACCTTGCCAGGATGCACGTCCACTTAGTTTGGAGCGTGCCCAGATGGACTGAGAGGGGTCTGGAGTATACCCCCGCCTGCTCCGGACCGGTGAATCCCGATAATATGTATGGAACCCCGTCAGACAGAGGTGAGGTGGTGGGATTAGCCATATGGATCACGGTGCATGATGCCCCCGCATCCAATAGATAAGTCCCTGTAACCTTCTCTACATCCATCTGTACGAGCGGTCTCTTCCATTCATCGTACCGGAGATTACACAGACGGAGAGGCTGCGCGGGCTCCAGTCATAGTGGGGAGGAAGAGGTGGGCGAGGGGGCTGCAGCACCACTGATGGCTGCTACCTTTCCCTGATTGGCCCTGAGGAAAGATTTTATCGCCTCCAAGACGCACTCAACTGTATCGGGAGGAGTTTCTGTCTCTGCCTTCTGAGCTGGGGCTGCGGGGGCCCTGGTTTTATTGTCTCTCCCAGGCTTTTTACAATCCCTGTGCCAGTGGCCATCCTCCCCACACCTGTAACAAGTGACCTTGTTCTGGGAGGGACGGCTCCCCTCCTGGCGCCACTCTTTCTTGCATTGCCCCCCAGTTTTAACCTCGTGGACCTTACCCTTTTGCTGGGGGGTCCCACGATTCCTACCATTCCTATATGCTACCGTGAGCTGCCGGATTACAGACCCTTCGGTTGCTAGGGGTCTTGGTGGTCAAACAAGGTATCAGCCTTTGCTTTTATCTGGGGCAGGCAATTGGACACCAGGCCACGAAGCCATTGGGTCCGCTGCTGCTGGTTCAGTTGTGCCCTATTTTGTCCCCCTGTACACGCGCTGTTGTAGACTGGCCACAGCCTGTCTGCAAATGCCTGTGGGGTAATGAGGAAATCTACATGATATAAGGGGTTAATTTCAAGTGCTTGCTGGGTAAAAGTTTTCAGACTTGACACTGGGCAAGTGTCGATGTGTAACTAGAGCTATTGCACGTACTCGAACTACAGCCAAGAACAGATGCCTGCCCACCTAATGAGAATGTAGAAGTGGAATAATGAGTTTCTTTGATGTACCAATGACCTGATAACTTGTGACCGAAAGCAAAGCTTGCCTCCCTTATATATGATTAAAGAGGACCTCCGGTTACACGATTCATGCCCTGTTATAGATTAACGGTTGACTTATGTGTCCAGGATCCTTCTGTCAATATGTTATTTCTACCTGATGATTAATCTAAAATGTATCCTGATAGAGGAACAAAGGGATTTCAATCAAACTTGTTTGTTACACTGTATAAATATAGAACGTTTACACTGTATCATTGGAATAGTAGCCTCACCCCTTGAGTGGAGGTGCTGATTCCCCTTGCAAGGGAAGTAAAATAAAAGGCCCGTCCGTCTGACGAATCCAAGTGTGTATTGAGTCATTACCCAGAGCTAAGAAGTAAGGCACTTCTACAATTTGGAGGTTCCACCGAGATGGCTTGCTGTACCAATTGGTGAGTTAACAGACGCCGAGTACGTTGCTCGGTTGGGAAAATCCCATCGGCCGAAGGTGGTGTTTTGCCACATTTTTGGGACTTTCCCTGCCATAAGCATAGCTGCGCACAGTCTGTTTATTCCATTGGACAGCACTGCCATCGGGTAATTGACTCACAAGGTTCGGGGGTTAAACTGCCGTTGTGACTGCTTCCCTTTCAGAAACGGAACAGAGGACCAGCCATGAGGCGCTGACGCCCCGCGAACAGGATCGTGCAGAAAAGGACTGTAGGAAGCGCTGAAATAAAGGTACCAGAGAGAGAAGGTTAAGTCAGGAATTTGATTAACTAAGGAGCTAGCGATTTATTGGAAATTGAACTAGCAAGGTTCCAGCTTGCTGAGAGAGAAGGTTAAGTCAGGAATTTGATTAACTAAGGAGCTAGCGATTTACTGGAAATTGAACTAGCAAGGTTCCAGCTTGAAGTTAGCTGGGACAAATTGAAGGCCCTTTTTGCTAAAGATTTGGCTAAAGGGAGTAGGGTAGAAGGAGAGAAGAGCTTGAAGTTAGCTGGGACAAATTGAAGGCCCTTTTTGCTAAAGATTTGGCTAAAGGGAATAGGGTAAAAAAAAAAGAGAGAAGAGTGGGCGGATGTCTGAAACACAGTGTCAATGTTTAATGTTTATGAGAGTGAGTATTTAACTACTTGTTATTATCAATCAACTTTGCAGCTTTGTCCAGTAAGGCTGCATAGGTTGGGGATTTAGTAACACTTTGGTTGTTGTTTAACAAGTGTATTGTTTATTGTTTATTGTTATATGTATTAATGTTTAGTCATGTCTGATCTGTAGAGGCGTCCCACGCAGATCATAGAGTGTTACGGAATTGTTGTATGTTTTAACTAAAATATTTAAGCTGCTACAATGGGTTCTAGTAACAGTAAACTGCCTGAAAAAGGCACGCCAGCCGCTTTTATGTTAAAACATTGCGGTCAGTCAGCTATTGACCACTTACCAAGTTGGTCCAAATGGACCTCAGGCAGTAATCACCCCTTTCCACCAGATGGAACGTTTAATATAGACAGAATTACTTGTCTCGAGGAATGCCTGTTAGAAAGAGACCCCGGAAGAAAAAGGAATAAGGGTGTGGATTGGTCTGCATTTTGTGATTGGAAAAGAGAAGCCGAGAAAAGAAGGGAGATGAGTGTTATTGCCAGCAAAAGGGGGAGAGAGCAGGAAAAGCAGAAAAAGATCCCTCAAGCTCTGCAATGCCCATTAAGTAAAGAGAAGAAATCCCCCACGGAAGACGAAGAAAAGGAGGATAGTGATGATGATTTAGTCCAAACAACTAGGAGGTTATATCCTCAGTATGAGCCACTACCAGCAGTATTGCCAAAACCCTCCCCACGTCAGTCGGTGTCATCACCCCCTCCATATAGAGAGCGGGCTCCGGCCCCCCACTTATCATCACCATGGCCACATACCAGCCCGGGGGTATCATCTAGAACCCGAAGTAAGGACCCCCGTAGTCCGGATTTAGAGGTGCCTCCCACGGCCCCTTCCTCCCCCGTGGAATTAGAATCACCGGTTTTACCGGTTAGACAGGCCCCCATGAAATTATTTCCGAACCCTCAAGGAGAGGGGAATGTTTCTGTTCACCGTCCATGGTCCCCGTCTGAGTTGCGAACTATAATGAGTGAACTTCCAGATCCAGAATTAGAATTAGAAAAAGCAATAGCAAACTTAAAAATGATTGTTCTGTGTCACCAACCTAGTATTTTGGATATGGAAATCCTTTGTAAAGGTTGGTTGAAGGAATCTCAGTTTAAGAAATTAGAAGAAACCTTTAAGGGTTTCTCTACCCATCGTAGTTTAGCCACTGCAGGCCCAGCTAACCCTCCAGCGGAGGGACTATGGAGCCAGTTGTATACCGACTTGCATACTACCTTCCCCAAAAGAACTAACTGGTCAAAAATAATGGAAACTACCCAAAGGAAGGATGAGGATGTAGAAGATTATATAGAGCGAGTAGAATCACAAATGAAACAGTTTTCAGGATTGGCTGAAAAAGAATCACGAGGCCCCTTGGTTAGTGCTCTTGTAAATGGCCTCCGCCCGGAATTGAAAGAACCATTACAATTGATTTGTTTGGGGTGGAGGCAGAAGAAACTTCCCGAATTGACTTCTATACTTAAAGATTTACAAGAAAGAAATAGAGAGCAAAAAGGGAAAAAGATTTATAATATGTTAGTGGAGTATGAGAAAAGTGAACCACTGGGAGAACCGTTCCCCATAGCGGCCCAACAACAATATCAACAACAGCAATATCGGGGAGGATATGGAAGGGGCAGAGGAAGAGGTAGATACCGGGCAGGAAGGGGAGGAACTTATAGAGGCAGAGGATCAGGTCAACAGGGAGGTTTTGGAGGATTAGGCCAGCAGGGATGTTTTGAATGTGGACAAATGGGCCATTGGAAGGCCCAATGCCCAAATAAGGGAATGGGAGGTGGAATACAGAATCCCGATTTTACCACTTCCAATCCTTTCGCTACAAGAGGTACTCAAGGACAGAGCCAGTGACAATTAGACCCAGGTGCACCAGAAACCCAAATGCCCGTAGCTTCCAAAGATGCCCGAAGTGAACCTGAAATAGAGATTGAAGTGGCGGGACAGCCAACCACTTTTTTGGTAGATACAGGAGCTACTTTTTCCATGATAGGAAAAGACTTGGCCAAGAAAATCCCAACAAGCGGAACAAAGGTTTCCATAATAGGAGTGACTGGGATTCCCCAAAGTTTAAAAAGATCAGCGCCAATAACAATACAATTTGATCAATATGAACAAGGACATACGTTCTTACTATCTGAAGATTCCGGTATGAATTTATGTGGGAGAGATTTACTGTGCAAGATGAACGCGACTATAATATGTTCCCCCACGGGAATAACGGTGCAAATCCCAGAAGAAAAGGCTTGTATTTGCCCAATGAAAGAGACCCAACACCCTGTTCTGTATACATGGGAAGTGCTACAAGGAAATCTACGATCAAATCTAGTAGACCAAATAGAGGTATGGGAAGGAATGACATCCGTCTTGTCTGACTATATTAATACCTCAAACATAAGAAGCTGGCACTACGATTTGCATTGTACCGTTTATTATGATAAAACTGGACACGATTGGAAATTGGAAAAGTTTTACCAACCGTTTTTAAAACGAAGTTACCTTTTATCTACCGAGATGATTTTTGTTGGGCCAGAAGGAATCGCAGCCTTAGTTAATTTAACCATGACTTCAAGGTCGTTGTTACCAGAGCATGTATATTAGCTACAGATCAATCTGTTAATATTTATACAGATTCTAGATATGCGTTTGGAGTAGCCCATGATTACGGACAGATTTGGAAACTTCGTGGTTTTTTAACATCTTCAGGAACCCAAATTAAAAACGCACAAGAGGTGAAAAACCTTTTATTGGCAATCCAAAAACCTAAACAAGTTGCAATTATTAAGTGTCAAGCGCACACAGGGCATTTGGATGAGGTTGCACTGGGAAATGCAGCAGCAGATCAAGCTGCTAAAACCGTAGCCTTATCACAAATAGGATCACAGGTTAAGACTTGTCCAGTTAAAGAAAGTACAGATCAACAACAGACCCCGTCCCTGAATGATGTGCTAGCCCATCAAGAAAAGGCTAGCCCTGAAGAAATAGCGGAGTGGAATGTTAATCATTGTTTTAAAAACACTGACGGCTTATGGGTTCATCATGACGGCCGCATGGTGGCACCCAAATCATTACTATCACCAATTGCCCGATGTGTTCATAAATTCACCCATGCGGGCAAAGGGGGGATGGCGGACTATATCCTCAAGACCTGGTATGCACCAGGAATCTCAAAGTTGGCAAAACAAATATGTGAAAATTGTACTATCTGCCAGACCATAAATGCAGGGAAAATAAAGAAGGTACAGCCCGCATCCCACCCAAACCCCATGGGCCCTTTTGTACACTTACAAATGGATTTTATTGAATTACCTGTATGTATGAGCTTTAAATATATATTAGTTATTATTGATATGTTTTCAAGATGGATTGAAGCGTTTCCTTGTAGAAAGAATGACGCTACTACTGTTGCTAAATGTTTATTGAAGGACATTGTACCTCGCTTTGGGATACCAGCAAAACTGTCAAGTGACAATGGGTCCCATTTTACGGGAACAGTGATTAAGGAACTATGCAAAGCTTTACAGATTAACCAGCACCTTCATTGTAGTTATCATCCACAGTCGGCTGGACTAGTGGAAAGATATAACGGGATGCTGAAAAACAAGCTTGCAAAACTGTGTAAAGAAACTGGACTTAAATGGGTTGATTTGTTACCCATAGCTTTAATGACAATGCGGTCTGCTACCAACAGAATTACAGGATTGTCGCCTCACGAGATCGTCATGGGAAGACCACAAAGATTGCCTTTTTCGGCACCTTTAACAGCTAAACAAATGGACATTCATAAAATGGAGGAAGATATGTTGAGTTATTGCATTGCACTAACCAAATGCATTTCTAGTTTCCATCAACAGGTGAAGGAAGCCCAGGTCGATCCCGCTGAAGGAAAGTGCCATACTTTCGAGCCAGGAGATAACGTTTACATAAAAATCTTCAAACGAAAGAATGGCCTTCAACCCAGATTTGAGGGACCCTTCCAAGTACTCCTGACCACAAACACCGCTGTAAAAGTAAAGGAGCGACCAACATGGATACACGCGTCCCATTGTAAGAAGGCATCAGTTGAAGACAATACACCACCAAGATGAACTGGATTTGGACTCTGATGAGATTGTTCCTTTTGTTAACGATAATTGAAACTGCCATATGGATTTACCCAGATCCTCTGAAAGGCAAACCATGTATAGAAGAATGTGTAGTTTAACCAAAAATCTCTTTTATGTTATATGCTATAATGAGACCATGAAAGTTCAGCTTCAGGACCATACTATGCAGGTACCCCCGTATCAACCCCTAAATCTTAGGGTAAGACAGGGTAAGATAGTAGAAGAAGATAGTGGACAGAGGCTTGATAAGCTGTGGGTCACATGCCCTGATACTGTATTACCAAGTGACAAAACTGCGAACGGAGGGGTTTTCTGCAATGGTAATTCAAGAGGAGGACTGGCCCTGACAGCTAAGTTAATGTTTTGTGATAATCCTTTTACACAACCCCTCGTTTCAACATCAATTACTCAGAAAAGAAAAATTAATAGGACCGCTAGGAAACAAGGAGGGAGAAGTAGAAGACTGTTAAATAAGCATAACTATCATCAAGTTAATACCTTTGTATACATGAGCTATCTGTATGCTAAAAAACAGAACCTTGCCAAATGCTGGATATGCAGCCACATCCCTGTGCATGCAGAGGGTGGAATACCTCTAAGGCCCATTCCCTTCGAGATAGAAGAGATGGTAGGGTGGTTATTACAGTCTAATACCACCTGGAATAAGGAGGCAGCCAGTACATTTCAGACCCAAAATAGTTTAAACCCAGATCAGTTGGAAAATGAATGGAAAAATGCAGGATACAACCTTATAAAATTTGAAGGGTGGTTTCATCCCCTATATGATAATCGAAGGAATCCAGAGAGTCTATTAGTTACGTCAATGGGAACCATAAATAAAACAAAAGGAGAAGTCTGTCTTGTAAACGACAATGGAGAAGGATTGATGGTTGGATGGAGTGAGTGCAAATGTAACTACACTTTGACTAAAACTACTACTAAACCACCAGGTGCAATCGAATGGCCTTATTGGGGATGGTGGAATCTGTCCACAGTACAAAATTTGACTAGCAAAAAAATCTGGAAAGGAGAATACGGAATAGGAATGATGCACCAGATATGGAACAAATTTGAAGCCTATAATAACACCTATTTCATCTGTGGGCATAGAGCATACCCCTGGTTACCACAAAATTGGACTGGGTCATGTTATTTGGGATATGTAGTGCCTTATATACATCACATTTCATCTTTGGATAGCCACCCTGGGACACGAGCAAAACGAGCCATTACAGAAATTGAAAGGTTCTTTGCTATAGCATTTCCCTGGTATGGAACAGGGAAGTTAACAAGAGAATCTATAAACATGGCAGCAGTGTTGGAACAAATAGCCAATGATACTGCAGATGCTCTTAGTGATGTAAACGCAGAAATGGTGGCTTTGCGCACTGTTGCCTTACAAAACCGCATGGCTCTGGACTATTTGTTGGCAAAAGAAGGGGGCACATGTGCAATCATAAAAACCGAATGTTGCACCTATATCCCAGATAGCTCAGAAAATATCACCAATCTGGTAAACCACATAAAGAAGGCCGTAGAGAAACTACGTCAACCTGAACCATGGTCAATGTGGGATTGGATTTCAGGATGGGGAGGAGCATTGGGAAAGCAAATTTTGGAAGCTTTTATCGCAATTGTGATGATAATAATTTTAATTAGTTTATTGATTGGTTGTTTAAAATTATTGTGTACAAAAGTCCTTTCCTTATTAGCGTCAACTCCTCCAGTACCAATGATGTCTGAATATGAGGATATTAAGGGTGAGACCTTTGATGTAGAGTTTCTTAAACTTAGCGAGATAGATTGTCCTTAGAAAGGACAAAAGGGGGGAATGAGGAAATCTACATGATATAAGGGGTTAATTTCAAGTGCTTGCTGGGTAAAAGTTTTCAGACTTGACACTGGGCAAGTGTCGATGTGTAACTAGAGCTATTGCACGTACTCGAACTACAGCCAAGAACAGATGCCTGCCCACCTAATGAGAATGTAGAAGTGGAATAATGAGTTTCTTTGATGTACCAATGACCTGATAACTTGTGACCGAAAGCAAAGCTTGCCTCCCTTATATATGATTAAAGAGGACCTCCGGTTACACGATTCATGCCCTGTTATAGATTAACGGTTGACTTATGTGTCCAGGATCCTTCTGTCAATATGTTATTTCTACCTGATGATTAATCTAAAATGTATCCTGATAGAGGAACAAAGGGATTTCAATCAAACTTGTTTGTTACACTGTATAAATATAGAACGTTTACACTGTATCATTGGAATAGTAGCCTCACCCCTTGAGTGGAGGTGCTGATTCCCCTTGCAAGGAAGTAAAATAAAAGGCCTGTCCATCTGACGAATCCAAGTGTGTATTGAGTCATTACCCAGAGCTAAGAAGTAAGGCACTTCTACAGTCTCCCCTTCCTTCTGCAGTGTTTTCCCTATGCGATCGAACGGATTGCCATCGTTTGCACCCATGGCTTCCAGTATCTCCTCCTTTAGGTCCTCAAAACCCTTCTGCTCTCTCTTAGCCTCATCTGAAAGGGTCTGATAGAGCTTACTATCTACAGAGAAAAGCAACATTTTGATTTCACTTCCTCATCACAGCCGTTAACACAGGCTGCCTGTTCTATCCCTTGGAAGTGCACTGAGGGGTCTCCCCTTTCGGATAGCAGGGGAATATGTTTCACCAGACCTCTGAGCTGTGGGGTCTCATAGGGTACCAGATAGGTATGCTGAACAGCCACTGGGTCATTTTCATTCACGGGCGGACCATACCTTCGTTGTCGGAGGGGGTACCCTGGTCTTGGGCCCCGCCTGCCTAGCGGGACCTGCTGGCATTCTCCTACCACCCCATTGTCTACCCCTTCTTGCTGCCAGAGCTCCTCAAAACCCAGAGCTGTGGGCTGCTGTCTTGGGATCTCTAATTCCCTAGCCAACCTTTCCCTGGGTGTTGCCTGTGGGGCTGTTTTACTTAGGTTGCCAGTAAAATCCGGCTGACCTGCCTTCGGTCCGATCAGACAAATCATCCCCTTTGCTCCTTTTAAAGCCATGTTAAGGCTTTCTATCTCTGCCCTACAGGGGCCATGATCTGGTTCCTCAAACCTTTGGTCGCAGGCCAGCTTATAAGCTGCCTTTACCTCCCTAACCTTCCCCTCCTTCTCTGTTTCTTCTGAAGTGAGGCGGGCATTCTCTTCCCGCAGTCTCATCTCGTTATTCCTTGCTTCTGTAAACTGGCACTTTAGGAGGTCTATCTTGTGCCTCGCGTGGCTTTTGCCCTCGCTAGCTTCTTGGGTGAGGTTTGCGTTTTCCTCCTGTAGCCTCATCTCACTGTCCCTAGCCTCTGTGACTTCCTGCACAAGGCGCTCTATCTCTGCCTGGCATTTTGTGACCTCTAGTGTGAGGCGTGCATTTTCTTCCCGCACCCTCATCCGACTATCTCTGGCCTCATTCACCTCTTTTATGAGGCATTCTACCTCCGCCTGGCATTTTTCAAACTCGGACTCCCGATTCTTGGCGTCTGTAACCTCCTCCCGCACCCTCATCTCACCCTTCTTAACCCAACCACCTATACCATAATAGGTCAGCTTACACGCTGCCGTCAACTTCTGCAGGGCTACCCACAGACTAAAAACAAGAAAAGCAAGAGCTGATGCTTTCTCCAGATCCAGACCACTTATCATATCAAAAACTGCCTCCAGTCCTGCCGCGGTCACCAATTTGTAGGGGGCATCTTTTACCTGGTTTATGGTAATTTACCTGGTCAGGCAGCTTTTGCTGCTGCACTCTGACCAATCCCAAACAGCGGTTTCAAATCACTAAACCACCCCTTCCAGTTCTGACTGGAGGAACTTATAATTAATGATATATTAAAAACGGACAAATGATCTGGATGCGAGAAAGTCAAACTTTATTAACTAAATAAACTACACCACATGATCAATACAACAGTTAAAATTGCTTAACAGGGGAAGGCAGATGGCAAAAATGAGGGATAAATGGCTACAATGTTAACCGTACAATCTTAGAACATTTCCCTTAAAAAACCACCCCTTTACTTCTCACCAGGTTGCACTGTTGAGGAGTTAGAAACCTGCTCACCTGTGGTCCAAAGAGTAAGAGAAAGAGATATGCTTCTGAGAAGCTTTCTTTATATCCTGGGAGCTCCTGCTGTTTTGGCGCTGAAAAGGTCTGTGTGCAAATTTGCGCCGAAACATTCGAATACACAAGAGAAAGGCCATGATTGGCTGATTCCACCGGGCTATTTCCCAGTGGCCAAACTGCTCCCATTGACTGGAATGGGTTTCGAATAAAGCCTGGGGTGGTTTGGATGTGTCTTCATTCTGGGGCCGAAATGTTCCCGCCCACATCCGGAAGTTTCTGGGCTAAAACAAAAGAGATCCAAACTGTCCATTGTCTGTAATGGGTGATTCAAACCCATTCAATCTTAAACTGTTCCATTTCTTAGTCTAAACGGTCTCTTCCGGCGGCAGTGAGTCAGGAGCAGCCCGACCAGAGCGGGCCTGTGTGGGAACACTGAGCATCGGCGGCAGTTTGAAACCGGCGGCAGTGAGTCAGGAGCAGTCCGACCAGAGCGGGCCTGCGTGGGAACACTGAGCATCAGCGGCAGTTTGAAATCGGCGGCAGTGAGTCAGGAGCAGCCCGACCAGAGCGGGCCTGCGTGGAAACACTGAGCATCGGCGGCAGTTTGAAACCGGCGGCAGTGAGTCAGGAGCAGCCCGACCAGAGCGGGCCTGTGTGGGAACACTGAGCATCAGTGGCAGTTGAAAACCGGCAGCAGTGAGTCAGGAGCAGCCCGACCAGAGCGGGCCTGCGTGGGAACACTGAGCATCGGCGGCAGTTGAAAACCGGCGGCAGTGAGTCAGGAGCAGTTTACCAGTTCAACAGCAGGGGAGAGAGGTAAAAAGTAATCAAAGTGTGACGTCACCAGGAAGCAGGTAAGTGATTGGTTGGTGAGTATTTCTCTCTTTTTTTTAAACTTTAACTCTGGTTTATAGTTTCTATAAGGTCTCTCTGGTGTAGCAGGGACTGTTGGTAAACCAGTTAACTGTAGTGTAATTAGTGGGATTGATTGATTTAATTTAAATTCAATTAATTAAAGGGTAAGTCATGGCAGGACAGCCGGGCCCTGTGATCTGCTCCTCCTGCGATATGTGGGAAATCAGGGACACTTCCTATGTCCCTGACAACTACATGTGCAGGAAGTGCATCCAGCTGCAGCTACTGACAGACCGCATTGCGGCGCTGGAGCTGCGATTGGATACATACTGGAGCATTCACGATGCTCAGGACATCGTGAATAGCACATTTACGGAGTTGGACACACCACAGGTAGATGTTGGACAGGAAGAAAGGGAACGGGTGACCAACAGGCAGAGTACTAGGTGCAGGCAGGTAGTGCAGGAGTCCCCTGTGGCCATTCCCCTCTCCAAAAGATACACCACTTTGAGTACTGTTGGGGGCCGTGGCTTATCAGAGGAAGGCAGCAGCAGCCAACTTCCTGGCACCAGGGGTGGCTCTGCTGCACAGAATGGGAGGAAAAAGAGGGGTAGAGCTATAGTAATAGGGGATTCAATTGTAAGGGGAATAGATAGGCGTTTCTGCGGCCGCAAACGAGACTCCAGGATGGTGTGTTGCCTCCCTGGTGCAAGGGTCAAGGATGTTTCCGAGCAGCTGCAGAACACCTTGGAAGGGGAGGGTGAACAGCCAGTTGTCGTGGTGCATATAGGCACCAACGATATAGGTAAAAAGCGGGATGAGGTCCTAAAAGCGGAGTATAGGGAGTTAGGAGATAAATTAAAAAACAGGACCTCAAAGGTAGCAATCTCAGGATTGCTACCAGTGCCACGTGCTAGTCAGAGTAGAAATAGAAGGATACTTCAGATGAATATGTGGCAAGAGGAATGGTGCCAGGGGGAGGGATTCAAGTTCCTGGGACATTGGAACCGCTGCTGGGGGAGGTGGGACCAGTTCAAACCGGACGGTTTGCACCTTGGCAGGGCTGGAACCAATGTCATAGGGGGAGTGTTTGCTAGTGCTGTGGGGGAGGGTTTAAACTAAAATGGCAGGGGGTTGGGAACCTGAGCAGGGAGACAGAGGAAAGGGAATCAAGGATAAAAGCAAAAGATAGGAAGGAGAAAAACAAAAGTGGCAGTCAGAGAAATCAACGGTTTAAATCAAACATGGCCACAGTAAATAATAATTCTAATAGGTCTAAGAGCGTTAAAAAAACAAGCATGACGGCTTTGTGTCTTAATGCAAGGAGCATTTGTAATAAGGTGGATGAATTGGCTGCGCAAATAGAAGTAAACAAATACGATTTGGTTGGGATTACGGAAACGTGGCTCAAGGAAGGCCAGGACTGGGAACTCAACATCCAGGGGTATTCGATATTCAGGAAAGATAGGCAAAAAGGAAAGGGAGGTGGGGTAGCATTACTGGTTAAAGAAGGGATTAACACAATTGTAATGAAGGATATTAGCTCTGATGAGGTGGAATCTGTATGGGTAGAATTGAGAAATACTAAGGGGAAAAAAAAACGTTCGTGGGAGTGGTTTATAGACTTCCAAACAGTAAGGCGGAGGTTGGGGATGGCATTAAAAGAGAAATTAAAGAAGCGTGCAATAAGGACACAGCAGTCATCATGGGTGACTTTAATCTACATATAGATTGGGCCAACCAAATGAGTAACAATACTGTGGAGGAGGAATTCCTGGAGTGTTTACGGGATGGTTTCCTGGACCAATATGCCGAGGAACCAACCAGAGATCAGGCCATCTTAGACTGGGTATTATGTCACGAGAAAGGATTAATTAGCAATCTTGTTGTACGAGGCCCCTTGGGTCGGAGCGATCATAATATGATCGAATTCTTCATTAAGATGGAGAATGAAGTAGTTGACTCGGAGACTAGGGTCCTCAATTTAAATAAAGGAAACTACGATGGTCTGAGGAGCGAGTTGGGTAGGATTGATTGGGGAATGGCACTCAAAGGGTTGATGTTGGATAGGCAATGGCAAACATTCAAAGACCGAATGGATGAACTACAGAATTTGTTCATCCCACTTTGGCATAAAAATAAAACAAAAAAGGTGACCCAACCGTGGCTAACAAGGAAAATTAGGGATAGCATAAGGTCCAAGGAGAGGGCATATAAATTGGCCAGAAACAGCAATAATCCTGAGGATTGGGAGCAGTTTAGGATTCAACAAAGGAGGACAAAGGGATTAATTAAGAAAGGGAAAATAGAATATGAGAGTAAGCTTGCAGAGAACATAAACTGACTGTCAAAGCTTTTATAGATATGTGAAGAGAAAAAGATTGGTGAAGTCAAGCGTAGGTCCCTTGCAGTCAGAATGGGGGGAATTTATAATGGGGAACAAAGAAATGGCAACCAACTAAATACATATTTTGGTTCTGTCTTCACAAAGGAGGACACAAATAACCTCCCAGAGATGCCGGGGAACATAGGGTCTGATGAAAGGGTGGAACTGAAAGAAATCAGTATTTGTAGGGAAATCGTGTTAGGAAAATTGACGGGACTGAAGGCCGATAAATCCCCAGGGCCTGATAATCTACTTCCCAGGGTACTTAAGGAAGTGGCCCTAGAAATAGTAGATGCATTGCTGGTCATCTTCCAGAACTCGATAGACTCTGGAACGGCACCCATGGATTGGCGGTTAGCTAATGTTACCCCACTATTCAAAAAAGGTGGTAGAGAAAAGGCGGGGAATTATAGACCGGTAAGCTTGACATCAGTAGTGGGGAAAATGCTAGAGTCCATTATAAAAGATGTAATAGCAGAACACTTGGAAAGCAGTGACTGGATCGGACAAAGTCAACATGGATTTACAAAAGGTAAATTATGCTTGACTAATCGACTGGAATTTTTTGAGGATGTAACTTGTAAAATAGATAAGGGAGAAACAGTGGATGTGGTGTATTTGGACTTTCAGAAGGCTTTCGATAAGGTCCCGCATAAGGGATTAGCGTGCAAAAGTAAGGCACATGGGATTGGGGGCAAGGTATTGACTTGGATAGAGAACTGGTTGGCGGACAGAAAGCAAAGAGTTGGAATAAACGGGTCGTTTTCCGAGTGGCAGGCAGTGACTAGTGTGGTACCGCAAGGATCGGTCCTAGGACCCCAGCTGTTCACAATATATATTAATGATCTGGACGAGGGAATTGGATGTAATGGGCCAGAAGTTCAGTGGGCTTTGCGCCCAGTTACCGCCCAAAGAGGGCTTCTGCGCAAGTGTAAGAGGGTGCGCTGATATTCAGCGCTGCGGTAATGGCGGCGGTAGCCGGTAGCGCTGTGCCGACACCGATGACATCATCGGTGTGCGCAGTGCCCCGGTTCCGCCCCGCTTCCGGCCCAAACCCCATAATTAGTTGCGGCCGCCTCTTCTGCAGTGGCCGCAAACAGCGATTGAAAAACGGGGCCATACTGCTGCACTACTGGGGTGCTTTAAGGTGGAGGTGCGGCCGTCCGCTTTTTCGGCGGCCGCCTGCCCACACCTCCTTCCTCGGCCTCCTCCACCCACCCCCCCGCGGCATTGCTGGCTGCTTTCCGCGAGCCCGGCACTTCTCCGTGGTGCCAGGCTCATTTGCCGGCACAACCCAGCGGCAATCTCGCTGTTGCAGGCACCTCCCCCTTAAGAGAAGGAGGAGGCCTGCAGTACCGCAGCCTGCCGCTCCGCAGCGGGTGGGGCAGCGGGGCCTACAGCGCAGAAATTCCGTTTCAGCGCCCCAAGCGGGGCGGGCACACCCTGGAATAGCGCCCGGTTCCGACTTGGGGCGCAAAAGCCGAATATCTGACGGGCGCACCTGGCTCCGCGCGCAGCGCTAACTTTTGGGCGTTAGCCTGCTGGCGGGCCTTAACTGAATTTCTAGGCCAATATCTCCAAATTTGCAGACGACACAAAGCTGGGTGGGACGGTATGCTGTGAGGAGGATGTCGTGAAACTCCAGCACAATTTGGACAGGTTGGGTGATTGGGCAGAAACATGGCAAATGCACTATAATGTGGATAAATGTGAGGCTATCCACTTTGGTGGCAAAAACAGGAAGGCAGATTATTATTTGAATGGCAATAGATTGGGAGAAGGGGAAGTGCAAAGAGACCTGGGTGTTCTTGTCAACCAGTCGCTGAAGGTAAGCATGCAGGTGCAGCAGGCAGTTAAGAAGGCAAATGGTATGTTGGCCTTCGTAGCAAGAGGGTTCGAGTACAAGGACAAGGATGTCTTGCTGCAGTTGTACAGGGCCTTGGTGTGACCACACCTTGAGTATTGTGTGCAGTTTTGGTCGCCTTACCTGAGGAAGACGTTCTTGCCATGGAAGGAGTGCAGCGAAGATTCACCAGGCTGATACCTGGGATGGCAGGAATGACGTATGAGGAGAGATTGTGTCGATTGGGCTTATACTCACTGGAGTTTAGAAGATTGAGAGGGGATCTCATCGAAACCTATAAAATTCTGTCAGGCCTTGACAGACTAGATGCAGGAAGGATGTTTCTGATGGCCGGGGAGTCCAGAACCATGGGTCATAGTCTAAGGATAAGGGGTAAACCATTTAGGACTGAAATGAGGAGGAATTTCTTCACCCAGAGAGTGGTGAACCTGTCGAATTCTCTGCCACAGAGGGCGGTGGAGGCCAGTTCATTAAGTATACTCAAGAAAGAGTTGGATATATTTCTTAAGGCTAAAGGGATCAAGGGATATGGGGAGAAGGCAGGGACCGGGTACTGAATTTGGATGATCAGCCATGATCTCATTGAATGGTGGAGCAGGCTCGAAGGGCCGAATGGCCTACTCCTGCTCCTATCTTCTATGTTTCTATGTTTCTATGTTTAGGTGTGTCTCATGGTGTGTGATGGGTTTTGAATGGCGTTGGATTACTAGGTAAACAGAAGCCCTTTGTCCTGCGGTCACTGAAACCGCAGCCTAAGTGGATTATTCTTTGTGTCAACATTCTGCAGCAGTTTCTGTAAACAAACAACTTGTAGGTTGCCTCTGAAGGGAAGGGAAACTCAATTTTTGATTGACAGAATCTGACTGCCATTGCTTGATCCTTCCCTTTTTACAGACACACAGACCTTTTTCCTTGGCCATGCTTTCTGACGGCCATTTTTTATCCCTTTGCAATTTACACAGTTCAAAACTCAAGAGTACATTTTTTAAATAAAATCTGCTGGCTTAAAGTGTGCGAATTTTTCCACGAAGTTCCTTGATTCCGGTGTTGCCCATGTGCTGCCCAACTCAACGCAGCCCCCCTGCGATTCTGGGTATATTAAAACATTGTCCAACCCAGAGGCAATTTCCACGATGTAGATTAATATTTCCCAATCTTCGTGGACTGAGGGGATTTGCGAACCCCTACACCATCATAGGGTCAGAAGTGGGGATGTTCGCTGATGAGTGCACTGTGTTCAGTTCCATTCATAACTCCACAAATAATGAAGCAGTCTGTGCCCGCTTGCAGCAAGACCTGAATGACATTCAAGCTTGGGAAGGTGGTGGTGCAAGTAACATTCATGCCACGCAAGTGCCAGACAATGACTATCTCCAACGAGGGAGAGTCTAACCACAGCCCCTTGACATTCAACGTCATTACAATCACCAAATCCTCCATGATCAACATCCTGGTGGTCACCATTGACCAGAAACTTAGCTGGACCAGCCACATAAATACTGTGGCTACAAGAGCAGGTCAAAGGCTCCGCATTCTGCGGTGAGTGTCTCACCTTCTGACTCCCCAAAGTCTTTCCACCACCTACAAGGCATAACTAAGGAGTGTGAGGGAATATTCTCCACTTGCCTGGATGAGTGCAGCTCAAACAACACTCATGAAGCTCAAAACCATCCAGGACAAAGCAGCCCACATGATTAGCACCCCATCCATCACCTTAAACATTCACTTCCTCCACCACCAGCGCACCGTGTGTACAATCTGCAAGATGCACTGCAGCAACTCGCCAAGGCTTCTTCGGCAGCACCTCCCAAACCCGCGACCTCTACCGCCTAGAAGGACAAGGGTTGGGAATACCACCACCTGCAAATTCCACTATAAGTCACACACCATCTTGACTTGGAAATATATCGCTGTTCCTTCATCGACGCTGGGTCAAAATCCTGGAACTCCCTCCCTAACAGCACTGTGGGAGTATCTTCACTGTATGGACTGTAGCGGTTCAAGAAGATGGCTCACCACCACCTTCTCAAGGGCAATTAGGGATGGGCAATAAATGCTGGCCTAGCCAGCGACACCCAGACCACGTGAACAAATTTTAAAAAATTGTACCTGAATTTTGTAATCAGTGTTCTACAACCAGCGAAAGAAACCGATTGGTATATTTAAGCAGCCTAGCACCTGGTTCTGGCTGGTAGGCTTCTCACCTATTTACAGGCCCATCTGAATATTGCATTAGGTGGCCTTTGGGTATCAAGGTGCCCACCTCCAATTTCCAATTGCTGCTATGAGTTGGATTTCTCTGCCATTGCTTATTCCCAGCATTTTCTTCTTTTGGAGTACATATTTATATTATCTGCTGATTTATTGAGCTTGCCTCAATTATTTGTTATGCTTAAGACTTTTTGAAAACACTTATTTATTGAATTTGTAATGTACATAATGATTTTTACAAAGATTTGCTCATATTTTTACTTCAAGATTTAAACCATATGAGAAATTGTTACCTGATTAATGCAGTGAGGCACTAGATTTTTAATCATCATTTGCTATTCATGTTACACTCTGAATCTGAGTTCTATGTAGACTACAGAAATAAAGATAGTGTATTTATATAGTACCTTTTATATCCTAGAGTTGTCCCAAATTACATCACAGTCAATGGGTGGCTTTTGAAGTGTAGTTACTGTTGTAATGTAGAGAAATACAGCAGCCAAAATTGCACACAGCAAGGTCCTACAAAGTAGTGAAATAAAAGACCAGATAATCTGTTTTATTGGTATTGATTGAGGGATAAATGTTGGACAGCACACCAGGGGAATTCCCATGCTCTTCAAAAAGTGCCATGGAGTCTTTTACATCCACTTGAGAGGATAGAAATGGCTTTGTTTTAACGTCTCATCTGAAAGGCAGCACTGCCGACAATGCAGTACAGAGTATGGCACTGAAATGTCAGCCTACATTATGTGCTCAGTCTTTCGAGTGGGGCTTGAACCTACAGGCTGTTTTGTTTAACATTTTACATATTAGTTCAGAAACTGTGCGACTGTTCTCCTGCCGTGCAAGCTCACTTGATGAGAGTTATATCAGGGAATTAGGTGCAGAGCTCAGCACATGATTAGCTGTGTACTCAATTTTCTGGACATTAATAAATATTGTGAATACAGAGTAAGGCAGTGTTATTCATTGTTGTTATCAAATCATTTCTGATAATTTTGTGGATATGGAGGAGCTGCATCGTGTTAGCTTCACAGTCAGCAGCTGCTGAACCCAGGAATTCAGACCTCGCAGGCAGCTCTACAAATGCAGCTTGTTAACTCAGCATCAACAGTTGATGCAGTCATTTGAGACTGTACCAAGCAGACTGTATTGTTTGGGGACCTCTATGGATAAGCCCACAATCTGCACAACCATCTGATGCAATGCAAGTTGCTATGGAGAGTCTGCTGCAGAGCCTTCCCTCTGCAAACCCCCACCTCGTTCCCCTAGGTCCTAAGCTCAGGCATAGTTTCCACTACAAAACCACTCGCTGGGGCCTGGAGATATTTGGCTGCAATCTTTAGCAATCTGTCTTGCCTACATTCACGATGATTGGGAATCAGATTGAGGCAGCCTTAACAAAAGGTTTCAGCAGCCTCATTGCCGTCCAGCAGCCTGCTCTCACAGAGATCTCTGAACATGCTAATGGGATATCCAGCAAAAAGGGAAAGGCAGGAGCTGGAACAGATGATGGAGATGTCTCCTTTACAGGACACCCATCTGCAGTTCATGCAAGCAGTCAGTGCCCCAATTCATGTTTCCACTATTGTGTTAAGCAGCTCCAATCAAGGGCTGCAATTTACCTGCCCTCCGCCCGGTCCTGCTGGAGTTTGATTAAAGGTTGTGAACGAGTCTATTGTGAGGTTTTCTAGTTGAACCAGTCTCGCCTGTCCCTTCTGTTATTATTACACCATTACTTTAGCAAACTCATCATGAGGGCTGATTTTAACTGGGAAGTCAACGGAAGTGGATGGCTATCCTACATGAGGGTCTGCACCGGAGGCACGGTAGGTTTTAATTGCATGCCACTGAATGCCACCAGTCAACTGCTCATCTGTTTCGGGCAGAAATCGACAGCTGACCAGCTGGAGTCTGGCAGGAGCCTCATCCTCCGTCAGAACCAGCGGCAGTTCCTCAAAATGGGGAATCAGTGGGAACAGAGCGGGAAATTGAACTGACCCATTTTAACTTCTCCCCCGCTCCTTTCCCACCAATCAGGAAGAATAAAAATGACCTGTATGGTTTGAGTATCAGTGTTATTTTATATATGTTATTTTTCAATCCATGGCCTCGCCCCTCCCTATCTCTGTAATCTCCTCCAGTCCCACAACCCTCCAAGGTATCTGCACTCGTCTAATTCTGACCTTTTGAGCATCCCTGATTTTAATCGCTCCACCATTGGTGGCCGTGCCTTCAGCTGCCAAGGCCCTAAGCTTCGGAATTCCCTCCCTAAATCTCTCCGACTCTTTACCTCTCTCTCTTCCTTTAAGATGCTCCTTAAAACCTACCTCTTTCATCTATCCTGATATCCCTTTCTGTGGCTTGGTGTCAAAAATGTTTTCATTGATAATGCTCTTGTTAGACACCTTGGGATGTTTTGCTACATTAAAGGCACTATATAAATCCAAGTTATTGTTGTTGTTGTTATATCAGTAAAAAGAGAATTGTGAAAAGTGAGGTTGTACCCATGAGAGGAGAGGATTGTCAATTTGTAAAAGAGGATCAAAAAATGGCAGATGTATTTAATAAGTACTTCACATCAGTATTAACTAAAGAGAAGGGTGTCTGAAGGAGACAGTTTGACTTGTGCCTAGGACCCCCTCAGTTTGTAAGGTTTGATGGGGCCAGGCAGCAATGGAGGAACGGTCAAAAATGAAGTAGCCTATTTTTTTGCACAAACTGAATTTCTGACCTTGAAGGCCATCTGACTGTTCTTCTCAGCGAGCAAAAGGTCCAAGGCCAGCAGCTGGTGCTGTAGCTGTAGGCCTCTCAGACCTGCAGCTATATTTCTGTTTCCACCCCATTCTCAGTGCACGGACTGCTAGGGGGCCAGACCTGTGCTGGGGGCGCAATCGGGTTATGTTAATAGCCCAACAAATTGAGGTGTAGCTTAGCCTCTGGTCAGCTGTCCAACATCTTGACAGAGAGGAGCTGGAAAGAGTTCCAAGTACCACTGTGGTAGTGACAAAAATGAATCGCACACAAACACTTTACTTTGACTCCTTCCCTGAGCAATTAATCTCACCCAGTCTCCATGAACTGCTGAGATAAAAATTAAAGTATTATTGGTTTCTGTTTGCCACAATAAAATACGAAATATAAAAATACATGGGGTGAAATTGGCTTTGGGCAAAAGTGCGAAACGGCGTTAGCGAATTGGCAGCCTGTTTTACACAACGTGCGACTTTCTTGGACTTCAACGGGAAAGAAAATTGGGCACGGTGTTAAAATTTCACTCATTCTGCACTTTCACCGAAGACCAATTTCACCCCTGTAGTTTTGCAGCAATCGAAAATGCCTTGTATAATAAGACGCAGTTCAGGAGCAAACATCTGTTTTAAAAATAGTATTGAAAACACATCCACCTATATCTTATTAAAAGAGGTTAAGATGTCACTTCAAGAGATCACAAAGTCTCTGTTTGAAGAATGGACTCAGTCGAGAATATTTTGAGGACTTTATGGGATTTTTCTCAGGGTATTTTCCCTGTGATGGGATCACCCTGTGCAGATATGTGAAAAACTGGTTTGTTAAAACTCCAGAGAATGCATGGCAGTTGGCTGTGACAAAAGAACTGTCAGTCATCCAGAATGTATAGGTTCGCCTGACAGTCCTGCAAAAAGGAAGGGGACCTTTGACGAAGGGGCTGAGGACCCTGAGGCACCCGTTAAACTTGAACCTATTAGAAAGCCACTCTAATATGCAAAAGCACTTCTCACCACCATCTCAGCAGAGAAGCAGAACAATGAACCCACTAGCCTAGCCAGCCGAAGAGGAGCCAGTTTTTCCCAGCACAACGACCGAGAGATGTCCCAAACTTAGGGCCATTAGTCCAATCACGGAATACTCATGGGTCTGATGATGGCCCATCACTAACTAAGCACCGGAGTGCTTAGAAACAAAAGGATTTTAAAGATTGGCGGGAAAGATAGGGGTAGCAAAACTCCTATAAAGATAGATCCTTGTCCACCATTCTCTCTCTCTCTCGCTCTCGCTCCACCAAGATCAACCTAACAAGAAGAAGTACCAGAGGAAGAAGCCGCTGAGCGGAGTGATCGAGACTGACTGTGTGTGGTGGTAAGCATGGTCTCGAGTGTCCCAAGCCGGTAACCCAATATCCCAGACAAGCTGGGCTCAGGGGTTTTTCTCAGAAGTGACGCTTTTGGGCTATTCCGGGGTGCAAGCTTCATTTGGTTCAGCCAGGCGAAGGGGCTTATGCGACTGGGTAATTCATTGGTAGGGGTGGAGTTAGAGTCACCATAGCAACAAGGGAAGTACTGCATGTTATAGTCTCCAGTTGTGTACTGTATGTATGTTGTTTGTAACCTGGATCTTATTCTCCACAGAGACAGGGATTTTGTTTAGCAGTGCATGTTTTAGCCAGTGTATGTCAGACCAAATAAATATAAGTATGATTTTTCACTGAAGCATTCCTGTCCATGACTTATTCTATTTAAACTCTGAATAATAATTCCCAGGTATAGAACTTTCTTAAGGTGGGGGCGATTTGAACCGTCCGTCTAGCAATTGGGCTAGGATCAAAACCGCTTACACACTCTGTGATATAAATGGAGTATAATTGCTGTTGTAAAGATATGCTCCAATTTGATTTAAGAAAACTCATGTTTTTTCCCCTCTGTTTATCTGGGAAATGAAGTGGAGAGGCAGCATCAGTAAAGCAAATTGTTATTGAATATTAAAAAAAACTACAGGCACCAAGGGAGTACAAATGTAGAATGGCAGGAGAACCTTGATTATGACAGAATCAAATTTACAAACCTTGAGGTACCCTCAATTTTAGAATTATAATTGCACTTTATTCTCAAATAAAATTATTGCCATTGAAAATATCTGAGCCATAATTGATAGATTTTTTAAAGGACAAAGGTCTCAACAAGAATATTATTGATTTAACCACATCATCGTTAGGCTTACTCAACCTTTCAAATATTTTAAAAGAAAAACAGAGCAAAATTAACATTAATCTTAAATTTTAGGTTAAGCAACAAATATTAATTCTATCCTATATTATTTTATGTTGTCCACTGGTTCAATATCACTAAGAAATATTTTGGAATTTCTGTTTTTAAATCGGCTTTGAATGATAATCAGCATGATCTGCTAGTTTGTTACATATTATGAAATGATAACAATAAAAACATAATCCAATGTTTAAAGGATTTTTCAGCTCAATTGGTACATTTAATTTTCTCTAAAAATTTGGGCCTTCATTTCATATGAATTATGTTGCGCCATCTGATCTCACTATCTTTGTATATTTAATTTTAATTACTGTAGTCCTGAGAAATGGAGGGATATTTAATTGTGAGCCGGTGATAAGCCCTTTCACAAAGACATCAAGTAGTATTCTCCAAAACAATTATGTGAGGACAGAAATTTTGATAACACGAAGAGGAAAGACTGAAGGTCAAGCAACATTATGGAATCGTGATGGGTTGGTCAGATTTGGGAGAACGGGTTTAGGTGGCTCTCAAATACCATAAAATAATGATTACCTACCCTAGTTCAAATGATTCTTGAGGAGAAACTCAAGACTGTTGCTACGAGTCTAAGGGTATGCTTGGCCATCTGGACAAGTCTGGATTTTCCAAACTGTCACTGTGCCATTTACCACCAAATCTGCATGCTTCCCAACTGTATTAATGAATTTTGTGACATGCAATTTAAAAGGCTCTTTGGCCATGAAATTCAGCACTGTAGCACTGGTAGTTTTGGCCAGTTTTGAAGAAAAAATGGCGTCCTCCTCGCTTCCGCCCACTTCCGGCATGGCCTGTGCTGTTCAACATCTTGGTGAGTGTTATATATGTGGGTAGAACAAATGAAGGCCAGAGACACAATGGTCAGGATTTTCATTGGGCCGTGGAGGCGGGATTGGAGGCATGCGGGTGGTTAAAATTGCAAAAACTGGCGGGCGGGCCCGACCCCAACTCCATCCCGCCTCCACGCAATTTTCAAAAGTTGTGTCTTATGGTCCCGACTCTGTCCTGCCTCCAACAGGTGGGATAGGCCGTTAAGGCCCTTAACAAGCTCTAAATTGGCTCTATAATGCCATTTTGAATGGCCATTGCGATTTTAACCCTTTTCCCACGTGAAACATGCCTGGTGGGAAAACACGCCGGTGAAACTTGATGGGAGCACAATTGTATTGCTGACTATCAGCTGCAGGTCAACCATTAAACAGGAGATTTGATCAGCCATCATTTGCAGGTGGCAGGACTTTGTAGTCTCAGGTCTGGGGGAACTTTTAGAAGGCATAACCACAGCTATGGAAGTTTGGAGCCTGACACCCATCTCCAGTGTGACCTCCTGGGAAACCCCTCTCGCCACCTTCACTGAGCGCTTCCTCAACTGAGGCATCTACCAGAAGCATGGGAGCCATTTATTTCCTTCCCTTCTGGATATTAGATGAGGCCAAACAACAGCAGCAGCCCCAACAGCAGCAGCAACAACAGCAGCAGCCCCAACAGCAGCAGCAACAACAGCAGCAGCCCCAACAGCAGCAGAAACAACAGGAGCGCCATATTGCTACTCACCCACCTGAAGATGCACAGGCCAGAAGGGGCCTGTGCTTGGAAGCCCGTCGGCACAGGAGATAGCCCCAAACAGGGTCTACAGACACAGGGTCAGCTATCTCAACATGTCTGAGCAGCAGTGCCAAAGGCAGCTCCGAATTTCGCAAGAGGTAGTGCGTGATATCTGCGCAATGCTGCAACAAGACCTGCAGGCCAGAGGACCAGGTGGACAACCCTTACCAGCGGCCGTCAAAGTCACCACTGCACTCAACTTTTTTGCCTCAGGCTCATTCCAGGGATCAGCAGCAGACATCAGTGGCATCTCCCAGGCAGCCGCACACACTTGCATCACGCAGGTAATCGATGCCCTCTTCGCCCTCGCGCACAATCACATCCATTTCACCAAGGATCGAACAAGTGTCACAGCGCATACGGTTGGATCAGCTCATTTGGCAGGCTTTCCAAGGGTGCAGGGCATCGTTGACTGCACACATGTGGCCCTTAAGGTACCCCATCACAATCCAGATATTTTTGTCAATCACAAGGGCTTCCACTCCCTTAACGTTCAGCTGGTGTGCGACCACAAGATGAACATTTTGCATGTTTGTGCCAAGTACCCTGGCAGTTGCCATGACTCCTTCATACTGCGCCAATTTAGTGTGCCTCTGCTATTTAGTCTGCCAGACCAACTTAACGGATGGCTACTTGGAGACAAGGGCTATTCCCTGAGGATGTGGCTAATGACGCCATTGAGGAAACCATCCAACGAAGCTGAGGAGAGCTACAACTCCAGCCACATGTCCACCATTGCCATAATCGAGCAAACCATCGGTTTGCTGAAGATGCGCTTCAGATGCCTGGATAGATCAGGTGGAGCCCTGCAGTGCTCAGCAGCCAGGGTCTCCAGAATCATTGTGGTTTTCTGTGCACTTCACAACATGGCGCAGTGTTGTGGCTTGCAGATTCCTGAGGACCAAGTGGCTCCTCACATATCCTCCTCAGATGAGGAGGAGGAGGAGGAGGAGGAGGAGAGCAAAAACAAACATTCTGCAGAGGCCCATCAACCAACGGCAGCAGTACACGAGAACATAGCTGCCCGGGATGCAAGGAACGTACTCATCTTGGCCAGATTTGCTTAGCCTAGCCACTCAAGCAATTTTGCCTCGCATCTTCTTATCTGAGCATCAACAATGGCCACAAACCAGCTGATTCCTAGCAATTTGACCACCATACTGACAATTGCAAGTAATCCTAAGCCATCAATGTGGAATTCCCATTTGCAAAATGACACATGCCACAACTACAGCAGTAGCCATCAGATTTTTTTATGTACAAGATTCATATGATGGCTTTTACACATAAAACATCAAATTTAACCCAAGTGACTACCCTTGTGACTATTTGTGCAGATGTGAGTGTCTGCGCTGGTGCTGGGTGTGCTGAATTCTGCTGACGCTGCACCCTCAGAGATTGCAGCTTCCTCTGAGGAGTCTGGAGGTTCAGCCTGTTCCTCCTGGCTAGTGGGGATGGATGCTTGCGATGGTCCTGTGGGGGAGTAAAGGAAAGAGTCAGAGATGTGATGCCAAGGTTACATGCACATTGCATATTGCAGGTGATCATAAGTCCATCTGTTAGAGCTTCCGAAACATTATTAGCGACTCATGCACTGTCAATGAGAGAGATGGAAAACTATTCTGTCACCAGCCTGGTGTGATGCACCTGTCTGTCCGTCCCCCACATGCGTGTCGTCCTCCAGTCCTACGATCTCCAGGACCGCCTCCTCCCAGGGGGTGAGGTGGGCTACTGATGGTGGCCCTCCTCCTGTCCTCGCTCGTTCTCTTTTATTGTGAGCTCTCTTTTCCTGCAATGAGGGAGACAAGTGGAGGTTGAGTGAGAATGAAGGAGTGAGTGTAGAGAATCCATAACATAGATGCTTAGAAGGAGACAAAGATGGAGTGAAGTGGCAAGACCAAGGGCCCTCCCTGTGTGTTGTCAGTTGTTTTCATAGCATCAGAGTGATAGGGAGTGTGAGGGCTGCATAGTCGAATAGTTAGGTGAATGTGACCATAGAGAGTGAGGGAATGGGTAAGGGTGCATGGATGTCAGTGTCAAGTGGGATGTGAAGGAAGAGATTGCTAAAGCTGAGTGCTGGTGAGGAAAGGCATTGGGGATCAGATTGAGAGCGATGGGAAATTTATACTCACTTTTCCAGTACGCTGAATGTCATGAAATCTCTTCCTGCACTGTATCCAGGTTCTGCGGGTAGGCAATAAGGAGTTGACCTCCTCTGCCATTTGCTGCCACACAGCCTTTGTCTGCTGGGGATGCTTCTTCCTCCCTGATGAAGGGAAGAGCACCTCCTTGTGAGCTCTTGTTCCCTCCACTAAAGCCTGCAGGGCAACGTTGTCGAACCTGGGAGCAGCCCTAGGTCTGTCGCTGGCCATTGTGACTCCAGGTTCCTCTAACAGTAAATGCCAAAAGGTTGGCAGCCTGCAGAAGAAGCAAGACTTGTTGCAGACCTTAAATGCAGCAGCAATAATGACGTCATATTATGCGACTTACTGATTGGAAATACTCATTTGCCAAGGGTTCCCACACGCTGGAACTCAATTGGGCAATTAAGTTAAAATTGCATCAATCTCCCACATCGAATTAGATTCATGTGGATAACACGAAATGCGGATTACACGACACCAACCCGCACCTGAATGAAAATCCAGCCCAATGAGATGCTAGTCTATGTACTTGCTTTATAGGCCAGAGCGAACTGAGCATCTGACAAACCATGTGATAATACATTACACTGTATTCCCCTCTCAAATACAACAAAACTATGGTCCCACCTTTCCCAGCATCACATGTACCACATAACAAAAACTCCTGGCTTTTTTTCTTTTAAATGAATTACAAATCCTACGAATGAACTACAAATCCAGTTTAATAGCAGGTTTGCGGAGCCTTCCTGATCTCCTTAAAGAAAGTGTTGAACTAATTTTTGGGTTGTTTTGTTTTGGTTCCAAACTCAAAGATGATCCTGTTTCTATCTCAGACTTGGTTGAACCTGGTACTTCAGATACTGAAGTCTGAACAGAGTCAAACTCATGTATGTGTTCATGATCATGTCGTGCAAGATCATGTCTTGGTTCATCTCTAGCAGAGATCATTTGATCTACATGAGCACTTCAGATTTTGTCACCAATTTCAACCAAATGTCTCTTGATTCCACCAACCTCTACTATGGTTCCTACATCTCACTTGTGTGAACTCGACTTGCCAGGGGGACTGAGAACATGAACACACTCATTTTATTTGAAACTGCGTTCTTTCTGATTGCTGTCATAATAACGTTTCTGACACAACTGTTTCTGTTCAACTCTTGAGGCCAAATTCGATTGAACAAGACTCAATCATGTTCTTAGTCTCCTCTTCATCAAGGATTCTGCTGGGGTATGTCCAGTTGTAGTGTGTGGAGTAGTTCTGTACTTCAGCAAGAAATTTGCCAAATTTTGCTTCATGCTGAGTCCCGAACAACCCTATAACACTTGCTTCTTGAGAGCTTCTTTCACTATTCTGACTGACCGGCTGCTCTGTTTGAATCTGGATGATATGGTGGAACGAGAGTGTGTTTGATACCGTTCCGTTTCATGAATTCTTGGAATAGAGCAGAGTGGAACTGAGGGCCAATGTCAGAAACAAGCTCTTCAGGTAAGTCATGATGTGCAAAGATAGACCTCAACTCATCTATGGTACGTTCAGTTTTAGTATTTGAACCCATGTGTTTCACTTCAATCCACTTTGAGTGACTATCTGTAAGTACCAGGATATAATCATTTGCTTTCTCACAGAAGTCTACATGTACTTTCTGAAAAGATCTACTTGGCCATGACTAGGGTTGTAGTGGAGTTTTGGATGGTTTGTTTTTGCAATTTTGGCAAATGCTACATTTGCTGACAAGTGATTCAAGATCACTGTCCAGTCCAGGTCAGTAAACAAAGGGCGCAAAATTTGGTAACGCCCCATTTCGGGGCGGTAACACTGATGAGGTGGGACATCCTGCACCTGGCAAGGAAGTCCCGCCCCTGCAGTGAAATTCACCTCACCGCCCTACCCAGGTAGATAACGGATGCTGCTCATCATCAACTGCTTGGTTGATAGTAATTTTGTAGTCACCGCACAAGTGTGCAGCTTATTCTGCTTTGGGCGCTACCACAATCGGGGTAGCCCATTCACTTTTGTCAGTTTTTACTAGCACTCCATTCTCTCTCAGCTTTGCTAGCTCTTCCTCCACCTGACTTTTCAATGCATAGGGAACCAGCCTTGCCTTACAATAGGCAGGCTTCGCATTGGACTTGATGTGGATATATGCATCATATCCAGTGATGCCCTCATAACTGTCTGAGAACATGTTTTCGGACTTGTTCAGCATTTTGTTGAGTTGCTTCTTTGAAGCATCTACACTGAAGATGTTTTTCCAGTCTAGTTTTAACTTTCTCAACCAGTCTTTGTTCACGAGGGTTGGTCTGTTGTTGTAGCTGGCTAATCGGCAGCTTTACTGACTGGTCATTGTGTTGAACTGTACATTCCATTTGTCCATGTCTCTAGGATTTCTCCAGGATAGGTTTTTAACTCTTTGTAAGTGGTATTTGATTAAACTTACTCTAATATGTGTCCTTACTCATGATATAGCTGTTCACTTCCATGTCAATACACATATCAATATATTGCTCATTGATCAAAAGTTTTGTACGGAAGTCTTTCTCATGACTGCTAGCATTGCCGCTAATGGCTCCAGGGAAAGCGAAGGATGCATCATTTGAAGACATTGATGCCTAGATCTTCAACATTGGGTGTGTTCATTTCAATATTGTGAACTCCCCCCTTTTGTTGTCGCTGCTTTGCATTGCCACTAGAATGGTTCTTACTTCCTGCTTTTGATCTAGCTCTGCAAGTTGTTGAAATATGACCTTGCTTCTGGCAGTGAAAACACTTTGCATTTCTGTATTGACAGGACTGTTGTGAGTGATTTCCATTGCAGCAATAACAATTCACTGAACTGCTCTCACCGGCAAGCTTTTGACTCGGTCTCACAGCTTTAGGTTTGGTGGTGGTTTTGTGACTGTAGACCTCAGCTGCTCTAGTCATTTGAGTTGGACAGAGCTCCCTAGCATTCTTAGATGCCATCTCCATAGATAGGGCAATTTTGCATGCTATGTCAAATGTTAGGTTTGGAGTGTTCAGTAACTTGGACTGTGTGCGCTCATCCACCAGTCCACATACAAGTTTATCTCGCAACACACGATCCAAAAATGTGCCGAAGTTACAATGCAAAGACAGGTTCTTAAGAGCTACAATGTGCTCACTGATGGTTTCACTTTGTTTTTGTTTTCTGGTACCAAACTTATAGCTCTCTGCTATTTCTAACGGCTTTGGGTCAAAATGGTCCTCGAGTTTCTCGACAATGTTTTCAAACGATGCATCCTTCGCTTTCCCTGGAGCGAGTAGGTTTGTCAATGTTCTATAGACATCTGGCCTGATTACATTCTTCCATTCACAAATTACTTTATTTTGAGCTTGAACATTCTCATTTGCACTTTTGGTCTCAATAATGTTATTGCGCTAAAAAAACTTCTCCATCCACTCAATGTAAGAACTAAATGGTTCGCGAGCTCGGTCATACATGCCGAGGCTTCCGATGAATCCCGTAGGCACGGCCATGATTGTCCTGATCCCATTGAACAGTGACTCAGCACATTGCCTGTGTACCTGTGAGAATCAATGCCGCTGTTGCTGTGTATACATACACACGAAGTTGAAGCACAGACGATTCTGCACGAGCATTAATGGAAAACATCACAAAAATTCAGTTTAGGTGTCACAAATTCACCTTAAACTTGTCCATTCGAAGGTTGAACACTGTGTCCTTCCATGATCCCTAAAAATGGTTTTTGCATCCCATCCTTATTGCCAAAATGTAATATACATGGGTAGAACAAATGAAGGACAGAGACACGATGAGTTGCTAGTCTATGTGCTTGCTTTATGGGTCAGAGTGAACTGAGCATGCTTATACTAAACCATGTGATATACATTACTGTGAGGGTGTTAGTGCGGGTGGTACGTGCGTACACTGGATGTATGCAGCGTAGACAGATCGTGACATCAGTTAACGTGTAACGCCGATTTGACACACGACCTGCCATTTTCAACCTCGCTGCTCTATTCAACGCCATCTTCTAAACACACACAGCTAAACGTGCAGTCAGCTGCACAAGGGACCAGCCACCTGTGCTACCTAATGGGATCCAACCAACTTGCAGGTTAGTTGGTTATTGCTATGTAGTGGCTTTTGCAGAGTTTGTAGGAGTACTGCATTGCTGGAAGAGTTTTGAAAAGTTGTTAAAGTGTGCAGGGAGTGCTGCTGGACTTTGGGAAGGTGTTGGCTGCTACTGGAAGGCCTCTGAGTACACCACTTGCTCCCAGTCATGGGGGCCCTAGTTGCAGTCCCCCTTGTGCTGCAGCCTGACAGGGAGATGGAGCAGAGGCAGCAAAGAAGGCAAGCTGCTCGCAGAGCTAGGAAGAGGAGGAGGGCTTTCAGCAGGAGGCCTTACCCAGCTAGGGTCTTCAGAAAGCACCACTCATGCCTGCACCTGAGCTAGGAGCACTGTGTTCAGCAGCTCTGCTTCACCAAGGAGGTGTTCACAGAAGAGTGCCACTTCTCGGAACCAGGCCTGCAGCTTCAGAGCAGGGTTATGACGGCACTGTCAGTGGCCCTCAAGGTGACTGTGGCCCTGAATTTTTTTGCTAGCGGATTCTTCCAGGCTGGAACAGGCGACAAAGCAAACATCCCACAGTTTGCCATCCATCGCTGCAGTCAGGAGGTCACAGAGGCTTTGTACCCTAGGAGAGAGGACTTCATCGTCAAAGCTGTCATGATGGCAGCAGTCTGAGCTTGGGGGGCAGCAAGCTGAGCCTGCATGACAGAAGTTTAAGCTTCCATTGCAGCACTCAGATGTTGGGTCACTTCCGCTTGTGCTGCAATGGAAGCTGAGACGTCGGCCATCAAACCCTTCATTATGGTTCGGTCCACAAGTATGCTAATGTGGTTGCCCATCATTCCATCCTGGAAATCATGGGCTCCAAGCCCTGTTCAAAGTATGTGCCGGACTCCTCCATGCTCCTTGACAGTGACAACATGCTATCTGGCAGACCAGCCAATGCACTTCTGATACCCAAGAACTCCAAACTGTCCAGCCAGTGCAGGAAGAGCAAGAGGAGAATGATGAAAGATAAATAGAAATGCATTTCTGTGTGCATGCCTATCACCCTTCTTCTGTAGGCCGCCCCATCGAAGTACTCATCTGAATCCTCTGCTGCAGAACTCATCTGTGACCTTACCCTCAAGGGAGCTGGCACCTGCGTGACCCTGCCCTGACTGCAGGCCACTCGTGCCCTGTGACTCACCATGTGTAGATCCCAACTCTATACTACCCTCTAAAATACGTGCAGTGCCAGTTTCTGAGCTGGTGCCTGAGAGTTTGAGATTGAATGATGGTGTCTCTTCTTCTCCATCATTGCAGTGTCAGCTGTGGCTCAGTTGGTAGCACACTCGCCTCTGAGTCAGAAAGTTGTGCGTTTCAAGTCCCACGCTGGGGACTTGAGCACAAAAATCTAGTGCTGAGGGAGTGAGGTGCTGTCTTTTGGATGAGATGTTAAACCAAGGCCCCGTCTGCTCTCTCAGGTGGATGTAAAAGATCCCAAGGCACTATTTTGAAGAAGAACAGGGGAATTATCCCGGTGTCTTGGCCAATATTTATCCCTCAGTCAACATAACAAAAACAGATTATCTGGTCATTATCACATTGCTGTTTATGGGAGCTTGCTGTGGGCAAATGGGCTGCCGTGTTTCCCACATTACAACAGTGACTACACTTCAAAAGTACTTCATTGGCTATAAAGCGCTTTGAGAGGTCCGGTGGTCGTGAAAGGTGCTATATAAATGTAAATATTTCTATTTATCTTTCATCACTCTCCTCTTGCTCTTCCTGCACTGGCTGGACAGTTTGGAGTTCTTGGGTATCTGAAAGGAGAAAGGCACAACAGTAGGGTTGTGCTGAGGGGAGGTGAGGGGGGGCGATGGGAAGCAAGATGTGCATGCTTACTGTAGGGGGCATCCTTTTCGGGGTTTACGGTAATTCACCTGGTCAGGCAGCCTTTTGCTACTACAGTCTGACCAATCCCAAACAGCGGTTTCGAATCGCTAAACCCACCCTTCCAGTTCTGACTGGAGGACTTACAATTAATGATATCTTAAAACGGACAACTGGTCTGAATGTGAGAAAATCAACTTTTATTAAACTAAAGAAAACTACACCACATGATTTTAGTAATCACTGTACAATTGCTTAAATGGGGGAAGACAGATGGCAAAATGAGGGATAAATGGCTACAATGTTAATTAAACAATCTTAGCAATTTCCCTTAAATTACCACCCCCCCTTTAACTCCTTACTAGATTGCCTTGCTGAGGAGTCAGAAACCTGCTCACCTGTGGTCCAAGGAAAATAAGAGAGACAGAGAGCTTCTCAGGAGCTATCTTTATATCCTGCCAGCTACTGCTGTTTGGCGCTGAAAGGGTCTGTGTGCAAATTCGCGCCGAAAAGTTCAAATACACAAGAGAAAGACCATGATTGGCTGACTCAAACGGGCTTGGAGTGGTTTGAATGTGTCTTCATTCTGGGGCCAAAATGTTCCCGCCCACATCCGGAGTTTCTGGGCTAACAAAAGGGAGTAATGAGTAATTCAAAAACCCATTCAATCTAAACTGTTCCCTATCAAAGTCATTTCCGTAGTTTCGGTGTGTCTCATTGTGTGTAAGGGGCTTTGAATGGGTTGGATTACTAGGTGAACAGAAGCCCTTTGCCCTGCGGTCATTGAAACTGCAGCTTGAGTGGATAATTCTTTATGTCAACAAGACAGCAGTCTCAGTAAATAAACATTGATTGTCAGCAGGGAAGAGAAACTCCTGTTTTTGATTGACAGAATCTGGCTGCCACTGCTTAACCCTCCCACCTTTCACAGACATCCATGAGCTGTGAGCTGCTTTTCCAAGCCCCAGTGTCCCGGCCATGCTTTTCTGACGGCCATTTTTAAACCCCTTTGAAATTACCAAACTCCAAGGAACAATTTTATTAATAAAAATGTACTGTCTTAAAGTGTGCAAATTTTTCAACGAAGTTCCTCAATTCTGGTGTTGTCCATGCGCCACAACACAGCCTTTTGTGGTTCTGGGCACGTTTTCAAACATTGCCCAACCCAGAGGCAATTTAAAGTCATGCACAATCTCTGTCCATGATGTAGATTAACACCTCCAGTATCTTCGGGGCTGAGGGGATTTTTGTGAACCCCTACATTCCTCCCTTTGGGTACTTCCAAATTGCTTGTAGTATCCACTCGAAGAAGTGAGCAAAGTTATCTGACCCCCGACAAGCAACCATCCCCTGTATTTACCTAATAGCTACCTACCACTGATCCCCCGACCCGTCTATTCCCCACAAATTTGAGAAAAAACCATGGTACGGTAGGCATCTACAGATGCATCAATTTACAATAAGGGGTCTCATACCCCTGCATCACTCGTTACATTATAACATGTTACAAAATGTTGCAATCTTGGTTATACAATGTAATCACAATGATCTCAAGCACGGAGAGGGTCCGACGCCTCTGCTCAGCTTGGAGTTGTCACAAAATGATCCCAAGCATGGAGAGGGTCCTACGCCTCTGCTCAGCTTGGAGCTGTAACAAAATACAAAAAAAATCTGGTTTAACAACATGCGTAAATAAACCCCGACCATCATGTGCCAATGATGGGTCACAAAATTCGAGTGGGTAATTGCTCCTCCCACCCGGGCAGTAAATGTTCCTTCCACCCCCCTTGAATGGTCTTAAACCTTTTAAAAACAGAAGAGTGGATTTTACAGAACAGTCTGCTCCACCAGCCCTGAACCATTCCCTTGTCCCTTTGTGGAGGCGGGGTACCCCTCCTGTTTCATAGACCGAGACCGGAGAGTATGGGATCACGACTCCCAGTCCCTCCCCCTCCCGTCTTCCCTCGACTGGCTGGAGAAAATGATGGGTGCCTGTGTGGCGGCTCTCACTGTCCCCACACTCAAACTTGGGTCCCAGATCCAGCCACCCACTCATCCTCCCCAGCCACACTTACACTCTAACTTTGAACGTGGGCCCCGGGTGAGTTCCTCCCTTCCCTGAACACACCCACTTGACTCTTGGGTCTCCCTCTCCCCTTTACAATCTTTCCTGGGCCATCACCACCCACTCCTGGGGAACGCGTTCCTATCTGACAAGGCGCTCGCGCTTCCCCACCATGACTCCTCAATAGCGAGATCTCCCGCAAGTGAAATTCGGTCAGGATAGTGCTGGGTTGGGGGCCGTGCCCCACGCAGCTGGGGCCATCTCTTCCACGTAGGAGGAGTAGGCAAGTTCCTCTGGACCCTGCCCGGTTTCTCCCAAAGGTCGCTGCGGGGTCTCCTCCTGGATTTGTCCAGTGGCGAGGTGATCCCCAACCTTCTGCATCACCATATCTTCATCCGATGCCCAGCTCAGGCTGGGTGAACAGGGCTGCTTCTTCGTCCACTCTCCTGAAAAAACTTAAAAGGACATGCAGCCAGGTCTCTCACTGACCTGCTGCCTTTGGTGGAGACATGGTCGGGTCCCTCGACCTCAGACCAAAATAAAAGCATTTGGCACACTTGTAAACTTAAACTTTAAAAATACTAGATGTTAATCCTAAACTTAAAATTCACCTTAAAAGCACACTATATTCAAAATGATAATCAAACCAAAGCTATAATAGAAATGCCGCCCATCTCCGGACGGCCAGACTAATCTCTGGCACTGTTGCAGGTTAATGCTGCCTGCAGCAAAGCTGGACTGCCTCCTGCTTCTGGTCCCTCGCAGCTTATGGCTGCTGATTGGGGACCCCTGTGTTCTGTTTCCTCCCGGGCTCGGGAGATTGCTCTCTGTGGCAGGTACTCTGGTGACCATCTTTTCTTGGGCTTGCGGGCTTGCTGAGACCTTCTGAGGGGCGTCTCTGTGGGGGAAACTTTGGCTGGCGGACCCTGAGCTTGGGTCACAGCCCTAGCTGGCTGGGAAACTTCTCCCCCTGATGCAAACTGCCCGGACTGTTTAATATGCCTGGCAGCCTGCCAGTAATCGGGTTTGTCTCCTTTTCCCTACCCACTCCTGTACTGGGGGCAGGTACTCCCTCACCACCCGCTGCTGATGGATGAAAATCTTCCTCTCCAGGTCCAAAACCTGGTACCAGCTCCTTCCCTATGTCCCCTGCAAGAGGGATTGCTATCCCTGCCTCCCCAGGGTCCCACATCATGGGGGGGAACACTCTAGAAGCAGGCTGGGAAACTTGTTCCTTTAAACAGGCGACTGCGCCTGCGCGAATCTCCTCCCCGGAGTCCCCCGGCAGAGGCTGTGAAGCCTCTGTCTTCAAACAGGCGGCTGCACCTGCGCAAACCTCCTCCTCAGAGTCCCGTGGCAGAGGCTGTGAAACCTCTGCATCCAAACAGCTGGCTGCGCCTGCGTGAGAAAACTGAGAAAGAGCCGCTGTGGTCCCACAGGCAACTGCGCCTGCGTAAACAATCTCTTCACAGTGCTGGGGAACCGATACACTAGCACAGGCAACCGCACCTGCACATTCGGTTTCCTTGAAAAAGATAGGAAGAACCACTGGGTCTTCCAAGCAGGCTACTGCACCTGCGCGTATAGATTGGGAAGCAGGGACCTTTAAACGGCCGACTGCGCCTGCGCGCGTGGCCTCACAGTGAACAGGAGCCGCTGGGGGTTCCAAGTTCGCAACTGTGCCTGTGTGAACCCGGTGTTCGGAAACCTCTCCTCTCAGGCGCGCGACTGCGCCTGCGCGGGAAAACTGAAAAGGAGCCGCTGGGGGTACGGGCTGGGGAACCGCGCCTGCGCGAGCAGTCTCTGTGAGTAGACTTGCAGTAGCCTGCAGATTTCTAATCTCAAGTTGCTGTTCCTCTGTTTCTGAGCCATGTAACTTGTTCAAATTTAAACTTTGGCCAAAACTTAGGTCCCACTGGGGTAGGGAAGTGTCCAAATTTGTGGGCTGGACAACTTTTCCCTGGAAACAAGCCACAGCGCCTGCCTTTACAGGCTGTGAACTTGAACTTGTCTTGTCAGATTTATACAATTCTCCTGATTTTCCCTGTGTCCCATCCCTGCCTGTAATCGCTGCCACTGGCCCGGACCCATATGGGACCCAGAAAGTGCCTGCACATGCACCCTCCTTGGCCAGCATATCAGCCAGTCATTGTGGGAGGCAGAGGTGGGTGAGGGGGCTGCAGCACCACTGATGGCTGCTACCTTTCCCGGATTTGCCCTGAGGAAAGATTTTATCGACTCCAGGATGGACTCGACTGTATCGGGAGGAGTTTCTGTCTCTGCCTTCTGAGTTGGGGCTACAGGGGTCCTGGCTTTATCATCTCTCCCAGGCTTTTTACAATCCCTGCACCAGTGGCCATCCTCCCCGCACCTGTAACAAGTGACCTTGTTCTGGGAGGGATGGCTCCCCTCCTGGCACCACTCTTTCTTATATTGAGCCCCAGGTTTAAGCTCGTGGACTTTACCCTTTTGCTGGGGGTTTCACTATTCCTCCCATTCCTATATGCTACCGTGAGCTGCCGGATTACAGTCTCTTTGGTTACTAGGTGGTCTCGGTGGTCAAATCAAGTATCAGCCTTTACTTTTATCTGGGGTAGGCAATTGGACACCAGGCAACGAAACCATTGGGTCCGCTGCCTCTCGTTCATGTGTGCCCTATTTTGTCCCCCTGTACACGTGCTTTTGTAGACTGGCCACAGCCTGTCTGCAAATGCCTGTGGGGTCTCCCCTTCCTTCTGCAGGGTTTTCCCTACGCAATCGAACGGATTGCCGTCATTCGCACCCATGGCTTCCAGTATTTCCTCCTGCAGTTCCTCAAAACCCTTCTGCCCTCTCTTAACCTCATCTGAAAGGGTCTGATAGAGCTTGCTATCCACAGAGAAAAGCAATATTTTGGCTTTCTCTTCATCATCACAGCTGTTAACACCGGCTGCCTGTTCTACTTGTTGGTAGTGCATTGAGGGGTCTCCCTTTTCAGAGAGCATAGGAATATGTTTCACCAGACCTCTGAGCTGTTGGGTATCATAGGGTAGCAGATAGGTATGCTGAACATCCCCTGTGTTATTATCGCTCACAGGCAGACCGTACCTCCGTTGTCGGAGGGGGTACACTGGTTCTGGTCCCTGCGTGCCTAGCGGGACCTGCTGGCATTCTCCTACCACTCCATTGCCCACCCCTTCTTGCTGCCAGAGCTCCTCAAAACCCGGAGCTGTGGGCTGCTGCCTTGGGATCTCTAATTCCCTAGCCAACCTTTCCCTGGGTGTTGCCTGTGGGGTGGTTTGATTTGGGCAGCTGGTAAAATCCGGCTGACCTGCCTTCGCACCGATCAGGCAAATCATCCCTCTTGCTCCTTTTAAAGCCATGTTAAGGCTTTCTATCTCTGCCCTACAGGGGCCATGATCTGCATCACTAAACCTTTGGTCGCAGGCCAGCTTATAAGCTGCTGTAACTTCTGAGATGAGGCGGACATTCTCTTCCCGCAGTCTCATCTCGCTATCTCTGGCCTCAGTGGCTTCCTGCACAAGGCACTCTATCTCTGCCTGGCATTTTTCCAAATCTGACTCCCGATTCTTGGCCTCTGTCACCTGCTCCTGCTTCCTCATCTCACCCTTCTTAACCCAGCTACCTATGCTATAATAGGTCAGCTTACATGCTGCCGCTAACATCTGCAGGGCTACCCACAGACTGAAAACAAGAGAAACAAGAGCCAATGCTTTCTCCAGATCCAGACCACTCATCATATCAAAATCTGCATCCAGTCCTGCCGCGGTCGCCAATTTGTAGGGGCATCCTTTTCGGGGTTTACGGTAATTTACCTTCCTTTACCTGGTTTATGGTAATTCACCTGGTCAGGCAGCCTTTTGCTACTACACTCTGACCAATCCCAAACAGCAGTTTTGAATCGCTAAACCCACCCTTCTAGTTCTGACTGGAGGACTTATAATTAATGATATATTGGTCCAGAAATTCGGGTCCCAACGCATGAGTACGCACGGGGTACTCATGCGTGGACCCGATGGAAGTGCCGGTTCCTTGCATGCACTACGCATGCGGGGGAAACCGGCACTTCCGATCCTCTGAACGGAGGGGTTCAGAGGTCGAACGCGTGCGCGCGGGAGTCTGCGCGTGCGCTTTGAACTTACTTTTTTTTTACAGGTATTTCCGTGAGGGTAAGTCTTTAGATTTTAGAAATGTAAAAACCAGGCATAAGGACTGCATTTTAAAAGGTAAGTGGTCAATTAATTAAAATTAAAACATTTTTTCCACAGACTTGTTATTTTTAAATACTTTAAAGCAAGGTAAGTTTATTTTTAGCTGTTTTTAATAAAATTATTGTTTTCAAAAATTTAAATTATTGTTTAAAATAGTTTTTAATGTAATTTATAGTTTATTTAAAAAGTGTGATTTAAAAAAAAATTATTTTAAGGTTAACTACTGTTTTGTGACCTCACCATTCATACGTTTTGACAGATCTTTCTGTCAATCTTATGAATGGGCCTTTCCCTCCTCCGATTGGCTGCCCATGACTCATGTGATCCCAGGGGACGCATCGCACTAACTACGCCCCTAGGACACGCCAGCACAGCACACCAGCCTCTGGGCCAGGCCCCGGAGAGGAATTCTACGCAGGCCCAAAGCTTGCACCCGCAGGAAGCCCCCGACATGAATTTCTGGGCCATTAAAATGGACAACTGGTCTGGATGTGAGAAAATCAACTTTTATTAAACTAAAGAAAACTACACCACACGATTTTAGTAATCACTGTACAATTGCTTAAATGGGGGATGACAGATGGCAAACGAGGGATAAATGGCTACAATGTTAATTAAACAATCTTAGCAATTTCCCTTAAATTACCACCCCCCCTTTAACTCCTTACTAGATTGCCTAGCTGAGGAGTCAGAAACCTGCTCACCTGTGGTCCAAGGAAAATAAGAGAGAGAGATAGCTTCTCAGGAGCTATCTTTATATCCTGCCAGCTCCTGCTGTTTTGCGCTGAAAGGGTCTGTGTGCAAATTCGCACCGAAAAGTTCGAATACACAAGAGAAAGGCCATGATTGGCTGACTCAAACGGGCTTGGAGTGGTTTGAATGTGTCTTTGTTCTGGGGCTGAAATGTTCCCACCCACATCCGGAGTTTCTGGGCTAACAAAAGGGAGTAATGGGTGATTCAAAAACCCATTCATTCTAAACTGTTCCCTATCAAAGTCCTCTCTGTAGTTTTGGCGAGGCTCATTGTGTGTAAGGGGCTTTGAATGGGTTGGATTACTAGGTAAACAGAAGCCCTTTGTCCTGCGGTCATTGAAACTGCAGCTTGAGTGGATAATTCTTTATGTCAACAAGACAGCAGTCTCAGTAAATAAAGATTGATTGTCAGCAGGGAAGGGAAACTGCCGTTTTTGATTGACAGAATCTGGCTGCCACTGCTTAACCCTCCCACTTTTCACAAACATCCACGAGCTGCAAGCTGCTTTTCCAAGCCCCAGTGTCCCAGCCATGCTTTTCTGACGGCCATTTTTAAACCCCTTTGAAATTACCAAACTCCAGGGAACAATTTTATTAATAAAAACGTACTGTCTTAAAGTGTGTGAATTTTTCCATGAAGTTCCTCGATTCCGGTGTTATCCACGCACCGCAACGCAGCCTTTTGCGGTTCTGGGCATGTTTTCAAACATTGTCCAACCCAGAGACAATTTAAAGTCATGCACAGTCTCCGTCCACGATGCAGATTAATATCTCCACTATCTTCGGGGCTGAGGGGATTTTTGCGAACCCCTACACTTACACCATCAGCAGTTTGTAAGTGAGATGAAATTGTGGGATGAGGGGAAGTGGGATGAGGGGAAGTGGGGTGTGAGAAGGAGGATTAAGTATAAGGGTACCATTCATCTTCAAAGGTTTCAGCCTCACCACTCGCCACGGCCTCAGTGACGTCCTCTCCAATAATGTCGAGCACCGTCTCCTCCAGCTGGGTAAGAATATGCAGGCTTGCCCATCCCCTGCAGGTTAGCTGCTCCTGCTTGCATTTATAAGCCACCCACTGACTACCTGTGCGCCTAAATTTATAATCAGCCCCTACCTCTGCCATCTCCTTGTTGCTGCTGTTGTTACTGTGGGGCTGAAGTTCAACTTCAGCAGGGGAGCAAAATGGGTGGTATCAGATTGGCCGCCCATTATGCAACCGGCCCGATTTCCCTTTCCATTAAAGGTGTTTGTAAAGAAAATCATGCAGGGTGTATAACGGATGGCCAATCTGCTACCGCCTGTTTTGTGTCCCTTCGAATTTGAATTTCACGCACCAGATTTTTTTTTCTCATTTGCAGTGAAAACAATAACCCTTACATAAGGAAAACTGAAATTTTAGATTCTGCAATTCTCTTAAGGAAAGTAGATGCTCTTGCCAAATTTCAAAAATCAGAATAATATGAATTTATTATGTAAATTCATTTTACAATTGCTTGCAGTGATGAGTCGAACGTATTCTGTTCACATTGCCAGACAAATTTTCATGGAAGGAGGCAGGCAGACTAGCAAACACGTCACTGCAACACCTCTGGCATTTCCAACCCACTGCATTGCATCCGAAGGGTCATGATTTTGACACATGCCTCACATGAATTTCTCTTTCATATGTGGCAGTGTTTTGCTTTTGGCCATAGTTGTTGTGAGTGAATATTCATAAGTATTGGCAAACTGAAACAGTGTAAAATCAACATGTAGTGACAATTAAACTGAAACAGCATAGGAGTGCATTTGTACAATTCAAACTGAAACAGGAGCAGCAGATACGTAACTGACTAAGAATGCAAGTAAGGACTTCATGAGACTGATTGTGGACTTCAATTTCTAAGTAATCAGTAACTTAAACTATTTTTGGTCATAGTCTATATTTGTTTTAAAATATGACGTCAACCAGGTGCAATTTGTGCTCTGCCTTAGTTTCAGTTGGGATTGCACCTGATTGGAAAATCAAGGATTTTAGTGCTGAGGGCACCATTGTAAAGCTTGGTGCTGCTCTCACCTGGCATCATACACAAACCCTGGCTGATTATTCTCCTTCTTAAAGCAGCAGTGCTGAGTGCAATTGTGGTGACCCACCTACTGCACTGATTGAAATCAGCTAATTCAACACAGACTGGGAATCTAATGTGGAGCATCCTGGTTTATATAACTTCACTTTATTACATTGCTCTATTCTTCTAAATTGGATGCGATTTTGGGAAACAATTAATTTAGGCAATGTTTTGTGCCGAAACTCTGTTTTTAATTGATGTTAGGGAAGGATAGAAATAATTCTGAGAAAGTGGTTAACATATGAAGATATGAAAATGACGGGCAGGAAAAGACCAGCTGGTCCATCAGCCTGCTCCACACTCATGGTGCCTGGAGCGGCATGACTAGACACTTCTTACTGTCACCACCCCACCACCCCCCCCCCCCGCCCCCCCGTCCCCCTCACAGCAAAGGTAATCTCCTGGAAGAGGCAAAAAAAAGTAGAAATAAACCGAGAGCCAATAAGGGGGAAAAATCTGAAAAATTCCTCTCCGACCCCCTCAGGCAATCAAAACCAGTCCCAGAGATCAAATGGGCAAGTGTTCGCTACTTATTACTCCACTTACCTTCTTTATGATGCGATCTCTGCCCCAGCTCCCTCTTGAAGGCATGCAGAGAGTCAACACCCACCGTACCATCCAGCAATGTATTCCAGAGGCTCACTGCTTCCTGGAAAAAAAAACACCGAATATCTCACCTATTCCTACTTCGACATAGTTTAAATGCATGACCCCTGTTCCTCTCCAATCTGTCAAACTGGAATAATCTATCAACAGGCACGCAATCCAAAACTTTCATTATTTTATATAGCTCTATCTATGCTGCTCTAAAAGAAAGAAAGACTTGCATTTATACAGCGCCTTTCACGACCATCGGACGTCCTAAAGTGCTTTACAACCAATTAAGTACTTTTGGAAGTGTAATCACTGTTGTAACGTAGGAAATGTGGCAGCCAATTTGCGTACAGCAAGCTCCCACAAACAGCAATATGCTAATAACCAGATAATCTGTTTTGCAGTGATGTTGATTGAGGGATTAATATTGGCCAGGACACCAGAGAGAACTCCCCTGCTCTTCTTTAAAATATTGCCATGGGATCTTCTACATCCACCTGCGAGGGCAGATGGGACCTCGGTTTAACATCTCATCCAAAAGATGGCACCATCCAACAGTGCAGCCCTCCCTCAGTATTGCACTGGAGTGTCAGCCTAGAATTTTCGGCCCAGTCTCTGGAGTGGAACTTGAATCCAAAACCTTCTGACTCAGAGGCAAAAATGCTACCAACTGAGCCACAGCTGACAGCTAACTAGATTCTTTAAGTTGGAACTCATTCTTGTAGCTCTCTTCTGAACTGTTTCCAAGGCCAGAATGTAGGTGCAGAATTAAATCCAATAAGGCAGCAAGCCACAAGATATTAATAGGTTATTAACAGAGCAAAGCTCATTTGTGACAAATAGAGTTATTACGGCACAGAAAAGGCCATTCGGCCCATCGAGTCCGTGCTGGCTCTCTGTAGAGCAATCCAGTCAGTCCCATTCCCCCGCTCTATCCCCGTAGCCCTGCAAGTTTATTTCCTTCAAATGCCTATCCAATTTTCTTTTGAAAACATTGAGGCCTAGAAATTCAGTAAGGCCCCGCCAGCTCGCTTGCGCCCAAAAGTTAGCGCTGCGCGCGGAGCCAGTTGTGACCGTCAGAAATTCAGTTTTTGCACCCCAAGTCGGAACCGGGCGCTATTCCAGGGTGTGCCCGCCCCCGCTTGGGGCACTGAAACTGAATTTCAGCGCTGTAGGTGCCGCTGCGCCACCCGCTGTGGAGCGGCAGGCTGTGGTACTGCAGGCCTCCTCCTTCTCTTAAGGGGGAGGTGCCTGCAACGGGGAGATCGCCACTTGATAGTGCCGGCAAATGAGCCCGGCACCACCGAGAAGTGCCGGGCTCGCGGAAAGCAGCCGGCAATGCCGCGGGGGGGGGTGTGGAGGAGGCCAGGGAAGGAAGTGCGGGCAGGCGGCCGCCGAAAAAGCGGCCGGCCGCACCTCCGCCTTAACTAGCGCCACTAAGGCTGCAGGACGGCCACAGTTGCAGAACGTTGTTTGCGGCCGCTGCGGAAGAGGCGGCCGCAACTAAATATGGGGGTCGGGCTGGTATCGGGGCGGAACCGGGGCACTGCGCACACCGATGACGTCATCAGTGCCGGCGCAGCGCTACCGGCTACCGCCACCATTACCGCTGCGCTGAATATCAGCGCAAACTCCTCTATTGGCGCAGAAGCCCTCTTTGGGCGGTAACTGGGCGCAAAGCTGGTGGGGCCTTACTGAATTTCTAGCCCTGAGTGTCTCCGCTTCCTCCACCCTAGTCAACAGCGAGTTCCAGGTCATTACCACTTGCTGCGTAAAAAAGTTCTTCCTCCTGTATCTCTTGCCCAAAACCTTAAATCTGTGTCCCCTAGTCCTTGTACCATCAACTAATAGGAACAACCTTTCTCTGTCTACCTTATCCAAACACGTCATAATCTTTTACACCCCCTCTATCAAATCTCCCCTCAACTTCCTTTGTTCCAAGGAGAAAAACCCCAACTTCTCCAACCTAACCTTGTAGCTAAAATGCCTCATCCTTGGAACCATTCTGGTAAATCTCCTCTGCACCCTCTCAAGGACCTTCACATCCTTCCTAAAGTGTGGTGATGAGAAATGGATGCAATACTCTAATTGTGGCCTAACCAGAGCTTTATAAAGGTACAGCATAACTTCCCAGCTTTTGTACTCAATACCTCTATTTATGAAGCCCACGATCCCATATGCTTTGCTAATTATGCTCTCAATGTGTCCTACCACCTTCAAAGATCTATGCACATGAACCCCCCAGGTCCTTCTCTCCCTGCACACTCTTTTGAACTGTGCTATTAAGTCTATATTGCCTCCCCCTATCCCTTCTGCCAAAATGCATCACCTCACACTTCTCCATATTAAATTCCATCTGCCAGTTGTCTGCCCATTCTACTAGCCTATCTATGTCCTTTTGCAGTCGATTGGTATCCTCCTCACTGTTTGCCACACCTCCAAGTTTGGTATCATTGGCAAATTTTGAAATTTTACTCTGTATTCCTATATCAAAGTCATTTATATATATATATATATATATCAAAAAAAGCAGTGGTCCTAGCACTGACCCTTGGGGAACACCACTGTCTACCATCCTCCAGTCTGAAAAACAACCATTTACCACAACTCGATGTTTTCTGTCCTTAAGCCAATTTCTTATCCAAACTGACACTGACCCTCCTATTCCATGAGCCTCAATTTTGTTAACCAGCCTTTTATGTGGTACTTTGTCAAACACTTTCTTAACATCCATATAGACAACATCCACTGCATTCCCTTCATCAATCCTCTCTGTTACTTCATCAAAAAATTCAATTAAATTAGTCAAACACGATCTGCCTTTTACAAATCCGGGCTGGCTCTCCTTAATTAACTTAAACCTTTCCAAGTGCCTGTTAATCTTTTCCCTGATTATTGTTTCTAAAACCTTACCCACCACTGATGTTAAACTGACCAGCTTGTAGTTACTAGGATTGTCCTTACACCCTTACTTGAACAAGGGTGTCACATTTGCCACTTTCCAATCCTGTGACACCTACCCCGCATCTAGGGAAGATTGGAAGATTATGGCAAGCCCTTCCGCTATCTCCACCCCCACTTCCCTTAGCAACCTGGGATGCAAGCCATCCGGGCCAGGTGACTTATCCACTCTAAGCATATCCAGCATTTCTAGTACATCCTGCCTATCAATTTTCACCCCTTCCATTACCTCAACCATCTCCGTTTCTACTGATATTTTGTCAGCATCCTCTTCCTTAGTAAACACCGATACAAAGTACTCATTAAGTATTCTAGCCTTGCCCTGCACCTCTAAGCATATATCACCTTCTTTGTCCCTAATAGGCCCCACCCCGCCTCTTTCTACCCGCTTACTGTTTACATGCTGGTAGAAGATTTTTGGGTTCCCTTTTATGTTAACTGCCATTCTATTCTCATATTCTCTCTTTGCCAGTCTTATTTTCCTCTTTACCTCCCCTCTCAACTTATTGTATTTGGTCTGGTTCTCACTTGAAGAATTCACCTGACGTGCATCATACACCTTTTTTGTTTGTTTCATCATATTCTCTATCTCCCTCATCATCCAAGGAGCCCTAGCTTTGGTTCCCCTACTTTTTCCTCTTGTTGGAATATACCTAGCCTGTACCTGAAACATCTCCTTAAAGATCACCCATTGTTACATTACAGTTTTTCCTGTCAATCTTTGGTTCCATTTAACCCTGGCTGGATCCCCTGTCATCCCATTGAAGTTAGCCCTCTTCCAATTTAGAAGTTCTACTTTAGATTGTTCCTTGCTCTTCTCCATTACTAATCTAAACCTTATGATACGATGATCACTCTTACCCAAGTGTTCTCCCACAGACACTTGGTCCACTTGGCCCACTTAATCAGTACTTGATGCGCTATCAATTACTGCGAAAGACTGGAAGTTAAGAGAGTAACAAACAGGCTTTTATTAGCTAAAGAACGAAGGCATGCCTCTAGTGGTCGACCGGTCCTGAATGCCTGGGGAACTGCAGAGCAGCCGCCTTTATACCAGGGCATATGGGTGGAGCCAGGGGCGGAGCCAGCTGAGGCATGCACAGACAGGTACAACAACGGGCAAGAGTGAACAACAGTGAAGTGAACAACAGTGAACAACAGCGAAGTGAACAACAGTGGTTTACCACATTCACCCCTTGCTTAAAAAATGAGTCCGACGGGGTGAAGTGTATTAAAAGTTCGTATAATTAAGTCTTTCTGGGGGTCTTGTATGCCGTCGTGATTGTCGTGGCGATGGCTGAGGTGGTGCAGCTTCCGACGCCGAGTCCCGCGTGGGCCGGAGCAATGGCGTGTCGTCCTCCTGGGTGTTGAGTTGGTTGGTGATCAATGGCGGGTCACGGGGCCACGGCGTGCCGTCTACAGGGGTTAGGTATGGGTCCGTTGCCGCTGGTACATTGTGGTTAGCGGTGATGTTGGTTTCAGGGGCCCCCGAGGGTGCGAGGTCTCGTATGGAGACTGTGTCCTCCCGCCCGTCCGGATACGCAATGTAAGCATATTGGGGGTTGGCGTGGAGGAGGTCGACCCTCTCGACCAGGGGGTCCATTTTATGGGTCCTCACGTGTCTTCTCAGTAGGACCGGCCCTGGGGATGTCAGCCATGGCGGTAGCGATGTCCCCGATGTGGACTTCCTTGGGAAGACAAACATTTTCTCACGAGGGGTGGAGTTAGTGGCAGTGCAGAGCAGTGACCGAATAGAGTGGAGCACATCGGGGAGCACATCCTACCAGCGGGAGGTCGGAAGGCCCCTAGACTTTAAGGCTAGCAGGGCGGCCTTCCAAACTGTCGCATTCTCTCTTTCCACCTGTCCGTTCCCCCGGGGGTTGTAACTGTTGGTCCTGCTTGTGGCAATACCCCTAGCAAGCAGGTACTGATGGAGTTCGTCACTCATAAACGATGAGCCCCGGTCGCTATGGATATAGCTGGGGAAACCGAACAGGGTGAAGAGGTCGTTCAGACATTTAATGACCGTGGCACTGGTCATGTCCGGGCAGGGGATGGCGAACGGGAAACGGGAGTACTCATCAATAATGTTGAGGAAGTACACATTGCGGTCGGAGGAGGGGAGAGGCCCTTTAAAATCAATGCTCAGGCGCTCGAAGGGGCGAGTGGCTTTTATCAGGTGAGCCCTGTCTGGTCTATAAAATTGCGGTTTGCACTCAGCGCAGACTTGGCAGTTCCTGGTCATGGTCCTGACCTCCTTAATGGAGTAAGGCAGGTTGCGGGCCTTGATGAAATGGAAGAACCTGGTGACCCCCGGGTGGCAGAGGTCATTGTGGAGGGCCCGCAGTCTATCAACCTGTGCGTTGGCGCAGGTGCCACGCGATAGAGCATCCGGGGGCTCATTGAGTTTCCCGGGCCGGTACAAGATATCGTAATTGTAGGTGGAAAGTTCAATTCTCCACCTCAAAATCTTGTCATTTTTGATTTTGCCCCTCTGCTTGTTATTAAACATAAGAGCAACTGAACGCTGGTCAGTGAGTAGGGTGAATCGTTTTCCGGCCAGGCAATGCCTCCAATGTCGCACAGCTTCCACAATGGCCTGGGCCTCCTTTTCGACAGAGGAGTGTCTGATTTCGGAGCCTTGGAGGGTTCGTGAAAAGAAGGCCACGGGCCTTCCCGCCTGGTTAAGGGTAGCGGCCAGGGCAAAGTCGGATGCATCGCTCTCCACCTGGAAAGGGATGGACTCGTCCACCGCGTGCATGGTGGCTTTAGCAATGTCCTCTTTGATACGGTGGAAGGCTAAGCCGGCCTCTGCCACCAGGGGAAAAGAGGTGGACTTGATAAGTGGACGGGCTTTGTCCGCATAATTAGGGACCCACTGGGCGTAGTAGGAGAAAAACCCCAGGCATCTCTTCAGGGCCTTGAGGCAGTGGGGCAGGGGAAGGTCCATAAGGGGACGCATCCGGTCGGGGTTGGGGCCGATGACTCCGTGTTCCACAACACAGCCAAGGATAGCGAGGCGGGTTGTGCGGAATATGCACTTCTCCTTGTTATACGTAAGGTTTAGGAGTTGGGCAGTGCGGAGGAATTTGTCGAGGTTGGCGTCATGGTCCTGCAGGTCATGGCCGCAGATGGTCACATTGTCCAGGTAGGGAAAAGTGGCCTGCAACGCATTCTGGTCGACCATCCGGTCCATCTCCCTTTGGAAAACGGAGACCCCGTTGGTGACGCCGAAGGGAACCCGAAGGAAGTGGTAGAGGCGGCCGTTTGCCTCGAAGGCAGTATACTGGCGGTCCTCATAATGGATAGGGAGTTGGTGATATGCTGACTTAAGGTCAATGGTGGAGAATACGCGGTATTGTGCGATCTGATTGACCATATCAGATATGAAGGGAGGGGGTATGCGTCCAGTTGGGTATATCGATTAATTGTTTGGCTGTAGTCAATGACCAGGCGCTGCTTCTCGCCGGTCTTGACGACCACAGCCTGGGCTCACCAGGGGCTGGTGGTAGCTTCAATAATCCCCTCCTTCAGGAGCCGCTCCACGTCAGATTTAATAAAAACTTTGTCACCGGCGCTGTATCGCCTGCTTTTGGTGGCGATGGGCTTACAGTCGTGGGCGAGGTTAGCGAACAACGGGGGGGGGTGACTTTAAGCGTGGAGAGGCTGCAAAAGGTGCGCGGCGGGCAATTTGAAAACTGCTGGTTGCAGACTGTGAGTGGGGGAAGGGGTCCACCGTACGCCATCGTGACACTCTTAAGGTGGCACTGAAAATCCAACCCCAGTAGAACGGCAGCGCAGAGATGGGGCAGGACAAGCAGTTTAAAGTTTCTGTACTCTGTGCCCCTCACCGAAAGGGTCACCACGCAGTAGCCGCCGACGTCCGCTGAATGGGACTTGGAGGCCATAGAGACCCGGTGGCGCGCTGGCAGGACCGGGAGAGAGTAACGCCGCACCGTGTTGGGGTGGATAAAGCTCTCTGTGCTCCCGCAGTCGAAAAGGCAGGTCGTGGCGCAGCCATTTACCTTAATGTCCATCATGGACCTGGCTAGTTGGTGAGGTCTAGATTGGTCCAGTGTAACGGAGGCCAGCGTAGGGTCAGGCGTGTCGCTGCAGTCATCAGGTGAGGCGGTGGGTGAGTCGGGGGCCCGTTGCAAAAATGGCGGCCGGAACGGATCACCCATGGTCGAAGGCGTCCAAGATGGCATCCAAGATGGCGGCGCCCATGATCCACATGCGGCTGGAGGCGCACAAGATGGCGTACATGATGGCGGCGTCCAAGATGGCGGCCCGCTCGGCCCACACGCGGCACTGCTGGAGTTTGGGGTAGGTTTAGCCTTGCAGACACTGGCGTAGTGCCCTTTCTTCCCACAACCAGAGCAAGTAGCGTTTTTCGCCGGTCAGCGCGCTCTGGGGTGTTTGGCTTGGCCACAGAAGTAACACTTCGGGCCCCGGGACATCGCTGCAGAAGTTGGGCCATTGGCGGGATGTGACGGGGGTGGCGCGGCGCAGGGTGGTGGTCCTACCGTGTCCCAGGATGGCGGCGCCCGCGCCATCCACGATGCAGCCGCGCGGTCAGGGGAGTAGGCGTCCATACTCCGGTGGGCCACGTCTAGCGAGAGTGCGAGGGCCGTGGCCTCCTTCAGGTCGAGTTCGACCTGCTCCAACAGTCTCTGCCGGGTGTAGTTGGACCTGAGGCCCGCGACGAAGGCATCCCGGACAAGTTCCTCCGTGTACACCGCGACCGACACCTCTTAACATTTGCAGGCCCAGCCGAGCACCTTCAGCGCCCGTAGGTATACCTCCATCGATTCCCCAGGTTGCTGTTTGCGGGACCCCAGGAGGTTTCTGGCGTAAACCTCATTTACCGGGCGTGCGTACTGTTCTTTAAGGAGGTCGAGAGCACCCTTGTAGGTAGTCGCATCTTGGATGAGCGAATAAGCTTGGTGGTTCACCTTGGAGGTCAGAACCCTTAGTTTGTCGCCATCGTTTTGAACAGTTTCGACGGAGGCTTCTAGGAAAAATTCGAAGCATCGCAGCCAGTGTGCAAACTTGGTAGATGAATCCGCCTCTTGAGGGTCTAGTTCCAGGCGTGCTGGTTTGAGGATTTGCTCCATCGAAAAAAAGTTTAGCTAATAAAATTGATGCGCTATCAATTACTGTGAAAGACTGGAGGTTAAGAGAGTAACAAACAGGCTTTTATTAGCTAAAGAACGAAGGCATGCCTCTAGTGGTCGACCGGTCCTGAGTGCCTGGGGAACTGCAGAGCTACCGCCTTTATACCAGGGCATATGGGTGGAGCCAGGGGCGGAGCCAGCTGAGGCATGCACAGACAGGTACAACAATGGGCAAGAGTGAACAACAGTGAAGTGAACAACAGTGAACAACAGTGAAGTGAACAACAGTGGTTTACCACAGTACTGCCACCCCACCTCCCTTTTTTCCTTCCCTATCTTTTCTGAATACCTTGTATCTGTGAATATTAAGCACCCAGTTCTCACCATTTTTAAGTCTCGTTTCCGTTATTGCCACTATATCATATTCCCACATGTAGTGGGTGGTGGTGGGGTTGGTGCGTACGCCCAGTCAGTTATGCTTCTGACTGTTTGCGAGCGGTTTGAATCGCTCCCACGCCCCTGGGTTCTAGACACCGGACTTAGGTACAGGCGGCGATACAGAAAAGACTCGAGTAGACAGATGGTTTGTATGTAAGCAAAACCAAGATTTTATTAAACAGAAAAATAACACAGTCTTACGAGAAGTTACTAGTATAAAATTACAGGCAAGTACAAATAACTATACTTATACAGGGAATGGGGAACACACGGCACATCGAGGGAAAAACAATTATCTTAACAATCCCCTTATCCTTATCCCGCCCCCTATACCTAACTAGATTAAACTATGAGGGGCCAGAATTCATGCTCACCAATCAAAGATCTGCTGAATTCAAAACAGCGGTGGGGTTTGGGTTCGCTCTTTGTGCTCTCTGGAGCCTGCCGTCATCACGTGGTCTCCGGGTGCTGCAAGGGTGTTGTCCAGGTATGAGTACCCCCAAAAGTTAAAGTCTCTGCTTGGGTACTTTAGCTCGCAGGATGATGGTTCCTCTTCCTCGGTCGGCAGTTGAATTTTGCGTGAAGATAGTCACAGGTCGGCTGGATTGAAGGCCCGATTATTCAAAGCTTGTCTTCAATTGTCTGCCCAATTCGTCTTCCCAATTCGTCTCGCCCAATTCATCTCACCTCCTCGCCTCGTCGCATCCTGCCTCGCCTGGCCTGGTTTGTCCGTGTCCGCCCGGTGCAATGCTGGGCGTTCCTGATGGAATGGGGAAAGGCGCGGGCAGAGGCCAGGGGGTAAGCACGGGATGGGGGAAGAGCGGCAGCCACGAGGGCGAGGAGCAAGAAGAAGAAGAGGCAAGAGCCAGAGAGAGAGATTGCTACCCGTGGCCTTCAGGTATACTCCTTCGGATGGCCCTTATCTGCGCGCCAAATCAGACTAGTTCTTTGTCCCAATCTTGGCGGGCTATTTTAAATAATGGTAGCAATCTAAACTAACTGTTTTTAGATGGCCGGTAATCGCATCTCGTGGCCCAATAATTGACTTGTTTTGTTATTAATACATCTTAATGGGCCTGTCCAGCCTCGATGGCGTCCTTAAGCTGTTCTCGATTATTTATGCAAACTGCTTGATGGCCTTAAGTATAGGTCTAACTGGGTTTTTATCTGTCTCTGATTTGGCCTAATACATAATTCAAAGTCCTGTCTGGTTTTCAAAATACAAAGTCTCACTTCACAGAAACTGCAGCTTTTGTTTCGATTTCTCCACAAGCTGCCTGTGCCGCAGAGTCCAAGTTTTAAAAATCTCATAGGCTTTCTGCCACGAGGCGCGGACACCATCTTGGGTACCCTTTTTTTTTTAAATGACCACGCAGGGTCCCTTTTATTTATAATAACCTTTGGGGAAATTTAGAAATTTTGCAAATCTTACACACACGGCTAATTGTGCTTATAGCTCACCAAACTTATTCACCACACTTTTAGTGTTTACATACATGCATTCCAAACCTGTCTTTGAATTCCCCATAGTCCTTGTTAGTTTGCTCCTAGCTAATATGTTAAAATAGAAATTATGGTTTTCAATAGATTCTACAGATTCCAAATAGACTTCTACCAACTGGAAATTCGGCTTTTTCAGCACATGATGAGATGGTTCCTGGATGTAGACCACCTGCTACATGGTGGATTCCTGCCAGCTGTGCTTACATTTCTGTTGGCGTAATCAGCGGCTGTATGTGGAGTAATCAGCGGCTGTATGTGGAGTAATCAGCGGCTGTATGTGGAGTAATCAACGGCTGTATGTGGAGTAATCAGCGGCTGTATGTGGAGTAATCAGCGGCTGTATGTGGAGTAATCAGCGGCTGTATGTGGAGTAATCAACGGCTGTATGTGGAGTAATCAGCGGCTATATGTGGAGTAATCAGCGGCTGTATGTGGAGTAATCAGCAGCTGTATGTGGAGTAATCAGTGGCTGTATGTGGAGTAATCAGCGGCTGTATGTGGAGTAATCAGCGGCTGTATGTGGAGTAATCAGCGGCTGTATGTGGAGTAATCAGCGGCTGTATGTGGAGTAATCAGCGGCTGTATGTGGAGTAATCAGCGGCTGTATGTGGAGTAATCAGCGGCTGTATGTGGAGTAATCAGCGGCTGTATGTGGAGTAATCAGCGGCTGTATGTGGAGTAATCAGCGGCTGTATGTGGAGTAATCAGCGGCTGTATGTGGAGTAATCAGCGGCTGTATGTGGAGTAATCAGCGGCTGTATGTGGAGTAATCAGCGGCTGTATGTGGAGTAATCAGCGGCTGTATGTGATATGACTGAAACAAAACAAATGGCCGTTCCTGCACTCCTCGTGGCAAAGAACTGGATTCCTAATAGTTGGAAAAGCACAGCAGAGAAATGCTGTTTGGCTAGATAAATGAGATGCTACAGCTTACCACTTATGAAGACATTAAGATTTCAAGGGCAAGTGATTATAGCTCAAAAGCAATGAGCTTTGCTGGAGGGTCTATTAAAGAAATAATGAAATCTTGTTCTTACAATTGCAGCTATCATTCTCTAGAGAGAGAATGCTGGTAGTCTGTCTGTAAGGAAATTGTGTATATCTTTTTCTTATGTACTGATGGATCTCCCCTGGCATTGCCCATGGTAATTCAATGGGTACTCCATCTTATAATGACAGGAGCATTATAACCTGAAGCTTTAATTCCAATCAGCATTACAAGGCCAATTTTACAATTTTACAATGGCAGCACATTCCACGCCAGAAACCTATTCAGCATATGCAGTGAAACTCGTGAGAGCTTGTGAAGCCTACTCATTTAAATAATTAATCAGCACTCCTGGCATAGCTTGGATCATGTCCTGACAGTATGCAGGATGCAGGAGGGCTGCCCCTTTACAGAGACATCCTTGGAGGTGATGTTGAGAGAAGTAAAGTGAAGGAGGGCTACCATCTTTGGGTCTGACTGCACCGTCCTCCTGCTGTCCAGGCTGCCTAGGAAGAATGCAGCTGAACACAGTTTTGTTCATGAGGAGGTCATCATCGCAGATGAGGAAGAAGTTTAACAAATTTCAGAAGTTTACGCAAGTATTTGGAACATAATTGCTTCAAGTGCAATGCTATGGCACAGCTGCGACACACACTTTCATCTCAACCTGGCTGCAACTTGACTTTCACACATGATGATCATTTGGGAATTCTTCAGCCTCTTTCATTCAATCAGAAAGCAGCCATTATTCATGCACCTTCCAGTTTGCAGGGAAACCTTCCAATGATGTGGCTCACTTTCAGAAAATTTGGGCCCAACAAAGTTTCCACCAATGTCGCTTGCATGCTCGTGTGCATCATTAAAATTTCCCTTTATGTTTGAAAGTGCTGTTGTTCCTAGTCTCTCAATTTTGGCAGGCTGTAACTAGTGGGGGAGCACAAGGATCAGTGCTTGGGCCTCAGCTATTCACAATCTACATCAATGGTTTGGGCAAGAACATGGCAAATGGAATATAACGTGGAGAAATGTGAAGTTATCCACTTTGGTCGGAAAAATAGAAAAGCAGAGTATTTTTTAAATGGGAAATGTTGGTGTATCTTTCAGTTCCTCATTCTTGCTAGTTCCTTGGTTCACCGCTATTTCCGTGAAGACAGACACAAAGGGCTCGATTTTGCCATTGGTGCGGGCTGGGGGCGTGTCAGCCACTTTTCGTGTTAGCCACCCGACTCCAATTTGATGTGGGAAAAATATGCAATTTTCCCCTAATTGGGCAATTGATTTCCAGCGTGTGGGAACCCCTGGCTCGCTTAGTCTTTGCATCCTGAAAGTCGCCTCCGATGACGTCATCAGTGCTGCTGGATTTAAGGCCTGCAAGCAGCCTTGCTTCTTCTGCAGGCTGAAAACCTTATGCCCTTTGCTGTGATAGATTCCTCCAGCCAATATGTGGAGCAGTCGGCCAAAGTCTGCACCAAGGTTCGATGACGCCGCCCTGCAAGCTCTGGTGGAGGGAGCAAGAGAAAATAAGAAGTGCTCTTCCCTTCCTCAGGGAGGAAGAAGCCTCTCCAGCACAGTCTAAGGATAAGGGGTAAGCCACTTAGGACAGAGATGAGGAGGAATTTCTTCACCCAAGGAGTGGTGAACCTGTGGAATTCTCTACCACAGAAGGCAGTTGAGGCCAATTCAGTAAATACATTCAAGAAGGAGTTAGATATATTTCTTAAGGCTAAAGGGATCAAGGGATATGGAGAGAAGGCAGGGACAGGGTACTGAATTTGAATGATCAGCCATGATCTCATTGAATGGCAGAGCAGGCTCCAGAGGCCAAATGGCCTACTCCTGCTCCTATCTTCTATCTTTCTATGTTTCAGACGGAAGCTGTGTGGATGCAAATGGCCCAGGATGTCAACTCACTGTCTATGTGCCGCAGAACCTGGCTGCAGTGCAGGAAAAGGTTTCATGACCTTCTGTGCACTGGAAAAGTGAGTATGACTTTCCCATCACCCTCAATCTGATCCTCATTGCCTCTGCTCACCAGCACTCAGCTTTGACAACCTGTTCCTCCACATTCCACTTGACACTGACATCCATGCACCCTTACCCATTCCCTCTCTCTCTATGGTCACATTCACCTAACTATTCTACTATGCAGCCCTCACACTCCCTATCACTGTGATGCTTTGAAAACAACTTACAACACACAGAGGGGGCCCTTGGTCTTGCCACCTCACTCCATCTTTGTCTCCTTCTAACCATCAATGATATGGATTCTCTACACTCACTCCTTCATTCTGAATCAAACTCCACTTGTCTCCCTCATTGCAGGAAAAGAGAGCTCACAATAAGTGGAAAAGAGTGAGGACAGGAGGAGGGCCACCATCAGGAGCACAGCTCACCCCCTGGGAGGAGGCGGCCCTGGAGATCGTGGGAGTGGAAGAGGATGCGCAAGTGGGGGACGGACAGATGGGTGCTTCAGAGCAAGCTGGTGACAGAATAGTTTATCATTTCTCTCATTGACAGTGCATGAGTCACTGATAATGATTCTGATGCTCTAACAGATTGACTTTTGATCATCTGCAATATTCAATGTGCATGTAACCTTGGCCTCACATCTCTGACTCTTTCCTTTACTCCCCCACAGGACCATCGAAAACCCCCATCCCCACTATCCAGTAGGAACAGCCTGAGCCTCCAGACTCCTCAGAGGAAGCTGCAACCTCTGAGGGCGCAGCGTCAGCAGAATTCAGCGCACCCAGCACCAGCGCAGACACTCACACCTCAGTGGTACCTTCGCGAGATAGTGCCGTGTTGTCCCCTGGTGTATCACAGCTCACAAGTGAGCATCAGCAGATGGTGGAGGCAGGTACAGCAGTGGAGAGTCCTAGTTGGAGGGCGCAGGACTCTGCCAGCTCAGCTCAGCTGCATGTCGACCCTCTGCCTCTGGATCCATCCAGAGGAAGAGCGGTGCTGGAACTCAGGAAGAGGCGCAGGAGTCTCTGGTAGGTTTTTGTTGCGTTTGCAAAGATAATCCAGAGGCCGTATACAGAGCTCAGTTCATGTTGCTTTTAATGCTGATTCAAACACACTCTTACAGGCAAAAGCAATCGAATACCTATATTCAATGTCAGACACAATACAACGATAACAGCACTATCAAACTCCATGTGCTCAGGCCAAGGCAATCGAGTACCTATCACCAATGTCAGACATAACATTTCCTCCCCCCTCACAGAATTTCACACATGAAATGTAGTGACAAAGTCCTGTAGGTGGCCAGGGCAAGAACGTGTACGAACAGGCCGAGGTGCGGACTAGTGAAGAGCAGGCCAAGGTGGGGACTGGTGAGGAGCAGGCTGAGGCACAATATCTGCTTGAGGGTTGGCTGGCTGAGCCACATGTGCATCCCGCCACTCTGGGGGTAAGGCTTGGGGATTAGATCCATATAATCCCGCATCAGGGGATGCTGGCACCTTCCGAAGGCGGCTGGCATGCCACCGAGAGCCGTCAGTGAGGCAGAAAGTGGCTGGTCCAAGTTGGCGGCTGATTTGGAGAGGGGAGGACCAGAATGAGGCCATCTTATTGTTGCAGTGAGGCCTGCGGACTCTGGCCCAATTGGAGACTGAGATGTTGGGCACCTTGGCCCTCTTCGACTGGTCGAAGCGGAGTTTCATCTTCTCCTGCTGTCTAGCGACTGTGGCTTGAGCCCGTGGAGCAGGGCTCGGAGCTAGCGAGGGGCGGAGCCTGCCAAGGGGCAGCATGAGCTCACGGCCTAGCATGAGGGATGCGGGTGAGACCCCTGTAGTGGAATGCTGGGAGGCTCTGTAGTGCAGCAGTGTGTGGAGGAGGGCTTTGTCAAATGCACACCCCTGGGATAGGTGTGCTCTGAGGCCATTTTTCAGTGTCTGGTTAAAACGCTCCACTCCCCCATTTGACTCGGGGTGGGTATGTGACGGATGCCCTTGCTCTCAAGGTAAGAGGAGAGTTCCGAAGAGACCATTTGTGGCCCATTGTCTGTGGTGATGGCCAAAAATGCCTCCAGCGGGAGAAGAGGGATTCAAGGATATCGATGATGACCCAAGAGGTGACAGAGCCCACGGCAGTGGCCTCTGGCCATTTTGAGTGCAGGTCATAGGTCGCCACTAGGAACCGTTGATGGTGGGGGACACCATGGATCTCCCCGCAGACGTCCAGCTGCAAGTGCTCCCAGGGCTGAGAGGGCCAGGCAAGGGGTTGCAGGGGTGGTGGAGCTTGGTGGCCAGTCTTGCCACTTACAAGGCAGGCTGCACAGTCCTTGACCAGGGCCTCGATTTCCCTGTCGATACCCGGACACCACACTAGGTCTCGGCATCGTTGTTTGAGCTTCACTATGCCCAGGTGGCCCTCGTGTGCCATGGATAAAACACGTGCACGAAGGGCACTTGGGACCACAGTGCAGAGCCCACGTGTAACACAGGAGTCATTCCAGCAGGAGAGCTCCTCTTTAACTCTGGAGTAGGCAGACAGTTCCTCAGGCACCTTGCGAGGCCAGCCATCTCTGATGAAGGTGCACAGCTGGGAGAGGGCCGGATCCTGTTCAGAGGCCTCTTTGAGCTCCTGGAGAGAGACTGTGGTTTGGAGAGGTGTGTGCAGTATCTGGACGATATCCTGTTCCACATGTTCAAACCCGATGAGTGGGGCTGGGCCAGAGGCACTAAGGGAGAGCATATCTGCAACAACATTGTCACGTCCTCGTGTGAACTGGAGACTGAAATTGTATTGGCGGAGGCGGTCAGACCAGCGGTGTAGACACAGTGGTCTGTGGCCCGTGCCAGATGTCGACAGCAGAGCAGTGAGAGCCTGGTGATCAGTTCGCAGGGTGAAGGCACGACCATACGTGTACAGGTGCCACCGCTCACATGCCCAGACGCACGCCAGCGCCTCACACTCGCCTACTGAGTACTTCTGTTCAGTGGGGCTAAGGGCTCGGGAGGCAAAGGCGATTGGTTTCTCCACTCCATTCTGTATCTGCGATAACACCGCCCCCACAGCTGCAGCAGATGCGTCGCAGGTGACGAGGGTAGGGCTGGCGACATCAAAGTGAGCCAACACTGGAGGCGACGTGAGCTGCGATTTGAGGAGGCAAACAGCTTCCGTACAGGCTTGTGACCACACCCAGGGCTCATCCTTTCGCAGGAGCTGGCGCAGTGGGGCTGTGGTGGCTGAGTACTGGGGCAAAACCTTCAGGTAGTACCCAGTCATGCCAAGGAAGAAGGCAACCTGCGCTGCAGAGCTGGGTTCCGGGATGCAGTGAATGGCATCCACGTTTGACTGGAGTGGGGATATACCGTCAGCCAACAACCGAAACCCCACAAATTCGATCTCTGAAACAGCAAAGACACACTTTTCGCCATTCAGTGTGAGCTTGTGTTTTGCTAGAGCCATGAAAACTCTGTGAAGGCGTTCGTCATGAGTGGAGGTCGAGGGCCCATGCACGACGATGTCATCCAGGTAGATGGCGACCCCAGGAATGCCCGCGAGCACAGAGGACATCACCTTTTGAAAGCAGCTGGGTGCCAAGCTAAGTCTAAATGGCATCCTGGTGTACCGAAAGAAGCCAGCATGTGTCACAAAAGCAGTGAGGTCCCTGCTGCTGGGGTGGAGGGGAACCTGTAGATAGACCTGTCGAAGGTTCAGTTTCGAGATCAGGATGGAGCCATAGAACTGCACTGTGAGTTCCTCTGACGTGGGCAGTGGATATTTGTCAGGGATTACGGCCTTATTCACTGCTCGAAGATCGACACAGACGCGTAGACCAACTGACTTTTTCTTTGCGACCACCAGGTTGGAGACCCATGGGTGGCATCAACTAGTTTGATGATGCCGGCTTCCAGTAGCTGCTTTAGTTCAGCTGTGACCCCATCACGGAGAGCAAGCGGGATGCGGCGCAGTGGCTGAATGACAGGGGTAACAGCGGAGTCAACCATGGGCTGGTGGATGAAGGCAGTCAGGCAGCCCAGACCCTCGAAGAGTGCTGGCCATGTTTGGCACCACGGTGGGGCGATGTGCAGAATTGCAGAACCGCCGGTGTCCAAGAGAGAAAAACCCAGGTCAGTGAAAAGATCCAGTCCCATCAGGCTAGCTCCTTGGCGTGCCACATGAAAACAAAAATCTGGCAAAACTTTTGTTCCATAGCGTACAGTGAGGTTGACTGAGCCCACTAGTCCAATTTTCGAATTACCATACCCGCAAAGGGCAGTGGTGGGCGCAGAGAATGGCAGGGAGCTGAAAAAACGTTTGAATGTGTCCACATTCAGCAGTGAGACACTGGCGCTGGTATCCAACAACAGAGGGATGCACACATCATTCAGGTTAATTGTGCATGACTTGAAAGCCACTACTGGCCCAGAGCTCACGTTGCGAATTATAGTGCTTGAGGACTGAGAGTGTTCATTTGTAGCAACCGGGGCAGAGCGTCAGACATTGGCAAAGTGATTTTGTTTTCCGCAATTGCGACAGGCTTGGCCGCGCGCGGGGCAATTCTGCGCTCTGGTAGCATGTGAACGAGATCCATAGTTTCCACACTGTTGCCGCGGTAGCGCGTTTTGCTGCCGTCGCGCGAGCATTACAGTGTCAGGGCTGTCGGGGCCGAGGGCGCCGTCACTGGGTGTGTGTGCTAGTTTTGCTGCACATTCGGCTGCAGACTCCACTTGAAAGGTAATGTTAACTGCCTGTGACAACGACAGATTGTCGGACTCGAGTAACAGTCTTTCACGCACTCTCACGTTGTTGGTGTGCTCCATTAGTTGATCATGCACCATCTCATCTTGTAGTGCACCGAACTTGCACGAGCTAGCTAACCCCCTCAAATTAGCCACGTGTTGATGCACAGACTCGCCGGGAAGTTGGTGATGCTGTCTAAAAATGACTCGCCGCAGGAGGGCACTTTGTGGGGCAGAGAAGTGTGTGCTTAAAAGAGCCACAGCCACATCATATATTTGAATTGAGTCTGCTGTGCCTAATGTCCAAAGAACACACTGGCCCTCCGCTCCCAAGCAATGGGATAACAGTGCCTTTTTCCATGCTGTACTCACATTTTCTAGTCCAAGAGTGGTGAGGTAGGTTTCAAAGGACTGTAACCAGCGAACCCATGGGATCGGGGGCTCACCAGGTAGTGCGCGGAAGGGAGGAGGTGGTGGAAGAGAGATTTCAGCCATCCTCATCGCCAAATGTTGCGTTTGCAAAGATAATCCAGAGGCCGTATGCAGAGCTCAGTTCATGTTGCTTTTAATGCTGATCCAAACACACTCTTACAGGCAAAAGCAATCGAATACCTATATTCAATGTCAGACGCAATACAACGATAACAGCACTATCAAACTCCATGTGCTCAGGCCAAAGCAATCGAGTACCTATCACCAATGTCAGACATAATAGTTTTGTCTCCAGGGTCGCTGCAAGTGTGAAGCGAATGGAGGAGTCCATCGCTAACATGAGCAGAGCCTTTGTGGCGGCATTGGCACATGAACGCATCACCACGGAAAGGACGGTAACCTCCGTGGAAAGGATGGCTACCTCCATAGTAAGGCTGGCTACCGTAGAGAAGAGGATCGCTATGGTAGAGGAGAGGATGGCTATGTACATGGAGGAGCTTAGTTGCCAGGGTATGGAAAACATGTTATTTGTTCCGAATAGACTGACATCTCTTGAGGAATGATGGTCAGCTCTTGAGCAAACAAACCAGACCTTCAGGCAAGTCCTCAGGAGTAGGACTTCCAGTGCAGAAACAGGTCCTCATGGCCTACCTGAATTGCGGCAAGGTGCTGTCAAGTCACTTGCTAGCTCTGAAGTGGGGCTGACCCATGAGAGGGATGCTGGTGGCATACAACAAGGAAGTGGGGGCTTCTCTCCAAGCGCTCACACAATCATGCCACTGCAGAGCCCTCAGTCAGAGCCCCACCAGAGTCCCCACCCAACTGAGATCGGCGTCTCAACTCCTGCACAGCCACAGGAGCAGCAGACTTTTGCCGAGCCCTCACAGGTTCGCAACCCCAGAGGACACCCACCAAAGGTATTGAGCCAGGAGCAGCAAGAAAGTGAGCAAGGGGCCTCCACATATGCTGAAGCCACAGGGGAAGCACCACGTAGGAGCATGTGTAAGAGGAAGATAATGCACAAGTAGTCACAAGGGTAGTCACATTGGGTGAAATGTTATGTTTAATGTTGAAAAGCCATCAGCTGGTTATTGTCATTAAAAATTCTGATGTCAACTGTTGCAGTTGTGGCTTGTGTCATATTGCTAATGGGGCTTCCATATTAGGATGACTTGCAATTGTCAGTATGGTGGTCAGAGTGGTAGGAACCGTAGGTTCTTGGCCATTGTCGATGCTCTGGTAAGAAGCTGTGAGGCAAAAGTGCTTGATTGGCTAGGCTAAGCAAATCTGGCCAAGATGAGTATGTGCCTTGCATCCCAGCGAGCAATGTGCTCCCATGCTGCTGGCGCTGGTTGATGCTCCTCTGCAAGCTGGTCGTTATTGCTCTCCTCCTCCTCCTCCTCATCTGAGGAGGCTATGTGATGAGCCACTTGTTCCTCAGACATCTGCAAGCCACGACGCTGTGCCATGTTGTGAAGTGCACAGCAAACCACGACGATTCTGGAGAGCCTGTCTGCTGAGTAATGCAGGGCTCCACCTGATCTATCCAGGCATCTGAAGCGCATCTTCAGCAAGCCGATGGTTTGCTCGATTATGGATCTGGTGGAAATGTGGCTCGAGTTGCAGCGCTCCTCAGCTTCATTGGATGGGCTCCTCAATGGCGTCATTAGCAACGTCTTCAGGGGATAGCCCTTGTCTCCAAGTAGCCATCCGTTAAGTTGGTCTGGCGGACTGAAGAGCGAAGGCACACTAGACTGGTGCAGGATGAAGGAGTCATGGCAATTGCCAGGGTACTTGGCACAAACATGAAAAATGTCCATCTTGTGGTCACACACCAGCTGTACGTTGAGGGAGTGGAAGCCCTTGCGGTTGACAAAAATACCTGGATTGTGATGGGGTGCCTTAAGGGCCACATGTGTGCAGTCAACGATGCCCTGCACCCTTGAAAAGCCTGCCAGATTGTCAAACCCAACCAAACGCACAGTTACACTGGCTTGATCCTTGGAGAAATGGATGTGATTGTGCGCGATGGCAAAGAGGGCATCAGTTACCTGCATGATGCAAGGGTGTGCAGCCGCCTGGGAGACGCCACTGATGTCTGCTGCTGATCCCTGGAATGAGCCTGAAGCATAAAAGTTGAGTGCGGTGGTGACTTTGATGGCCACTGATGAGGGGTATCCACCTGCTCCTCTGGGCTCCAGGTCTTGCTGCAGCATTGCGCAAATGTCACCCACTACCTTTCGCGAAAGTCTGAGCCTCCTTTGGCGCTGCTGCTCAGTCATGTTGAGGTAGCTGATCCTCTGTCTGTAGACCCTGTTTGGGGGGTATCTTCTGCGCCGACGGGCTTCCATGCGCTGGTGCCTTCTGGCCTGTGCAGCTTCAGGTGGGTGTGCAGCTGCTTGGAGCTCCTGCTGTTGCTCCTGCAGTTGGTGCTGCTGTTGTTCAGGGTTTTGCTGCTGCCGTGGCTGGTCTTCGTCCGAATCTGATGTCCAGGAGGAAAGGAAATAAATGGTTCCCATTCTTCTTTTATATACTTCAGTTGAGGAAGTGCTCATTCAAGGTGGGGAGAAGTGTTTCCCAGGAGGTCACACTGGAGATGGGTGTCAGGCTCCGAACTTCCACAACAATGAGTAGGCCTGTTAAAAGTTCCCCCAGACCTGAGACAAAAAAGTTCTGCCACCTGCAAATGATGATTGGTGAAAACTCCTTTTAATGGTGGAGCTGCAGCTGTTAGTAAGCAATCCACTTGTGCTGCCGTCAGGTTTCACTGGCATGCAGCATGTGGGAAAACTGTTAAATCAGAAAGGCCTCACAAAATGGGATTATAGAGGCACTTAACTGTTTGTTAAGGGCCTTAAGAGCCTATCCCGCCTCTTGGAGGTGGGATGGAGATGGGGTCAGAAAACTCACATGTGGGAAAATTGCTTGGAGGTGGGATGGAGGCAGGATCGGGCCCGCCCGCCAGTTTTTGTGATTTTAACACCTCACACACCTCCAATCCCGCCTCCTCAGGCCTGGCAAAATCAAGCCCAAAGTATTTGTATAATTTCTCTGCATTTTCCTTATTTCCCATTATAATTTCTCCTGCCTCAGCCTGTAAGGGACCCACATTTACTGTCGCTAATCTTTTCCTTTTTACATACCTATAGAAGCTTTTACAATCTGTTTTTATATCTCTTGCTACTTTACTCTCATATTCTATTTCCCCTTTTTTTTATCAATTTCTTGGTCCTCCTTTGCTGAATTCTAAAATCCTTCCAATACTCAGGCTTACTACTCTTTTTGGCAGCCTTCTCCTTTGATCTAATACTATCTTTAACTTCTCTTGTTAGCCATGGTTGGACCACTTTTCCTGTGGGCTTTTGTGTCTTAAAGGAATGTATATTTGTTGTAAATTATGTATTAATTCTTTAAAGGCCGAAGAGCTCCTCCCAGAGTCACAATGCAGATTCTGCCCACTAAGGAGCACAATGGACATGATCTTCACTTACAATTACAAGAGAAATGCAGGGAACAGCACCAACCGCTGCACTTGACCGTCTTTGACCTCAAAAAAGCCTTCAACACTGTCAACCGTGAGTAATTATGGACTGTCCTCCTCAAATTCGGCTGCCCTCAAAAGTTTGTCACCATCCTCCGCCTGCTTCATGATGACATGCAAGCCGTGATCCTGACCAACGGTTCCACCACAGACCCAATTCATGTACGGTCCGAGGTCAAGCAAGGCTGTGTCATCGCATCAACACTCTTTTTGATCTTCCTTGCTGCAATGCTCCATCTCACCCTCAGTAAGCTCCCCGCTGGAGTGGAGCTAATTTACAGAACAAATGGGAAACTGTCCAGTCACCTCCATCACCTCCAGTCCAGATCCAAGGTCGTCCCATCCTCTGTCATCAAATTACAGTATGCAGACGACGCTTGCGTCTGCGCTCACTCAGAGGTCGAACTCCAAACCATCGGCAACACCTTCACCGAAGCATACAAGAGCAAGTGCCTTACACTAAACATCCGAAAGACAAAGGTCCTCTGCCAACCTGTCCCCCGATTATCAACATCCACGACAAGGCCCTGGACAATATGGACCACTTTCTATACCTCAGGAGCCTACTGTCAACAAAGACAGACGTCAATGACGAAGTTCAACACCGCCTTCAGTGTGCCAGTGCAGCCGTCAGTCGCCTGAGGAAGAGAGTGTTTGAAGAACAGGACCTCAAATCCGGCACTAAGCTCATGGTCTACAGAGCAGCAGTGATACCTGTTGTGTCCGTCGGTATTGAGACACAAGACTTCAGGAGAATGGTACAACAGGTGTTTACTCAACGTGGCTTACTCTGGAACTGAACTGTACAGATTACTACTCAGTGCTATATACAGGTGTGGTCACTGCCGGTACTACAGTATACATGAGCTGTGAAAAGTAGTTCCCCCCTTAAAGGTGTCTACATTACAATTCCTCCCCTTTTAGATTAACAGTACCATAACACTCATTTAACAATTAATTATTAAACTAATTACAATTAACACTTTTAACATACAACGTTAGCTGAAAATAGTCCATTTATATATTCAGTCCTTGGGGAGGCTTCCTGATCCTTTCTGGATAGCGCCTTTCCCGAGTGTCTCGCTCTTGGTGCGGAGACGATTCTGGCACCCTGTCGTCGGTTGGGTCATCAGCTTCCGATGCTACTGTTTCTGGGGTAGATGCGACCTGCACGTCGGGTTCCTCACCAGGTACGTATGGGCGAGGCATGGGGTTGAATTGTTCCTGCAACTCTAGGATCTGGTCAGCATGGTGTCTCACGATGTTCTCCCCAATGTCCACTGTGTACATTAGTGGGCCCTGCCGTGTGCATATCGTTCCTGGCTGCCAATTTTCTGTTCGGTAGTCGTGGGCCAAGACTGGTTGCCCTACATTGAAGCTCCTTGTTGGCTTCTCATGGATGTGCTGGAATTGCTTACTCACAACATCTCTTCGTACGTTTGGTCTGAGCAAATCCAGGCGAGATCTTAACCTTCGGTTAAAGAACATCATGGCCGGGGCCTGGTTGGTGACTGCATGTGTCGCATTCCGGTAGGCGAATAGGAAATTGTCCACCTTATGCTGCAGCGGAATGTTGTCATTGTACATAGCCTTTATTGCCTTCTTAAAGGTTTGTACGAACCTCTCAGCCAATCCATTTGTGGCTGGATGATACGGGGCGGATGTGTAATGCCTTACCCCATTCTTATTCATAAACCTCCGGAACTCTTCGGACACAAACTGTGGTCCGTTATCAGAGCAAATCTGTTCTGGCAAGCCGTTCCTGGAAAAAATGGTCCGTAGGACTGCAATCGTTTTCCCCGTGGTGGTGGAGGACATTTTGATGACCTCAGGCCATTTCGAGTGCGCATCCACGGCTATTAAAAACATTGAGTCCATGAATGGACCAGCAAAATCAATATGCACCCGTTGCCATGGAGATGAGGGCCACTCCCATGGGTGTAGAGGGGCCTGTGGTGGTGCATTTTGGACTTTCTGGCATCCTGAGCAGCTCTTGGTCAGGTCCTCGATTTGTTTATCGAATCCCGGCCACCACACATAAGCCCTGGCTAGGCTTTTCATTTTTACCCCTTCAAGATGACCCTCATGAAGCTCATTGAGCACGCTATCCCTTAACTTGGGTGGAATTGCCACTCGGGATCCACACATCAAGGTCCCCCGGCACACTGACAGCTGTTCTCTTCTTGTCGAGAATGCTGGCAACAGTGACTCGCCATGTGCTGGCCATCCCTTCACCGTCAAATCATATACCCGAGAGAGTGTCGGGTCATTTCGGGTCTCCTTTTCTATACGAGCGTTAGTTACCGGTAGGCATTCAACTATAGTCGAATGAAATATTTCGACAGGATCCACTGCTGGTGCTTCCTCCGCAGTAGGCAATGGCAGGCGTGATAGCCCATCAGCATTTCCATGCTGTTTCGTGCCCTTATATTCAATCTCATAGTGGTGCGCCCCTAGAAAGAGTGACCATCTTTGTAGTCGTTGCGCAGTCATCACCAGAACGCCCTTCTTCGGATTAAAAATGGAGACAACAGGCTGGTGGTCAGTCAGCAAGATGAATTTCTGCCCGTGCAGATAGTGATTGAACTTTTTCACTCTGCACACTAGGCTGAGGGCCTCCCTGTCAATCTGGGCGTAGTTACGCTCGGCTGAGGTTAGAGATCGTGACGCAAAGGCTATTGGCCTCTCTGAGCCGTCCGAGAATTTGTGCGACAGCACCGCTCCAATGCCGTAGGGTGACGCATCACACGCCAACCGAATTGGTAGTGCTGGGTTGAAATGGGCCAATATCTCTTTCGATGTGATTAGTGTTTTGCTCTTCTGGAAAGCTCGTTTACATTCGTCACTCCACTTCCATGGCACTCCAGTTTGCAGTAGGGTGTTCAGTGGGTGTAGTATTGGCAAATTTGGCAAGAACTTATGGTAGTAGTTTACCAGCCCGAGGAATGACCTCAGTTGTGACACGTTTTCCGGTGCTGGGGCCTTGACTACTGCCTCAATCTTTTCTGGGGACTTATGTAACCCCTCTTTATCGATAACGTGGCCACAGTATGAGATCTGTTTTTTAGAAAACTCACATTTGGGGCGGTTAGCTCGGAGCCCATATTCCTTCAATCTCGTGAGCACCTGCTCCAGGTTGGCGAGGTGATCACTGTCATTTTTGCCCATGACCAGGATGTTGTCCAAATAAAACTGGGTCCCTGGGATCCCTTGCAGGACTTGTTCCATTGCCCTTTGCCAAATAGCCGGAGCTGATGCTACCCCGAATACCAGCCGGTTGTATTGGTCGAGACCTTTATGGGTGTTGATTGTGAGGTTTTTTTTGGTGCTTCTTCTACCTCCATTTGCAGATACGCCTGGGCCAGATCAATCTTAGTGAAGTGTTTCCCTCCAGATAGCGAGACGAAAATATCTTCAATCCGTGGAAGTGGATATTGCACGGTGTGAAGGACTGGGTTCACTGTTACCTTAAAGTCCCCACAGATGCGAACCTTCCTTGGTTCCCCAGGTGTGCTGCTCAATGACCTTTTTATCACAGGGACGATGGGTGTAGCCCACTCGCTCCAGTCTACCTTGGACAGTACACCTGAACATTCCAGACTCTCCAGCTCTGCTTCGACGGCTGGGCGGATCGCATAAGGTACCAGTCTGGCCTTAAAAATTTTTGGGCTTGCGTTTTCTTCGAATTTAATTGTTGCTGTCATGCCTTTTAGTGTTCCAAGTCCTTGCTGGAACACTTCTTGTATGTCGGTTAGGATCTTTGACAGTCGCCTAGGTGTGACGTCGTCTTCCTTTTTGGCAGCCACAGTCAGTGCTTGTATGGAATGCCAATCCAGCTGTATTTTCCGGATCCATTCACGTCCCAGTAATGGTGGTCCTCCATCTTGCAATACATACAGATCTAGTTTTGGCGTTTCCTTACCGTTAAATACAACGGTCACCCTTATTTTTCCTTTGGGGTAGACTTTTTGCCTCGTGTACGTCTTCAAAATAATTTTTGTGTCTCTCAAGGGTATGTGTGAGAATAGCCGCTCATAGTCCCGTCAGTTTATAACTGTTAGGGCTGATCCTGTGTCCAATTCCATTTTTACCTGGACTCCTGCTATCTTGAGAGTGACCCAAATGGTTCGGTGATCCTCCGTTTTGATCACATTATGTAGTTTCAGACAACTCAGCTCCCTGCTTTCGGAGTCGGTATCACTCTTTTGTTCGTCTGAACTGTTCTCCATCACCTTATGTACCTTCTTGTACTTTTCTTTTGGATATTTCTTATTGCTGGTTTTCTTTCCCGACCTGCAGACTCGTGCTATGTGTCCTACTTTTCCACACTGTCTGCACACTTTGTCTTTGAACCAGCAATCATTGTGGTCGTGTGTTGTTCTGCCGCAGCAATAGCACTTCTCTGTTCTGTATGACATTTCGTTTGTGCCATAGTCTTGTGGTCTCTGTTGTATCTCTGCCGCGCCCCGTGCTGCTGCTTCATATGATACCGCAATGCTGAAAGCCTTGTCCAGCGTAAGGTCCTTTTCAATTAAAAGCCGTTTCTGGGTTCCTTCACTTTGAAGCCCACACACAAACTTATCCCTTAAGGTGTCTGCCAGTCCCGTTCCAAACTGGCAGTGTTTCGATAGTTTGCGCAGTTCTATTAAATATTCAGCATTGCTTTCATCCTTATGCTGGTTCCGTTTGTGAAACTTGAATCTTTCTGCTATCAGCAGCGGTGTGGGGTTTAAATGTTCCTGTAGTATCGTCACTATGTCTCCAAAACTCTTTTCCACTGGCTTCGCTGGGGTTACTAGATTTCGTAATAAGCCATACGTCTTTGCACCCATTAAATTTAACAATACCGGTGCTTTCTTGTCATCTGACACCTCATTTGCCTTGCAGTATACCTCCATTCGTTCGACATATGTAGTCCAATCTTCAACTTCATTGTCAAATGCGGTGATACTGCCACTCTTCGGCATTTTGGGTGTGGTTTAATGTGGCTTAAAATGGCATCTCCCGCACTTTCCTTCCTCCCCCGCTGCTGCCAACACCGCTCTCGGCGGTCCTCGTGGCAATGGCGGTGCCCTGTAGGTTTCGTGCGCTTCTCCTGCGCTGCTGCCAACGCCGCTCTTGGCGATCCTCGTGGCAATGACGGCGCCTCGCGGGTTTCTGCACGTCTCTCTCTCTCTCCTCGATGCTGCTCGGCCCCTGAACACCGGCTGCGCCCTGTGCGCTCTGCCCTCTCTCTCTATCTCTCTCCCGTTGATGCTGCTCGGCCCTTTGCTGTGCCGCTCGGTCGGGCTCTAGCCTGCAACTGTCCGGGAAGGGTCTGCGCACTACCTGTTGCCAGCCCGTTTCGCTGGACCACCGCGACTGGAAAGCCAAGCCTGGCTCTCAACAGCCTCCCCCGCTATTCTCGAGTCTCTGCTGGATGACTGGGCGGTTGCCCGTGGTCGACGCCCGTGTCTCTGGCCTTGACCTCCAATCTACTGGTCTCCAGAAACGAATTCCTGGGAGGTGATGCAGAGTTGCAGGTAGGATCGAATTTTCCTCGTCGCCAATGTTGTGTCTGTCGGTAGTAAGACACAAGACTGCAGGAGAATGGTACAACAGGTGTTTACTCAACGTGGCTCACTCTGGAACTGAGCTGTACAGATTACTACTCAGTGCTATATACAGGTGTATCTGTCGCTGCCGGTACTACAGTATACATGAGCTGTAAAAAGTAGTTCCCTCCTTAAAGGTATATACATTGCAATACCCACCCTGCTGTATGACTCAGAGAGATGGACCATGTACAGCAGGCACTTCAAAGCACTGGAGAGCTACCACCAACGCTGCCTCCGCAAGATCCTGCAAATCCATTGGCAGGATAGGCACACCAACATCAGTGTTCTCACTCAGGCCAACGTCCCCAGCATCAAAGCTTTGACCACGCTCAATCAGCTCTGATGGACGGGTCACATCGTCCGCATGTCCAATACGAGACTCCCAAAACAAGCGCTCTACTTGGAGCCCCAGCATGGCAAGAGAGCCCCAGGTGGGCAGAGGAAACACTTCAAGGACACCCTCAAAGCCTCTTTGAAAAAGTGCAACATCCCCACTGACACCTGTGAATCCCTGGCCCAAAACCGCACAAAGTGGAGGAGAAGCATCCGGGTAGGTGCCGAACACCTCGAGTCTCTTCGCGGGGAGCAAGCAGAAGCCAAGCACAAGCAGCACAAGGAGCGCACATCAACCCAAGCACCCCACCCACCCGTCCCTTCAACCACCGTCTGCCCCACCTGTGACAGAGACTGTAGGTCCCGCATTGGACTCATTGGTCACCTGAGAACTCATTTTTAATGTGGAAGCAAGTCATCCTCGGTTCCGAGGGGGTGCCTAAGAAGAAGAATTATTTAAATGCTAGCCATTGCTCATCCACTGTCATACCTTTTAATGTAGTTTCCCAATCTACCTTTGCCAACTCGACCCTTATACCTACGTAATTTGTTTTGTTTAGATTTAAGACCCTCGTTTCGGATTTAACTAAGTCACTTTCAACCTCAATATGAAATTCTATCATATTTATGGTCACTCTTCCCTAAACACCCCTTTATTACAAGGTTATTAATTAACCCTTTCTTGTTGCACAATACTAGTTCTAACATAGCCTGTTCCCCAGTTGGTTCCTCAATATACTGATCTAGAAAACTTTCTTGCACACTTTCCATGAATTCGTCCACCACACTATTACTGCAAATTTGGTTTGCCCAGTCTATATGTAGATTAAAGTCCCTCATGACTACTTTATTACCCTCGTTATATGCACCTCTAATTTCCTGATTTATACTCTGCCCTACATTACAACTACTCTTTGGTGGCCTATAAGCAACTGCCACCAGTGTTTTCTGCCCCTTGCTGTTTCTTACCTCCATCCAAACTGATTCTACTTCTTGATTTTCAGAGCTAAGATCCTTTCTCTCTACTGTCTTTATCCCATCCTTTATTATCAGGGCTATCCCTCCTCCTTTTCCAGTTTGCCTATCTTTACTAAATGTTATGTATCCTGGAATATTTAGTTCCCAACATTGGCCACTTTGCAACCATGTCTCTATTATGGCTATTAGTTCAAAGCTGTTCATTTCTATCTGTGCTATTAATTCATCTATTTTGTTGTGAATGCTTTGCCATTCAGATATGGTGCCTTCAGCTTTGACTTATTTCTCTTTTTCCCTGATGTCACTTTAGTCACTAATGCCTCATTACCTTTGTTACTCTCTCTGTTCTTTCCAGCTTATTTTTACCCAAAACTCTACTCTGCTCTAGAGCCTTGACATTTCTCTTGCTGCTTTTAAATTTACTCTTTCCTGATGTTGGTAGATGAAACCTTGTATTTAGGTTAGGTTATGGAAGGTGTTTCTGGTTTAGTATTGTCAAGAATGAAATGTTGTTTCTTTTATTAGTTTTGCGTTAAGTTAAACATACTACAATCAAGTGAACTCTGCTTTATTGATTTTCTGCCACTGTTGACTTTTTTACTTTTATTAGAGCTGATTTGTAGTTTATAACCTATGTCACAGAGCCTCACAGCACATTAATTTTTTCTGTTATCTGAAGACTAGGAGAACACAAGAGGGCTTTTGTCAATTCAATGAGTTAGTAGTAATAAGAGTTTCTGTTTAACCCCTGGGCAATGTCACGTTACCAAGTATTCTGTGTATAGAGTTACTAGCTGGAGTGCCCGGCGATGCCGAGGGTTTTTTGAGGGCATGTTGTTATGAAAAAAGTAGAAATAATTTTAATATATATAAAAGAGTTTGTCTGTCTGTCTGTCTGTGTGGGAAGGAGAGAGAGAGAGGGAAAGAGAGAGGGAAAAAGAGAGGGGGAAGGAGAGAGAGAGAAAGGGGGAAGGAGAGAGAGAGAGGGGTATGGAGAGAGGGGGGTAAGGAGAGAGAGAGAGAGAGAGAGGGAAGGAGAGAGAGAGAAAGGGGGAAGGAGAGAGAGAGAGGGGGAAGGAGAGAGAAAGGGGGGGGAGGAGAGAGAGAGAGGTGGAAGGAGAGAGAGAGGTGGAAGGAGAGAGAGAGGTGGAAGGAGAGAGAGAGAGTTGGAAGGAGAGAGAGAGACTGGGGGAAGAGAGAGACTGGGGGAGAGAGAGAGACAGGGGGGAGAGAGAGAGAGATGGGGAGAGAGAGAGAGAGACTGGGGGGAGAGAGAGAGAGACTGGGGGGGAGAGAGAGAGAGAGATGGGGGAGAGAGAGAGAGAGACTGGGGGGAGAGAGAGAGAGACTGGGGGAGAGAGAGAGACTGGGGGTAGAGAGAGAGAGACTGGGGGTAGAGAGAGAGAGACTGGGGGTAGAGAGAGAGAGAGACGGGGGGAAGAGAGAGACAGGGGGAAGAGAGAGAGAGAGAGACTGGAGGGGTAGAGAGAGTGAGACTGCAGGGGTAGAGAGAGAGAGAGACTGCAGGGGTAGAGAGAGAGAGAGACTGCGGGGGTAGAGAGAGAGAGAGACTGGGGGGTAGAGAGAGAGAGAGAGACTGGGGGGTAGAGAGAGAGACTGGGGAAGAGAGAGAGAGAGAGACTGGGGGGAGAGTGAGACAGGGGGGAAGAGAGAGAGCGAGAGACAGGGGGGGAGAAAGAGAGAGAGAGAGACTGGGGGGGAGAGAGGGAGTGACTGGGGGGAGAGAGAGACAGACGGGGGAGTGAGAGAGAGACTGGGGGGTAGAGAGAGAGAGAGACGGGGGGAGAGAGAGAGAGACTGGGGGGAGAAGAGAGAGACGGGTGGGAGAGAGAGAGAGAGACTGGGGGGGCAGGCCCAGCCCGACTCACCTGGGTACCAGAACGGAGTCAGTCCGACACCGGGAGGCCGGGTGCCCATCACTCCGAAGCGAGCCCGGGGTTCCTCTCTATCTCTGTATCTATCTCTCTCTCTCTCTTTGTATTTCTCTCTCTCTCTGACGTCTGTCTGTTGACTCTTCCCCTCTGCCGCTGTCAGTATTTCTGCCGTTTTCTGTCTCCCTTCCTGCTGCCGCCGCTCCCCGGCCCAAGGTGAGAACCGGGCTCCGGCCCCACACACGCACCTCCAGTAATCAGTACCTGGGGAACCCGCCCACCGCCCAACGTGAACAACAAACACCCTCCTCACCTGTCACGGAGTTAAATTCCCCGAAAACGGCCATGGTGCCCCGGGCCTCCGACCCGAAGAGCTCGGCAGTGACATCCTGCAGAGCGGAGAGGCCAGGGTGACAGGAGAGAGGGGAGAAAGTGGAGAGAAGGAGGAGGAGGAGGAGGAGGGTGAGGGTGGGACTGGGGCCCATGGTCGGACAGAGGCAGAGTTGCTCCATCACAAACACCCTGCCGCCACTGCAGAAGGGTGGCCGCCATTTTGTGAGGCACTAACAGTTTGAAGAATTAGACCCCGCCCACACACGCAATGAAATGCCCCCCCGTGACGCAACACGCCCCCCCCGTATGATTGGTTAACCATCACGTCACTCAACGTTAATGAACGGTTGGCTTTTGTATGTTTTTTCAACGTTTTTTAAAAGTAAATACGCCTATCACACTCCCCTGATTGGTCAAAGACATCTATTACACTCCCCTGATTGGTCAACCGCTAATTAGTGGATTTTGTATGTTTTTTGAACATTTTTATAAAAGTAAATATGCCTAAGACACCCCCTCCTAATCATAACCTTTCTTTTGATATAACATATGTGTAGGTACGCTCTATAACTTTTGAGTGATGCCCGGACAGACAGACAGACACCACTATTTTATATATATAAGACTAGCTGGAGTGCCCGGCGGTGCCGAGGCTTTTTCGAGGGCATGTTGTTGTTGGAAGAGAGAGAGCGACTGGGGGGGAAGAGAGAGAGCGACTTGGGGGGAAGAGAGAGAGCGACTGGGGGGGAAGAGAGAGAGTGACTGGGGGGGAAGAGAGAGAGCGACTGTGGGGGGAAGAGAGAGAGCGACTGGGGGTGAAGAGAGAGAGCGACTGGGGGGGAAGAGAGAGAGCGACTGCGGGGGAAGAGAGAGAGCGACTGGGGGGGGAAGAGAGAGAGTGACTGGGGGGGAAGAGAGAGAGCGACTGGGGGGGAAGAGAGAGAGGGACTGGGGAGGAAGAGAGAGAGCGACTGGGGGGGAAGAGAGAGAGCGACTGGGGGGAAGAGAGAGAGCGACTGGGGGGAAGAGAGAGAACGACTGGGGGGAAGAGAAAGTGAGTGACTGGGGGGGAGAGAGAGAGAGCGAGCGACTGGGGGGGAGAGAGAGAGAGCGAGCGGCTGTGGGGGAGAGAGAGAGAGCGAGCGACTGGGGGGGAGAGAGAGAGAGCGAGCGACTGGGGGGGAGAGAGAGAGAGTGAGCGACTGGGGGGAGAGAGAGAGAGAGCGACTGGGGGGGAAGAGAGAGAGAGAGCGAGCGACTGGGGGGAAGAGAGAGAGAGCGAGCGACTGGGGGGAAGAGAGAGAGCGACTGGGGGGAAGAGAGAGAGCGACTGGGGGGAGGGGTTGGGGGAGGGGGTGGGGGAGGGGGAGAGGGTGGGGGTAGAAGGGGAGGGGGAGGGGAGGGGAGGGGGAGGGAGGGGAGGGGGGAAGGGGGGGAGGGGGGAGGGGGAGGGGGAGGTGAGGGGGGAGGGGAGGGGAGGGGGAGGGGAGGGGTAGAGGGGGAATGGGGGGAGGGGATGGGAGGGGGGTGTGGGGAGGGAGGGGTGTGTGGGGGGTGTGGGAGGAGAGGGGGGAGGGGGGAGAGGAGGGGGAGAGGGGGGAGTGGAGTGGGGAGGGGGGAGAGGAGGGGGAGAGGGGGGAGGGGACGGGGGGAGGGGAGGGGGGAGAGGGGGAAGGGGATGGGGAGAGCGGGGAGGGGAGGGGGAGGAAGAGGGGTGGTGGTGTGGGGGGAGAGGGGGGAGGGGGGGAGAGGAGGGGGGAGAGGGGCGAGTGGAGGGGGGAGGGGGAGAGGAGGGGGGGAGAGGGGGGAGGGGAGGGGGGGAGAGGGGAGAGGAGGGGGGAGACGGGGGAGGGGAGGGGGAGGGGAGGGGGGTGAGGGGGGAGGGGATGGGGGGAGAGCGGGGAGGGGAGGGGGGAGGAAGAGGGGAGGGGAGGGGGAGTGTGGGGGGAGAAATGGAGGGGGGGAGCTAGCAGACCCGATGGCTCCGCGCAGCTGCGTGCCACCCCACGCACTGACATGGCTCAGTCCGAGCCCCGCCCTCCCGAGCACCGGCCTCCCGCTCTCTGGAGCCCCACCCTCCCACTCTCCGGAGCCCCGCCCTCCCGCTCTCTGGAGCCCCGCCCTCCCGCTCTCCGGAGCCCCGCCCTCCCGCTCTCCCGAGCTCTGCCTTCCCGCCCTCCCGAGCTCTGCCTTCCCGAACCCCGCCCCCCGCCCGAGCCGGCTTCAAGGCCAGAGAGACGCCGCCACGCAACCTACCGTGTGAGGCCCGGCCGGACTGAAGTTGCGCTCCGGGCGGAAGCTGACGCAGACGCTGACGCAGACGCTGACTCCTGCCCGCCCGCCTTTACTAAGATGGCGGCGGTGACGACGCTCGGCTCAGGCCCGCCCCCTCCAGCCTTCACAAAGATGGCGGCGATCGCTGGCCTTTTGTCGATCGTGACGGGAGGCGCCTAGCTCGGGCGTGGCTGGTCAACAGACACCCAGGCTTTGAGGCCTGGAAAAACGTTGAAATGTAGGAAAATTATAGAGGTTAGACAAAAGATTTACAAATTAATTAACTGTTTTTAAAAACAATTTGTCCTAGAAATTCAGTTGGGCGCGCCAGCCGTTAGCGCCTTAGGGGGAGTAGATCTCGAGCGCTAGGCGCTTATCGCCCGGGCGCAGCGCGATCTGCGCCTCTCCCCAACTTCAGGAAACATTTAGCGCCGGCGCAAAGTCTTAGCGCGTGCCCTGCTGCGCGTGCAGATCATGACGTCATTTAATAGTGCAACGCCCTTTGTGCGCCCCAAACCGGAACTTCACTCGCGCCGGCCCATTGTGCGCTGGGCGTCCCGAGCGACTGTGAAGTGGAACGGTACACAGGCCAGCCGGGCCGGGGGTAGCGCTAATTAAAGGGCACTTACCCAGCAGTATAAAGGCCAGCCATTTTGCAGCATTCACTCTTGTGCAACGGTTTTTTGGACAGAGACCAAGGAGGAGAGTTTACTGGTTTGGACCAACACTTGGACAGGTATTTTTGGCTCAGGCCAGAGCTTACCAATTATCTTAGCCTTCATTCAGAGCTCAGTGTTTGCCAGCATATAATGGGGGCTGCATTGGGTGGCAACGCTGAGTTTCAGCCTTATGCCAGAAGGGCTTACAGACGCCGTGAGAGAGTGGCAGCCCTGGCTAGACGCAGAGGGGGCAACAGGCGTCGCCAACTGAGGCCTTACCCACGCAGGGTATACCGCCAGCAGACCTCCTATCTGACCATGTCTGTCGCGATGTGTGTTAGGAGGCTGCGATTCCGAAGGGAGGTGGTTACAGACAGGGGCAGCACGGTGGCATAGTGGTTAGCACTGTTGCCTCACAGCACCAGGGACCCGGGTTCAAATCTGGCCTTGGGTGACTGTCTGTGTGGAGTTTGCACATTCTCCCCGTGTTTGCGTGGGTTTCCTCCGGGTGCTCCGGTTTCCTCCCACAGTCCAAAGATGTGCAGGTTCGGTTGATTGGCTATGATAAATTGACCCTTAGTGTTAGGGGGATTAAATACGTGGGGTTACGGGGATCGGGTGGGATATGTGTCGGTGCAGGCTCGATGGGCCAAAATGGCCTCTATCTGCATTGTGGGGTTTCTGTGATTCTGTGATTGATCTGCCGGCTGCTTCAGAGAGATCTGCAGCCACAGCTGATGCGCAGGACGTCTCTGTCGGTGGCAGTGAAGGTGACGGTGGCTCTCAACTTCTATGCCTCTGGCTCCTTCCAATCCGCTACTGGGGACATCGCTAACATCTCCCAGTTCGCCGTGCATTGCTGCATCTGCCAGGTGACCGAAGCCCTTTTCAGAAGGAGACATCAATTCATCTCCTTCCCCATGACCCTGGACAAGCAGCAGCAGCGTGCAGTGGGGTTTGCAAGAATAGCGGGCTTCCCCATAGTGCAGGGCGCCATTGACTGCACGCATGTGGCTTTGCGGGCACCTCTTGAGCATGCCGAGGATTACCGCAACCGGAAGGGCTACCATTCCCTCAATGTACAGCTGGTGTGTGACCACAGGCAGCGCATCCTAGCTGTCAATGCCCGCTTTCCAGGCAGCAGCCACGATGCCTTTATCCTGCGACAGACAACTGTGGCTGACATGTTCCAGGCACAGCCTCCCCCAAGAGGATGGCTTATCGGGGACAAAGGCTATCCTTTGTGTACCTGGCTCATGACCCCGCTCCGCGCGCCCACGACCCCTGCTGAAGAGGCATACAACGAGAGCCATCAAGCGACGAGGAGCCTCATAGAACAAACAATCGGCGTGCTCAAGCAACGGTTCCGCTGTCTCGACCGCTCCGGGGGAGCCCTCCTGTAGTGTATGTACCCGTCTACCTTTAAGAGAACTATTTTATGTAACCGTTCACCTTTAAGAGAACTATTTTAGGTGTGGCACTACTTTGTTTGGCTTCTGTATACGGTAATACCGATGGTGACCACACCAGTATATAAGTGTTGTGCCAGGAGTTATTGGGCAGATTCGCCCTAACCTTCGAATAGTAAAGTCCTGTTTTAAGTTACTCTTGGAGTCTGTGTATTAATTAACTAAACAACCCACAGACTTTACAGTGGCGACGAGTCCGATCGTACCCTACGGCAACAATACTTCCGAAGCAGTTAACGAGCGTCGAGAAGAGGCAACCGCCCTCGTCATTCTGCTGGGAGAAAACTCGAGTCTGCAGAGCTGGAAAGGAGGAAGAATTCAGAGACAAAGACTTCCATCAGCAACAGGCACTGACTGTCCCTTCTGCCACGGTGAGGAGTGAGCCGATCAGCACGAGAAGCAAGGCGGCCGCGGTGACTGTGAGTAAGGGAAAAGTAAAAAGAATAACCGGAGGATAAGGGCGGTGCACTCGACCACGGTCGAGGGGGAAAGGAGCCGGACAGAAGTCGGGCCCAGAGGCGCTGAGACTGGGGCAGCGTGGAGCAAGGAAGCCGCGGTACAGACAGGCTGGGGACGCAGCGGCGTCGTGAGACAGCTAGACTGCGACCGGCGAAAAAGGCCGGGCAGCGACCGAAGCCACGAAGTGCTGCGACCGGGAGCGTAGGCGCGGGAAGATATAAAAACTCAGCCGCAGCCGGGGAGGGAAGCACCGGACTGCGAGACGGCTGGGAGAGGCGTTTGGGAGCCGAGCGAGCGGGAGAGGCAGAGCCGACCAAGGGAGACTGCGCGAGAGCCAGTCCAGCGGCTGAAACTTTTCTCCGTCAACGGGGTGTACCCAGCGCCAGTAGAGCCGAGAGAGCGGGAGAGAGACCGAGCCCGAGCAAGGGGAAGTGTGCGAGAGCCAGCCCAGTGGCTGAACCTGTTCGCCGTCAACGGGGTGTATCCAGCGCCGGTTGCCTTGCCGAGAAAAGGGAAAGCACTGAAGCCGATGCACAGGCTGTGAATCTGAAAGCCAGCGGCCGTCGCCTGTGGGGGAAAGTGTACCCCTCCCGCTAGGGAAGAAACGCGGGAAGCCGCCATTAGGCGGGGAAGAAGACAGAAGCGGGAAACCGCCATTGAAGTGGGCGGGGAGAGAAGATAAGCACGGGAAACCGCCATTTTCGTGGGAAAGCCGCCATCTTAGAAAAAAAAAAATAAGTTAAAGAAATAATTCGGGGTGTTATCAGAAAGAGAGGAAGATGCCTAAGCGTGGTAACATCAACGATTTTAATGCCGAGGTAGAAGACTGGGCCACGTACATGGAACGCATCGAGATCTATTGTGAGGCCAATAAAATAGAAGAAGATGACAAAGCTATAACCTTGCTAAACTCGATGGGCACGAAGACATACGGGCTCTTGAAGCATCTACTATCACCAGCTAAACCGGCGGATCAGACTTTCGATGATATTGTGGCTGTTCTGAAGGATCACTTGAACCCCACACCGTTGATGTTGGCGGAACGATTCAAATTCTATGCGAGAACGCAACGGAAAGACGAAAGCAACGCAGAATACTTGGTCGAACTGCGTAGACTAGCGAAATACTGCCAGTTTGGAGGGAATCTGACAGAGGCATTGCGAGACAAGTTCGTGTGCGGGTTGGCAAAGGAAGGAACGCAAAAGCGACTACTCGAAGAGAACGACCTTACACTTGACAGGGCTGTCCTTATTGCAGCATCGCACGAAGCCGCAGCGAAGGGAACTGCGGAAATGCAGCTAAAGACAGCAGCATTAAGTGTGGATCAAATTACCTCAACAACAACAAAATGCTATCGTTGTGGGAAGACAACACACGACCAGAACCAATGCTGGTTTAAGAACCAGGAATGTAGGAAATGTGGCAAACTGGGTCACATAGCTAAGGTATGCCGGTCAGGGAAGAAGACCAACAACCAAAGGACCAACAACCAAAGGAAGCCATCACAGGAAAAGTACAACAAGGTACACAAGGTGGCTGAGAAGAGTTCAGACGAACAGAATTCAGACTCAGACCCAAACGGCCAGGAGCTGGGTAGTCTGAGAATTCACAATGTGAGTAAGGAAGCTGACCTACAAACTATCTGGGTCATGCTAAAAATAGCTGGAATCCAAGTGAAAACGGAGTTGGACACTGGATCAGCTCTATCAGTCATAAATCAAAGGGATTACCACCGGCTATTCTCACATACACCCTTAAGAGATACCAAGTTCGTATTGCAGACATACACGGGGCATAAAGTATACCCCATGGGAAAGATAAGAGTCAAAGTGAGAGATAGGGGTAAAGAACACCCAAGAATGAACTTATACGTACTACATGAGGGAGGACCACCACTTCTAGGACTGGAGTGGATCAAGAAAATAGACATGGAATGGCACTATCTAAAAGCCATAACGAGTGAGGACTCGGTGCAGACAATCAGCTCAGATTCTGAAACGGATGACGATAAGACCAACCCAAATATGAAAGACAAGGCTGAAATGGACTTGCCGACGAAGGTTGGGAAAACGAAGGCATGCATAAAGGCTTATGCTCCAGAGAAGAACAAAGTTTCAGAGCAGAACTCCACCGAACAACGACAACCTAGTTTGACAGAAAATTCTGAGCCTGTTCAAGTTACGGACATATCCATGACGGAAGAACACCGAGCTCGGACTCAAACTTATTTCAAATTACGACAACAATTAGAACAATTGAGTTACCGTCTCGTACAAGAGATGAAAACAATGAAAAAGTTCTATGACACCGAATGGGAGAATCTGGAAAGACAACAGAAGCAGCTAGCTCAAGCAGAGAGCGACCATAGAGCCATCGTGACCAATTACCGATCACATCTCCCTTATGCTGTTCAGGAGTTAGAATATTTGCAGGAAGAAGCAAATGAAGAGGAATCTTCAGGAAGCCAGGATTTTATTCCAGTTCTTCTCTACGACTCCTTACAAGCAGAGTGTGAGAAGTTGAAAGAACAGTATGAACAGGCCCAGGCTACAATTCTGGAAGGGGTTAACTCGGCAACCTCCGAAAAGCTAGTTTCAGTGGAAGCATATGAGCAACTGAAGGTTGAACATGAGCAAGAAGTCCAAAGGCTGCAGGAAATTCTTGATGAGCTCAAGGCCAAGACAGACTCATCGGTAGAAGTTCCATCCATAGATGAGAAATTAGAGGTGAAAGACATGACAGAACATGAAAGACAAGATGTACAAGAACTCATAAAAATATTAAAGGAAACCCAAGACAAATATGGGGCAGCAATGACCGAGATTCAACAACTTGAAGAACAGATTCAACTGGGAATCCGTTCAGTGGAAGAAAAGGGAACTGTAAGAAACATAGAGACTGTAAGAATGGCCTCTGAACATGAGCTAGAGAGCATCAAGGCGCAACTTCTCCGAGCGCTGGAAGCCAAAGTACAAGAGGAAAAGAAGGTGAAAGCATTGGAGGAAAAGGTGGATGAAATGGAGAAGACTCTGACCCACAGTGTTCCCGTGGAAGAGTTAACGGTCAGCCAGCTCCTTCATATGCTGAAGGACAAGACTCTACAATGGGAACAATCTGAACACGAGCTTCAATCTTCAAAGGGAAGGAGTTCGGAGCTCTCAAAAGTTATGGAAATAGCTGAGGTTGCAACACAGATTTTACAGGGATGCCAAAAGTACGCTGAATCACGTCAATGTGAACAGCAGAATGTTGAAACAGCTGCTCCAGTAGAAGGATTGAATAGCCTGATCAATCAATCCCCGAGGGAAGGGGAAGTGTTGAAATCACAAATGAGGTCATTAGTGAAGGATTTGCAGGAAACCCAGGAAGAGCGGGATGAATATGAACGCATGAAGAAGTCTCTTCAGGAAAGATGTCTAGGGAGGGAACAACAGTCGGCTAACGTCCAGTTGGGTACGGAAGAAGTAGCAGGCCCTCTCACTAGACTAGCTCAGGACGACACCGAACATTACCATGACCTGTTGAGTGACACGGAATATTACGATGACTTGGTCTGCCCAGCTTGTGATGAAAACTCCCAAAGTGCAGAAATCAGGATGAAGCACTTAAAGTCTAAGGAACATAGGGAGATGGTGGCGCTACAGCTGGCAGCGGATAAGGGAGCCCCGAGAGTCTCCAAGCAGCAGAAAAGAAAAAGACGAAGCAGAAGACGATAACCATCTAAATCATTATCACTTCTATCAGATCATGCACGTGGGCCCCACGAAGGGGGCCAAATCAGTTGGAAAGTAGGAAAAATTACCAAGGCAGTCCAGCTGTTTGTAAAAGTCAGCACTGCTGGTTCAGCAGGACGGAAGTTCAAGCTGTTAAGCCAAGGGAAAGACTATTGGATGAGTCACGCTAGAAATGTGAACTGGCTACACCACAGAGATGTTGTTCGGACCGAGCCAAGACCAGAGACTGAATCTGTGAACTGTTCCCGCAGAGACTGAATCTGTGAACTGTTTCCCGCAGAGACTATATCTGTGAATTGTTTTACATGAAGTTGATTATATGTTATGTTTAATGGGGAATAAGTATGTTGTAAGCTAAAAAGGGAGGATTGTAGTGTATGTACCCGTCTACCTTTAAGAGAACTATTTTATGTAACCGTTCACCTTTAAGAGAACTATTTTAGGTGTGGCACTACTTTGTTTGGCTTCTGTTAACGGTAATACCGACGGTGACCACACCAGTATATAAGTGTTGTGCCAGGAGTTATTGGGCAGATTCGCCCTGACCTTCGAATAGTAAAGTCCTGTTTTAAGTTACTCTTGGAGTCTGTGTATTAATAACTAAACAACCCACAGACTTTACACCTCCAGTATTCGCAGGATCGAGTCTCCCAATTCGTCGTCGTTTGCTGCAGGCTGCACAACCTGGCTATCCGCAGGACTCAGGCACTGCCACCTCACGGTGGACCACCACCTCAGGAGGAGGAGCAGGAGGAGCATGAGGACGATGAGGACGAGGAGTACCAGCCCAGGAGGGACGCACAAGGTCCAAGGGCCGCCCGTCGTCGGCTTATTGAACGTCACTTCTAGGCCCCCTGTCAGGGAATGGCTTGTGCCAATGATAGAACATGATTGCAGCCGCTCCACAAGCCCTCAGCCGGTTAAGGCAACAAACACTTCAAAGATCAAACATGGACAATGTGAATAAATAAAATGCTTTATTGTACAAACTCTGGGCCCTTCCCACATGAAAACCAAAAACAGAGGAAACCCCCAAAAAACACTCAAACACATTACTCGCTCCCACAACCTGGGGAGGATTATCAAAATAGGGCAACTAAAATGGCCGTCATTCTCGGCCTTCGTCCAAAACAAACATCACATCATCGGCCTTCAAAAAACAAACATCCAATTCTCGGCCTCAAGAAACAAACACAAATGGCCACACATTCGACTATTTGACCCGCTAGGGCAATGCCTTGGCCATCTTTGGGTGGCCCCTGCCCGCCCTGCTGCTCCACCTCAAAGAAAGGCCATTGGCTGCTGCAAGGCTGGGGGCAGGCTCCTGAGGGGCACATGTCGTGACGGCAGATGCACTTGGGGGTCGGCCTAGTCGAGGTCTGGGCGTCGAGCGGCCGGCTGTTGATTGCTGCAGCTGTGGCTGGCCAGCATCAGTCGCTGCAGCAGCTCCTGGCAGCTCCACTGGGGGAGTGGCAGTGGCGGCTGGAGGAATGGCGGCAAGCTGGCGGATGGCAGGCGCTCGCTGGTCACCTGAGACACTGGCACTCGCCCGGGCCAGCATTGCAGCATGCGCACCAATCTGCCGAGGGACAGACCGATGTGCTGCTGCAGCGTGCCTGGTGCCCTGGCGATGCCTGGCTGACACAGCGAGTGTGGCAGCAGTGAGTGCCCGTGTTGACCTGTTCACTGACCGCAGCAGAGCAGCCAGTGACTGGACGGCACCACTAATCACCTGGCCAGTCGCTGAAAGATCTGCCCGGTATTCCGCCCGACTGGTGGCCTCTAAGGGCCCGAACTCGGCCACACTCCGAAAGAGGGAATCGATGGACTCAGGCAACCGTGCCACTGCCGCCATGAGCTCCGTGTGCCGGCGCTCTGAGTCCGCGGACAAGTCTTCGAGGCGTTCCATCTCCTCGGCGAAGAGCATCTCCTGACTGGAGGCCGGACTCTCCCTCTGGGGAGAAGGCCGCCGAGCTGGCTGACCCTTCCTGCGTTGCTGGAGGCCACTGGGCCCAGCAATTGGACTCCCCTCCGATGCATCCCCCCTCTGGGGAGAAGGCCGCCGGGCTTCCACCCCCCTCCCGCCTTTCTGCAGCACGCAGGTCCCAGGAGCTCCCCTCCCCTTCGACACTTCCGCCACGCTGCCCTCCAGGGAAGACGTGTCCCCTACATTGGCCTGGGTGGCCGCGGCTGAGGGTTCCCCTGATGGGCCGCCTTCCTCTTGCTCCTCCTCCTGCTCCTCCTCGGAGGGTCTGTCACTGGCAAGTTGAGGGACCTCCTCTTGACCATCTGAAAGCAGGAAGGCACAAGAGTAGCTTTAGAGTGAGGAGAGGGCGTCAGTGCGGGATGCATGAGTGGTGGCATTCAGCGCATTGGTCGGACAGTGGCAAAGGATGTAGATCTGATGCGCAAGTGGGACGAGAGAGGTGCAAAAGGTAATGTCCTTACCATTGCTTCCCAGAACAGGGTCGGCATCTCCACATGCAATGGGCCCAATCACCCGGCGACCCATGAGGCGTTCCCGCGATGTTGCAGGTCGGTGAGTGGCTGGATATGGGGTCGTCCTCCCCCGGTCGCAGTCCGGCTCTTGCGATTATTCGCCAGCTTGGCCTGCAAGAGAAAGGACGGCCTCTAAGTACAGTGTGTCGCCGTGATCTTGTGTGCACTGCCTCCCATGGTGGAATAGCCTGGCCAGTGTGTCGCCATGATCTGGTGTGCACTGCCTCCCATGGTGGAATAGCTTGGCCAGTGTGTTCAGTGCAGAATGTGCAATTGATGCTCATGCCTGTGCCATAGCTGCTGGATGAAGGCTGGCCATTAGAGCTTTCAGGTCCCTTTGCCGATAATGTGAGGTGCACATGCAAGGATGAGGAGGTCATTGGAAAGGGTACTCACCCTGACAATGCATGTGAGGTCATTTAACTTTTTGCGGCATTGGGCACCGGTCCTGGGGACGTCGCTGTTGGCTGACAGCTTGCTGGCGACATGCCTCCAGGTTCTCCTGTAGACGCGGACCGTCGCCTTCTTGCCATTGTCCGGGTACAAAACATGGCGCCTCTTCTCCACAGCAGCAAGCAGCACACTCAGATCACGCTCTGAGAAGCGCTGCGCACGTTCACGGGCCTTCTCCATGTCTTCAGGCGCTATTTGGGGCCAGCAGCAGTGTTCAGGCCTAGCTGGAGGGCTCCACTATCCAGGGCGTGGCAGCAGACACAGTCGACCCTTCACCCTTAAGAGCTGGCCGGCGCCAGGGTGTCTGCTGTCAGTCACGAGATGGCCGCACCTGCGCTGCGCCTGGCCTTGGCGCTATCGATCACCACCTCCGGCTTAGCGCCCAAAGAGAGGCGTCCAACAGCAGTTTTAGCGCTCGCCCGAACTAGTAGGGCGAAGCTAATGAATATCGGAGAAGTGGCCTAGATTTGGCGGCGGCCGCAAACTTTAGCGGACGCCCCACTTTAGCGCCCCAAAAGCGGCGTCAATGAATTTCTATGCCTTTGTGTTTTAAAAGCAACTTTTTTTTTGCTGGAAATGTAGATTTGAAAAGAAACACGCAGAAAGCGGGAAAAAGAAATGAAAAGTTTGGAATCAAGATGGCGGCGACTCACCTCGGTTCAGAATGATAAGGCCCGCCCACACATGCACCGATTGGTGGACCGTCAGGTCACCGAAGCGTAGGATTGGTCAATTGTCCCATCACTCGACTGTAGGAGGGCCCGCCCGCACGCGCCAGGAACCCGCCCCTGCCACGCAGCGATTGATCCACCGTCGGGTCGCTCGACTGTACGATTGGTCGACCTCGACGTCACTCGATGCTAATGAGCGGATAATGAGCGGAACGTTGAAAGTTTTTTGGATACCGCGGGCGGAATTTTTGTCTAGCCGAAACGTAAATACGCTTATGACGGTTCTGGAATCGTAACCTTTCTTTCAATGTAACACACGTGTAGGTACGCTCTATAACTTTGGAGTTTATACAATACAGACAGACAGACAGACAGACATACAGACAGACGGAATGACAGACAGATCGACCACTTTATATATATAGATACTCCAGTTCATTGCGAACAAAAGTTTGCTTATGGGTGTTGTAAGATTTCGCAATAATTTACAGCTCCGAAGATTAATTTTTGATTAAAGAATCCCTGGGTGATATACCTTTAAAAAAAATCCAGGGATCAAAATGGCCATCAGACCACATGGCCGAAGATAAAAGGACTTGGAAAACAGCTTTCTGTGTCTGTGGAAGAAAGGTTCAATGGAGCTGCCAATCAAAGGGGGGTCCCCACCCCCCTGCAGCAGATAATCAATATGTTTACAGAAACTGCTACAAGATGTTTGCACAAAGGATTAACCAATTGACTGTGGTTTCAGCCTGACCACAAGAACAATGGCTAACAATGGCTTCTGTTTACACTAGCCTCCCAAGCTGTTTACATAGTAATCACAGAAAGACATGTTTTTTTCAAACCAGGACAGCTCCATTCAAAACCCATCACTCATGAAGGGAAAATACATTCAAAGCTCAGCACAGACAATTTGAAGAGACATTTAAACTGAGAAAAGGAACAGTTTAAAATGAATAGGTGATTCATCCAAACCCATTACTGGACAATGGGACAGTTGGATCCCTTTTGTTTTAGCCCAGAAACATCCGGATCTGGGCGGGCCCCAAATGGGGGTATAAAAGATAGCTTCCCAGAAGCTCTCTCTCTCTCTCTGGCCTCACCTCCGTGCTCTCTACAACGTGGGAGTCTGCCTGAAGAAGTGGGACACCAGCAGTTTACTTTTAAAATACTGGGGTGTTTTTACTTCAGGGCAGTGAAGATCTAAGTTTGCAGGGCACAGAGCAGGCATTTCCAGTGGTGAGCATATATTTTTCTGGCCTTCCACAAGGCAACTTAGGATAGGTATAGGGGTGGGAGTAAAGTGGGAATTTTGTTAAGAACTGTGATTTTAGTCGATCTTCCCTCATTGTGTCCATTTCTCCTCCCCTATTTAAGTAAGACGGTGTTGCACTGAGCAGAGGAAGTGCTTCCATTGGACACTGAGTTCTGTATTTAAAACTGTATTCAAAGGGAGTAGCTGTTTTAAAGTACTGTATTTAAAACTGTATTAAAATGGGTGTTGCATCAAGCTGAAGTGCTGTGGTGAACACTGTGTAGCTGTTTTAAAGTACTGTATTTAAAACTGTATTAAGAGGGTTGTTGCATCAAGCTGAAGTGCTGTGGTGAACACTGTGTAGCTGTTTTAAAGTACTGTATTTAAAACTGTATTAAAAGGGGTGTTGCACCTAGCAGAGAAGTGCTGTGGTGAACGTTGTGTTGCTATTTTTAAAGTAACTGTATTAAAAGGGAGTGTTGCACCAAGCAGTGAAGTGCTTTGGTGAACGCTGTGTTTTGATATTAAAGTATTGTATTTAAAGGAGTGTTGCGCTAAGCAGAGAAGTGCTTCAGTGACCACTGTACAGCTGTATTAAAGTGTGGTTTTTAAGTAAAAGCCACTAAGCTAAGGTGCTGTGGTGAGCAAAGGGGTTTCTATTTTTAAAGTGCTGGATTTAAAATAAAGGAGTGCTGCACTAAGCAGGGAGCGCTCTAGTGGACACTGAGTGTACTGCGTGTGTTAAAATAAAGGGGTGTTGCACTGAGCAGGGAGCACTCTAGTGGACACTGAATGTATTGCGTTAAGCAGAAGTGCTGTACCAGGCATAAGCTGTGCTGTATCGATTTTTACGTTGTTTCTTTCTTTTTGTTTCAATAAATACTGATCTGTTTTGCACCCAAACCACGAGTCACGTTTTTTTTTCTGTCTACATCGCTACCGAATAAGTCCGGCGGTCAGAACTCAGGAATAGGGGCGCGCTTCAAAACTGCAAGGGGGTCCCTGGAGCAGCTCAGAGGCTTCTGACTGGCCAGACATCAATAACCCCAACCCCGCTAGCGTGTGCTAATTCCTTACAAAATGGCGACTGCAGCAGGAGCGTCGGCAATGGTGTGCGATGTGGCAGACAGTGGTTTGGGTCTGGAGAGAGCAGCAGTTATTGGGTTTCTTTTTATCCCACTAGTTTGTCTGTGGTTAGGTTCCCACAGACATGGGGAAGTCACCCGCAGGCTTATGGAAGCCAGGGCAGAGAGTTGGGATAGGGAAAGGGAGGTTGAGTAATACCAGGCCAAGGTAGAGCGCCTGGTAGTTCAGTTTAGTGAGGGCAAAAGCCACACGAGGCACGAGTCAGAGTATCTGAAGTGCCTAGTTGCAGAGGCCAAGAATCATGAGATGAGGGTGCGGGAGGAGAACGCTCACCTCATACAAGAATTAAAAGAGCAGGAGGAGAAGGTTAGGGAGGTAAAGGCAGCATAAAAGCTGACCTGTGAGCAAGGGTTTGAGGAAGCAGATCATGGCCCCTGTAGAGCAGAGATAGAAAGCCTGAGTATGGCTTTAAAAAGAGCAAAGGGGATAATTTGCCTGATCAGCCTGAAGGCAGGTCAGTCGGATTTTACTGGCAACCCAAGTAAAACCGTCCCACTGGCAACACGCAGGGAAAGGTTGGTCAGGGAGTCAGAGGTCCCACGACCACCACCCACGGCTCCGAGCTTTCGGGAGCTCTGGCAGCAAAGGGGGGTGGAGGATGGGAAGGTAGAGGAAGCTCAGCAGGCCCCGCTAGATAGGCCGGGACCAGGACCAGTGTACCCCCTCTGACAACGGAGGTACGGTCTGCCCGTTGATGAAGATGACCCAGGGGATATCCAGAATCAGTTTCTGGTGCCGTATGGCACCCATCAGCTCAGGGACATGGTTAGCCACGTCCCCAAGCTCACTAAAAAGGGAGACACCTCTCTGCACTTCAGGGAGATAAAGCAAGCAGCTTCGGTAAACGACTGCGATGAGGCAGAGCAAGCAAAAATGCTGCTGTTTTCCCTGGCAGGTGATCTCCTCCAGTCCCTATCTGGCGAGTGCAAAAGGCAGCAGAAGGATTATGAGGGTCTCAAGAATGAGGTATTGGAGGCCATGGGACTCAATGATGGTAGCCCGTTCGCTCGGGTGGAAATAACAGTGCAGCTCCCAGGGGAGTCCCCGCAGGCATTCGCAGACAGGCTGTGGCCAGTCTACCAGAGTGCATGCCTGGGAATGCCAGGGCGGGCAAAACTGGACCCAGTCCAATTGATTCACTGGCTCCGGTGTCTTATGACGAACAGCCTACCCCAGATCCAAGCCCAGGTCATGGCTTGGTTTGACCTCCGAAACCCCCAGACCACTGAAGAAGTGGTGATCCGCCGGCTCACGGTAGCCTTCAGGAACATGAGGGGTATCGAGGCTCCCCAACCCAAGGGAAGAGTCCATGAGGTTAAACCTGGGAGCCAGAGTAAGAAAGAGTGGCACCAGGAGGGGAACCGGCCCTCACAGGCTAGGTTAAATTGCTACGGGTGTGGGAAAGACGGTCACTGGAGAAAAGACTGTAAAAATTCTTGGAAGGACAAGGGAAAGGATCCCACAGCCCCAGCCCAAAAGGCAGGGCCAGACCTCCCTCCCGCAGCAATTGAGTCGTCTTTACAGTCCCTACGGTCTCTTCTGACTGGCCAGGGGGGAGTAGCAGCCACCACCGGTGTTTTAACCCCGTCTGCCCCACCTCACTCCCAGCAATGACTAGAGCCAGCACAGCCTGTTGACCTGTGTCCCCGCAAAAATGCTGAGGGGAGCAGGCCCTATGTTGAGATGGGGGTGGAGATGGTGCAGGGGAGATATTCGGTGGACACTGGAGCCTCCAGCACAGTGGTCCACCCAGAGGACCTGGCCCACTCACCCCAGTCTAACAAGGTCCAATTTAGCTTAATGGGACCCACAGGGAAACAGGCAGCTTGGAGTGAACCTGAGAATAGTAATCCCCAGCCCACAGCAGGTCCAAGTTCACAGGCAGGCACTGTGGCTTGCATTAGGTGAGGAGCCATTCATGATTTTGAACAGGATTAATGGCAGGCAGACAGTTATATCCAACAATGTGGTTTGTTTAAGCAGGGGGTAGGGAAACAGACAGCTGGGATTGTAAAAGCTCCCCAGCACTTGGCCCGAGCGATTCCCCCTCTCTTGTGGGACTCCGGGAAGGAGCCTGAACCAGGTTTTAGACCTGAAGGGGAAGGCTCTCAGGCACCGGCAGCTGGTGGCAAGGGATTGCCTGTCCCCAGCCCATGTTTGGGAAGGAAGGGACCTGAAGGAAGAGGTCCCCAGCCAGCAGGGAGTGTGAACCGAGCTGAGGGTCTGCTCACCAGGGTAGCCCCCCCGGCAACACTCCCTAGGAGATCTCTTTGGGTGCCCCAGCCCAAGAAAGTATGGTTGCCCACTTTACAGTGGGGTAGGGCGGCCTTCCGAAACAGGGCCAAAAGGCAGAGGTCCCCAATCAGCAGCCATAAGCTGCGAGGGATCTTAAGCTGGAATCAGTCCAGCCATGGCACAGGCAGCAGCCTGCGGCAGCCCAACCAGGGATTAAGCTGGCCGCCCAGAGATGGGTGGCGCTTGTATATAGCTTTGTTCAGGTAGAACGTGTATTAAGGTAGAACGTGTTATTAAGGTAGAACGTGTTAAGTTTTGTTTTTATATTGAAATTAATATTAGTGTATAAATTTTGAGTATGGTATGGTTCCAGAATTGTACTGTGGATCAAGGTCACGGGACCTGATTACACTTCCCCGAGCCACGGGACCTGGCGAGATGTTTTCTTTTGTTTTTCAGAGTTCCGGAAGGCATCAAGGACCTGCGTGTCATGAGATCCGAGGAAGAAAACAGTCCCAGCTCACGAAGAAAAGGGGACGTGGGAGGCGGATCCCCACAACTTTAAAACTGCTGCTGGAAATACAATTTAAGGCTAAGAATTTACAGAACTTGTTTAATTATTTCACTGCTTGTTTGGAGTTAAGGGAAGCTCGTTTGTCTTCCATCTTTTTTTAGCAGACATGTTGGCTGGATGACAATCCCTTTAAAGATGTTAAAATTATGGTACAAGCGGTGCAGGGGCGTAGGACCCACTCCATGCTTGACTTATTGTGAATATAAGTGGTGCAGGGGCATTGGACCCCTCCGTTTATTGATTATTTAATTAATTGTTGGTTTTTTGTCAATAGATGCCTGCCGTACTGCGATTCTCTCTGGGCAGGGGAGATGGAGGTGTCGGGGGATCAAAGAGAGATTTAGTTAAGTATAAGGGAAGGTTGTTTGTGAGGGGGGTCAGATATTATTGCTCACTTTTGGCAAGTATACTACAAGCAAGTTTTAGTATCTGATGGGGGATTGTAAGATTTCACAATAATTTACAGCTCCGAAGATTAATTTTTGATTAAAGAATCCCTGGGTGATATACCTTTAAAAAAAATCCAGTGATCAAAATGGCCATCAGACCAAATGGCCGAAGACGAAAGGACTTGGAAAACAGCTTTCTGTGTCTGTGGAAGAAAGGTTCAATGGAGCTGCCAATCAAAGGGGGGGTCCCCACCCCCCTGCAGCAGATAATCGATATGTTTACAGAAACTGCTACAAGATGTTTGCACAAAGGATTAACCACTTGACTGCGGTTTCAGCCTGACCACAAGAACAATGGCTAACAATGGCTTCTGTTTACACTAGCCTCCCAAGCTGTTTACATAGTAATCACAGAAAGACATGTTTTCTTCAAACCAGGACAGCTCCATTCAAAACCCATCAATCATGAAAGGAAAATACATTCAAAGCTCAGCACAGACAATTTGAAGAGACATTTAAACTGAGAAAAGGAACAGTTTAAAATGAATAGGTGATTCATCCAAACCCATTACTGGACAATGGGGCAGTTGGATCCCTTTTGTTTTAGCCCAGAAACATCCGGATCTGGGCGGGCCCCAAATGGGGGTATAAAAGATAGCTTCCCAGAAGCTCTCTCTCTCTCTGGCCTCGCCTCCATGCTCTCTACAACACGGGAGTCTGCCTGAAGAAGTGGAACACCAGCAGTTTACTTTTAAAATACTGGGGTGTTTTTACTTTGGGGCAGTGAAGATCTAAGTTTGCAGGGCACGGAGCAGGCATTTCCAGTGGTGAGCATATATTTTTCTGGCCTTCCACAAGGCAACTTAGGATAGGTATAGGGGTGGGAGTAAAGTGGGAATTTTGTTAAGAACTGTGATTTTAGTTGATCTTCCCTCATTGTGTCTGTTTCTCCTCCCCTATTTAAGTAAGACGGTGTAATTGAAAAGCTTGGCACACTCACATTTGCAAAGGGCTTCACACCAAAAAACACTGTAATGCAAGTGGTCACCTAATGACACCCATGATGGGTTGCTGTGTGAAGGAATAAGCCATATTTCAGAAAAATACACCATCATATGAACAGAATTCTGATTTTATTAATACATGATATACTGGGTTTGAAAATCTAAAGTCTCAATGACACAAGCTGTGCAAACAGGCTTCTGAGATAAGATGAAGTGTTAACACACAAGCTTTTGAAATGGGAATTGATTAAAAATAATAAAACAATGGCCCTATTGAAATAGCAATTTGGCACTTCCAGAAGGTCTGGAGTTTGGGAGAAACACAATGGAATGACCCAAGCAAAGTGATATAAACTGACACGTTGAACAGAAACACAGAAACATTAAAAGAAGCATGTGCCTTTGAAAAGATGACATCAAGTAAAAGAAACATCTGCTGGTCAAATAGTTTTAATGTTAAACTTGAAAAACAGGAAATATGATTATAATATAACCAACTAAGATGGCTAGGAAAACAATCACCCTAGTTGAAGTGTCTTTAATTTACATGTTGTAAATATAATACCAACAGAACAGTTTGAAGATATGAATTCAATAGATGACACCAAGCAATCACATGGTTTTTGTAATGAACTTGGAACAGTTAGGAGACTTGAAGTCTGTTACAAACAGTTAAGCCAATATTAAGAATTGAATGGAAGTCCTTCGATAAGAATGGCATCAAATAAATACTACTGTCATATTGTGTTTTATGATAAGTTTTGAAACACCTAAACAACAGACAGAAGTCTGCAAGCTAACAGTTGAATTGGCAGTAAATATAGAGAAAAGTCAACAGAAAAATGAATAGAGATAATTAGCTTACATTAGCAGAAAACTTCAAAGGATAAACAACTAAAAAAGGTATAAAAATAGAGCTTTTCAGATAGACAGTCAGAAGTCACTGGAATAGGCAAGCGATTCTCTCAACTTCAGTGAAGGGCTCTGTAAGTTTTTAATTCTTTGAGTCTCGGGAATCAAGGTACTTTTAATTTGATTTTGGTGGATATTCTGGTGGCATAGTGGTTAGCACTGTTGCCTCACAGTGCCAGGGACCCGGGTTCAAATCCGGCCTCGGGTGACTGGCTGTGTGTAGTTTGCACATTCTCCCCGTGTTTGCATGGGTTTTCTCCGGGTGCTCCGGTTTCCTCCCACAGTCCAAAGATGTGCGGGTTAGGTTGATTGGCCATGATAAAAATTGGCCCTTAGTGTTAGGGGGGATTAAATATGTGGGGTTACGGGGATAGGGCTTGGGTGGGATGGCTGTCGGTGTAGGGACCGGGTGCTAGGGTTTGGATGATCAGCCATGATCTCGTTGAATGGCGGAGCAGGCTCGAAGGGCCGAATGGCCTACTCCTGCTCCTAGTTTCTATGTTAGAATTAAGAATAAGAAATGTAAAAATGTATGAAGTTAAGATTTGAGAATAAGGATCTCTGAGGATAAGTAATGTAAGCTATTTGTTTTTAAACTGTTAGTGTTGCGATTGCCTCACAAGCTGTTAACTGTATGTTGGCTCTTAAATAAATCTATATATTTTTAGAATTGTCTCAAGTAGTATTTCTGTATCAAACTCGCAAACTCAATTTCTGTACACTCTTTTATAAGGAGTTGCAGAATTCTGGGGGGGTTTTCCAGACCCTCATAATTTCCAAAAGGTTACAGTCTAGTTAAACTTATTAAAAGTGCTATCCGGAGGACGGTAACATCTTCACATCATTCCTTTCCTTTAGGGAGAGATAGTCTGAACCTTTAGACCCAATTAAGCATCTTATAGAATTCGGCTATCTTTAACTTTAGTTGAAGGTGAATGTCTGGCGAATATGCCTGATCTGGGGTAGCCCGAAAAGGGCTAGGACTAGTAATTATCCCTTCAGTTGCTTCTGTCACTGTACATATGTCAGGACCATCTCTCTGTTTGTAAACCAAATGGCACCTAATACAAAGGAACAGACCCAAACAGGCAGAGGCCTCAATAATTGCAAACGCTTGACTTTAATGGCATTAAGTCTGTAAGAGAATTTTAAACTGCAGACCTTCCCCAAACATTGAAAGGCCTAGTGCTATGTCTTGGCCTCCTTCCTACTCATTCCTGCACAGGAATACACACAATCACACAAACAACATGTGTAGTCAATATCTTGTGATGTGAACTCTTTGAAAAGTGTCTCTTGGCGACAGCATTGTGATATTAATCATGTTTCTGTCATACGCTGGAAATAACAATCTTCCATCACTGCAAGTTGGTGAGGGGAAGGCAGTACCTCATAGCATTCGTTAACACTCTCACCAACATTTGCAAGTTCTCCCAGGCAGTAAGTAACAGTGACTTGGCAAAGGACACTACACTTGCTATAGCTTCCAGATAGATATAGTACTGGATTGACAGCAATAAAAGGTAATTAACTCAAGCCTTAGGCGTATCAGAGATGGATTTCCTAATAGAAAATGTTGTTAGATTTTAAACACAGAAAATGCTATTCCACAGGTGAGTGTAATCACTTTCTGGTAATTTTTTAATGGTTATTTTACAAAGCTTATTTTAAATAGTAAATCTTAAGTTTAGTGGAGAAAACAAGTTGGTGGCTGCAATATATTTGGATAGAACAAATGAAGGACAATGACACAATTAGTTGCCAGTCTATGCGCTTGTTTATTAGGTCAGCGTGAACTGAGCATGCTCATACAAAACCATCTGATAATACATTACACTGCTTTCCCCCTTAAAAAAGGTATATTACATTTTGACGACGAGGACGGGATCCCAAAGGCATTTTTAGTGATCATGGAAAGACTAAGGGGGAAAGATTCGGTACCATAGCACCTCTCATTAGTGCCAACGCCGCACACCAAATCCTTATTGATGCGGCCATTGCAGGGATGGAAGATTTGGGCACCAATATTGCTCGTCGCGGTTTGTGATCGGTTATCAGGGTAAACTTTCTGCCGATCAGGAACTGTTAGAATTGCTTGATTCCAAACACTATCGCAAGTGCTTCCTTTTCAATTTGCACATAGTTTCTTTCGCTCTTTGTGAGGGTTTGCGAGGGTTTCTCTTGGCTGTCATACGTTACATGGCTTATTACAGCTCCCACACCGTAGCTGAAAGCATCACACGCTAACTTAAGCTCACTCACAAGGAAAGCATCGCTAGGGAGACTTCTCTTACAAGCATCGTAAGCTTCCTGTTGCGCTTTTGTCTACTTCCACTAGACATCCTTCTTGAGGAACCCGTGCAATGGAGCTAACATGGTCGCTAACTCAAGCAAGAAACGTGCATAGTACTGGACCATTCCAAGGAAAGATCTTAACTCAGACACGTTCTGTGGCTTTGGAGCACTGATGACAGCAACAACCTTTTCCTTCATTGGTTGCAAGCCATTTGCATCAACTTTCAGGCCAAGGTACACAACCTTGGGCTGCACAAAAGCACATTTGCTCCTTTTCAATTTGACATTGAGGGCATTCAACATTTGAAGCACTATAACTAACATCTCTAGATTTTCTTCCTTGCTGCTTGTTGCAATCAGCACATCATTTTGATTGAATAAGCAATTTGGAGCTCCTTGAAAAATCTTATCCATCATAGCCTGGAAGATTTTGGGGGAGGGCTTTACACCATACAGCTGCTTGGTGTATGAGTATGATGTATGCTATGACAAACATTAGGTTCGGGGTGTTCAGTAACTTGGACGATGTGCACTCATCCACTAGTCCGCACACAAACCTACCTCACAACGCACAATCCAAAAATGTGCCGAAGTTACAATGCAAAGACAGGTTCTTAAGAGCCTCACTGATGGTTTCAATTTGTTTTTGGTTTCTGGTGCCAAACTTATAGCTCTCTGCTATTTCTAGCAGCTTTGGGTCGAAATGGTCCTCGACTTTCTCGACAATGTCTTCAGATGAAGCATCCTTCACTTTCCCTGGCACGAGTAGGTTTGTCAAAGTTCCGTAGACATCTGGCCCAATCTCCGTTAGAAAAATTACTTTCTTCTGTTCACGAATTACTTTAGTTTGAGCTTGAAAATTCTCGTCTGCACCTTCGGTCTCAATAATGATATTGGCCCTACAAAACATCTCCATCCGCTCACTGTAAGAACTGAATGGTTCATGAGCTCAGTCATACATGCTGAGGCTTCCGATGAATTCCGTAGGCGCGGCCATGATTGTCCCGATCCCATTGAACAGTGATTCAGCACGTTACCTGTGTACATGTGAGAATCAACGTCACTGTTGCTGTGTATACATACAAGCAAAGGCAATGCACAGATGATTCTGTATGAGCATTAACAGTAAAACATCACAAAAATTCAGATTAGGATCACAAATTCAGCTTGAACTTATCCACTCGAAGGTTGAACACTGTGTCCTTCCATGATCCGTAAAAATGGCTTTGGAATCCTATCCCCATTGCCAAAACGCGCTGCAGCAACTCGCCAAGGCTTCTTCGACAGCACCTCCCAAACCCGCGACCTCTATCACCTAGAAGGACAAGGGCAGCAGGCGCATGGGAACACCACCACCTCCAAGTTCCCCTTCAAGTCACACACCATCTTGACTTAGAAGTATATCGCCGTTCCTTCATCGTCGCTGGGTCAAACTCCTGGAACTCCCTCCCTAACAGCACTGTGGGAGTACCTTTACCATAAGGACTGCAGTGGTTGGCTCACCACCACCTTCTCAAGGGCAATTAGGGATGGGCAATAAATGCCGGCCTTGCCAGTGACGCCCACATCCCATGAACGAATTTTAAAAAGTCTAAAATATATAACTTTTCTTTTCTTTTAAATTCATTAATTTAAAAGTATTCTTTGCCGTTCATCTGCCCTAGAGGATACTTTTAATGTAAAATATGCATACTTAGCTAGCAGATTGCTTGTGGTAGAATTGCAATCTTAGCCATTCTACCTCCACTAATGCCAATTAAAGCATACCATTGCTTTGGAACCCTTTACACAGTACAGGATGTTATGCTTCAAATTAATTTGTTTTTTCTAATTACACAGAAAATCATCTTTCTGAGGTAAATGTATTATATTGGACAATGATTTATTTAAGAATTTTAAATTATAAATTGAAACACTGATCAAAACATTAATCAAATTTGCCACAAATTGTTCAGTCCTTAAAATTTTTCCCTCTATATTCTTCCATAAAAGTTATTTTTTCTTGGGGAATTAATTTGAATTTATACCCTTACTGTAAATAGTATTTTATACCCTGATTCTAAATAGTATTTTACACCCCAGTATTGTAAATAGGAACATAGGAACAGGAGTGGGCCATTCAGCACCTCAAACCTGTTCCGTCATTCAATTAGAGCACGACTGATCTATAACTCAACTCCATTTACCCTCCTTTGCTCCATATCCCTTGCTATCTTTACCTAATAAAAATCTATAAAACTGTGTTGAAAATTTCAATTAATCCATCATCCTTAGTCTTTTGGGGGAGAGAGTTCCAGATTTCCATTACTCTTCGTATGAAAAAGGGCTTCCTAATTTCACTTCTGAATGACCTAGCTCTAAGTTTGAGATTATGGACCTTTGTTCTGGATTCCCCCACCAGAGGAAATAATTTCTCTCTATCTACTGTATCGAGTCCCGAATAGCTCGATTAGATCATCCCTCAACCGTCTAAACTCAAGGATATACAAGTTAAGTTTATGCAAAGAGCATTTTATATCCTCACTGTGTAAGGGGTTTTCCTTGAGAGATTTCCCTGAGGTTTCTCTCTCTAGAGGCCTCTCTCTCTTGCACAGTAAAACCTTGAGTGGTTCGACCCACTCGCCCCTTAGATTCTATACTCTGGACTTTGGGGCAGGAACTACAATGTAGAGAAAACTCTTATAGACCAAGTTTGATGAAACAAAATGAAACTTTATTGCATAAGGAAAAATATCAAATCAAATGCAAGCAGATAAGGGAGTACATGGGAGGGAAAAACACAAAACAAATCATAACAACACAGTACTAACTAAGGCAAATACAGGCATCTTATACACTACAAAGATCATCATGAATTAAGGAAACACACGGAACATCGAGGGACAACAACTCATGTTAATTGTACCCTTAAATCCACCCCCTTATTAAACTTATCTAGATGTGATTGTGAAGGGCCAGAAACATGCTCACCAATCCCACTAGGAAGTGCAAGGTTTTGAAATCGAGTCTGTGTTTGGTCCTTTCATGCGTTTCGTCTCCACGTGGATCGTGGAGCCCCTGCGAGCTGCGCCACACCTCGCTCCTGAGGTGGGGGTCAGGGGCGGCTGGACACCGGCGGGCCTGGATGTCGGCAGGGTCGAGTATCGTCGGCTTGACCCTGGTCAGAGGAGCCTTGGGCTGGCTCCCATCGCTTCTTCAGTTTCTTTTTATCTCTTCTTCCAACCGGGGTGGCTGGAAGGTTTCTTCTCTTGGGGTTTTTATTTTTTTGTCTCTTCTCCCAAGTTGAGTCGATGGCCTCTCGTTCCGGCAACGGCCTGGGGACGGTCGATGATCTCCCGATGTGTTTCCCCGGGGCGGGACGCTGGCTTTGAGACGGCCTTCTCGATGTTGGCTTTCTTTTCCTCCTGCGAGTGCCTGCTTCTTCTTCTGGCTGTGATTCAAACTCTCCAGCTCTCCAGCTCTCCAGCTCTTCCCAACTGCCGAAAAGTCTTCCAGATATACCTTTCTCCCAGCAACGTCCATCTCCCGCCCAAAATCAGGTTAGTCTTTGTTTTACTTTTGGCGGGCTGGGAGCACAGCGGGGTAGTTATTATATTTTAAAATGTTTTAAACGGCCGGTAAAGGCCCATCTCTGGTCTGGAATTACCTTCATTGTTTTTAATGTCCTGCTGATCTCGTTATCTAGCCCTGGGTGCTGTTCTCATGAATATGAAATTGTCCCCTTTTGTCTGGGTCAACATTTTGATGGCCTCTGTCTCCAGGCCGATCTTGACTGGATCTGCATCTAATCCATATGCATACGTGTGGGTCTGGTTTCGTTCTCTCAGAAACGGCTTCCAGAACTTGCTGTGGGTTGAATCCACAAAGCTGTCTGAGGTTGTGCAGGAACCATTTTAAAGTGTCCCAATAAGCTGGTCACATGGTATGGCAGCCATTTTTATGCCCCTTTTTCTGGGCTTCTTTTAAAACAGTCTTTAAAATCATGGCCTCTTCTGCCATTTGACCCTTATTAATAAAAAGTCCAATTTTGCGAATCCTACAACTGTAAATCGTATTTTCACCCAAATAGCAGCGTTAACAACAACTTATATGTATATAGCACCTTCAACGTAGTAAAATGTCCCAAGGCGCTTCACAGGAGTGTTATAAGACAAAAATTTGACAGGAGTAATTTGACAATATTTGTTAAGGGAAAATGAAGGGTGATAAAAAGTAACGAAAACCAATTCAGTTCCTTTGCGCCTGCCATTAGCACCTCCGGGGCTGGGGGGGGCACTAACGGGGCGCAAAGGGCTTATCTTCCGGGGGGGAGGGCAAAAAAAGCACCTCCCGAGAAATTCTGCGAGGCATTGCTGAGACACTACCCGATAGCGCCCCAGGCTGCCGCACCTCCAGTGATGACATCATTGCCATGCACTACGACCCCTTAGCTCTCCGCAGCAGAAATTTGGCTGCGCCCCGCGAAGCTGCCGTGGGCCGCAAACCAGGCTGACTTCAGTGGCGGTATTTAAAGGGGAGATGCGGCTGCATCCCGCGCTGCCATTTGCTTTTTTGGCCAACCTCCAGGTCGGCCCTCCATGGTGGGCCGTGGCGTGGTCCTGGCCACCATCGTGCAGCCCAGCACCGCGTCTTGGTGCCGGGCTGTGGCCGTGGCACCATGCCACCCTGGTGGCCTAGTGTGGGCCATCGGAGGCCCTGCAGAGTGCGCAATGGCCTTCCCCTTTAACTGAAGGGGAGGGGCATTGAAATGCGGCAGCCATCCGCGGAGCACTGCCAATCGCGACCCAACATCACCTCGGTAACTGCCCCAAGCTGAATTTAGCGGCCCAGATTAGGCTTCCGTGCCGGGCGCTAAATTTCTGGCCTTAACTCAGTTACCGCCCCCAAACGAGGGTAACTGTATTTCGCACCCAAAAAATACAAGAAACTAAGGGGCTAAACTACTTTTAGCACCCCAGAAAAATTAGCGCCCCCGTGACGGAAATTGAGTGGTAGCACCCCAAGAGGGAAGCAGGGCGCTACTGGAAGCGCCCCGCATCCCTCTTGGAGCGCTGCGATGGAATATCGCGGCACTATGTGCCGCGCTATTGCAGGCCTTCCTCCTCTACTTAAAGGGGAGGGGACTTGCGCAGCGGGACCTGGGGAAGTGCTGGGCTCTTGGAGCGGGAGGGGGGTGGGGCGGTTCAGGAGGCCGGGGATGGCAACGGGGGCAGGTGCTGACAGGCGGCCAACAACAAAAATGACCGCCCCGCACCTCATCTTTAATTAGTGCCTCCCTGGCCAGATAGGCCCCCCTGACCCCGTCGGACATAGTGTCCGGCGGTAAGTCAGGGGACGCTCCCAAAACTGCGGCTGGGGCGCGAGCGGGGCGCTGCGCACGGTGATGACATCATCGCCGGCAGCGCAGCAGCGTGGGGCGCTACTAGGGCACTAACGGGAAGCGCAAAGCAACCCAATTTTTAACCCAAGTTGTTTTAAAATCCTCAGCAGGTCTGTCAGCATCTGTAATGAGAAAATACAAGTTAATATTTCAAGTAAAGATGCTTCATCACAACTGGAAAAAGAAGATAGACAGACACCTTTTAAAGCGCCGAGTATACCGGGTTCATCAACGTTCTTTATCCAGTTCTGTTAAAAAGCCCCTACGTGAAACATTAACCCATCTTTTAGCCTTTCAAAATCTGACAAACGTACTTTGTATTTCTAAATGTTCTGTTTTTATTCAGGGGTCACTGTGCTGTTGCAACATTGAAAACAAAACATGAAAATTCAAATACGAGTGTGGGGTGGTATTTTTAATTAAAAGTAAGCATACATCATGCAGTAAAAATTATTTCAATAGAAAACATAAGAATCTATTTCGCAAATTCACATTCTCGTTGCAGAGCTTTGCGTGCTAGGAGCACGTAATGGGAATTCAGTGGGGAGGTCGGTGGGCCCGGTGGAACTTCCAAAATTCAGCAGGATCCAGTGACAGCAGAATTCATGCTATGTGCACCTACCATAAGAACATAAGAAATAGGAGCAGGAGGAGGTCATTTGGCCCTTCGAGCCTGCTCCACCATCAATAAGATCATGGCTCATCTACACTTTCCTGAACTTTTCCCATATCCCTTGAATCCCTTAATATTCAAAATTCTATCGGTCTCTGTCTTGAATATACTCAACGACTGAGCCTCCACAGCCCTCTCGGGTAGACAATTCCAAAGATTTACCACCCTCTGAGTGAAGAAATTTCTCCTCATCTCAGTCCTAAATGGCCAACCCCTTATTCTGAGACTGTGACCCCTGGTTCTAGACTCCCCAGCCAGGGGAAACATCCTCCCTGCATCTACCCTGTCAAGTCCTGTGTGAATTTTGCATGTTTCAATGAGATCACCTCTCATTCTTCTAAACTCTAGAGAATACAGGCCTAGCCTACTCAATCTATCCTCATAGGACAATCCCCATCCCAGGAACCAGTCTGGTGAACCTTCATTGCACTCCCTCTATGGCAACTATATCCTTTCTTAGGTAAGGAGACCAAAAATGTACACAATACTCCAGGTGTGGTCTTACCAAGGCCCTATAAAATTATTGCAGTAAGACATCTTTAATCTTATACTCAAATCCTCTTGTAATAAAAGACAACATACCATTTGCTTTCCTAATTGCTTGCTGTACCTACATGTTAACTTTCAGTGATTCGTGTACAAGGGCACCCAGGTACATCTGAACGCCAACATTTCCTAATCTCTCACCATTTTAAAAAATACTCTGCTTTTCTATTTTTCCTACCAAAGTGGACAACTTCACATATCTCCACATTCTATTCCATTTGCCATGTTCTTACCCACTCACTTAGCTTGTCTATTTCCCCTTGAAGCCTCCTTGCATCCTCCTCACAACTTGCATTCTCACCCAGCTTTGTATCACCAGCAAACTTGTATATCTTACATTTGGTCCCCTCATCCAAATCATTGATGTAGATTGTGAATAGCTGAAACCCAAGCACTGATCCTTGTGTACCCCATTAGTTACAGCCTGCCAACCTGAAAATGACCCGTTTATTCCTACTCTCTGTTTTCTGTCCGTTAACCATCCTCAGTCCATGCTAGTATATTACCCCCAATCACATGAGCCCTAATTTTGTTTAATAACTTTTTGTGTGGCACCTTATTGAATGCCGTCTGAAAATTCAAATACACCACATCCACTGGTTCCCCCTCATCTATTCTGCTAGTTACAACCTCAAAAAACTCTAACAGATTTGTCAAACACGATTTCCCTTTCATAAATCCGTGTTGACTCTGCCCAAACCTTTTATTATTTTCTAAGTGCCCTGTTACCACGTCCTTAATCATAGATTCTAGCATTTTCCCTACTATTGATGTCAGGCTAACTGTTCTGTAGTTCCCCGTTTTCTCTCTCTCTCCTTTCTTAAATAGTGGGGTTACATTTGCCACCTTCCAATCTGCGAGAACCATTCTGGAATCTATAAATTTTGGAAAATGACAACCAATGCAACCACTATCTCTGTAGCCACCTCTTTCAAAATCCTAGCATGTAGGCCATCATATTGAGATGAGAACTCTTATTATCTACCCTTGTATTTCCAAAGAAACTTTAGAAAATAGCCTATAATTTTATAACACTTTGTTAAAATAACTAATACAAAAGCAAAATACTGCAGATGCTGGAAATCCGAAATAAAAACAGAAATTGTTGGAAATACTCAGCAGGTCAGGAAGCAGCTGTGCAGAGAGAAACAGAGTTAATGTTTCAGGTTGATGACCCGATGTCACAACTGGAAAAAGTTAGAGATGTAACAGGTTTTAAGCAAGTACAGAGGCAGGGAAAGTGGGGAGGGGAGTAACAAACAAAAGGGATGTTCTGTGTTAAGGTGGAAGGTAGGAGAGATTAAATGACAAAAGGGATGATTGTACAAGGCAAAAGGATACGTTAATTGGACAAGTAAAGAAACAAAAGATGGGTCTAGAGGAGGTGTAAATGGGTATAGCAGAATCATCAACAGCTGTCGTCCGAACAAATGGGGGCAGAGGTTATGATCTGAAATTGTTGAACTCAATGTTGAGTCATGAAGGCTGTAATTGCTGACATGGACTGGTTAGGCTGAATGGCCTGTTTCTGTGCTGTATATGCCTAATCAAAAGATGAGGGGGGAGAAATTGGGTATAGCCCCATTTGGGGCGCTAGAATTGGCGCTGCGCAAATTTTATTGCCAGGCGCAACTTATCGCCACCTCGAGAGATATTGGGTTGCTGCGCCCCTAAAGTTGATTGCGGCGTTGATTCAGGCGCTGCACGGGAGTCTTAAGGCGCTAACCCGGTGGCGCTACTCAATATGTCGGCGGCCGGGCGCAGCGCAGGTGCTGTCAATAATCGATTACCCCGAGACATGCTGGCGCCGGCCAGCTCTTAAAGGGGCGGGTCAATTAGGAGCAGCAGCCACACTCTGCGCCTTGTAGGCCTCAAAATCGGCGCTGTGCTTTCTGTGGCGTTCCAAACTTTGAACATATGGAGAGGGTGAGGCAGAGAGCGGAGTGCTTTACCGATGGGGCATTGGATGCTCTGGTTGGCGAAGTGGAGCGCCTGCGAGCTGTGCTGTACCCTGACAATGGCAGGAGGCCTCATCAGAGTGAGTACCGCAGGGCTTGGAGGGAAGTTTGTCAAAGAGTCACCTCAAGCAGCATGGTGCCCAGGACTCCTGTGCAATGCAGGAAGAAGTTCAACAACCTCACTCGGGTCGTTAGGGTGAGTGCCTTTTTCGCCATCTTCTTCATCACTCCATCTGCACCTGACATTATGGCCAGAGGGTGCGCGAAGCCCCAATGGCCTTCTGTCAGCCAGCACCCATGGCCCTTTCTGGAAACACACATGCACATTCAGCTCAATGCATAATGGAAGGGCTATTCTACCATGGGGGGCATGTGATGTCAGCTCAATGCATAATGGAAGGGCTATTCTACCATGGGGGATATGTGATGTCAACTCAATGCAGAATGGAAGGGCTATTCTACCATGGGGGGCATGTGATGTCAGCTCAGGCCAGCATGTTTCATCACTTCCCGTCCTTTCTCCTGCAGGCCAAGCTGGCCAGGAACCGGAGGGAGCAGCTTCGTACCGGAGGAGGCCCTCCTCAGCTGCAGACACTGACGGACCTGGAGGAATGAGTCCACCAGATTGTTGGAGGCCGGATGATTGGTCCTGTCACCACTGGAGCTGCCGACCCCATTGTGCACAGCGATGGTAAGGTCATCACCTTTTTGAACTCTCTCCTTCCACTTATTCCCCCCACCAGCATGCTTTTTTACTCTGGACCCATGTCAGAGCATTGCAGCACTCATGCATCCCTTGCTGCTACCTTGTCCTTTCGCTAAAGCCACTCTTCAACCTCCCTGCTTGGAGGGAAGCTGCCACTGCCACTGACTCCGGAGGCGACGAGCAGGAGGAAGCCGGATCATCCCTGCCACGCTCAGGTGAGCCAGCCCCTCTGCAGACTGGGGAGACTACTTCCCTGGAGGGGAGCGGGGGGGGGAATGCTTTGAGGAGGAAGCAGTTCCAGGAACCAGCGGGCTGCAGCAACGCAAGGGGGGTAGGGAAGCTCGGGGGCTGTCTCCCCGGAGGGCGAGTCAGGCCGCGAGTACTGCTGCACAGAGCGTAGAAGAGGTGCGTTCCCTCACAGAAATGAGCGCCCAGGCTCGGCTCAGGCACACTGAGCTCATGGCTGCAGTGGCAAGGATGCCTGAATCCATCGAGACACTGGCAAGGAGTGTCGAAGACTTCGGGGCAGCACAGGCAAGGAGTGCGCAGGACTTTGGGGCAGCACGGGAAAGGACTGTCCAGGACTTTGGGGCAGCACTGGAAAGGACTGTCCAAGGCATCGGGACAACACTGGAAAGGACTGTCCACGGCTTCGAGGCAGCACTGGAAAGGACTGTCCAGGGCTTCACCGATGCACTGACAACTGCCACGCAAGTGCTGAGTGCTGCCAAGCAGTCACTCGCTGGTCTCATGCGGACGCATATTGAGGCCACGTGACCAATGACTGCTGCCACCCTCGCTGGATCAGGCGGGATTACCCGGGGCCCTTGCAGCACCACAGCAGGGCATCAATCTGTGGACCAGCCGATTGGTGCGCATGCTGCGGTGCTGCCCCGTCAGAGTGCCAGTGTGGCGGTCAACCAGGGAGCTGCTGTCCGCTCTCAGGATGTCAGCATTCCTGATGCCACTGCTGGCACGTCTCCACTGCAGCTTCCACCACCTGCAGGACAGGCTGCTTCCACCCATGCACAGTTGGAGCAGTCAGCATCCGGGCCCTCCAAGGCCAGAGGTCGTCCAGGATGTCCCTCAGGGGCATCTGTGCTTTCGGACAGCCAGCAGGCCTCCCCCAGCCTTGATACAGCCACTGGGGTCCCATTATGGAGGAGCTGCAGGGAGGGAAGGGGCCGATCTCGCAAGATAAGTAGATCACCATCAAGGGGGAAAGAGTAGGAGGTGCAGCTGAGACATCTTATTTGTAGAGATCAAGGCCGTGGATGCTGGTCTGAATGTTAGTAATGTTTCGGATAGTCTCCCGGGTGTGCGATGCACTTATGTGTTAGTGTGTTACTTTTGCTTTCTGTAGCCATTGCTTTGTCATGTTAGAAGGAAGCACATTTTGCAAAATAACAACTTTTTTTATTTACATTGGCCATGTCTGCTATTTACATTCACTGCCCTTCATAGGCTTTGGGTTATCTGGACGGTTCCATTCCTGCGCTTTGAATGGCTCCAAGCATTCCGTCAGAGGGACCTAGAAGCACCTTGTTATTAGCCTCTGACAGACGGCCCTTCCAGTTTGTACCTCCCTCCCGTCTTGGTCCTCCTCCTCCTCCTCCTTCTCCACTGGTGCTTCAATGTCTGGTGGCATTGGCTGGGTGCGTAGGATGGCGAGGTTATGCAGCATGCAACAGACAACCACGAAGTGGGAGACTCGCTCTGGTGAATACTGGAAAGCGCCTCCGGAATGGTCGAGAGAGCGGAACCGCTGCTTCAGCACACCGATTGTGTGCTCCACAATGTTCCTCGTCGCCTGATGGCTCACATTGAAGCGCTCTTCAGCAGGAGTGCTGGGCGAACGGAGCGGGGTCATCAGCCATGGGCACAGAGGATAGCCCTTGTCCCAAGAAGCCAGCCTCCTGGGTGAGCTGGGGCCTCGAATAGGTCTGCAACTGAAGTCTGGTGCAGGATGAAGGCGTCGTGGCTGCTGCCAGGGAACTGCGCATTGACTGCAAGGATCAGCTGTCGGTGGTCACAGACCAGCTGAACATTCAAGGAATGGAACCCCTTGCGGTTGCGGAACTCCTCTGGATTCAAAACAGGCACCCGCAAAGCAACGTGCGTGCAGTCAATGGCGCCCTGCACCATGGGGAAGTCCGCTATTGCTGCGAAGCCCTCTGTGCGCTCCCGCTGCTTCTCCAGTGTCACAGGGAAGGAGATGTACTGCCGCCTCCTTTTAAATAGGGCATCTGTTACTTGACGGATGCAGCAATGCACCGCAAACTGCGATATGTTGGCGATGTCCCCAGTTGCGGCCTGAAAGGAGCCGCTCGCATAGAAATTCAGGGCAAGAGTCATCTTGACAGCCACCGACAGAGAGGTCCTGCACCTTATCTGAGGCTGCAGATCTGGCTGAAGCAGGTGGCACAGCTCAGTCACCACCTCCTTTCTGAAGCGCAGCCTTCTAAGACACTGCTCCTCTGACATGTTTAAATAAGAGAACTGCTGTCGGAAAACCCTGGCAGCGTAAGGTCTGGTGTGGCGACATCTGTTGGCCCTCCTCCGTCTGGCCATTGCTGCCCCTCTCTCCCTGCGTCTCTGTGCCCTTTCCAGATGGTTCAGCAGCAGGACGTTCCCCTCCAATGCAGCCCCCATAATAATAGCGCACAAGAAATTGTTAACATTGTAAATGCTCACCAGCAGCAAGGTGATGGTCAGAAGGCTGAAGTTCCTCTGGCCAGCGCTGGCTCACTGGTGCAATGGCTCTCAGAGTGCAGCTCAGCAACTCTGTGAAAGTCTCGAGGAAGTTGTGCTCCCAAAATGGCTGCCGCTTTTATACCAGTGCAGTCCCCTTTAAAGAGCGCCCCCCCAGCCCGAGAGCGACTGTGGAACGTTCCAGGTAAGCAGTCCTTATTAGCGCCAGGTGGAACGGAGGGGCGCAACACTGAATTTCAGGTCCGGAGCGCCCAAAAGGCGTTGCACACTGAAATGACGTCATGATCTGCCTGCGCCCGCGAGCGGGCGCTAAGGTTTAGCGCCGGCGCAAAATGCCCACTCAATATGGGAGGAGGCGCTGGGTTCACTGCGCCCGGCCGAAAATGAGCTAACGCCCCACTTCTCGGCCTCTTTAGGCGCTAATTGGAGGCGCTGCCAACCAAATTTCTCCCCCGAGGTGTTGTTCCTCGAACTTACATTGAGTTTCATTGGAACAGTGCAGGAGGCCGAGGACAGAGAGGTCAGAGTGTGAGTGGAGCGGAGAATTAAAGTGACAGGCACCTGGAAGCTCAGAGTCATGCTTGCGGACTGAACGTAGGTGTACCGTAAAGCAGTCACTCAATGTGCATTTGGTCTCCCCAATGCAGAGGTGACCGCATTGTGAGCAGTGAATACTGTATACTAAATTGAAAGTACAAGTAAATCGCTGTTTCACCTGGAAGGAATATTTGGGGCCTTGGATGATTAGAAGGGTGGAGGTGAAAGGGCTGGTGTTGCCTCTCCTGCACTTGCACGGGAAGGTGCCGTGGGAAGGGAAGGGGGTGTTGGGGGTGATTGAGGAGTGGGCCAGGGCGTCACGAAAGGAACAGTCCCTTCGGAATGCTGAAAGGGGAGGGGAAGATATGTTTGGTGGTGGGATCACGCTGGAGGTGCAATTTTTAAGTTACTAGGCAAAAATATTCTTCTTGTTATATGTTAAAATAAAAATTGCTCAGGAGTCCATAACGTTCCGGAATATGGCAATTTAAATCCAGCAATACAGTCACAGCAGTTTAGGATGAACCTCCGTTCTTCAACCTACAAGCATTATGAGCTGAAAATGTCTTACAGCCATCTGCCAGAGTATGAGTGCTTATTGCAATGGCTGCCTTACTTTTCCTGGAGGAATTCAAAAGGATTTATCACATTTATGTAGCTATGACTGTTGTTAACTGCATCATGCTGATGGTTTCTTACTCTGCTAAACTGTGCTGCAGGGATTTGAATTTCGATGGACAGGTTGTGACTGTTACTTTAATTACTTTCACGTATGGACCGGGGTCAAGCAATGCTGTGTCATCACACCAACGCTCTTCTCGATCTTCCTTGCTGCAATGCTCCATCTCACCCTCTGTAAGCTCCCCGCTGGAGTGGAGCTAATTTACAGAACAAACGGGAAACTCTTCAACCTCCGTCGCCTCCAGTCCAGATCCAAGGTCATCCCATCCTCTGTTGTCGAATTACAGTATGCAGACGACGCTTGCGTCTGCGCACACTCGGAGGTCGAACTCCAAACCATCGTCAACACCTTCACCGAAGTGTACGAGCGTATGGGCCTTACACTAAACATCCGTAAGACAAAGGTCCTCTACCAACCTGCCCCCGCCACACAGTACTGTCCCCCAATTATCAAAATCCACAACAAGGCCTTGGACAATGTGGACCACTTTCCATACCTTGGCAGCCTACTGTCAACAAGGGCAGACATCGATGACGAACTCCAACACCATCTTCAGTGTGCCAGTGCAGCCTTCGGTCGCCTGAGGAAGAGAGTATTTGAAGACCACAACCTCAAACCCGGCACCAAGCTCATGGTCTACAGAGCAGCAGTGATACCTGCCCTCCTGTATGCCTCAGAGACATGGACCATTTACAGCAGGGACCTCAAAGTACTGGAGAGATACCACCAACGCTGCCTCCGCAAGATCCTGCAAATCCATTGGCAGGATAAGCGCACCAATGTCAATTTTCTCACACAGGCCAACATCCCCAGCTTCAAAGCTTTGACCACGCTCAATCAGCTCCGATGGACGGGTCACACTGTCCGCATGCCCGATACGAGACTCCCAAAACAAGCGCTCTACTCGGAGCTCTGACACAGCAAGAGAGCCCCAGGTGGGCAGAGGAAATGCTTCAAGAACACCCTCAAAACCTCCTTGAAAAAGTGCAACATCCCCACCGACACCTGGAAATCCCTGGCCCAAGACCACACAAAGTAGAGGAGAAGCATTCAGGAAGGCGCCGAACACCTCAAGTCTCTTCGCCAGGATCAAGCGGAAGCCAAGCGCAAGTAGCGCAAGGAGCGCACGTCAACCCAAGCACCCCACCCACCCGCCTCTTCAACCACCTCTGCCCCACCTGTGACAGAGACTGTAGGTCCCGCATTGGACTCATCAGTCACCTGACTACTCATTTTTAATTTGGAAGCAAGTCATCCTCGGTTCCAAGGAACTGCCTAAGAGAAAGTAACTGCATCACGCTGATGATTTCTTACTCTCCTAATCTGTGCTGCAGGGAGTTGGATTTAGATGTACAGGTTGTGACTTTTAATTTAATTACTTTCTGCTAGTTTCCAAGGAAATACTGATTTGTCTCTACAATTAGTAGATTTTACGGTCACATCTGCTTTACATTGTAAAGTTGGGAGTATCACAGAAAACAGTAGCATATTTCACACAACCAGTTTCATAATCAACTGGTTAGGTTATAGGGGGTGGATTTCCCTGGGTCCCCATTGAAGGTGTTCTAACCTGAGAGAGTGCACTGGAAATACATTCCCCGCAGAAGTGATGAGTAGTGCACAAAATTCCTGTTTCCCTCATTTGCAAGGGAAGGTTGTTGCACAATCGTACACTGAAGCTGGTCATTGGAGGGCCGGATCTCAATGCATTGAAAATTGCTGTGCAGTGTAAGGTCTGCAGTTATTGAGGGGACTGCAGTGAATTCTTGGAGAAACTGATATTGGGTTGAGTTTTGTTGCAGTGCAGCTTCCTGTTTGCCTTTTTTTCATTTTTACTGCATAATACAAGGACCACTTCAAGCGGTGGATAACATATTCAGGCCTCCTCATTTGATGACAAGAACATGGAGCAACTTTACCAGGAAGTTGGAAGGAGGAGAGAGGTACTGTTCTCATCAATTTGAAAGGATGTGACTAAGAGGATGGGGAGGAAAAGGTGGCAGGAGGTGGCAGAGGCAATGAATGCAGCAAGCACTTTTCAGAGGAGCTGGCTACGGTGCTGCGAAAAGACAAATTCAATAGCCTGAGCACAGGGTGGAAGGTAGGAGTGGGTCTCTGGTCTGTTCCTTCTGCGGTTACACAGCAGAGGGAGGAATTGTCTAGCACTGGAATCAAATTCCCTCATAGGCATTTCATCTCATGTGGAATTCCATCAGGACCTCTGCCCCCCACATGATACCGAAAGACCGTTGCGCCCCACACACAGCCTATGCCCACGCCAGACTAGCAAGGAAAGCTTGCAGCACCTTATAGTTATCAGCAGCTTCATCACTCACCTTCCTCCTCAGCATGCCTTGGGGAAAATCCTTACATACGGTGGGGGGTGGAAAGAGTCTTCATTCAATGTTTGTGCAGGTTGGCTCCATTCTCAAGCCAAAGACCTCAGAGATAATGCAAATCCTTGCAATATTTGTATCAAGTTAAGCTGCAGGCATGATTCTGAATGTAGATCTTTTTAAACTTCATGGCCTCGATTTTCCTGGAGCCGTTAGGCGGGGTTTCAGGCATGTGGGGGGGGGGGGAAATCGCAAAAATAGGGGGTCGCGACCCCCCCAGCCTGATTCCCCACCCCGTCCGACTTTCGCCCCGGCGTTTCAAAGCGACCCGAATCAGTCCCTCCCGCAGCAGGCAAGACTGGTCGTCGGGAGCCTAATCAGCAATAATTGGCATCTATAATGCCATTTTAAGGGGCCCTTGCAATTTTCAGCCTTTCCCCACATAAACCACGCCTAGTGGGAACACCGCTGATGAAACCTGGCGTGAACAATGTCGGCTTGCTTACTTTCAGCTGCAGGTCAATCAGGAAAGAAGAGATTTAATCAGACAGCATTTGTAGGTTGCAGGACCTTGTTGTTTCAGGCTTGGGGCAACTTGTTCAAGGCTTAGGCACAGCTGTGGAAGGTTGGAGCCTCACACACTTCTCCAGTGTGAGCTCCTAGGAAGCCCCTCTCACCACCCTCACTCAGCGCTTCCTCAACGGAGGCATCGCCAGAAACATGGGAGGCCTTTTGTTCCTTCCCTTCTTGGCATTAGAGGATCTCCAACAGCAAAGGAGGCTGCAGCAGATCCAGCAACAACAGCAGCACCAGCAACAGCAGCACCAGCAACAGCAGCACCAGCAACAGCAGCAGCAGCAGGAGCGACAGGCTGCGGCTCACCCACCTGAGACAGCACAGGCCAGAAGGGGCCAGCACATGGAAGGCCGTCGGCACAGGAGATACCCCCCAAACAGGGTCTACAGATACAGGGTGAGCTATCTCAACATGACTGAGCAGCAGTGCCAAAGGCAGCTCCGACTTTCGCGAGAGGTAGTAACTGACATCTGCACAATGCTGCAGCAAGACCTGGAGCCCAGAGCACCAGGTCAACACTCCTTACTAGTGGCCATCAAAGTCACCACCGCACTCAACTTTTTTGCCTCAGGCTTCTTCCAGGGATCAGCAGCAGACATCGGCGGCATCTCCCAGGCGGCCGCACACACTTGCATCATGCAGGTAACCGATGCCCTCTTTGCCCTCGCGCACAATCACATCCATTTCACCAGGGATCGCGCAAGTGTGAGGGCGCGAGCGCTTGGATTAGCTCAGCTGGCAGACTTTCCAAGGGTGCAGGGCATCATTGACTGCACATATGTGGCCCTTAGGGCACCTCATCGCAATGCAGGAGTTTTTGTCAACTGCAAGGGCTTCCACCCTCTTAACATTCAGCTGGTGTGTGATCACAAGAAGGAGATTTTGCATGTTTGTGCCACGTACCCTGACAGCTGCCATGACTCCCTCATACTGCACCAGTCTACTGTGCCTCCGCTATTCAGTCCGCCAGACGAACTTCAGGGATGGCTACTTGGAGACAAGGGATATCCCCTGCGGACTTTGCTAATGACGCCGTTGAGGAGACCAGCCAACGAAGCTGAGGAGCGCTACAACTCCAGCCACATTTCCACCAGATGCATTATCGAGCAAGCCATCGGATTGCTGAAGATGCGCTTCAGATGCCTCGATAGATCAGGTGGAGCCCTACAGTACTCATCAGCCAGGGTCTCCAAAATCATCGTGGTTTGCTGTGTGCTTCACAACATGGCACAGCGTCGTGGCTTGCAGATTCCACAGGACCAAGAGGCTCCTTACAGAGCCGCCTCAGATGAGGATGATGCTGAGGATGCTGCTGAGGAGGAGGAGGAGGAGGAGGAGGAGGCCAGAAACAAGCATCCTGCAGAGGCCCATCAACCAGCGGCAGCAGTACGCGAGAACATTGATGGCCGGGATGCAAGGAACGCACTCATCCTGGCCAGATATGCTTAGCCTGGTACATCAAACACTCTAGCCTCGCTGCTTCTTACCTGACCATGGACAGTGGCCCATCCCTGTGCATTTCCACCTATTTGACCAGCTTGCTGACATCTGCAAGTAATCCTAAGGCCTCAATGTGAAATCCCCATTCGCCAAATGACAGACGCCATAACTGCAGCAGTTGCCATCAGATTTTTTATGTACAAGAAACTGATGGCGTTAAAACTATATACAAAACTTTTCACCCAAGTGTCTACCCTTGTGATTAGTGGTGCTTTATTTTTCTCTTACGCGTGCTCCTACGTAGTGGTACCCCTGTGGCTTCAGCAGATGTGGAGGCCCCTTGCTCACTTTCCTGCTGCTCCTGTCTCGACACCTTTGGCGGGCGTCCTCTGGGGTGGCAAGCCTGTGAGGGCTCGCCAGCAGTCTGCTGCTCCTGCAGCTGTGCAGGGGTTGAGACACCTATCTCACTTGGGTGTGGACTCTGGCGGGGCTCTGACCAAGGGCTCTGAAGTGGCATGGAAGTGTGAGCGTGTGGAGAGGAGCCCCCACTTCCTTGAGGTGTGCCAACAACCTCCCTCTCATGGGTCAGCTCCCCCTCAGCACCTGCAAGTGGCTTAAGAGCACCTTGCTGCACATCAGGGGGGCCATGGGGACCCGTATCTGCACTGGAAGTCCTGCTCAGAAGGACTTCCATGAAGGTCTGGTTTCGGTGCTCAATAGATGCCCATCGCTCCTCAAGAGATGTCATTCTATTCTGAGCACTCACCATGTTTTCCATACCCTGGCGACTAAGCTCCCTCATGGCTGTAGCCCTCCTCTCCTCAGCCGTAGCCCTCCTCTCCTCGGCCGCAGCCCTCCTCTCCTCGGCGGTAGCCAGCCTTACCACTGAGGTAGCCATCCTTTCCGTGGTGATGCGTTGATGCGCCAGTGACTCCAATAAGGCACTGCTCATGTTCGCTATGGACTCCTCCATTCGCTCCACACTCACAGCGACCCTGGAGACAAAACCTGCCAGAGACTCCTGCATCTGTGCATGGAGATCCATCACCTCTTCCCTTGCGGATGGACCCAGTGGCATAAGGTCGACATGCAGCTGAGCTATGCTGGCAGAGGCCTGCGCCCTCCGACAAGGACTCTCCACTGCTGTCCCTGTCTCCACAATCTGCTGATGCTCACTTGTGAGCTGTGAAACACCAGGTGACAACACTACTCTATGTCCCGAAGGTCCCCCCGAGGTGTGAGTGTCTGCGCTGGTGCTGAGTGCGCTTACTTCTGCTGACGCTGCGCCCTCAGAGGTTGGAGCTTCCTCTGAGGAGTCTGGCTGCTCAGCTTCTTCCTCCTCGACAGTGGGGACGGGGGCTCTGGATGGTCCTGTGGGGGAGTAAAGGAAAGAGTTAGAGATGTGATGCCAAGGCTACATGCACATTGGATTTTGCAGATGCTCATAAGTCCAAATGATGTAGCTTCAGAATCATAACAGCGACTCATGCTATGTCAATGAGAGAGATGGAAAACTATTCTGTCACCAGCTTGCGGGCTTGCTCCTGTCACTCCTTCCCCAGCTTCCGCAGCCACGTCAGCCCCGACAATCTCCAGCACTCCTTCCTCCCAGGGGGTCAGGCGGGCTATTGAGGGTGGGCCTCCTCCAGTCCTGGCTTGCTCTCTCCTGTTCTGAGCTCTTTTTTCCTGCAATGAGGGAGACAAGTGGAGTTTGAGTGAGAGTGCAGGAGTGAGTGTAGAGATTGCATAGCATAGATACTTAGAGGGAGACAAAGATGGTGTGAGGCTGAAAGACCAAGGGCCCTCCCTGTGTGTTGTCAGTTGTGTTCCAAGCATCAGAGTGAGAGGCAGTGTGAGGGCTGCATGGTGGAATAGTTATATGAATGTGAGCATAGAGAGAGAGGGAATGGGTAAGGGTGCATGGATGTGACTGTGAAGTGGGATGTGCAGGAAGAGACTGCTGAAGCTGAGTGCTGTTGGGGAAAGACAATGGGGATCAGGTTGAGGGTGATGGAAACTTCATACTTACTTTTCCTGTACGGTGAAGGTCATGGAATCGCTTCCTGCACTGCATCCATGTTATTCTGGTGACTCCCTGAGAGTTCACCTCTGCTGCCACCTCCATCCAAGCAGCCCTGGTCTCATTGGGAGGCCTCTTCCTCCCTGAGCTATGGAAGAGGACCTCCCAGTGGGCCCTAACCCTATCCACTAATGTCTATAGTGAGGTTTCATCAAATTTGGCGGCAGCTCGGGGTCTGCCACTGGCAATAGCTGGTGCAGGCTCCTCTGCCATACTGGACGGCTTGTTGGGAAGCCTGCAGAGGTTGAATAGCTTGCTGTAGACTTTAAAAGCACCACAAATGATGACATCATACTGTGGGGCTTTCTGACTGGAAATAGTCAATTAGCAAGGCTGCCCACACGCTGGAAATTAATTGGCCAATGGTGCGAAAATTGCATCCAGCTGGCAGACCCATTTAGATTTGTGTCGGAACCCGACATTCGGGGAACCCGACAATTCCCCGCACCTGCGGGAAAATCGGCCCCATGGTTCCGAAAATTCATGGGGCGACACATCTCAGCATAAGTGCTCGGACCTCCGCTGCTGACCTTATCCAAGCTCACAGGTCATTGGAAGGACCCTTTCTTTGACTACACTTGGCGGGTGCTCGTGTCACTAGGGTGCCTACCATTGCAAAAATGGTTCCAAGTTTGGTGTCGGTGGCTTCGTTGGTTGTGGGGTGTTGGGCCCCTCCACCAGAATCTGAATTTAGTTGTTTCCATGGGGCGCCTTTAAGAATTATAAAGAAAATCTAAGCCCAACCTTCAGGAGTCCGAGCCATGTTCTTAGCTTAGATTCCCTTCTCACCAGCCGTACCTGTGCCGACCATATGCTGGATCTTATTGAAAGCCCCAGGTGCTATAAAACCTGACATAGGGAGAATTGCACTGCCCCCCACTCCCTCCTTTACGATGATGGTCTTGTTAGGGGTGGGTGGATGCTTCATCCCCAGAAGACTATCTCAGATTCTTCTGCACTAGGTTAGGACCCAGTGTATCTGGTTCGCAGCCTAGCTTCTTGTCATACTGGCATATTTCTGCCTAAATTACCACAGGAGGATACCAGAACAACCATGAATTTTTATTCTCTTTTTGTACTGTAACTGAATTAAAGGAACCACTACCAAGTTAAAACAAGAGAAAAATGCTTAATGTTTATAACAGGTAGCTTGTTTGCAGGTATATAAGTTAATAATCTGAAACTATACTTACAGATAGGTCAGATGCTGTAATGGAAAGATGAGAGGGTAGGTATTTGGAACATAAGATCAAATGGATTGAAGGGCTGACTTAATCCAGACCGATCCTGTGAGATCAAGCTGAATCTATTGTCATATGCACATCTCCTTGCATTAACATTTTATTGACTGTCATTACTCAAAATGAAAAGGCAAACAAAAAATACTTTTCCAATTTGAAAGAAATATCTGAATCTTAGTTGAAAATATTTTACATTATATGTTGTTAAAAGGCAAACTGTAAATGTTGGAAATCTGAAATGAAAATAGAAAATTCTAGAAATACAAAATATAAAACTGGTTTATCAGCATCTGAAAAAGAAAAATCGATTAACATTGTAGCTGTAGCCCTTCTTTAGACTGATTGTATTGTTCATTTAGCTTGGATTCCAAATAATGTAAAATCTTTAACTGTATTTACAAAGGTTACAAAAGTCATTTCATTTAAGCGAGTGTTTTATATCAATATTTAGTGTTTCACAAAACTATCACCCAATAATAAAATAAATTAATGATAGCATGTAAATGTTCAATACAATTATAAACGAGTATTTCAATAAAGATGCAAATACCAAGCTCATAATATTGTACAAATGTGTTACTATTTTGTAATATAGAAAGAAGTTGTTACAATCTGTTGTTATCACATCTGGTGCAAGTAACTCAAATGAAGCATAAGAAAGGTTAGTAGTGTAGATACAGTTTATAATTATTGCGCACCTGGTAATAACAAGCCACAACATTATCATTGACAGTACCCCCTTGTTCTAGTGAAGAAAACAAGTGGCAAAGCAAGCAGCCACGCATCCCTCAATTCATCCCCTAATTAACTTATATTTGCCAGCTTAACTGTGTATTATCACAGAATCACAGAATCACAGAAACCCCACAGTGCAGATAGATGCCATTTCGGCCCATCGAGCCTGCACCGACACATATCCCACCCGACCCCCGTAACCCCTACACCAACACATATCCCACCCTATCCCCACATATTTAATCCCCCTAACACTAAGGGTCAATTTATCATAGCCAATCAACCTAACCCGCACATCTTTGGACTGTGGGAGGAAACCGGAGCACCCGGAGGAAACCCACGCAAACAAGGGGAGAATGTGCAAACTCTACACAGACAGTCGCCCGAGGCCGGATTCGAACCCGGGTCCCTGGCGCTGTGAGGCAACAGTGCTAACCACTATGCCACCGTGCTGCCTTCCATTATGACTTGCCTTCCATTATGAGCAGCTGCAGAACCTTCTGAGGGGGGGAGGGTGAACAGCCAGAGGTCGTGGTCCATGTCAGTATCAACGACATAGATGGAAAGAGGGATGAGGTCCTGCAGGCAGATTTTAGGGAGCTCGGAAAGAGATTAAAAAGCAGGACCTCTAAGGTAGTAATCTCTGGATTTCTCCCGGTGCCACGAGCTAGTGAGTATAGAAATAGGAGGACAGAGTAGATGAATGCGTGGCTGGAGAGATGGTGCAGGAGGGAGGGCTTTAAATTCCTGGGACATTGGGATCGGTTCTGGGGGAGGTGGGACCTGTACAGGCCGGATGGGTTCCACCTCAACAGAGCCGGGACCAATATCCTCGCATGGGGGTTTGCTAGTGCTGCTGGGGAGGGCTTAAACTAAGCGTGGTAAATAAGGTTGGTGAGCTGCAGACACAACTAGCCACATGGGAATATGATGTTGTGGCGATAACGGAGACCTGGCTCAATAAAGGGCAGGATTGGGTACTAAATATTCCTGGATATAAGTTATTCAGGAAAGATAGGGAAGGAAAGAAAGGAGGTGGGATGGCAGTATTGGTTAAGGAGAATATTACAGTGCTGGAGAGAGAGGATGTTCTGGAGGGGTCAAGGACAGAATCTATTTGGTTAGAGTTAAGAAATAATAGATGTGTTATTACACTACTAGGTGAATTCTATCGGCTGCCAATTAGTGGGAGGAGTATAGAGGAGCAAATTTGCAGGGAAATTACAGAGAGGTGCAAGAACTATAGAGTAGTGATAATGGGGGACGACAACTCTCCTATATATCATTGGGATAGTAATAGTGTAAAGGGCAGAGAGGAGGAAGAATTTCTGAAGTGTGTTCAGGAGAACTTTCTTGATCATTACATTTCCGGCCCAACGAGGAAGGAGGCATTGCTGGATCTGGTTCTGGGGAATGAGGTGGGTCAAGTGGAGCAAGTGTCAGTAGGGGAACATTTAGCGAACAGTGATCATAGTATCAGTAGGGTTAGATTAGCTATGGAAAAGGACAGGGAGCAATCTAGAGTAAAAATACTTAACTGGAGGACGGCCAATTTTAGTGGGTTGAGAATGGATCTGGCCCAGGTAAACTGGAATCAAAGATTGGCAGACAAAACTGTAATCGAATAATGGGCTGCCTTTAAAGAGGAGGTGGTTCGGGTACAGTCGAGGTACATTCCCGCGAGGGGGAAATATAGGGCAACCAAAGTCAGATGACGAAAGAGATAGAGAGTAAGACGAAGCAGAAAAAGAGCGTGTATGACAGATGTCAGGTCGAGAATACAAGTGAGAATCAGGCTGAATATAAAAAGTTCAGAGGGGAAGTTAAAAAGAAAATAAGAGGGGCAAAGAGAGAGTATGAGAATAGATTGGCAGCTAACATGAAAGGAAATTCAAAAGTCTTCTATAGGCATATAAATATTAAATGGGTAGTAAGAGGAGTGGTGAGGCCAATTAGGGACCGAACAAGAGACCTATGCGTGGAGGCAGAGGACATGGCTGAGGTACTAAATGAGTACTTTGCAACTGCTGCTTGTTGGGTTTTAGTCCCGCCTCCATCGACGTCCGGCCAACCCACGCTATTTTTCCTTGACTGACCTTGCTAAGCCCGCCCAGCGGGTTTAGCAGGCCAATTAAGGGAAAGCTGGTGACAAAGAACGTCATCGTGCGACAGCTTTGAGAAGCTGTCAAACACTGACATTCTCTGTTGTTTGGTGAGTCCTGGTATTCAAGACTCACCAAACCTATTTCCTGAGCAGAAATCAGATGGCTGTTGCATCGGAGAATGCTGCAGCCATTCTGTCATCTCTGTCGTGGAGATGTCGGAGCCTCCGGATCCCCAACGAATGAAGCCTGCAGGAAGAAACAAAGGTAAGGAAACTTTTTCTAAGACTTTTCACTCACCTCCCATAATTACCTCTCCACACTTGCACCCATCACTCACCACCACAGTGCACTTTTCGAACCCTCTGATCCCTGCAGACCCACTGCTCGCCTCGCTGACCCTGCCGAGGTTTCCCGACATCGGGAAACCCGCACTTGTGTTGGAAAAATGGGGATAATCCTCTTAACTGCCTGTTAACTACCTGTTAACAGGCAGTTAAGTGGCTGTAATCCCCTTCCCGCCTCGAGGAGACGGGTCCCAGCGCAACTCGAGGAGACGAGTCCCAGCGCAAGTCGGGGACCCGCCTCCTGGGAAGATGGCACGGAGGCGGGTTGGGAGCGGCTATGGTGCCCGCTGCCAGTTTCTGCCATTTGCCCGGCAGTCCCGCCTCCATACCCACCTCCCCAGGGCTGGCAAATCACTCCCATAGATTACAAAAGCAAAGAAATTATGATGAACCTTTATAAAACACTGGCTCGCCCACATCTGGAGTATTGTGTCCAATTTTGGGCACCGCACTTTAGGAAAGATGTGAAGGCCTTAGAGAGGGAGCAGAAAAGATTTATTAGAATGGTTCCAGGGATGGTGGACTTCAGTTATGGTGATAGACTAGAGAAGCTGGGATTGTTCTCCTTGGAACAGAAAAGGTTGAGAGGAGATTTATTAGAGGTGTTCAAAATCATGATGGGTCTGGACAGAGTAGATCGAGAGAAACTGTTCCCATTGGTGGAAGGGTCGAGAACCAGAGGACACAGATTTAAGGTGATTGGCAAAAGAACCAAAGGCGACATGAGGGAAAACCTTTTTACGCAGCGAGTGGTTAGGGTCTGGAATTCACTGCCTAAAAGGGTGGTGGAGGCAGATTCAATTGTGGCTTTCAAAAGGGAATTGGATAAGTACCTGAAGAAAAAAAATATGCAGGGCTATGGGGAAAGTGCAGGGAGTGGGACTAGCTGAAGTGCTCTTGCAGAGAGCCAGCATGGGCTCGATGGGCTGAATGGCCTCCTTCTGTGCTGTAATTATTCTCTGATTCTACATACAATATGGCTGCAGCTGTACCTGTAAACTGACACATTTTCCCTATACTTTGAGCCTCTGTATCAAATCATTAAACAGGCTGCAACAGGACTACAGATTATAAGGCTCAGAACATGAGCTTGGCACAATGATAGCAGTCTTGCCTGAGTCTGATGATTGTGAGTTTGAGTACCATTCCAGGATTTGAGTACATAATCGGGGCTGGCATTTCAGTGCATTACTGAACCAGTGATGCATTGTTGGGGCTGCTGTCTTTCAGATGAGTTGTTAAGCCGAGACTCTGTTTGTCTGTTCAGGTGAATGTAAAAGATCCCATGGCATTTTTCAAAAAAGATCAGGGCATTCTTTGATGTCCTGACCAATATTCATTCCTCCACCAAAGCACTTCTTTTGCTGTATGTGAGACCTAGCCTCGTGCAAATTGACTGCTTTGTTTGTAACAACAGTGACTACACTTTAAAAGTCACTCACTGGTTCTGAAGCGCTTTGGGATGTCTGGAGTACATGAAAATGTTTTTTCTTTGTTACAAATGACATTTTGTATGTACATGATGCTTTCTGAGCTACTGCAAGATCTTAACCTACAGGAACATGGTTAGATGGATATTCTGGAGGTTTGCTGGATTTACCTTTGGAGCTGGGGCAGAGAGGAATATTACAGAATCTCTCCATTGGAGATTAAATGGAGCGGAGGAGAGTGGCTAGAGTCCCTGTGAGATAGCTAGTAAATAGTTCATGGAATGAGCAGGTTTGATGGGCCAAGTAACCTTTTCTCATTTCATGCTATTTTTTTAATGAAAATAATACCAGTGACTATTAATAAACTCTTTCACAAGCATTACTGACTAAATGAGATGACTAATGGAATCTTTAAACAAAACAAACTGCAATTACTTCCCTACGTAGCAAATATTTTAAATCTATATAACTAACAAGTAAAAACATAACAATAGTAGGAGGAGCGAGCCTAAGCTTGCGGATGCCAAGTGAAGGGAGGGGTCGCAGGTCAATTATAAAATGACAGCCCCAGAGGGATGAAATCTTGACTGTCACAAAGTAGGTTTAGTTTATATGATTCGGCTGAATGGCACATGTAGGAGAATTGGCGAACAATGACGCAGGCTTTTGATGAGCATTGCCTTGAGACAAAGGGAATAGTTCAGCTGAACTCATTAGTGCTGGTCGAATGTTCGTGCATCAGCCACTCTCTCACTGGAAAAGCACTAGCACTATCATTTGCTATGTTTGTATATAGCCACCGTTGCCTGCAATGCATTTTAATATTTGTATATCTCATTTTGGTTGCGTGTTTGAAATGTAATTCATTATAATTCTTTTAAGAATATAAAAACAGCAGGCAGCACAGGAGTTGAATATAATATTTGATCCAAGCTGTTTGTTCCTTCCACATATCATGTAAATTTACCCTCTCATGGACTCCAGCCCTACAGATTTAATCTGTTAAGCAAAAATTCTGAAAAATTCCTTACTGACCTCAAATGGTAATTGAGCGAAACTCCAGAATATCTCTTGAACTTTACAGCCTCCATATTTTATCTCTAGATGGTTGCTTTCCACAGATGACATTTCCATGGTCCAGCAGAAATGGAACAATCTTTTCATCAAGTATTTGATTACCTCTGTCCAGAAACTTCAATCTTGTTTTACTTATTATTTGACGTTTCTCCAGTTAAACTAAAAACATTTTGGATGAAAATTGTACATTGAGCATGAGAGTGGAACCAAATTTGATAACATCATATTTTAAAATGTCTCATTAGTATTCTTCTTATCAAACACTTACAAATGTAATGTCATTTATTTATAGGTTTACTGAAATAGAATAATTATGCCCAGAATTTTCCAGGGTGGTAGCGGGCGTAATTGGGGGCAGGTCGGGTGGGAAATTTGTTATTTTTAACAGGGGGTCGGGAACCCGCTGTCATCTCACTCCCACACCTTTCCCCTGGCGTGTCTGTCATCGCAGAGCTGACCTGACTGGCAGCGGCGGGCGACCAAATTGAAATAATTATCAGGTAGCTTACAAGCACTTAAGGGCCTTTTTTCACTTACTTTTTTAATTTCCCTGCATGGTCACGGGATTCACGCAGCTTGGGAACCATGTCAGTCAACCTGAGGCGGGAGTTCAGTGGCCATTGCTCCAGCTGATTACATGACAGCATCAAATGTACAGTAAAAGCTCCCACCTGACAGATGATCACTTTCCTCAGGCAGAAGCTGTTGCTCAGTCCATTTCCAGCACAGATTCTGCAGGCTGCACGTATTTCCAGAAAGTCTCCATCCATTGTCACCTCATTTGAAGAACTCTCTCACCATTGACAGAATGCTTCTGTCATCTGTACTTCACCTGCCATCTATTCCATCTATGTGGGTGCCATTTATACTGCCTCACCTTGATCCTCAGAATCCAACCACGATGAGCCCCAGCACCTGCAGCACCAGGCACACCAGTAGCACCAACAACAATACCAGCCTTCTCCACAATCACCTGATGCTATATAGGCCTCCCAGGCATCTGCACCCGAGCACATTGCTGCCCGGGGGGCCTGGGATAAGTCATCATGGCCAGATTCAGTTAACTCTACGCTGTACACCCTGGCTGCCATATGATGCACCAAGTTGGCACCAGCCCACACCAACACAATAAAGCATCTCTACAGTGACCAAGCCATTCCTTTCACACTCAACACCATTGCGGGGGGTACCGTTATGTCTCACAATTCACTGCAGCTCACTAACCAACTTCCAAAGGTGCACACAAATCTGTTCAAGACCGGAAAGTGTTGAAAATAAAGATTTTTATGTTTGACACCACATTAACAGAAACTTAACATAAACATTGGATAAAACACCCAAGTACCCACCCTTGTGTGTTGTTAGTTGGTATGATTACACTAGGATGAGGGTGAGTGTGAGGGATGGCTAGTGAGATGGGGATGTGATAATGTAGATAGAGAGGGATGGGTGGAGGTGCAAGGTATGTTGGTATAAGGATATGCAGGAGTAGGGTAGGGAAGGCAGAGTGATGGGGATGTGATGAGAGGCACAGCAGCATGCAGTTCAGTGTTGCTTTGCACTAACGTTTCCTGATCTAATGAGATCATTGAAATGTTTGCAGCACTGCAGCCTGGTTCTCCTGACAACATCCCTGCTGGTGGCCTCCTCTGCAATCTGCAACCAGGCTGTATTGGTCTCCTGGGGAGGTCTCTTCCGCCCATCAGAAGGGAAGAGGACCTCCCTGCATGCTCTGACTCCCTCCATAAGCATATGGAGGGAGTCATCGGAGGTCCTGGGTGCAACCCACTGCCTCTGTGCAGTCATTGTCAGTGTTTGCAGCACTTCAATGATGTAGTGCACTGACAGCACTATGTTAGATTAAATTTCAAACGTAATGTGGCCATGGTCCCTTCAAAGATCCCGGCTGAAAATGCGTCATGAATGACGTCACCAGACCCGCTCCATCGCATTGGGCTGGGCAACATGCTGGGAGAGCTTAATAGGCCCCATTAAGGGAAGTTCATTTTCAACAGTGGGATGGAGCCAGCAGCGGGGTGGCGACCTGCCATGGACACTGCCGCACCTGACCCGCCCAGATAGGCAAAATTTCAGCCATGTGTTGTAAAGGTATAACAAGGTATTTTTTAATTAAATGTTTTTGTTTAGAACAATTTTGTGATGTTTTATTTTTCATAATTGGATGATTATTCATAACTAATGTGATTGATATAAGGCTGTGTGCTGTAGTGAACTACTGGGGAATTTTACATGAAGCACAGAAGTCAACCTTATAAAAATTGGTTCATATTGGACAAGTAAAGTAGGGTTTTATCTAAACAGTTTAAGGGTAAGCATATCATACAGTAAAGCATTGTTTGTCTTTTTCTGATGAAAGGTCATCAACATGAAACGTTGTTGCGCTGGATTTTATGAACTGCAGTGGGTCGGTGTCGGACAATGTCGATGGTTGGTCGTGGCCCTGCTGCCGGCTTCATCCCAGCCTCTGAAATGATTGTTAAACCTGCCCAGCACATTTCCCAGCCAATTAGAGGAAGTGGGTCGGGTGACGCCATTTGATGATGTGTCATTAGCTGGTTTTCTTAAAGGGACTGACGTAAGAAAACTCACTAAGCACTTGGTTGAGTATAAAACAAGGCTTTAATCAACTGTTTCACAACCATGAGATTCTAGTTACATCGCTAGTTCCTGGTTACAAAAACGTCCTGGGCAAGCTGGGCCCACGCTCGAGTATTTATACTCCTTGGACGGCACCACCAGCTGGCCACCCAGTGTTATTTCAGGAGTCATTTCTTCATGAATGATAAGATTCATGACATTCTTCCCACCTGAAAGATTTGGAAGTCTGACGACTTCCTTCTAGCGGATTAGACGGACCACGAATAGCCGCAGTCTTTTAGATCTTTGTTTGTGGCTGGAAGGCACGTCTCCTTGGACTGTGTCTTGGTCCCTGGGTCGCTTGGTCCATATAGGGAGATCAACAGGTCCCGTGTTACCTTGATCGACCTGAGGGAGACTGGGGAGATCGTGACTCCGGGTGCGGGTCCCCACAGGCGCAGAGCTGGCTTCATTATGTTTGGTAGCCGGGGATTGACCAGCGTCCTGGCTTCGGGTGGCCATCCTATGGGGAGTGCTCAGCTCCCCGAGTTGATCCAGTGGAGTAGCCGGCAGATCCCTTGATGTCCCAGGTAAGGCGTCATCCTCAAAGGAGCACAGAGTGTCGGCATCATTACTGTGGGTCCCTCTATCAGTTGGGTCCTTGGGACCAGTTGGACAGGGAGCCAGATCTCGGAGTGAAACGGTGGACTCCCGGCCATCAGGATACCGCACGTACGCGTATGTGGGATTAACGTCTGTTAGTTCCACCTCGTCAACGAGGGGATTGTTTTTGGAAGATCGGACAAACCTTCAGAGTAGCACGGGGCCGAGAGCTGCCAACCATGATGGTAGGGACGTCCCCTGACTGGAGCGACGCTGGAACCTGAAGAATCGCTCATGAAGAGTGACATTGGTGGACATAGAAAGAAGAGACCTGATGGAATGCAACATGTCAGGGAGCACAGTTTCCCACTGCTGGTCTGGTAGGTTGCATGACCTCAGAGCAAGATGAACAGCATTCCAAATGATAGCGTTGTATCTCTCAACCTGTCCGTTACCGATGGGATGGTATGGTGTCATTTTACTTGTGTCGATTCCCCATTGGGAAAGATAACTTTTGAGTTCGTTGACATGAAGGAGGGACCCCGATCAGAGTGGATGAAATTGGCCGTACCGCAAAGGGAAAAGACTTGATCGAGGCATTTGATCACTGTGGAAGTAAGCATATTGGGACAGGGGAAAGCAAAGGGAAAGCATGAATACTTGTCCACCATAGTAAGTAGGTGTATCATGTTGAGGAAGGCAATGGCCCTTTAAAGTCAATGCTGAGTCGCTGCATAGGCTGTATAGCGTGTATGAGTGAGCCATCCGATGGACAGAAGAATTGCGGTTTTAATTCCGCACAAATTCTACAGGTGGAGCATATTTCTTTCACATCTTCCGTAGAAAATGGGAGATTTTTAGATCGCACAAAGTGCAACATACAGGTAACGCCAGGATGGCATAAGTCAGTATGAAGATCCGCAAGAGTCGAAGTTGAAATAGAAGAGCAGAATGCACGCGTGAGGGTATCCGGGGCCACATTCTCTTTGCCGGGTCGATAATGTATGGTGTAGCCAAAGGCAGCCAATTCCATCCTCCAGAGTTGTATTTTGTTATTCTTGATCTTAGTGTGTTTCCAGTTATCCAGCATAAAGGCCACGGAGTGCTGATTGGTTGTAAGCATGAAATGGTGACGAGCGAAAAAATGACTCCATTTACGTACAGCTTCGATGATACCGTAGCCTCCTTCGCGACTGGATGATAATGGAGTCACTACCCTGCAAAGTTCTGAACAGGAATGCAATGGGTCGACCACCTTGATTCAAGGTAGCTGAGATCGCCACCTCTGATGCATCGCACTTGACCAGGAAAGGAAGATTTTCATCAATGGAATGAAGCGTGGCTTTTTCCAGTTGTCGCTTGAGGAGGTTGAAAGCTGAAATAGCCGTTGCCTCCAATAGAAACGATATCGCATGAAGCAGAGGCTGGATCTTGTCGGAGAAGTGGGGTATCCATTTCGCATAATAGGCGAACATACCGAGTGCCCGACGAAGAGAGCCAAGATTCGTAGGGGGAGGGAGCTCCTGAAGCGGACGAAGTCGCGCCAGGTCCGGTTTGATGACACCATTGCCCAACCAGTAGCCAAGGATGTTGACTGATGGTACTGATTTCACAGATTTGGACTCATTTAAGGTTAAGTTGTGACGACGGAGAACGTCAAAAAATTTCTGGAGGTTGGCATCATGCTCCTTCTGGTCATGACCAGCAATGGTGATATTATCTAGATATGGAAAAGTGTCCGTTAAGTTCTCCGATTTGACTAGGCTATCCATTTCCCATTGAAAGACGGCCACCCCATTGGTGACCCCAAATGAAAGGTGACAAAGCTGGTAAAGCCGAACATTGGCCTCAAAGGCCGTATACTTTTTGTTGGAGTCCTTTAACTGTACTTGATGGTATGCTCTCTTTAAATCAAAAGTTGAAAATACCTTGTAGTTGGCAAGGTTATTGACTGTGTCATCGATGCGTGGTAGTGGGTAGGCATTCAGGATGGTATACTGGTTAATAGTTTGCGAGTAATCGATGCGAAGACATTTCTTGTGTTGTTTCAGAGGATTTTTAACAATGATGACTTGAGCCCGCAAGGGAGATGAACATGGCTCAATGATACCATCAGCTAGGAGGCGAGAGATCTCTGCCTCAATAAAGGATAGATCATCTTGGCTGAAACGTTGTGATTTAGTGACTATGGGCTTATATCGGGGGGAAAGATTGGCAAACAAGGAGGGCTCGTCGAGCAAAGCCACTGAGAGCGCACCAAACGGTTCTTTGGAAATAGTAAGCTCCAGATTTGACCCTCCAAACTTGAAAGTGAGTCTTGTGTTGTTTCTGGAAATCCTGTCCCAGGGGCACATCACTGCATAAGTTCTTGAGCACCCGAGCCATGTGGAGAAATAAGTTGGGCTATTGAGAATAAGATCGACAAGACAAAAGCTGGAAGAGTTGGAGGTCAGTGTCGTCAGAGCCATTGCAATTTCCCTGTCCGAGGGGTAAATACGCAGTTTTAACTTACTGACAGCCCGCTCACTAATGAAGCTGTCAGAGCTGCATGATTCGATTAGTGCGCTCAAGATGTGTCCATTTACCGAAACCTTTGTGGCTGCATGGAACAGACTTTGGGGAAAAACAGCTGCGATTGGAGGAGGAGCAGTTTTACCCTTGACAGCTGTAACCTTAATCGTGGTTCTTGGGGGAGAAGCAGTTTTATAGATAGTAGCTGCAAAACTGACAGGAGCTCTCGACCGGTATACCTTAGAAAAGTGGCCTTTCTTACTAACAGAGGCTCTTGACTGGCATACCTTAGAAAAGTGACCTTTCTTGCTGCAATGATTGCAGGTTGCGTTACAAGCAGGACAAAATTTCTTATACTGGAATGCACCTCCACAGAAGAAACACTTCTTTCCAGATTGCCAAGATGCCGCTAGGACAGGGTCGTCATCAGTGAAGGCTTCTAGGGTAGGGTTGTCATCAGCTAGGTTGGAGTCATCATCAGCGAGGGCTTTCGCCCGAGACATATCAAAGGTGTCATTAAAAGTGATAGCAGCAGCTCGTGCACGTTGTAAAAGATAGGTATCTGCATTCTTCTTTGCTAAGTCCAGGGAACATGCCTGGTCATAGGCAGTCTGTAACTCGAGGGTTTTATTCTCCAACAGACGCTGGTGTATGAAGGGAGATGTAATCCCATTAATAAAGGAATCATGAATTAGATCCTTCTGGTACTGCTTAGCTGTGACAGCTTTAAGATTACAATCCTTGCTGAGCCAGAAAAGCTTTTGAAGGAATTCATCAAGTGATTCCCCGGGTTGTTGTCAAGTTGCGGCCAGTAGATGCTGAGCAAAAATTTCATTTGGGGCCTTAACATATAGTCGCTGTGTAGGATTCGCAAAATTGAACTTTATATTATAAAGGGTCGAATGGCAGAAGAGGCCATGATTTTAAAGACTATTTTTAAAAGAAGCCCAGAAAAAGGGGCATACAAAATGGCCGCCAGACTCCGTGACCAACTTATTGGGACACTTTAAAATGGTTCCTGCAAATCCTCAGACAGCTTTGTGGATTCAGCCCAAAGTAAGTTCTGGAAGCCGTTTCTGAGAGAACGAAACCAGACACCCACACATACATATAGATTGGATGCAGATCCAGTCAAGATCGGCCTGTAGATAAAGGCCATCTAAATGTTGACCCAGGCAAAAGGGAACAGTTTCATATTCATGAGAAGAGCATCAAGGGCCCATTAAGGACATCACCTGGACATTAAAAACAATGAAGGTCATTCCAGACCAGAGATGGCCCATTACCGGCCATCCAAGAACAGTTTAAAATATAATAACTACCCCGTTGTGCAACAAGCCTGCCAAAAGTTAAACAAAGACTAACCTGATTTGGCGCAAGATAAGAGCTTCTGGAAAGAAGTATAATTGAGAGAAAACACGGGTAGGAATTGGGGGTTTATCTTCAGCTTTCCAGCTTGCAGGCCTGTCCAGTTTTTGAGCTGGGGAAAGAGGAGCTGCTTTGGGAGTAGATCAGCGTGACTCCTCTCCATCGTCGGAGAGGAAGAAGAAGAAGACTAAGCCTCCATCAAGAAGGTCATTCGAGCCAGCGTCCCGCCCTGGGGTAAAACATCGGGAGATCATCGACCAACCCCGGGCCTTTGGCGAAATGAGAGGGCATCGACCCACTCCAGGCCCAGAAGAAGAGACAAGAAAAAACGACAGAAGAAGCCGAGGTCGAGCAGCCGTCCCTGACCCCCACCTCAGGAGAGAAGTGAGGCGCAGCTCACTGGGGCTCCATGATCCACGTGGAGACGGGACTGTAGGATTCGCAAAATTGAACTTTATATTATAAAGGGTCGAATGGCAGAAGAGGCCATGATTTTAAAGACTATTTTTAAAAGAAGCCCAGAAAAAGGGGCATTCAAAATGGCCACCAGACCCCATGATCAGCTTATTGGGACTCTTTAAAATGGCTCCTGCAAATCCTCAGACAGCTTTGTGGATTCAGCCCAAAGTAAGTTCTGGAAGCCGTTTCTGAGAGAACGAGACCAGACACCCACATATACATATAGATTGGATACAGATCCAGTCGAGATCGGCCTGTAGATAAAGGCCATCTAAAGGTTGACCCAGACAAAAGGGAACAGTTCCATATTCATGAGAAGAGCATCAAGGGCCCGTTAAGGACATCACCAGGACATTAAAAACAATGAAGGTCATTCCAGACCAGAGATGGGCCGTTACCGGCCATCCAAGAACAGTTTAAAATATAATAACTACCCCGTTGTGCAACAAGCCCGCCAAAAGTTAAACAAAGACTAACCTGATTTGGCGCGAGATAAGGGCTTCTGGAAAAGAAGTATAATTGTGAGGACACACGGGTAGGGGTAGAACGAGATGGAGAGGAAGGAGAAGGAGAGGAAGGAGAAGCACGGTGGCATAGTGGTTAGCACTGTTGCCTCACAGCGCCAGAGACCCGGGTTCGAACCCGGCCTCGGGTGACTGTCTGTGTGGAGTTTGCACATTCTCCCTGTGTTTGCGTGGGTTTTCTCCGGGTGCTCCGGTTTCCTCCCACAGTCCAAAGATGTGCGGGTTAGGTTGATTGGCTATGATAAATTGACCCTTAGTGTTAGGGGGATTAAATACGTGGGGTTACAGGGATAGGGTGGGATATGTGTTGGTGTAGGGGTTACGGGGATCGGGTGGGATATGTGTCGGTGCAGGCTCGATGGGCCGAAATGGCCTCTATCTGCACTGTGGGGTTTCTGTGATTCTGTGATTCTGTGAAGACCAAACCGCCATCAAGAAGCCCATTCGAGCCGGCGTCCCACCCCGGGGTTAAAACTTCGGGAGATCATCGACCAACCCCAGGCCGTTAACAAAACGAGAGGCCCTCTCTCAGCTCAGGAGAAGAGATAAAATAAAACTGAAGAGACGATGGGGGCCAGACCAAGGCTCCTCTGACCGGGGTTGAGCCGACAATCCCCGACCCTGCCGACATCCAGGCCAGCCGGTGTCCAGCTGCCCCCGACCCCCACCTCAGGAGAGAGGTGTGGCGCAGCTCGCTGGGGCTCCACGATCCACGTGGAGACGGGACGCCTGAAAGGACCAAATGCAGACTGGTTCAAAACCTTGCACTTCCTAGTTGGATTGGTGAGCATGTTTTTGGCCCTCCATAATCAGATCTAGATAGGTTTAAGGGGGTGGATATTTAAGGGTATAATTAACATGAGTTGTTATCCCTCGATGTTCCGTGTGTTTCCCTATTTCATGATGATTTTTGTAGAGTATAATATGCCTGTACTTGCCTTAGTTAGTATTGTGTCATTATGATTTGTTGGTGTTTTTCCCTCCCATGTACTCTCTTATTTGCTTGCATTTGATTTGTGTTTCCATATGCAATAAAATTTTATTTCGTTTCATCAAACTTGGCCTATAAGAGTTTTCTCTACATTGTAGTTCCCGCCCCAAAGTCCAGAGTACAGAATCTAAGGGGTGAGTGGGTCGAACCACTCAAGGTTTTACTGTGCAAGAGAGAGAGGCCTCCAGAGAGAGAAACCTCTGTGAACTAAAACCCCTTACAGAAAATGGCGACCGCAGCATGACTCTGGCAGCAGGATTGCAATGTAATAGATCCAAGTTTGAATGGTTGAAATGCAATGGATGAGAGGATAGCGGATTATGTCTTTGGCAAGGTAAATCTCACTAAGCAGTGGATTTCCGATCTCTTACTGGATGGGCATCCGGTGGACACAGCCATCAGGTGGACAGAGAGCAAAGAGCATAAGAAGTCAGTAGAGAAGGCAATGTGGCTGATGTGTTACAAGAAGCAGGTCCAGATCTTGGAACGGGTCGTTGCAGCACAGGCAGCCAGGATCACAACCCAGGCAGCAGAGATAGAGGAAAAGGCCATGGGTGGGGAAAAACTCATCACAGCACTTCAAGCGCTAAATCAGGAACGCCAAGTGGTAGCTAGTCAACATCAGGCTAGGATAGAGTACCTGGAGTGCCAGGTTACTGAGGCAAAGATCATGAAACGAGGATCCGAGAGAAAAACGCCCGCCTCACACAACAGCTAAGAGCACAGGAGGAGAGATTAGTGGAGGTTAAGGCAGTTTACAAGCTAGCCCTCGAGCACGGGTTTGAGAGCACAGACCACGGCCCCTGCCAAAAGACCATAGAGGACCTAAGAACGGCCCTGGTTAAGACAAAAGGCATGGTGTGTCTCGTTAGCCCGAAAGCCAGTCACATGGACTTTTTAAAGGAATTGAAACAGCCGATTCCAGCCGAAGTAGTTGTGGCACCAGCCACCGAGCCCTCAGCACCGCCGAGCTATAGTGAGACTTGGCTGGAAAAACAGGGGGTGGTAAAAGAGGAGGTAGCCGAGGTGGAATGTGAGGAAGAACAGCCACTGGTAGCGAAGCCGGGACCGGCACCAATGTGTCCCGCTCAGCACCAGAGGTTCGGTCCCAACGCCACCAATGGCGATGTCGGACCCCACCAGAACTAGCTCGTGGTGCCCTACGCTGCCCCGCAATTAAGGTCCATGGTGAGCCACCTCGCATGACTCACAGTAAAGGGAGATCCCTCGATTCATTTCAGGGAGATAGAGGAAACAGCAGCCATTAATGACTGTGATGAACAGGAACAGGTGAAACTGTTGCTTTTCTCCCTGGATTGCACAATCCTTCAGTGCCTCTCAGCTGAGAGTAAGAGGGGACAGAAAGGGTATACGGATCTCAGGGAGGAAGTTTTAGAAGTAATGGGAGTGGACGACGGTAGTCCATTCGACCGTGTGGAAGGGACCGTGCAGCTATCTGGAGAACCCCCACGGGTTTTCACAGAAAGGCTGTGGCCAGTGTATCGACGCAGCTGTCCGGGTGTGCCTGAACGGGTTGCAATGAACGATGAACAGCGGGTTCATTGGCTCCGTTGCTTGGTTACCAACAGCTTGCTGCAGATACGGGCCCTAGCTTGGTTTGATCCCCAAGGTCCCGGTGTCATGGAGGAGACGGTGCTCCGCCAGCTCAACGTTGCGTATAAGAATTGTAGAGGTCAGGAAACACCTCCTCAGAAGGGAAAGGTGCATGAGGCATAACCCGCAGCCCCAAGCAAGAAGGAGTGGCGTCAGGAGTGGAATCGCCCTGCCCAAGCCAAGCTCAATTGCTATGGGTGTGGGAAGGATGGACATTGGCGCAAGGACTGTAGAAATCCGTGGAAGGATAATAAGGGAAAATTTCCCGCAGCCCAAGCCCAAGCCCAGACCGCCGCCCCAGCACCCACCCAAACCCAAGCCGTAGCTCCTGCCCCAGCACAAGGAGCTGGTGCAGTTATGGATCCCACTGCGGTTGAATCAACCATAGAGACAATGCGGTCTCTGATGGTTTCGCAGGGGAAGATAGCCGTGACCACTGGTCTTGTCGCTCCCGAAACCCCGACCGCTGTGCCCAAATGACTAGAGCCAGTGCAGCCTGTCGACCTGTGTCCTCTAAAAAGACATGCACAGGAAGAGACCTCCTGTTAAATGGAGGAATACCTGCGGTGCCAGGTTGCGGAGGCTAAGTTAGTTGAGCAGGCTTTAAGGGAGGAGAACACTAGGTTAACAGCGAGGGCTGGCAGTTTAGAGGACCAGCTAAGGGTTTGTAAAATGGTTCATGACCAGTGCAAACTATTCAAACCGGGTGCAAGAGTATCAGCAACCAAAGCCAGGTCTGAGGGTAAAGATCCTCAGCCTGAGGCGTGCGATGAGCCACAGACCACACAAGCTGGCGTTGTAGCCTGCTTGGAAGGAGAAGCTGCTCCGCCCACCTGGGGGCAGGCTTCCCCTATGGCCTGGGACTCAGACGAGGAGGTGCCCTGCCCTCGACACGATTCTGGAGGAGGTGGAGTCGGAGGACGGAGGTCCTGCCCTCGACTCAAGCGTGGGGGAGGTAAAAATTGGGGGCAGAGATTCTTCACCTGTAGGGACAAGTGAGGAGGAGCCATCTGCCACAGGCCCAATTCCCGAAGGGGCGGAGCCTGAGGGGAGGGAGCCGAAGCCCACATTCATGGAAGAGCCACGGGCTGTGAACGCTGAAGTCCCACCTGAAGGTCCACTCGCTAAAGGAGCCTACCCAAATCCCAAAGGGGCAGAGCCTAAAGGAAGGGAGCCGAAGCCGGCAGCCATGGAGGTGCCACGGGCTGTGAGAGCTAAAGTCCCAACCGAAGGTCCGCTCGCTAAGGGAGCCACGCCCAAAGTACCTCTTCGCAGGTCGACTCGAACGCCTCAGCCGGTAAAACCTTGGCCCAATTCCCCCATTCTCAGCAAACGCCGACTTCAGAAATCCCTGACAAACCGCAGTCCCCGATCGGCAGCAAAAGGCTGCGGGGAACCCAAGCCACAGGTCACTGCAGCCCCACCGCAGGGAGCGGCGAGCTGCAGCCCAATCAGGGATTAGGCAAGCCACCCGGGGACGGGCGGCGCTTTACATAAGTTAAGTTTAGAGTTTTAAGTTTAAGGTGTGTAAATATTAAAATGATAAGAATTATAAGTAGTTTTAAATCTGCTCAGTATGTGTGCTATTTTGGATCGAGGTCAAAAGACCCGATCATGCCTTCACCTAAGCCAGAATCTCTCGGGAGCCTGACGGCATTGTTTAGTTTGTTGCAGGAACCAGGAGAAAGATGAGAGGGATCCTCGTCGCGTTCATGATGATCGGATGGAGCTGGGCCTATCGGGGCCGCACTAAGGACTCCACCATTTATGGGTGCTCTGGCAACAGAGGCCCCGTTGCGACTGATGGAACCGGCCCACGGGACGCTGAAGAGACTGCTGTCTACTTCCATGAAGGGAGATGGCCAGGCTGGCTGGGGTCGAACTCTACTGAATACTCCAGCCAGACGTGGTTCGCATACAGAGAAACGTCTCTGATGTGCCCCAGGGTGAGGATCATCGCACCAAGAATCAGCTTCACCGTTGGGAAAAGGATTTGTTTGAACTGTCTGGGACATGTACTTTTGAGCCGCTGGTGGTGCCTGCGCAAGTTGAGCAGCACCATGAAGAATTCCACGGTCGAGTGGGAGAGACTGGGTAACAATACCCATCGGACTATTACAGGGACTCAAGGGGGGTTGAGTGTCTGTTGGGACAAATGGTGGGAACCAGATGAGGGGATCTACATCTGTATGTGGGGTTCAGAGCGCGCTTGCCCCACAGGCATCTCCATCTTTTTCCAAAGGCAGGGGCAGTGTTAAGTCTGTGTGTCCCAGTTATGCTTATTATAAATCACTGGACACAGACCACAAGAATAACTTTAACAGGTCTTTACTATTCGGAGGTCAGGGCTGAACTGCCCAGCAAATCCCTACACAGCACTTATATACCGGTGTGGTCACCACCGGTATTACAGTATACAGCAGCCAAGAGAAAGTAGTACATCTCTTAAGGTAGTTCTCTTAAGGTGGAACAGGTTACATACACCACAATCCTCCCTTTTTAGCTTAACAGTTATATCCCCATTTAACATAACATAATAACATATATATATACAACTTCATGCAAAACAGTTCAAAGATTCAGTCTCTGAGGAGGCCTCCTGATTCGAGTTGGATAACGCCTTTCAGGGGTCTCTGATTCTCGTTGCTGGGGTGACTCATCTAGTTGGTCTCTTATGGATTGGACATCATCATCAGGTACATTCACTTCTGAGGTAGATGCTTCAGGTTCACTAACTTCTTCCACGGTTGTCTCTGCCGTAACCATGGGTTCGACCTTTGTTCTCGATTCTACCAGTTGGTCAGCATGACGCCGTATTACATTTTCAGCAATATCTACCGTGTACATCAGGGGTCCTTGTCTGGCCCGAATTGTTCCAGATTGCCATTTCTCATTTTTATAGTCCCGGGCTAACACTGGTTGTCCTATTTCGAAACTCCGAGTGGTCTTGTTATTTATATGCTGGAACTGTTTGTTTTCAACTTCCCTCCGCACATTTGGTTTTAACAAGTCCAACCTGGACCGCAACCTCCTGTTATAGAACATCATGGCAGGACTTTGGTTTGTCTCTGCATGAGTGTCGTTTCGATATACCAGTAGGAATTTGTCCACCTTGTGTTGTAGTGGAATCTGATCTTCGCTCATGGCCTTTATTGCTTTTTTGAACGTTTGTACAAATCTCTCGGCCAACCCGTTTGTAGCCGGATGATATGGGGCAGAGGTATAATGTTTCACCCCATTCTTCTTCATGAATTTCTGGAATTCTTCTGACACGAACTGCGGTCCGTTGTCTGAACATATTTGTTCTGGCAATCCATTTCTTGCAAATATCGTTCTTAGCACCGCAATCGTCTTTTCCGAGGTAGTGGTAGTCATCTTAATCACTTCTGGCCATTTAGAATGTGCGTCCACCGCAATTAAAAACATGGAGTCCATGAATGGACCAGCAAAGTCAATATGTACACGTTGCCATGGGGTTGAAGGCCATTCCCATGGATGCAGCGGTGCAATCGGAGGTGCATTTTGCACTTTTTGGCACCCTGAGCAGCTTTTCGTCAGATCCTCTATCTGTTGGTCGATACCCGGCCACCACACATAAGCCCTAGCAAGGCTTTTCATCTTGACTCCCCCCAGATGACCTTCATGCAGTTCCTTTAGAACTCTCTCTCTTAAATTAGGAGGAATAATCACCCTTGTTCCATACATCAATGTTCCTTGACAGACGGACAGCTGTTCTTGTCTTGCTGAGAATGCCGGTAACAGTGGATCACCATGTGCTGGCCATCCCATCACTGTCACTTCGTAGACCCATGACAGTGTCGGGTCGTTCCTGGTTTCTCTTTCAATACTTGCATTGGTGACTGGTAAACATTCGATGATGGTTGAGTGAAATAACTCAACAGGGTCAACCGTCGGTGCCTCCTCCTCTGTAGGTAGTGGCAGGCGCGACAGCCCATCAGCATTACCATGCTGCTTTGTACCTTTGAATTCGATCTGATATTGATGTGCCCCTAGGAAAAGGGACCATCTCTGGAGTCTCTGTGCTATCATCACCGAAACACCCTTCTTAGGGTTAAAAATGGATACCAACGGCTGGTGGTCTGTCAGAAGCGTAAACTTTTGGCCCTGCAGGTAATGATTAAACTTCTTTACTCCCCACACAAGGCTGAGAGCCTCCCTATCTATCTGAGCATAGTTGCGCTCAGCGGAGGTCAATGATCTGGATGCGAACGCAACTGGCCTCCCCAGGCCATTTGGCAACTTGTGTGAGAGTACTGCCCCAATACGATATGGAGAAGCATCACAAGCCAAACGAATAGGCAGCATTGGGTTGAAGTGAGCCAACACTTCCTCTGAGGTGATCAATGCCTTGCTTTTGCGAAAGGCCCTCTTACAGTCCTCGCTCCACTTCCATGGTACTCCCTTCTGCAAAAGAGCGTTCAGCGGGTGCAGCACCGTGGGTAAATTTGGCAGAAACTTATGGTAATAGTTAATCAACCCTAGGAACGACCTCAACTGGGATACATTATCCGGAACGGGAGCCTTCACAACAGCTTCGATCTTGTCAGGAGACTTATGAAGCCCCTCTTGGTCAATGACGTGACCACAGTACGAGATCTGCTTCTGAAAGAACTCACATTTCTGGTGATTAACTCGAAGTCCATATTCTTTCAATCTGGTGAGCACCAGTTCCAAATTTGCAAGGTGTTCCTCGTCATCATCTCCTGTAATCAGAATATCGTCCAGGTAACATTGTGTGCCTGGAATTCCCTGTAATACCTGCTCCATGGCCCTCTGCCAAATTGCTGGAGCCGATGCCACTCCAAAAACCAGTCTATTATACCGGTACAAGCCTCTATGCGTGTTGATCGTGAGATACTGGTGTGACTCTTCCTCAACTTCCATCTGTAAGTACGCCTGCGCCAGGTCTATCTTGGTGAAGTGTTTCCCGCCAGACAACGAAGCGAAGATATCCTCAATCCGCGGAAGCGGATACTGCACCGTGTGAAGCACCGGATTAACAGTGATCTTGAAATCTCCACAGATGCGAACCTTCCCTGGTTCCCCCGGCTTGTTGCTCGATGAACGCTTCATGACGGGGACAATGGGCGTGGCCCACTCACTCCAGTCTACCTTAGACAGTACTCCTGAACGTTCTAGCCCTTCCAGCTCAGCTTCCACAGCAGGTCGTATCGCATAAGGTAACGGTCTGGCTTTGAAAAATTTCAGGTTTGCATGTTCTTCAACCTTGATGTTTGCCGTAATTCCTCTCAGTGTTCCCAGTCCCTGTTGGAACACCTCTTTAGCATCGTCCAATATTCTGGACAATCGTTTAGGTTTGACATCTTTTTTACCAGAATCTACCATTAGTGCTTTTAAGGAATGCCAGTCCATATTTATTTTCCTAATCCACTCCCGTCCCAGTAGTGGTGGACCTCCCTCAGGTAGCACATATAAGTCCATTCCTCGGCTTTCTTTGCCCTTGTGGACCACCTTTACCTCTATCTTCCCGAAGGGGTATACTCTTTGGCCCGCGTATGTTTTCAATACAATCTCCGTATCCCGTAGGGGAATATGTGGGAATAACCTTTTGTAATCTTGCTTATTCATGACCGTCAATGCCGATCCAGTGTCCAATTCCATCTTCACTTGGACTCCTGCTATCTGAAGTGTGACCCAGATTGTTTGGAGGTCTGCTTCATTACCAACATTGTGTACTCTTAGACTACCCAGTTCATTACTGCTGGAGTCTGAATTTGACTTCTGTTTGTTCGAACTGTTCTCTGTCACCTTGTGTACCTTTCTGTACTTTTCCTGCGGTGACTTTTTGTTGCTGGTCTTCTTTCCTGACCGGCATACTTTAGCTATGTGACCAAGCCTGCCACATTTTCTGCATTCCTGATTTTTGAACCAGCACTGGTTCTGATCGTGCGTTGTCTTTCCACAATGATAACATTTTACTGTACCCAAGACCATTTGATTGGTGCTGAGTTCCGGTGACCATAGCTGCATTTCCGCAGTGCCTCTCGCTGCGGCTTTGTGCGATGCTGCAATAGTGACAGCTTTATCAAGCGTAAGATAATTCTCCTCAAGCAGTCGCTTTTGTGTTCCTTCTTTTAACAATCCACACACAAATTTATCTCTCAGCGCATCTGCTAGTCCTGTTCCAAACTGACAGTACTTTGATAGCTTACGCAGTTCAATTAAAAATTCAGTGTTGCTTTCGCCTTTCAGCTGCGTTCTTCTGTAAAATTTAAATCGTTCCGTTATCATCAGCGGCATGGGGTTTAAATGATTTTTCAGGACAGTAACAATATTCGCGAAAGTCTGATCCGCCGGTTTATCTGGTGACAGAAGGTGCTTCAATAGCCCATATGTCTTCGCACCCATTGAGCTTAATAAGGTTAGTGCTTTCTCATCATCTGGTACCTTATTTGCTTTACAATAAACTTCCATGCGTTCTACATACATGGTCCAATCTTCAATATCGCTATCAAAGGTATTAATGTTCCCATGATTAGGCATCCTTGCAAGTTTTAAAACTTTTCTTTTTCTCAAAATGGCGGCTTCCCGCGCTTGTCTTCTTCCCCCGCCTACTAAAATGGCGGCTTCCCGCGCTTGGCGGTCTTTACCGCGCTCGTCTTCTTCCCCTGCAGACTACAATGGCGGATTCCCGCGTTTGCCTTTTTCCCCCGCTGGCTGCAATGGCGATTGCCGTGCTGCTGCCGTTCTCGCCTCCCCAGCGGTTCTCAATTCCCCGACGCTGCTTTTACTCCCCCGCGGTTCCCGTGGGCATTCACGCTTCCCCTGCTGTTGCGCCTCTCAGCCCCGCATGCAGCCCGGTCCTTTACACCGGCTGCGTTTGAGTTCTCCGCGGCTCTCGTGCCTTAAGCTGCCCCAGTCGCTGCGCCTCTCGGCCTTGATTGCAGCCCGGCCCTTTTCACCGGCCGTGGTCGAGTTCTCCGCCCTTTTTCCTCCGTTTTTCTTCCCCCACTCCACAGTCAACGCGGCCGACTTTCTGCTCGTGTCGCTGATCGGCTTACCCACCACCATGGTAGAAGGCATGATCACTGCCTGTCGCTGATGGAGGGCTTCGTGGTCAGAATTTTTCTTTTTAACCCGGGTTCTCGATGCCTCCCGTGCGATGGTGCTCAGCAGGATGATGAGGGCGGATGCCTCTTCTCGACGCCCGTTCTGAGGACGAAGCTGCCTTGGATGTAAAACTGCCGCAGGGTAAGATCGGACTCGTCGCCACTGTTAAGTCTGTGTGTCCCAGTTATGCTTATTATAAATCACTGGACACAGACCACAAGAATAACTTTAACAGGTCTTTACTATTCGGAGTTCAGGGCTGAACTGCCCAGCAAATCCCTACACAACACTTATATACCAGTGTGGTCACCACCGGTATGACAGTATACAGCAGCCAAGAGAAAGTAGTACATCTCTTAAGGTAGTTCTCTTAAGGTGGAACAGGTTACATACACCACAGGCAGGGTGCTGGACAAGGAATGATGTGGGACGTCAGCACATGGGCGTGCGGAGTCCCATACTCTCAGATCCCAGTAAACGCCACTGAGCACATCACCTGACCCCGCAAGCCCCTGCCCACAATTCCGGTAGCTAATGCCCTCAAGGAAGGGTGCCCCACCACAACAAAGGGACCCGGGAACAGATTGGTATTGGTCCCCACAGGTCAGGTGCTGTACCAAGGGGTGCACTACGCGGTGGCTTCGGTGATTTTAAACCTCACCGAGGTGCGATTGCCAGAGTGGTGCCCCAGGGAAACGGAGCAATTACACCAGGTCCTGTTAACAAACATGTTTCAACAGTTTTACGAATTCGACTTTGCCGATGTCGCCAGAGCCGAATTGTACACCACACCACATGAGGCCTTGGACAGGATAGGGAGGCAAAGAAGGGGAGCAGTAAATTATATTTTCACAGCTTTTAATACAGGAACTTCCGTCATCAACACACTGGTTGATGTGGAGCTGCAAACCCAAATCAATGGTTTGAAAGCACAGTTAAGAAAGATCCTGACTGACGAGAATAAGGTCGTGGGTTCTGAGTTACATGAGGACCAGGCCATGACACTACACTTAAAAGAGATAATAGCTGAGCTGGAGAAACACGCCAAAACGGTAAATGCTCTCATCAGGGAGGATCGGAAGGTGTCCGATCAGGCTGCGCAGAATGAAGCTTGTGTGCTGTATGGGGCGTGGTTACTGGGCGAGGGCCGCAGCAACCTGAAGGATTTGAAACAAGGTTTAGTCCCCTCCTGGATCAGCAACAAGCACCTCGCAGCCCTCCACCCTTTTGAGAATGCATTGAGTCCGTGCCAGCTCAGACTAGCTTCACAGGCCTACCCAGTCCCAGTGGACTGTGGACGATCTAATCATACCATTATGGGTATAGTGGTAAGAATGCCGGTGATGGGAAAGACAGCTAAACCCGCCCCGGTATACAGGGTGGAGAACATTGGAGTCATTCAGGGGGGTGCGCACATTCGCTACATGGGGGTCCCACCTTACGTCATTCGATGGGAGCATGCAATGACGGGTACCGGCCTCTCGGGGTGCCGGAGCCGGGGAGCACACATCATCCTGTGACCCAGCACTTGAATGCCCATTCAAAACCACAGTGCGGGTTCAGAACTGCTGGCGAGAAGCCTATAAATTGCACCATGGAGGCAATGGCACAAGGCCATGTGCCCCCGCAGGTGGCATATATAGGAGGTGGGACATATTGTATCACCACTGCAGCGCCCCACTACCAACATGGACAGCACGGTTGGTGTCCGGTTAGTGGCAGCAGCTTCTTTTTCAAGCCCAGGGCAGAAGTTCAAGTGGCCCAAGAGCGAATTGTTCCCATTCCTGAACCTTCCACTTGTAAGAATTCGCAATAATCTACAGTTCTGAAGATTCATTTTTTTGATTAAAGGATCCCTGAGCGATGTGCTTTTAACTTTCCAGGGATAAAATGGCTGTCACCACATGGCTGAAGACAAGGACAATGCTTTGTTTCCAAAGCAACTGAATGCTATTATCATTTGTTTAGATACACCTGAAACTGCAGAAGAGACGTTTGCACCTTGAATGGGAAGCGTTAACTTTAAATGGGTTTCCAATCACCCAGTACTGGACAATGGAGCAGATGTATCTCCCTTTTGTTTCAGCAAAGGGAGCTCTGAAAATCACATTAACTCAATCTAACCACGTTGAGTTAGCCTATCACAGGGGAATTTTGCACACAGCCTGCAAGGCAGGACGGGAGGGGCTCACCAGATATATAAAGATAGATGCTGAAGCCAGCTCTTTCTCTTGACTCTGGGCTCTTGGCTGTTGACTTCCTGGGACGATAAGGTGAGCTCTCTCTCTCTCTCTCTCTCTCTCTCTTCGCTGGACCATGTGAGCAGAGATTTTCCGACTCTCAACAAGGCAACCTAGCAGGAGTTAAGGGGGGGGGATGGTGATTTAAGGGAATTGCTAAGATTGTTTAAATACATTGTAGCCATTGTACCCCTCATTTTTGCCGTGTGTACCCCCTTGATATATAGTTTTACAATTTTTCTGTGTTCGTGTGGGATAGTTCGATATTGTGATTGTAGTTTCTTTTAGTTAATAAAGCTTGATAATTTTCTCTCATCCAAACTACGTGTTCCGTTAATATCATTAATTATAAGTTCCTCCACTCAGAACTAAAGGAGGGGTAGTGATTCGAAACCGTTGTTTTAAAATTGGTTTATAGTGCAGCAGCAAAAAGGACTGCTGGCCAGGTAGATTACCTTAAACCAGTTTAAACGAAGCCCCCGAAATCCTTACACACTGTTCACATCACTGTTAAAGAGAATTTCACTGATCTGCAGCGATTCATTGCACATTTTGGATATATCATTCCTCCTCTCCCTGAACACCTCACCAAGATATTAAAAGCCGTTGTTGTTTCACAGAAACATTTCTATACACTGGCGCAGAAGACTTTAGAGATAGGGGCAAACATATTGGATATAGTGACCCCACCGTGGTGGGACCTGTTCACTAATATCGAAGTCCCTTCTTGGATTAGGATAGCCTCCCACATTCTTGTAGTGTGCCAGGTTATCATTGTAGTTTATTTACTGTTTGTACACTGGACAATGGTCAAACATTCGCAAAAGTAAGAGAATAGAGTGGAATGGAGTGAGCATTATGTGCGGGTAGAAGAAGAGACACCCGTTTAGATTTTTGCTGCTGTGTATAAAGTTAAAGTTTTCCCTCCCTCCTCTGTATTATTTTTGATATGTATTCATGTGCATTTTGATTTTCGTGTGTGTACTTTATTTTTTCTTATTGAAGTTTATTAGATGTGTTGTTATTATTAAAAGATAGTGTGTATGCACCAGGTGATGTAGGGGTATAAGGCCCCCCTCCACGCCTGGAAGTAAGTTGTCAGATTTTAACTCCAAGGTATTGCCATCTATAGGCGCTTAATGTACACTAGGTTTTTCTGAAATGGGAAATGCATGTGTCGTGGGGTCATAGATAGGTAAATACTGGGGATGGTTAGATTATGGGAAGTCAGAAAATTTTGCTCACCCAGAATTATGATACTTCAAGCAAGTTACAGTATCATCAGGGGGGAGTGTAGGATTCGCAAAATTGAACTTTATATTATAAAGGGTCGAATGGCAGAAGAGGCCATGATTTTAAAGACTATTTTTAAAAGAAGCCCAGAAAAATGGGCTTTCAAAATGGCCACCAGACCCCATGATCAGCTTATTGGGACACTTTAAAATGGTTCCTGCAAATCCTCAGACAGCTTTGTGGATTCAGCCCAAAGTAAGTTCTGGAAGCCGTTTCTGAGAGAACGAGACCAGACACCCACATATACATATAGATTGGATACAGATCCAGTCGAGATCGGCCTGTAGATAAAGGCCATCTAAATGTTGACCCAGACAAAAGGGAACAGTTCTATATTCATGAGAAGAGCATCAAGGGCCCGTTAAGGACATCACCAGGACATTAAAAACAATGAAGGTCATTCCAGACCAGAGATGGGCCGTTACCAGCCATCCAAGAACAGTTTAAAATATAATAACTACCCCATTGTGCAAAAAGCCCGCCAAAAGTTAAACAAAGACTAACCTGATTTGGTGCGAGATAAGGGCTTCTGGAAAAGAAGTATAATTGTGAGGACACACGTGTAGTGGTAGGACGAGATGGAGAGGAAGGAGAAGAAGACAAAACCGCCATCAAGAGGACCATTCGAGCCAGCGTCCTGCCCCGGGGTTAAAACTTCGGGAGGTCATTGACCAACCCCGGGCCGTTGACGAAACGAGAGGCCGTCTCCCAGCTCAGGAGAAGAGATAAAATAAAACTGAAGAAACGATGGGGGCCAGCCCAAGGCTCCTCTGACTGGGGTCGAGCCGACGATCCCCGACCCCGCCGACATCCAGGCCAGCCGGTGTCCAGCCGCCCCTGACCCCCACCTCAGGAGAGAGGTGTGGTGCAGCTCGATGTGGCTCCACGATCCACGTGGAGACAGGACACCTGAAAGGACCAAACGCAGACTGGTTCAAAACCTTGCATTTCCTAGTTGGATTGGTGAGCATGTTTCTGGCCCTCCATAATCAGATCTAGATAGGTATATAGGGACAGAGTGATCTCCTGGAAGAATTTCGATCGCCTAGATGGGTCGGAGAGGAATTTCCCAGATTTTTTTCTCCCAAATTGGCCATTGGGTCTTTATCTGGTTTTTCGCCTCTCCCGGGAGATCACATGGGTTCGGGTGGATGCAGAGTGATAGAAGATTTGAGGTTAGGATCAGATCAGCCATGATCTTATTGAATGGTGGAGCAGGCTCGAGGGGCCGATTGGCCTACTCCTGCTCCTATTTCTTATGTTCTTATGTTCTTATGTTCTTAGATCTAGATAGGTTTAAGGGGGTGGATATTTAAGGGTATAATTAACATGAGTTGTTATCCCTCGATGTTCCGTGTGTTTCCCTATTTCATGATGATTTTTGTAGAGTATAATATGCCTTTATTTGCCTTAGTTAGTATTGTGTTGTTATGATTTGTTTGTATTTTTCCTTCCCATGTACTCTCTTATTTGCTTGCATTTGATTTGTTTTACATTATGCAATAAAATTTCATTTCGTTTCATCAACCTTGGTCTATAAGAGTTTTCTCTACATTGTAGTTCCTGCCCCAAAGTCCAGAGTATAGAATCTAAGGGGCGAGTGGGTCGAACCACTCAAGGTTTTACTGTGCAAGAGAGAGAGGCCTCTAGAGAGAGAAACCCCTGTGATCTAAAACCCCTTACAGCTGTAATATTTGGATAGCTGAGTCATAGTCTACACAGTCTTCGATACAGTCAAACACATGAGGAGATACATAATTGGTAAATATCTCTAATTTATCAGGAACATTCTCACCACACACCCTGAGGAAGTTGCTGAAGGCACGATACCAGTGTTTCCATACCTTAGCAGTTGTAGGTGAATTCGGGTCCAGGTCAAGATGGGATGGTCTGAGTAGTTTGTCCATGATGGATTGATTACTATGTCGGAGTTCCTTTTAAAGTTGAAGTCATAGCTGGCTGTTCCCGAAATCACTCAGAGCATGGAGCCGATATTCGGTTGATTAAATTGACGTAAGAAAACTCACTAAGCACTTGGTTGAGTATAAAACAAGGCTTTAATCAACTGTTTCACAACCATGAGATTCTAGTTACATCACTGGTTACAAAAACATCCTGGGCAAGCTGGGCCCACGCCCAAGTATTTATACTCCTTGGACGGCGCCACCAGCTGGCCGCCCAGTGTTATTTCATGAGTCATTTCATCATGAATGATAAGATTCATGACAGGGACTATGGCCAACTTTCTTTTGACATTTGTGCTGTCAGTGTTCTACAGCATTATGCTGCTGAAAACACTGACAATGACTGCACAAAGGCTCAGGGCTGCACAGAGACTCTCCCATGGCACACAGGGAGGTTCTCTTCCCTTCCCATGGGCAGAAGAAACCTCCCTAGGAGATCAACACGGCCTGGTTGCACATTGCAGAGGAGGGTACAAGCAGGGATGTCATCAGGAGGACCTGGGTGTCGTGTCACAAACATTTCAATGATCTCAGTAGATCACGAAACATTTGTACAAAGCCACACTCAACCTCATTTTGCTGTGCCTCTCAGCACATCCCCATCACTCTGCCTTCCCTACCCTAATCCTACACATCCTTACTTACACCGAATTACCTTGCACCTCTACCCATCCCTCTCTATCTACATTATCACATCCCCATCACTCTGCCTTCCCTACCCTAATCCTGCACATCCTTACTTACACCGACTTACCTTGCACCTCTACCCATCCCTCTCTATCTACATTATCACATCCCCATCACTCTGCCTTTCCTACCCTACTCCTACACATCCTTACTTACACCGAATTACCTTGCACCTCTACCCATCCCTCTCTATCTACATTATCACATCCCCATCACTCTGCCTTCCCTACCCTAATCCTACACATCCTTACTTACACCGACTTACCTTGCACCTCTACCCATCCCTCTCTATCTATATTATCACATCCCCATCTCACTAGCCACCCCTCACACTCCCCCTCATCCAAGTGCAACCATACCAACTAACAACACACAAGGGTAGGCACTTGGGTGTTTCATGCAATGCTCATGTAAAGTTTCTGTTAATATTGTGTCAAACATTGAAACCTTTATTTTCAACACTTTGCGTTCTTGGACAGATTTGTGTGCACCTTTGTAACTGGCTTAGTGAGTTGCAGTGAATGGTGAGATATAACAGTACCCGCTGCAATGGTGATGAGTGTGGAAGGAATAGCTTTGGCATTGTACGGATGCTCCATGGTGTTGGTGTGGGGTGGTGCCAACCTGGCACATCATGTGGCAGCTAGGGTGTACAGCGTCAAGTGAAGTAAATCAGGCCATGGTGAAGCCACCCCTGGTCTCTCGAGTAACATTGTGCTCGGGTGCTGATGCCCTGTGTCCTGTGCAGCATCAGTTGATTGTGGAGAAGGTTGGTGTTGTTGGTGCTGCTGGTGTGCCTGATACTGCTGGTGTGCTTGGTGATGCTGGTGTTGGGGCTGATTGTGTTGGGATCCTGAGGACTAAGGTGAGAGAGTTTCAAGGGCTCCCATGCTGATGGAATAGATGGCAGGTGAAGCAGAGATGACAGAAGCGATCTGTCAATGGTGGTGGGGGGGAGAGTCCCGGTGGAGAAAAATCTAGAATGCTAAAGAGAAAAGACAAGGAAGCAGTGCAGGAAAGTGATTGGGGTAAGGATAACCAGATTGTGTCAGGAAGGGACAGAGCATACAAACAAAGGAGTGCACTAACAAATAGGGTCCGGGTAAGAAATAATGGTAATAAGGCAAATAGGGCCATAGTACAAAAAAATGTTAAGATGTCTAAAAATGTTAAAAAGACAAATCTAAAGGCACTGTATCTGAATGCATGAAGCATTCATAATAACGTAGATGAATTAACAGCGCAAACAGATGTAAATGGATATGATATAATTGCAATTACGGAGACATGTTCTACAAGGTGACCAAGGCTGGGAGCTGAATATCCAAGGATATTCAATATTTAGGAAGGACAGGCAAAAAGGAAAAGGAGGTGGGGTGGCGTTGTTAGTAAAGGATGAAATCAGAGCAATAGTGAGAAAGGATATTGGCTCAGAAAATCAAGATGTAGAATCAGTCTGGGTGGAGCTAAGAAGCAGCAAGGGGCAGAGGACATTAGTGGGAGTTGTCTATAGGCCTCCAAACAGTAGTGGTAATGTAGGGGACAGCATTAAACAGGAAATTAGAGATGCATGCAACAAGGGTACTACAGTAATCATGGGTGACTTTAATCTACATATAGACTGGCCAAAACAAATTAGCAATAATACTGTGGAGGATGAATTCCTGGAGTGTGTACGAGATGGACTTTTAGACCAGTACGTTGAGCAGCCAACTAGGGAACAGGCCATCCTAGATTGGGTATTGTGCAATCAGAAGGGGATAATTAATAATCTTGTTTTGCGGGGGTCCTTTAGGGAAGAGTGACCATAAAATAATAGAATTCTTCATTAAGATGGAAATTTCAATCCGAAACTAGGGTCCTAAATCTAATCAAAGGAAACTACGAAGGTATGAGGAGTGAGTTGGCTATGATAGATTGGGTAGCTTCATTAAAAGGCATGATGGTGGATAGGCAATGGCTAACATTTAAGGAACAAATGCATGAATTGCAACAGTTATACATTCCTTTCTGATGAAAAAATTCAAAAGGAAAAGCAGCCCAACCATGGCTAACAAAAGAAATTAAGGATAGTATTAGATCCAAAGAGGAGTCATATAAAGTTGCCAGAAAAAGTAGCAAGCCTGAGGATTGGGAGCAGTTTAGAGTTCAGCAAAAAAGGGCCAAGAGATTGATTAAGAGGGGAAAAATAGAGTACGAGAGTAAACTTGCAAGGAACATAAAAGTGACTGTAAAAGCTTCTACAAGTATGTAATAAGAAAAAACTTAGTGAAGACAAATGTAGGTCCCTTACAGTCAGAAATGGGAGAATTTATAATGGGGAACAAGGAAATGGCGCAGCAGTTAAACAAATACTTTGGGCTGGATTTTCCTAAGCCCCTGGGGTCAGGTTGGAGGCGTGCGGGCGATAAAAATCGGAGATCCGGGGGTCCCGACCCCATCCCGCCTCCAACCCGCCTCCATGTCAATTTCATAGGAGTCGGGTTCCCGACAAGTGCTGGAACCCGACTCCCAGAGGCAGGAAGGGATTAAAGGCAATTAAACTGCCTGTTAACAGGTAGTTAACAGGTAGTTTTTTGCCTATTTGCGATTTTTATTGCTGGTTTGTGGGCTTCCCGACAGCTCCAAACCACGAAAAGTTTTCGAGGCGGGACGTGGGTCTGAGGTCTTGGAGGGGTCGAGATGCCCAGTGTTCAGGTGAGTGAGGGGTGCAGGAGTGCAAAGGTAAATGTTTTGCAAGTGTTTAAATAAGTTTAACTTACTTTTACTTACCTTTACAGGAGTCCTGCATTCCGGTGTCGGGAGTCGGCTGCAAGAACCACAGAAGCTCCGATTTTTAAAAAAAAATCAGCTTCTTGGTTTCTCCAGCAAAATGATTTTAAAGTTATCCTGAGAAAGGACTGAGGCTGAATTAGCAGTTTTTCAGTGCTTGACAGCTTCAAACAGCTGTTAAACACTGATATTTCATGTGCCAAAAGCTTTTGACAGATGAAATGTCAATCTCTGACGTCACCTGTTGCCGGGTGACCCTTAATTGGCCTGCTGAGCCCACAGGGCGGGCTCAACAAGGTCAATCAGAGGAAACTCCAGTGGGTTGGCCACATCTCCATGGAGGCGGGACAACAAGCCCGAATGTGGGTTTCCCACCTCCAACCCGCCCCCGTAGCAAAATCCAGCCCTTTGTTTCTGTCTTCACAGAAGAGGATACAAATAACTTTCCAGAAATGATAAGGAACCAAGGCCTAGAAATTCATTGTAGCCACTTTTGGGGCGGTAAAGTCGGGCGGCCGCTAAAGTTTGCGCCCGGCGCAAAATCGAGGCCACTTCTCCGATATTCATTAGCTTCGCCCTAAGAGTTTGCTCAAGCGCTAAAACTGGCGCTGCACGCCTCTCTTTAGGCGCTAAGCCGGAGGTACTGAGCGAAAGCACCGAGGCCGGGCGCAGCGCAGGTGCGGCCATCTCGTGATTGACAGCAGACACCCTGGCGCCGGCCAGCTCTTAAGGGGGAAGGGTCGACTTAGTCTGCTGCCACGCCCTGGATAGTGGAGCCCTCCAGCTAGGCCTGAACACTGCTGCTGGACCCAAATATCGCCTGAAGCCATGCAGAAGGCCCGTGAACGAGCGCAGCGCTTCTCAGAGCTTGTTCTGAGTGTGCTGGTTGGTGGTGTGGAGAAGAGGCGCCATATTTTGTACCCGGACAATGGCAGGAAGGCGCCGGTCCGCGTCTACCGGAGAGCCTGGAGGCATGTCGTCAGCAAGGTGTCAGCCAACAGCGAGGTCCCCAGGACCGGTGTCCAATGCCACAAAAAAGTTTAATGACCTCACTCGGATTGTCAGGGTGAGTACCCTTTCCAGTGTCCTCCTCATCCTTGCATGTGCACCTCACATTATGGGCAAAGGGACCTGAAAGCCCTAATGGCCAGCCCTCATCCAGCAGCTATGGGACAGGCATGAACATCAATTGCACATTCTGCACTTAACACACTGGCCAAGCTATTCCACCATGGGAGGCAGTGCACACAAGATCAGGGCTACACACTGACCAGGCTATTCCTACCATGGGAGGCAGTGTACACAAGATCAGGGCGACACACGGGCCAGGCTATTCCACCATGGGAGGCAGTGCACACAAGATCAGGGCGACACACTGGCCAGGCTATTCCACCATGGGAGGCAGTTCACACAAGATCAGGGCGACACACTGGCCAGGCTATTCCACCATGGGAGGCAGTGCACACAAGATCAGGGCTACACACTGGTCAGGCTATTCCACCATGGGAGGCAGTGCACACAAGATCAGGGCGACACACTGGCCAGGCTATTCCACCATGGGAGGCAGTGCACACAAGATCAGGGCTACACACTGTACCTAGAGGCCGTCCTTTCTCTTGCAGGCCAAGCTGGCCAATAATAAGAAGAGCCGGACTGCGACCGGGGGAGGCCGACCCTAGATCCAACCACTCACCGAGCTGCAACATCGCGTGGAGCGCATCATGGGTGGCCGGGTGATCGGCCCCGTTGCATGTGGAGATGCCGACCCTGTTCTGGGCACCAATGGTAAGGACATCACCTTTTGGACCTCTCTCGTCCCACTTGCGCATCAGATCTACATCCTTTGCCACTGTCCGACCAATGCGCTGAATGCCACCACTCATGCATCCCTCGCTGATGCCCTCTCCTCACTCTAAAGCTATTCTTGTGCCTTCCTGCTTTCAGATGGTGAGGAGCAGGTCCCTGAACTTGCCAGTGACAGCCCCTCAGAAGAGGAGGAGGAGGAGGAGCAAGAGGAAGGCGGCCCATCAGGGGAACCCTTAGCCGCGGCAACCCAAGCGAATGTAGGGGACACGTCTTCCCTGGAGGGGAGCGTGGCGGAAGTGTCAGAGGGGAGGGGAGCTCATGGGACCTGCGGCCTGCAGAAATGCGGGAGGGGGGTGGAAGCTCAGCGGCCTTCTCCCCAGAGGGGGGAAGGGTCGGAGGGGAGTCCAATTGCTGGGCCCAGCGGCGTCCAGCAACGCAGGAAGGGTCGGCCAGCTCGGCGGCCTTCTCCCCAGAGGGAGAGTCTGGCCTCCAGTCCGGGGGTGGTCTTCGCCGAGGAGATGGAATGCCTCGAGGACTTGTCCGCGGACTCGGAGCGCCGGCACACGGAGCTCATGGGGGTAGTGGCACGGTTGCCTGAGGCCATCGAGTCCCTCTCTCGGAGTGTGACCGACATCGGGGCCTCACAGGCCATCAGTTTGGCGGAATTCGGGGCAGAGCAGGCAGCGAGTCGGGCGGCATTCGGGGCAGATCAGGCAGCGAGTCGGGCGGCATTTGGGGCAGCTCAGGCAGCGAGTGGGCAGCTGATCAGTGGTGCCGTGCAGTCACTGGGTGCTCTGATGAGGTCACTGAACAGGTCAACACGGGCACTCACTGCTGCCACATTCGCTGTGTCAGCCAGGCATCGCCAGGGCACCCGGCGCGCTGCAGCAGCACAGCGGTCTGTCCCTCGGCAGATTGGTGCGCATGCTGCAGTGCTGGCCCGGGCGAGTGCCAGTGTCTCAGGCGACCAGCGAGCGCCTGCCATCCGCCAGCTTGCTCCATTCCTCCAGCCGCCACTGCCACTCCCCCAGTGGAGCTGCCAGGAGCTGCTGCAGCGACTGATGCTGGCCAGCCACAGCTGCAGCATTCAACAGCCGCCCGCTCGACGGCCAGACCTCGACTAGGCCGACCCCCAAGGGCATCTGCCGTCACGACATGTGCCCCTCTGGAGCCTGCCCCAGCCTTGCAGCAGCCAATGGCCTTACTTTGAGGAGGAGCAGCAGGGCGGACAGGGGCCACACAAAGATGGCCAAGGCATCGCCCTAGCGGGCCAAAAAGTCAAATGTGTGGCCAGTTGTGTTTGTTTTTTGAGGCCGAGAATTGGATGTTTGTTTTTTGAAGGCCAAGGATGTGATGTTTGTTTTTTACGAAGGCCGAGGATGACGGCCATTTTAGTTGCACTGTTTTGTTAATCCTCTCCAGGTTGTGGGAGCGAGTATTGTGTTTGAGTGTTTTTTGGGGGTTTCGTCTGTTTTTGGTTTTCATGTGGGAAGGGCCCTGAGTTTGTACAATAAAGCATTCTATTTATCAACATTGTCCATGTTTGATCTTTGAAGTGTTTGTTGCCTTAACCGGCTGAGGGCTTGCGGAGCGGCTGCAATCATGTTCTTTCATTGGCACAAGCCATTCCCTGACAGGGGGCCTAGAAGTGACGTGCAATAAGCCGCCGACGGGCGGCCCTTGGACCTTCTGCCTCCCTCCTGGGCTGGTACTCCTCATCCTCCTCCTCATCATGCTCCTCCTGCTCCTCCTCCTGAGGTGGTGGTCCAACGTGAGGTGGCAGTGCCTGAGTCCTGCGGATTGCCAGGTTGTGCAGCTTGCAGCAAACGACGACGAATTGGGAGACTCGCTCCTGCGAATACTGGAGGGCTCCCCCGGAGCGATCGAGACAGCGGAACCGTTGCTTGAGGACGCTGATTGTTTGTTCTATGATGTTCCTAGTCGCTTGATGGCTCTCGTTGCAGGCCTCTTCAGCAGGGGTCATGGGCACGCGGAGCGGGGTCATGAGCCAGGTACACAAAGGATAGCCTTTGTCTCCGATAAGCCATCCTCTTGGGTGAGGCTGTGCCTGGAACATGTCAGCCACAGTTGTCTGTCGCAGGATAAAGGCATCGTGGCTGCTGCCTGGAAAGCGGGCATTGACAGCTAGGATGCGCTGCCTGTGGTCACACACCAGCTGTACATTGAGGGAATGGTAGCCCTTCCGGTTGCGGTACTCCTCGGCATGCTCAAGAGGTGCCCGCAAAGCCACATGCGTGCAGTCAATGGCGCCATGCACCATGGGGAAGCCCGCTATTCTTGCAAATCCCACTGCACGCTGCTGCTGCTTGTCCAGGGTCATGGGGAAGGAGATGAATTGATGTCTCCTTCTGTAAAGGGCGTTGGTCACCTGGCGGATGCAGCAATGCACGGCGAACTGGGAGATGTTAGCGATGTCCCCAGCAGCGGATTGGAAGGAGCCGGTGGCATAGAAGTTGAGAGCCACCGTCACCTTCACTGCCACCGACAGAGACGTCCTGCGCACCAGCTGTGGCTGCAGATCTCTGTGAAGCAGCTGGCAGATGTCTGCAACCACCTCCCTTCTGAATTGCAGCCTCCTAACACACATCGCGGCAGACATGGTCAGATAGGAGGACTGCTGGCGGTATACCCTGGGTGGGTAAGGCCTCAGTTGGCGACGCCTGTTGCCCCCTCTGCGTCTAGCCAGGGCTGCCACTCTCTCACGGCGTCTGTAAGCCCTTCTGGCATAAGGCTGAAAGTCAGCGTTGGCACCCAATGCAGCCCCCATTATATGCTGGCAAACACTGAGCTCTCAATGAAGGCAAAGATAATTGCTAAGCTCTGGCCTGAGCCAAAAATACCTGTCCTAGTGTTGGTCCAAACCAGTAAGCTCTCCTCCTTGGTCTCTCTCCAAAAAACCGTTGCACAAGAGTGAATGCTGCAAAATGGCTGGCCTTTATAGTGCAGGGTAAGTGCCCTTTAATTAGCGTTCCCCGTGGCCCGCCTCGGCTGTGTACCGTTCCACTTCACAGTCGTTAGGGCCGCCCGGCGCACAATGGGCCGGCGCGAGTGAAGTTCCGGTTCGGGGCGCACAAAGGGCGTTGCACGACGAAATGACGTCATGATCTGTGCGCGCAGCAGGGCGCGCGCTAAGACTTTGCGCCGGCGCTAAATGTGTACTGAAGTTGGGGCGAGGCGCAGGTCGCGCTGCGCCCGGGCGCTAAGCGCCTAGCGCTCGAGATCTACTCCTCCTAAGGCGCTAACGGCTGGCGCGCCCAACTGAATTTCTAGGCCCAAGGGTCTAGTGAGAAGTGGAATTAAAGGAAATTAGTATTAGTAAAAAAATAGTGCTGGAGAAATGAATGGGACTAAAAGCCAATAGATCCCCAGGGCCTGATAATCTGCATCCCAGAGTACTGAAAGAGGTAGCCATGGAAATAATGGATGCACTGGTTGTCATCTTCCAAAATTCTATAGATTATTGAACAGTTCCTGCAGATTGGAGGGTGGCAAATGTAAACCCAATATTTAAAAAGGGGGGAGAGAGAAAATAGAGAAAGACAGACCGGTTAGCCTAACATCAGTAGTAGGGGAAATGCTAGAGTCTATTATAAAGGACTAGCTGAAGTGCCCGGCGGTGCCGAGGGTCTTTTGAGGGCATGTTGTTGGAAGAGAGAGAGAGAGCGACTGGGGGGGGGGAAAGAGTGCGACTGGGGGGGGGGAAGAGAGAGAGCGACTGGGGAGGAAGAGAGAGAGAGAGCGACTGGGGGGGCAGAGAGAGAGAGAGCGACTGGGGGGGAAGAGAGAGAGAGAGCGACTGGGGGGGAAGAGAGAGAGAGAGCGACTGGGGGTGAAGAGAGAGAGAGAGTGACTGGGGGGGAAGAGAGAGAGCGACTGGGGGGAAGAGAGAGAGCGACTGGGGGGAAGAGAGAGAGCAACTGGGGGAAGAGGGAGCGCGATTGGGGGGAAGAGAGAGCGCGACGGGGGTGGGGGGTTGAGTGGAGGGGGGAGGGGGGAGGAGTGGGGAGGGAGGGGGGGAGGGTGGGGAGGGAGGGGGGAGTGGGGAAAGAGGAAGTGGGGGAAGGGGAAGGGGAGGAGTGGGGGAAGGGGGAGGAGTGGGGGGAGGAGGGGGAGGAGGGGGAGGGGGAGGGGGGAGGAGGGGGAGGGGGGAGTGGGGGAAGGGGAAGGGGGGGTGACGAGGGGGAGGGAGGAGGGGGAAGGGGGAGGCAGGGGGGGAAGGGGGGATGGAGGGAGGATGGGGAGGGTGGGGGGAAGGGGAGGGAGGTGGGGGAAGGGGGAGGGAGGAGGGGGAAGGAGGAGGGAGGGGGGAAGGGAGGGGGAGGAGAGGGGGGAGGGGAGGGGAGTGGAGGGAGGGGAAGGGAGAGGAGGGGGAAGGGGGAGGGAAGGGGAGGGGAGGGAGGGGGGGAAGGGGGGAAGGGGGAGGGGAGGGAGGAGGGGAGGGGAGGGGGGAGGGGTGGGGGGAGGGGAGGAGGGGAGGTGAGGGGTGGGGAGTGGGGAGGGGGAGGGGGGAAGGGGGGTTGGGGAGGGGAGAGGTGGGGGGGAAGGGGGGTGTGGGGGGGAGGGGAAGGAGGGGAAGGGGGGTGGGGAGGGGGAGGAGGGGGGAAGGGGGTGAACGGGAGGGGTGGAAGGGGGGGGTGGCGAGGGAGGTGGAAGGGGGTGGGGAGGGGGGAAGGGGGTGTGGGGGGGGAAGTGGGTCTGGGGGGGGAGGGGTGTGGGGGCTGGGGGTGTGGGGGGTGTGGGGGGGAGGGGTTTGGGGGGTTGGGGAGGGAAGGGGGTGTGGGGGGGGTTGGAGGGTCGAAAGGGAGTGGGGAGATAAACTTAAAGTACAGGAAACTTTGTGCTATCCGGCACCCCACTCTTCAGAGTTAATGTTGAGAGATACGGAGATTCTTATCTCTGTATTTAACAACAAACACTGTTGCTTAGCAACAGCTTCTAAACACTCAGGTGTGGCCCTGAAGCTCTGTAGCTAAAGCTGTTGCTATAGTGACAGACCTTGCACAGCTACACAGTCGATTGTCTGTCACAGAAACAGATTTGGAGCACAGAAGCCCCACCCACTCTATGTTCCTGTACTAAGATGGCCGCGCATGCACTCTGTTACACACTGAATCAAAATGGCGTTGCACTGAAACTTTTCGCCCTCCTTGACAAAGATGGCTGCCGTTAACATTGGGCTGTCAGCAGAAGAAATTTCCTCAGCTGCAAACACAGGATCTTCAGATTATTATTCGGGGCTTGCGACCTACCCCAGTTGCTTATGAAGCCTCCCCACCTACTGACCCCGGGAATGGAGCTGAGGCAGCACACCCTCTGCCCTCTGCCAGTGTTTGTCTCTGTCTGGGCCGGGAGCCTGGGTCTAGAGTTGCACTGCTGGCAGTTGGAGAAGCCTAGGCCTTGGGCCTGGAAAAACGGTGAAAGGTAGGAGAATTATA